>NC_140524.1:8274432-8874432 GCF_964339955.1 Pipistrellus hanaki | reverse complement strand
TTTTGTATGATAACAAAAAATCCGATGGAAAGGACCACATGAAACAGACCTTATTTAAATTCTGCCACAGAATCTTAGATTGGCTCAAAGTATTTTCATGCAGCAATGCCAAAATGATCCGCTAAAATTGTAAAATCACCTTTAAAATGAACAGAAATGGGGTCAAATATTTGGTGATGGAAGATTTTGTTGTTGTTAATTCTCACCTGAGGATATTTTCCCATTGATTTTTAGGGAGAGTGGAAGGGAGGAGGAGAGACTGAGAGAGAAACATTGATGTGAGAGAGGTGCCTCGATTGGTTGCTTCCTGCATGCACCCTAACCAGGGTCAGGATTGAGCCTTCAATGGAGGTATGTACCGTTGACTGAAATTGAACCCAGGACCCTTCAGTCCACGGGCTGACACTCTATCCACTGAGCAAAATTGGACAGAAGATTTGATTTTGAATAGTAAATACACAATGCAATATACAGATGATATATCACAGAATTGTATACTTGAAACCTATATAATTTTATTTAGCCAGTATACTTAACACTATCTTTTTCTCAAATATTATTGTTAAAGAGAGGTTTGGGTAATAGAATGGTGAGAAATTTAACCAAAATGATCTCTATTATTGTGAAAAAAATTAGTTCAAATGATGCATAAAGCTATATATAATGAAGTTAGGCAAAACAGACAAACAAAATGCCTTGGAGTACAAATGATGTAATTGTATAATAAAAATAGAAGAATGGCTAACTAATTATTCTTCCCACGCACTTCACATTTGTTTAACATGTGTGCTAAGTCTAAGTGCCAAATGTTTTCCATTCTTTATCCCATTTAATCTCACAACACCTTATATGTGACATATCTCCATTTTACAGATGAGGAAGAAGAGGCTGACCAGGTCAAGATACTTGTCTAAGGGCATACAAATGGTAGAGCTCAGGAACTCAAACATAGTTCTAATTCCAAATTCATATGCTTAACAATTATTCTAAATATAATAGTATTCATTGAGCACATGTCTTTTTTTACACAAATTTATTATATTTCTAAAAACAATCCTATTTACTTATTCATTCACTAATTCATCACATATTTATTGATGACTTGTGAAATTTCAGGCCAATAATAGTATCCCCAGTTTAATATTGAGAAAGTGGATCTTCAGAGGTCACCTGTCCAAGATCACAAGCTCTGGTAGAACTTGAATGTAAAATGTTAGTAATAATAGCACCCGCCTCATAGAGCTATTTTAAGGATTAAATGAGTTGCTATACTTAAAAATCTGAGACTAGACCCTGGTATAGAGTAAATGCTCAGAAAATGGTTGTTTATTATTATTATTAAGCACTACAACCCGGGCATGTACCCTGACCAGGAATCAAACCGTGACCTCCAGATTCATGCTGGTTGGGCAGCATTGTTATTATTATTACCACTACTTATCAGCTCTTACTGATTGCTACCATGTAGAAATACAATCCAGAGTTGTCAGATATTTTAAGAGAAACAGGATTTTTATGTGACATCCCTCAAATTGACAGTATTGGCAACTAACTAATTTAAAACCCAACAGTGGCCAATATTGTGCAGAGAAAACAGAATGCATCAGTGGAATGGATTTGGCCTGTAGGCTTGGCAACAGTTACTCTATGGATTTTCTTGTTTTTGCCTGCTGTGTTTAGTCTCAGATTTACCCATACTCTGAAGTAGTTTCCCTGCTTAGAATTCCCATCTCTTGTTCGGCTGGCTTAGTATCCAATTCTGCCCACACCCATGACTCCAATTCTATTGCAGGAAATAGCTTTTGATGACTTGCCCAGGCTTTCTCAGGCTTCCTGCTTGGTTTAAGTTTTCTTTCTCTATTCTCAGTACTTATCAGCTCGCTGACTTTTGGAGAGAGCCAAGTACAAGACACAGACTATTATCCAACATGCCAAAATTATATATGCCACCACAATTCTAGTCCAGTATTGAATTTGCCTAGATACAACCTATAGATTACGGGTGTACCTATCTACATATGATCGGTGAATAAAAGCGAGACTTCAATAAACTTTTGTCTCTTTTTAAGCTGTAGCAATGGGACAAAGTAAGGCAATGAGGTTGGGACTTAGCTATTGTTTACAGGCTAGAAAAGTCAGGTGATTTCCATCTTAAATAACTAAGGCTCAAAATTATTTGGAAAATCTGCATTTGATTAAAATTCACTGCTCTCCAATATTCACTGTACTTGGAGGTTGCCATAAATTTGAAGAGCAATCACATTTCCTTGTAAAATTAACTGTCAAAATTCCCTTGATAATTACAGAGCTGGAGAGAGAAGCTTGCCAGTGGCCAGACAGAAAAATAATTTTTCTCTAAACAGAGTTCTAGGAGAACCAAGCAGCTGCTAATGACATAACTCCCTAAAACTATTTTTAAATCCTTACCTAAGGACATGTGTTTATTGATTTAGAGTAGGGGTGTCGAACTCAATCAGAGAAGGGGCCAAAATCTAAAATCCAGCCTAAATCGCGGGCCGAATGGTTTACTGAACAGTCATAAACTGACAATGTCATAAACTAACAGCGGAGTGCAGTGATGACAGCGCGGTGCGGGCCACATTGCAAGGCCTGGCGGGCTGGATTTGGCCCGCGGGCCTTGTGTTTGACACATGTGATTAGAGAGAGAGAGAGAGAGAGAGAGAGAGAGAGAGAGAGAGAGAGAAAGAGAGAGAGAGAGATGTGAGAGGGAAACATTGATTGGTTGCCTCCGGTAGGTGCCCCAACCAGAGACCAGACCCACAACCCAGGTATGTGCCCTAAATGGGAATCAAACCTACAGCCTTTTGGTGTATAGGACAATGCTCCAATTAACTGAGCCATCCAACCAGGGCTCCCTACAATTTTTGTCTGAGTGAAAAGTCACAAACTTTTCTGTGAGAGATTCACTTTTCTAGAATGCTTTCTTCATTGTCGCCCCACTCTGTATTGTCAGATTTCTCAGTCCTTGGGGATACAACCAAATGCCAACTTTAAAACTTATTTTTCATGTATTCATTAATTCAATTTGTCCTTGTGTTGACCAATAAGTAACTGATACAATAAAACAAATAAAAGTTTATTTGGAATCTTATGGGATTTGAATCTGGGAGACACAGATTCAGGTGAAAACCTGAAACTTGTTCTGGGGAAGACAAAGGAAGCCAGACCTTATAGAGGCACACACCACAAGTTCATAACAAAAGAAATTTTCCCTATTGGCTGCCTAACATGGGGTGATAACTTGTTAAAAAATGATTGGTCACGTCTGGGTGGTGAGGCTCTGAAATAAGCACATTATAGAATGTGCTTCTACAGCAAGCACAAAAGTCTGAGAGTTCAAACTTCATTTAGATCCTCTATGCAAAAGAAGGATACTGGCTAGTGAACCAGATTGACTCTTTCAAGATGAAGAGTACAGATGGCCTGGTTGCTATGGTGAGGAGAAAGTAAAGTTCAGGAGGTGGTCTCACAGCTGGTTGAAAAGTTCATTGGTGGGGTGAGCATAAGACAAACCTCTTTGTGATTTCCTGGCTCCATTTTAGTTTTCTTGACATAAATGACTCTATCGGGATAATTTCCATTTACACTTGAATTCAAAGATCACAGGTGATTTGGAGCCTACCAGCCACCTTTATTAAATAATTGGAGTCATTCTTGCTCTGAAAATAAGTCAGAAAAAGTGGAACATGTGGAGTAGGCAACACATCCAAACTTGCTGCCTGACAGAGCCTTCCATTCTCATCCTTAGGGTCTCACTGATGCAAAATGAGGCTGATGGGCTTTTTTTCTCTTATTTCAAACTGGCACATTTGTATCATCAATCTATAAACATTATACTAAAAACCCAGAGGATCTGCCAATTGATTGAAAACATAAAGTCTTATATTAGAGGCTAACATTCAAACTTGACCTGGAAAAAAGATAGTAGTAGACATCTGGGGAAAAACAACTGGGAGAGATAAAGGCAAAAAAAAAAAAAAAAAAAAAAAAAAAAAAAAAGATGGCGATTGCAAGCAGAAAATAAAAATAATAAGTGGCTGTTTCCTGGTGAAATCAAGGAGTGTTTATCAGCATATAAATTCTGAATTTCAGAGCAAGTGAAGCCAGAACTAGCTGGGTTAACCAATGACACCTAGTCTATGGATCACAAAGTATAGAAGTAGAGAGAATTATAAATGTATTTGAAGAGTGCAGATGGTCTGGTTGCTATGGTGAGGAGGAAGGAAAGTTCAGGAGGTGGTCTCACAGCTGGTTCAAAAGCTCATATTCAGGCACATGATGCTAGCTGACAGGAATTAAATAACATAACATATACATATACACTGAGTAGCCATATATATATATATATCAGTGAATGAATTTGTGCATGGGTGGGGCCCAGCCAGCCTGGCCAGGGGAAGGGGACATGGACGGTTGGCCGGCCTGCCTGCTGGTTGAACTCCAGGTTGAGAGGACAATTTGCATATTAGCCTTTAGTTTTATAGGATATACACTGAGTGGCCAGATTATTATTCATTCAGAGATCATAATAATCTGGCCACTCAGTGTATATGGTGTAGTAGATATTCAATAAATAGTAACTACAGCTGGTATCCTATATAATAAAAGCCTAATATGCAAATCAACCAAATGGCAGAAGGACTAGTAGATATTACGCACAATGACCACCAGAGGGCAGACACTCAATACAGGACCTGCCCCCAGCCCACATGCCCCAGGCTGGCCAAGGCAGGTGCCAGCAGAGAACTCCTGAATCTCCCCGCTGGTCACCTCACAGATTGGCCCTTATTGCTGGCCAGGCCTACCCACCCACGAATTTCATGCACCGGGCTTCTAGTTATTATTATAATAAGAAAAATGGAACAGATGATTTCTCAGATAGATTCATGGCATATATAATTACAAAAACATCAAATTAATACTTCAAAGTATTAAAATAATCAACAAACTCATAAAGAACACTGATTTCTCCTAAGTTGTTCTCCTTGGTTCTTGGTTCAAATAAATAAAATAAACTAAAAATTTGTGAGGGTTGACTTCAGAATGATGGCAGAGTGAGAAGACTCCTTTGTATCTCCACTTAAACTCACAAGATGTTGGACAACTACATTTCAACAAAGGATCCTCTGCTTAACATACAAACACATTTGACAGATCCATACATTGGGACATCTAAAGGTGGGAACATTGGCATGAGCAGAGAAGGTGAGAGGAAAGGAAAAACAGAGATGGGGCTGCATACACAGTTTGGAGCATGCTGACGCCCCTACTCACATAACAGCAGTGGAAGAGTTGTACTGCAGCTTTCACACTGTGACCTGGAGGGTGGGGGTGGTAGAAGCAAAATACCTGCCTGAAAATCCGGCTCCTATTGAGGTGAAACCTGGTGATGCAGCAGAGACATTGCAGACACATGATGGCCATTGCTGGCAAAGTCGTGGTCTTGCAGAGGCCATACTGACATAGATATAAAGCCACAAAACCAAAATCCCACCTGCTCATTGCACCCCGGGAATGGGCAGAACCCAGTTGAGGCAGCGGAGATACCTCAAATAGCACACTATGGGTGATGGCCATAGGTAACAAGGAAATAACATCTGGAGCTTACAGGCCTGGACTCAGATGGCCCACCATATCTCACCAAAGGGCATACCCTGAGACCAAGTCCACCCTCACACAAATGGACTGTCCACAACCCAATGGAATGAGGGAGCATTTTCCACCACCAAAGGGATACTGCCACAGGGATCCTGGAGGTGGCAGCAATGCTGGTAAAGAAAACAAAACTTTCACTATAGCACCATCTACTGGAAAGCAAAAGAAAGACCTCTGCTTGTCAACCTGCTGAGTTAAGAGCAAAAGAGTACCTAAACAAGAAGAGTTCACTTCCTAAAATCCATAGGCACAGAAACAATCCATCAAGTACCATTAATAACCAAGGTAACAATGAAGCACAAAAGGATATTTAAAACTCTTCAGAAACAAAACTCAAAGACATGGAAGATTGTGACTTAAATGACAAGATTTCAAGTTTGCAGTCATGAAAAAAAGGTCAGTAAAATATAAGGACATTCAAAAATACAGTTCAATGAGCTCAGAGATAAAATGAACAAACAAAAGGTATACTTTACTAGAGATTAAATCTATGAAAAAGAACCAAACAGAAATTCTGGACCTGAAGAATTCAAGAAATGAGATGAGAAATTCATTAGAGAGCATAAGAAACAGAGAAGACCAGATGGAACAGAGAATTATCAAACTCAAAGACAGAAACCTATAAATGACTCAAGAGGAAGAAGAGAGAGAACTAAGAGCTAAGAAATGAAAGAATTTTACAAAAACTATTTGACTCCATTGGAAGAAGCAAAATAAGTATAATGGTTATACCAGAAGTAGAAGAGAGGGAGAAGAGATCAAAAAGTCTATTAAAAAAGATAACTGATGAACCCTGGCCAATGTGGCTGACAGAGATAAAATAACATAGCATGCCATCGCATGCACTGAGAGGTTGATTAGTTCAATTCCTGGTCCAGGCACATGCCTGGGTTTGGCTTGATCCCCAGTAGGGGTCCATAGGAGGTAGCCTGTTTGATGCTTTTCTCTCATTGATGTTTTTCTCTCTCCCTCTCCCTTCCTCTCTCTCTAAAACAACCAATAAAATATATAAAAATGATAGCTGATGAGAACTTCTCAAACATATGTAAAGAGACATTTAAACATAGGAAAGTTAGAGAAAAGCTAATTATCTAAACCCAAAAAATGTTCTCCAAGATACCTTATAGTAAAACTGCCAAAAGTTAATTACAAGGAAAGAATTTTCAAGGCAAGCAAGAGAGAAAAACAAACACACACACACACACACACACACAAACAAACAAAACAACAACAACACACAACTGTAACCTACAAGAGAATCCCCACTACATTATCATCAGATTTTGCAGCAAAAACCTTCTGTGGCCAAAACCGGTTTGGCTCAGTGGTAGAGCGACGGTCTGCAGACTGAAAGGCCCCAGGTTCGATTCCGGTCAAGGGCATGTACATTGGTTGCAGGCACATCCCCGGTAGGGGTTGTGCAAGAGGCAGCTGGTCGATGTTTCTCTCTCATCCACGTTTCTAGCTCTCTATCTCTCTCCCTTCCTCTCTGTAAAAAACCAACAAAATATATTTAAAAAATAAAACAAAAACCTTCTGTGCCAGGAGAGAGTAGAATAAAATAATCAAAATATTGAAAGAAGACAATGATCAGTCAAGAATAATATAACCAGCTAAGTTATCTTAGATATAAAGGCTTTCCCAATCAAAAGCCAAAATCACTACCAGAAGAACTGCATTACAAGAAATGTTAAAAGGAGCTCTTATGCCAGAAACAAAAAGACAAAAGTATACTACAAAACATTGAGTAATATCACAAATAGACAGACTAAAGCAGAGAAGTGGAACTCTACTTCAGAGTAAGATATTAAACAATTGCCGAAACCGGTTTAGCTCAATGGACTGAAAGGTCCCAGGTTTGATTCCTGTCAAGGGCATGTACCGTGGTTTCGGGCACATCCCCAGTAGGGGGTGTGCAAGAGGCAGCTGGTCGATGATTCTCTCTCATCGATGTTTCTAGCTCTCTATCCCTCTTCCTTCCTCTCTGTAAAAAAATCAATGAAATACATTTTTAAAAAAGATATTAAACAATTATAGCCTAAAGGTTAAAAGATAAAAAGGGCATTAAAACTAACAACTACTGCAATGTTAGAACAAATGCACAGCATAAAATGAGATAAATTGAGTCAACAGAAACATAAAAGAAGTGTAGAAAAAGGACCAATCATATAAAGGTAAATTTTAAAAAATCTAAACAAAAAGTACTATTGTATATATGAGATATTTTATGTAAACCTAATGGCAAACATAAATTCAGTTGAGGAAATGGAGACAGTAGGGGGTGAGGGCCTGTGCTGCGAGGCGTGGCAGGAGCAGGCAGGAGAAATCAATGGGGGGGGGGGGAAGAGAGATATGTAATACTTTCAACAATAAATAATTTAAATTAAAAAAAGAAAAGAAAAACGGTTGTAGTAAGTTCGCACATATAAAAAAATCACCCCAAATGTAAATGGAATGCCCACAAGAGGGCGCCATTGTGCCTATTCCCTTACTAGGGTGCTGTTCTTGGAATGCCCACAAAAGGGGAGATTAAAAATGGTGGCAGAGTAAATGGATGCTACACAGACACACTCTCAGGAACAAACTGAAATTACAAAATACCCCAAAAAATGTCCTGAATAATCAACTGAAGACTAACTGGAGATAACCCTGATAACCAAGGATGGAAAATGGAGGCCACATAGAGACTGCTAGAAAGGCCTGGGCTCCCATAGAAAACAGCTGAAGTTCCGGAGAGATATCTCAGCTGTGGAGCTTGCCACTGAGACCTCTGGGATCTAATCCCCAAGCTGGGCTCCCCAGTAGAGAGCACCATAATTAAGAAAGGTGCCCACATAACATCTGTCTGTGAAAAGCAGTGGGGTTCTCATCTTCCAGGGAGAGATGGCTGGACATACAGGCACCCTCTTAAAGGGCCAACACACTAAATTTCCTGTGGAGCCACTCACCTTGTGCTCTGGCAGAGAGAGGGCAGAGTGGACTGGAGCTGTGTGAGCAGAAGCCAGAGTTGGGGACTCTGGGGTTGGAGCTCAGAAGGCAGACACCCTAGTTTCCTGTGCTGAGTTAGTCCCTCATGCTGGGGTAGTCATCTTTCTCAGGCACACTTTGCTATCCAGGCAGTTTTTGCCTGCGGGAAAGACAGTGACCTACCTTATTGGAAACACTTTGCCCCACAGTGTGGACTTTCTGAGGCCCATTAAGAGATTGAGAACAAGAGCCTCCAGGTAGAAGCAATCAATCACAATACCTGTTGGAAAACCTCTCACCACACCTGTGGATGATTGCCTAATGGCTATTCAAGACTGAAGCCAATAGGTATGCAGGCAGATGTGGGTCTCTGGAGGATTTGAGTCTTTGCCTGGTATAATTAGCAACAATGTCTGACACTGTCCTGCACTAGAGATTGAGAAGCATAGCAGATCCACTTACTACTAATACATACCGGTAGTCACAAACCCAAACAGGCAGCCAAAATGGGGAGAGAAACAAAATAAAACAAAAACATACACACACACACACACACACACACACACACACACGAAAAAAACAACAAACCCTCCAAATGAAAGGATGAGAGAATCCTCCAGAAGGAGATAAATGAAATGGAGATATGAAATTTATCTGATATAGAGTTCAGAATAATGATGCTAAAGATGCTCAACGGCATGAGAAAAGATATAATAACTGAAAAAAGAACATTTGGAAATAAGGAATGACAGCTCTAATAAGAAACACATTGGAAGGAATACACAGCAGATTAGGGGAAGCAGAGGATCAGATCAGATCAGTGAATTAGAAGACAGGATAGAAAAAAATCACTCAATTAGAGAACCAAAAAGAAAAAAACAATTAAAAACAAACAAACACAGGAGGGCAGCTTAAGGGAGCTGTGGGACAAGGTTTTATTATCAGACTCAAAATTCCTTAGGAGGGTGTTGTCCTCAGAATTTCCACAAGAGGACAGTATTTCAACACTTCCCTGCAAGGGAGAGAGCCCACTAGGTGTATCAATTGGGTTTTCTTTGCAGGCTCCTTGATTTGATTACTAGGGTGATGCTCTCAGCAAGTCCACAAGAGGACACTATTGCAACTAATCCTTTACATGCTGTTCTCAGAATGTCCACAAGAGGGGAATATTGCAACTCCTCCCTTACTAGGGTACTGTTCTCAGAATGTAATGGTGATCAAAGCCTTACTGAATTTTACGATTCCAAATTTAGAAACTCTGGGACATTGAGAATCCAATAGGGAAATTATTTTTTCCTATGGTAATTCAAGGGTTCTGTAAAACCCTACAAACACCATTAGTTTACCATAAGCTCATGGGGTTCCCTTGTATGAGATTTTTTTTTGGTCTTGCTTTTTTAGGAGAGATTTTTTCTCTCTTGCTTATTTTAAAACTCTGTTTTTTCCTTGATTGTAGAAAGTTTTATTATAATGTGTCTTGGACAAGATCATTTTGGATCAAAATTTTGGACTGACTTATTAGATTCATTAACCGGGATGACCAAATCGCTGTCCATGTTTGGGAAATTCTCAGGTATAATTTCTTTAAGTAAGCTTTCTACCCGTTTTTTCTCTGTTCTCCTTCTTGGACTTCAATGATGTGTACATTTTTCTCTTACTGTGTCCAGCAAGCACTGTGGGCTTTCATCACTCCTATTCATTCTCTTATTTCTTTGCTGCTCTGATTAGATAACTTCAATTGATTCAGCTTATACTCACTTTTCTTTTTTTCTGCTTGGTTAAATCTGTTTTGAAGGTCTTTACTGATTTCTTCAGTCTGCGTTCTTTAGTTCCAATTTTTTTTGTTCTTTTAATCTTTTCTGTCTCTTTCACGTGCTTGCATTCTTTCCCAGATATTAAGTAGTTCATGTTCTCTTGGCTCTCTAGATAGTTTATCTGTGTTCTCTTTGCTCTCTGCACATATTTAGAACAGTTATATTGATTTCTGTGTCAGCCAATTCTTTGATCTCTATTTCTGGTGGTTAAATGTGTTCCTCTGATGGAGTCATATTTCCCTGATTCTTCATGATCCCTGTAGCCTTGCACTGGTGTCTGCATATTTGTTGAAGGTGACACATCTTCCAGACTTTATCGACCGACTTTGATAAGGAAAGACTTCCACCTATGGGTAGGGGCAAAGGTAGGTATGTTGTAATCTTGGGATTAGTGTGGCAGCACTGGGGAAGCATGATGTCTCTTTAGCTCAGGCCACAGCCCTGACAAATTTACAGCCCTTGGCAAGCACTGTTGGGGGTATGCAGTGGCTGATATGGCTGTTGGAGTCCTAAGTGGTGTCTCAAGGTCAAGTGGTGGTGGTGGTGGTCAGCCAGTGGTGTGCACACACTTGGTGGGGGCACTAGCAGCAGGTGCTAGTTGCAGACACAAACATGATGAGGGAGGCCAGGGAGGCAACTAGGACTGGGGCCAACTGTAGACTTACTGGCAGCTATGTGGCCCTGGCTGGCGGCATGCACTACTGTGACTTTTGTGTCTTGGCCTGGGCACATGGCAGTGAAGGCTAACAATGGGGGTTGAACCAGAAGCGTGCAGCTGCAAAGCTGGAGAGCGCAGAGTGGTGCTGCTAAGTGACAGAAGACAGCCCAATCTAGTCCCATAAGCAGCTGCAGGATCACTGGTTGTCATTGTGCTTTGCCGTGTCTGCACAGTCTCCCCTGGGTGTGTGCACCGCAGTGGGATCTGGTGATGTGAATCAGGCTGGCCACGTGAAAGTGAATAGCTGAGGGACCAGCCCTAAAAATGTGCATAAGACTCGGTCAGCCATAGGGGTCTGGCACTTGTGCAACTTCAGAGGCCTGGACTGGCTGCTGGGGCAGTTCCTGGGCTCTCGTGGGGGGCGGGAGAGAGCTAGCAGAGAGGGACTATGGTTGCCTGCCATTAGCAAATGTGAATACCTGTGGTGAGAAAGCTGGTAAAATTTTTAGAAAGTCGACAGCAGCTGTGCTGGCTGTTGATTTCCTCAGTGCCAAAATCTCCTGGGTTTGACTCAGAGCAGATCACTATGAACAATGATCATTTGTACCTCATGTGTGCTGATAAACTCTGCTTTTTTGTTTGTTTGTGGTTATTTTTTGTTGTTGTTGTTAATCCTCACCCAAGGATATTTTCAATTGATTTTTAGAGAGAATGCAAGAGGGGGAAAGACAGAGAGAAATATCGATGTGAGAGAAACATCAATTGGTTGCCTCTTGCATGCGCCCGACCAGGGCCCAGGCTGGGGAGGAGCCTGTAACTGAGGTGGGGTGCCCTTGCCTGGAATCGAACCCGGAACTAATTAGGTCGAAGGCTGACGCTCTACCCACTGAGCCAAACCAGTTAGGGCATAACTTCTGCTTTTCTTAATTCTTTCTAGCTGTCTTTATACATCTCAGCTTTGAATGGATGGATGGAGTGAAACTGAGGTACGATCTTTAAAGGTTCCCCAAGAGATGGAGGAAGCTGGTTGCTCACCCCAATCTTCCTTTACTGCTTATTAATAAGAAAACCAGATAATTAATAAGGAAAGACCTATAAAGGCAGCTCTTACCTCTTAGCACTGATCAATGCTGGCTTGAGGAATGGGATAATGCAGGCAAAATGCACCTGTCTTCCTTCTCTTCTTGTGCAGCTATTCTCAGGTTTTTTGTTCCACTGTATAGGTGAAGTTTCTTAACATTGCGCACCAGTAGTTTTATTGCTACCTTCACCCAGTGGCCAGACGAGTTTCTATTGAACGAGTACAAAAAAACGTTTTACAAAGTATCGTACTTTAAAAAGATATGAGCTTGTAAGAACATGTCATAAATAACTTCAAAATGCAATGGGTATTTAATTTTAAGGTGCACCTTTAACATTTATGTAAAACACTGTGTAATATAAAAATGCGAGAATGTTCGTGACCCGCCCGCAATGTGTTAAATGGACTCCAGTGCTCTCCCCGAGATTGCCCTATTCATGAATAGCTGTCTAATTGGTGGTATTTCTGGGGATGGGAGCTAGGGCTTCTTACTTTGCACTTTGAGTGCTGTCACTCCAATAAATTTCACAAAGTTTCATAATATAGAAAAAGTAACAAACAGCATGAAACTAAAAACCTGTTACGTTCTGGGGGATACCCCCATAAGATTATTTACAGATTTTCCAGTAGAAACTTTACAGGCCAGAAAAAAAGGGCCATGTTATAATCAAACTACTGTAAGAAAAAATCAAATCAAGAATACACTACCCATACCCTAACCGCTTTGGCTTTAGTGGATAGAGCGTTGGCCTGCGGACTGAAAGGTCCCAGGTTTGATTCCAGTCAAGGGCATGTACTTTGGTTGCGGGCACATCCCCGGTAGGGGGCGTGCAGGAGGCAGCTGACCGATGTTTCTAACTCTATCCCCCTCCCTTCCTCTCTGTAAAAATCAATCAAATATGTATTTTTAAAAAGAATTCTCTACCCAGCAAAGTTATCCTTTAGAATTGAAGGAGAGCTAGTGTTTCAGACAAGAAGAAGCTAAAATGTTCATCACCAGCAAACTAGATAATTAATAAGAAAAGATATATAAAAGTATAAATATCACCAGTAAACTTAACCATTTATGAAGCTAGTTAAAAGGTTAAAAGAGAAAATAGCCCTAACTACAACAATTAGTTAAGAGACAACCAATATAAAAAGATGTAAAATATGACACCAAAAATATAAAACATGGCAGAGGAGAGTAAAAATATAGAACTTTATAATGCATTCAAATTTAAGTTGTTATAAGTTAAGATAGACTGTTATCAATATAAGTTGTTATATGTAAGCTCCATGTCAACCACAAAGCAAAAACCCATAGTGGGAACACAAAAGATAAAGTAATTAAAGCATGCCATTAAAGAAAGTGATCAAACCACAATGAGAGGAAAAGAAAAAAAGAAACAGAAAAAAACAACAACTAGAAAACAATTTAAGAAATGGCAATAGTACATACCTACCAATGTTTAACATAAATGGACTAAATTATCCAATCAAAAAGCGTGGAGTGATTGAATGCATTTTAAAATCCATATGCTTCTTATAAGAGACCCACTTCAGATGTAAGGATACACACGGACAGAGAGCGAAAGGATCAAAAAAGATATTTCATTAAAATGAAAACCAAAGAAAGCTGGGGTATCTATAATTATATCCGACAAAACAGACTTTAAAACAAAGAATGTAGTAAGACACTCAGAGAGCATTACATAATGATAAAGGGTTCAATCCAACAAGAGGATATAATATTTGTAAATGTTTATGCACCCCCGACATAGGGACACCTACATATACAAAGCAATTAAAACAGACCATAAGGGTAAAATAGACAGCAATATAATATTAGCGGGATATTTTAATACCCCACTTATATCAACATATACATCATCCAGACAGAAAATCAATAAGGAAACTGCAGCCTTAATGACATGTTAGACCAGATGGACTCAACAGACACATACAGAACATTCCATCCAAACACAGCAGAACACACATTTTTCTCACTGCACAGCTAATATTCCATAGGATAAATCATATGTTTGGCCACAAAACAAGTATTAATCATTTACGAAGGCTGAAATCATATCAAGCATGTTTTCTGACCACAATGATATGAAACTAGAAATAAAAAAAAACACACAAGAAAATTCACAAATACGTAAGTATTAAACAGCATCCTACTAAACAACCAATGGGTCAATAAAGAAATAAAAAGGGAATGCAAAAAAATATCTTGAGATAAATAAAATTGGAAATGCAACATACCAAAATGTATGGGATAGAACAAAAGCAGTACTAAGAGAGAAATGTATAGCAATAAATGTCCATATTGAGGAAATAAAAAGCTCAACTAAACAACGTAAGTTTACACCAAAGGAACTAGAAAAAGAGTAAAATTAGCCCCAAAGTAGTACTAGAGGGAATAAAGAGTAGAAATAAATATAAATTAAAAAGACAATGGAAAAAATCACTGAAACTAAGAGCTATTCATGGAAAAGATTAACAAAACTTTAGCTGGACTAACAGAAATAAGGAAACAACAAAAGGGAAGGGAAGGGAAGGGAAGGGAAGGGAAGGGAAGGGAAGGGAAGGGAAGGGAAGGGAAGGGAAGGGAATGAAAGGAAAGGAAAGGAAAGGAAAGGAAAGGAAAGGAAAGGAAAGGAAAGGAAAGGAAAGGAAAGGAAAGGAAAGGAAGAAGGCTATACTAGTACGAATAAAATCAGGAATAAAAAAGATATTACAACAAAAGATATACCACAGAAATACGAAAGATCATGAGAGACTACTACCATGAACAATGTAAACTGATGAACAAAAATAGATCCAGAGACATAGAAGCATTGAACAGATCTTCAAACCTCAGAGGGAAGGTGGGTGGGCGGGGGAAGGGGGGGGGAGTGTAAGAGATCAACCAAAGGACTTGTATGCATGCATATAAGCATAACCAATGGACACGGACAGTAGGGGGGGTGAGGGCATGTGCTGGGGAGTGGGAGTGGGCTGGGAGAGGTCACTGGGGAAAAAGGAGACATAAATAATACTTTCAACAATAAAGAAATAAAAAAAAGAGATTACTATCAACAATTTTTCTCAAAACAATTTGGAAATCCTAGAAGAAATGGATAAAAGCCTAGAAACATACAAAATTCCAAAGATGAATCATTAAGAAATATAAAATCTGAACAGGCCAATTACTAGTAAAGAGTTTGAATCAGTAATCAAAAGCCTCCCCATAAAGAGAGAGAGAAAGAGAGAGGGAGAGAGGGAGAGAGAGAGAGAGAGAGAGAGAGAGAGAGAGAGAGAGAGAGAGAGAGAGAGAGAGAGGGAGGATTCAGCAATTCTACTTCTGGGTATTTATCAAAAGAAAACAAAAACACTAACTCAAAAAGATACCTGCATCCCCATGTTCATTGCAGCACTATTTTTAATAGCCAACATATAAAAACAACCTAAGTGACTGTCAATGGATGAATGGAGAAAGAAGATGTACAATGGAATATTAATTATTCAGCCACAAAAAAACAAAAGCTTGCCATTTGCTGCAATATAAATGGCCCATTGAGGGGCTTATATTAAGGGAAATAAGTCACACAGAGAAACACAAATACTATTTGATTCGCTTATGTGTGGAATCTTAAAAGAAAGCAAACTCATAGAACAGATTGGTTATTGCCAGAGGCAGGAGTTGGACTGGGCAAAATTTCTGAAGGGGGTCAAAATCTACAAACTTCCAGTTACAATATCAATAAATAAATAATGGGGATATAATGTACAGCATGGTGACAATAGTTAATTTCACTGCATTGTATATTTGAAAGTTGCTAAATCTTCAAAGGGCTTATCACAAGAAAACAAAATGTAACTATATGTTAATATGTGTGAACTTGGTGATCATTTCATAATACATACAAATATTGAATTATTAATGCTAGTTCTGATCAAATAATTGAATTTCTTCCCCCTCCCCTGGGAACTGACCCTTAGAGCACTTCACAACCGACATTCCCTTTTGCTGAGACCACATTCCACGAGCTAAGACCATTATCTTGCCCTTCTGACTTTCCCAGGATCCAGACCCACTCAGAGAGTTCCCGGCCGAAAAGCCCGCCTAGAGTCCTTTAAAACCTCTGACTCCCAACCCTTACCACTTTGGCCTCATACATTCCTCCTTCAGTGACCCTATCAATTATATGGTATACCTGAAATTAACATAATATTATATGCCAATAAAAAAGTTTAAAAAAAATTAAAGAGAAAAAAGCTGAATTAATTAAAAAATATTTTAAAAAACACTACTGCTTTTGGTCAATTGCAGAAACATGATTCCAATGAAAAAAGATTGGAATCATAACCTAATACAGGATATAGCAGTCAAAGCATAATTAGGATGGAATTGGGGAAATTTGTAATACGACAGCCAGGTATAAAATCCTGTTGCAACACAACATAGCTAAAGAATTTTCACAAGCCTTCACCTGTATAACCAAACAACTAGGTAGTCAACAACTAGGCATTGGGCATGCATCTATCTGTGGAGAAAATCAGTATGGTGTAAAAGTCTGATCAGATTATAGAAGTGAAATTTGGCATTATCAGATTAAAACACTTGGAAACTGAACCAATATAACTTTTTTGACTAAATGATACAAATCCTAGACTAATATGAAACAACTAGAGGCCTGGTGCACAGATTCATCCGCAGGTGGGGTCCCTTGGTCTGGACTGTGGGAATAGAGCCAAAACTGGCTCTCCAACATTCCCCAAGGAGTCCTGGGTGACACACCCCGGAATGGGGCTTCCTCCTCTCTGGTTCTGGGTTACCGCAGTTCAGAAGCTCCTCCATTGAGTGTCTGCCACATGGTGGTCAGTGCAAGTCAAAGCTACCCATCGGACAGTTGAACAGACAACCTGTTGGCCAGTCGCTTAGGCTTTTATATATATATGAAACAATTATGTATGATGAGTGCCTGTCATGCCAGGTGTTTTAAATTGATTGTAATTCAAATGTTACTTCTGACATTGACAAATGTGAGAGAGATATGGCCAGTTGGCTGAGTTTGTCCCCAAGATTTGGAACAAACTAAACTGTTTCTTATAATAGTTCTATATTTACCCTTCAATGAGTACCTCAAAAAAAAACCTTAATAAGGAATAATGGGTTTGGTGGAATATGAGTGTATTATACTGGGAAGATTATATTATTTCTACTGTTTGTGGTTTAATGTCTTGGAATAATATATTTTACCTACCAAGCTCCACATGTTGATTATATGTTAGGTATCAATTGGAAGAAAATGAGAAATGAAGAATAACTCTCAGATTGTAAAGCACTTAGAGAAACAAGCTACTAAAACTAATCACCTTATTATATGAAGTTGTTAAATAATGGTAGATAATTTTTGTGTGCTGCTAGTCAAGAATGCACTCTATATACATCATTGGTATGATATCCAAAGCTATTTACCTAAAACTAATGTTCTTTTAAAATCATTCTGTCATAATGTTAATCATTGTTTTGTTAGGTATGCTGCTTTAGATTTCTTGGATATACAATAAATTAAGAACACCTCAAAGAGAAATCATTGTTGTAATGCAAATTGAATCAAATACCTACCAGGGGCAATAATTGTGGGAGAACTAATCTTTACTAACCTTACTGAGGAATACAAAAGATGTGATTAATGATATGTGCTAGATACACTGTCAGGGGCAACCGTAGGAGGCACTGATAAATAATTATGAGAACAAAATGTTTGAGTTTACCTGATAACAAATTATGGAAAATAGGGTATCAAGGTAAGCTGAATGTAACTTCTGATATAAGTTAAATACCTGCTGACTGTTCACTATAAGGAGGAATGATATATCAATATAACAACTGCAATTTTAAGTCTATATAAAGAAAGGGAAATCTACTAAAATTTATAGTCACTTGCTGGCTATCTGCACACAACTAGGATATTTGTTTTACTCAATAATAAAATTAGCTAATTGTATATTTATGAATTGACATGTTCCTTCAGATCTCAATTGTTTTTCTTTTTCCCCCCCAGCAGAGTGGAGGTCTCCAGAGCAGTTGGTATCTGTTTCCTGAGGGATTTATTTGCAAAGTTAAGAATAAGGTGATAGAGGAACAAAGCAATTAGGCAATTATACAGCATTAGTAATACTATTACATTTTGTTCTTTCAGCATAATTAATAAGTAGACATTTAAGAGTGAAACGGTTTATGTTTCTATTGAGATGTTAACTAATTCTATTTAAAATTATGTACTGGCTTTGCAAAGTGATAAGCAGGCTACTGAGATCACTTGTCATTTCTATGTTTTTTTGTACCTTTAACCTTTGAAAGTTTCCACAGCTTTTTAAAGAGGCCCTACAAGGTACCACCTGCCAGGTGCAGCTGCCAGGGTTAATAGCAGATGAAGCTGGGGAAGAGTTCAGAGGAGACATTTGTAGGTCTCTGCAGGAAGTCAATGAGGTAGAAAATCAAAACATTTCCCTGTCACAATGGAATAAAATGTTCTTTAGGATGGCCTCCCTGCTGCTGCTCCTGGCAGATAGGCAGGGAGATACCGAATGGGGGCCACCACTGAAGGGCAAATTGGAATTGATTATCACTTGGGTTCACTTAATTAAACCTTCTTCAGCTGGGTCAGGAATCCCACTCTCTCTGCCATCACAGATTTGCTTTTTTATCTTGGGGATGCACAGAAATATTCTTTTTTGGCATGGCCAAGATATGGAATAACAGCAATCTTTTTGAAACATTTATATGCTCTTCTATACAATTTGCATTTTAGGCCTCATGTTTTTCTTTTAATGCATTTCACGCTATAAGACAGGTCTTATTAACCACTTTTTGCAGGTGCAGAAACTGAGGGTCAGAAATATATGTCAATTTGGCTAATGCCATACAACTAGTAAGGGATCTAGAATATAAGCCCAGATAATCTGTCTCTAAGTAAATTATTATCAATGTGATTGCACATTAAAATCCACTAAGGCAGCTTTTTAAAAATGCAGATGCTCAGATCAGTGCCCAGACTAATTAAATCAGAATATGTATGAGTTGTGGATTCCAGGAACCAGTATTTTTTAATATAATTTTTAATTAATTTCTTTATTGATTAAGGTATCACATATTTGTCCTCAACCCCCAATTCCAATCCCCCACCCCTCCCAGACTCATGTCCCCACCCCCCCTATTGTCCTTGACCACTGGATAGGCTCATATGTGTTCACATAAGTCCTTTGGTTGATCTCTCCCTTTTATCCCCACCCTCCCTTTGAGGTCCAACAGTCTGACCCATGGCTCCTTATCTCTGGGTCTGTTCTTGTTCATCAGTCTATGTTGTTCATCATTTCCCCTAGATGAGTGAGATCATGTCCTACTGGAAATATAAGAATAAAAAGTGAGACAAGCAATACTTGTTATGCTGAAAGGCATATGAATCAGTCTGTAATGAGCTTCTTTCTGGGCCACCAGGAACCAGTATTTTTAAATTTTATATATTCCTTACATAATTCTCATATTCAGCTGAAATTGAAAACAATTTTTCTCAAACCTTTACTTTTTCCACGACCCCCATTTTCCCACTTACCCCATCATGGATATCATGTAAGGTAGTTATTAGAAACAAAGCTTTCTATTCTTGCATAGATATTCTTGTCTAGTAGGTTTAGGTGGAACCAATAAAGTTATATTTTAACAAATATGTTTGGTGATTGTTATGATCTGGGCATTTGAGAAACACTGAGGTACAGTATATCCTAGCACAACTGAGAGTCTTATGCACTCCACAATTAGAAAACAAAGGCCAACTATTTGACACACCATTAATAAATTTTGATTTATGATGTGCTAGATACTTTTCTTGCATTTTTACTATTAGAGATTGAAAGTTGCTGGCATGTGGGGGCCATCTTGATAATTCTTTTTAATTTTCACCATGCCCTGTTCCATTAGTTATGACCCAAAATGCGTATTAAATAAACTAGAGGCCTGATGCATGAAGATTCATGCAAGAATGGGCCTTCCCCTGACTGCTGGCATCGCCTTTGCTTTGGCCTGGAACCACCTTTCCACCTTCCCATGCTGCCCAGAGGCCTGGAGCTGCTAGGGCGGTGTGGAATACTTGCGTTGTCACCATGGAGATGACACAGGTGTCCCACCCTGCCCCTGGCTGCTTGGTGTCTGCATATGCAAATTAACCCGCCATCCTTGTTGGGTTAATTTGCATACCCACTCCTGATTGGCTGGTGGGTGTTGCAAAGGTATGGTCAATTTGCATCTTTTTCTTTTATTAGTGTAGATCAGTGTTTCCCAAAGTGTGGTATGTGTACCCCCAGGGGTACGGGAAGTGTTTGGTGGGGGTATGCATTGCACCAGAGTTTGGTGAGGATGTGCACTGCACCGTGCTTAGCTACGCCTAATTCTATGTTCTCATGAGTATGAGGGGTACTCAGTGTTATGAAAATTATAGAAGGGGTACACATATGTCAAAAGTTTGGGAAACACTGGTATAGATAATTGTTATTTATCAAATAATTATTTATCAGTAATATGCATCCCATAGGAGGATAGAACCAGATAATTTAAATTAGCCTCCGTTTGTAGAATGCCTATAGCAGAGCAATAAGCATCTGTAACTCACTTACTTCTCCAGTATTAAAAGTATACAAGACCACATTATCAAATAGACTATAGAATCTTCTTTGGTGGTGTCAGAGATGCTCAAAGTTTAATGGCTGAATAGCTCCAATAGCTGTGAAATGTTAGGGTCACTAAAGGAGGAACGCATGAAGCCAAAAGTGATAAAGAATTATAGATCTATTAGGTCATCTGGAAAACCAAATGGGATGAGCCTCAAAATGGTGCCATTGCCCAGGGATGGGGAGTCAGAGATTTTAAAGGACTCTAGGCGGGCTTTTTCAGTGGGGAATTATCTGGGTGAGTATGGGTCCTAGGCACGTCCCAAGGGGAAGGTTACTAGTCCTATCAAATGGAATGTGGACTAACCAAAGGGGAATGTTGATTATGAAATGATCTAAAGGTCAGTTCCCCAGGGGAAGGGATACCTAACATTCAGCCTTTTTGTTTTATGGAATAGGGAAGGGGTGTGGTCATATCTTCTATCCACCCAAGAGGGGTGTCGAACTCAATCAGAGAAGGGGCCAAAATCTAAAATCCAGCCTAAATCGCGGGCCGAATGGTTTACTGAACAGTCATAAATTGACAATGTCATAAACTGACAGCGGAGTGCAGTGATGACAGCGAGGTGCGGGCCACATTGCAAGGCCTGGCGGGCTGGATTTGGCCCGCGGGCCTTGTGTTTGACACATGTGGTAGGGGATGGACTTTGATTGTAGTTGGCTGGAGCGCAGTGTAGATTCTATATGGTTGGAGCAAAGGGTGGCAGCAACATGATTTCCCCGAAAGATTGGTTGGTGAAGGCTCGAAAGTGGTCCTATTGAGGTAAAGCTGATCCCAAGGCAGCCACAGCGTCACTTGTCTGGTTTTGCTGCTTTACTGGGCCTTGGGCTGAAATACAACTGAGGCCTGGATGTTATCTTTAAGGAGGAAAATGTCAGGGGTCGAAGTGCCTAATTATTGATATGAAAGGGTAGGATAGGTTACCCTAGGGCGAGGTTCTTGTTTTTCCAGTTCTGCCGTTGCTAGGCATCTGGAGCTTTCTTCCCTGGTGAGTTTCTGTATCTGGCCCATCATCTTGCTCTGGGGGTCCAACATTCCGGGAAGTATGTCTAATATTCCCCCCTCAAGGATTTTTGGCACTGAATACTTTCAGGGAAGAAGAGGCATGGGGTCCCTTCTATAGCTACTTCCTGCTGAAAGGGTGCAACATTTTCATTCAGAGCCAAAAATCCTTGCTCTCAGTCAGAAGGACAATGAGGGCTGGGCACAAAAGGAGGTTGGGATGGTGTCTAGGGGTGGTGCTTCCTGAGTACAAGAAGGGTTTATAACCTGGTGAAGACAAACTGTGTTATAAATTTTAGTATTATTGGGGCAAAAACTAGAATGACAAGAATTATGACAAATGGTCTGGTGGAAGGAACTAGATATTAGTTTGGAGGGTTGTAGCCAAATATTATAAATTTTGTATTTTTAGGTTCACTGTAGAGTTTTAAATATATAACTCTACATGATTTTAAAACGTTGCACATGGTTCATTGAAGTGTGTATTGAGCACTGGAAGCAATTTATAAACACCCAAATGTGTGGATTACAAACATCTGGAATACTACTGCCAGATGTCTTCTACAGGGAACTATTATTCTAGGTTTATCTGGTGTCACTGGCAAGATACCTGTTAGTCCTGAGAATTTCCTGTTTGAGTTCAGCTCTGAATCTTTGCAAGTTTCTTCCTAAGCAAGGCTGAAATTTCTAGAATATTCTCCCCCCACCACCACCCCAGAATATTATTTTAAAACATTATAGCCTAATGGTGCCATCCAGAGGCAGGAAACACATACAACATACAGACAAATACATGAAGACCATACACACAATTTAAATTATAAATTTTCCCTTTGCTTTTGATGATTTTTAAGAAGGCTAGACCCAGTGATCCCACTTCTAGGAATATATCCCAAGAAACTAGAAACACCAATCAGAAAGGATATATGCACCCTCTGTTCATAGCAGCACAATTTACTATAGCTAAGATTTGGAAACAGCCTAAATGACCATCAGCAGATGAGTGGATTATAAAGCTGTGATACATCTGCACAATGGAATACTATGCTGCTGTAAAAAAGAAGAAATTCTTACCATTTGTAACAGCATGGATAGAACTGGAGAGCATTATGCTAAGCGAAATAAGCCAGTCAAAGAAAGATAAATATCACATGATCTCACTCATTTGTGGGATATAATGAACAGCATAAACTGATTAACTAAAATAGATCCAGAGATAGAGAAGCATCGATCAGACTGTCACACCTCAGAGGGAAAGTAGGGGAGGGTGGGGGTAAAGGGGGTCTTGTATGCATGCATATAAGCCTAACCAATGGACACAGACAACAGGGGGGTGAGGGCATGTGTGAGGGGGATGTGAGGGTAATGGGATATATATATATATATATATATATATATATATATATATATATATATATATATTACCTTAATCAATAAAGTAATTAAAAAAATACACTATCAAGAGAATGATAAAACAACCCACAAAATTGGAGTAAACATTTTCAAATAATATGTATCAAAGGTTTAATACTTGAATATATTTAAAAATTATTACAACTCAACAACTTCAAAAAGCCCAACAAAAATGAACAAAGAACATGAATAGACACTCTTCCAAAGAAGATATACAAATGGCCAACAACCACATGAAAAAATGATAAATGCCATTTGTCATTAGAGAAATATAAATCAAAATCACAATGATATACCATTTCATGTCCAGTTGAATGACTATAGTTTTAACAATAACAAGAGCTAGCAAGATGTGAATAAATTGGTGGAAATGTAAAAGGAAAAACATTGTGGTGATTACTTAAAAAGTTAAACATAGAATTATCATTTAATCCAGCAATTCCACTCCTAGGTATACACCAAAAAATTGAAAACAAGTATTCAAATAAATACTTGTACATGAGTATACAAAGCAGCATTATTCACAATGGCCCAAAGGTGGAAACAGCCCAAATGCCCACCAATGGATGAGTAAATAAACCAAATATAGTCTATGTATAAATTGGAATATTATTCAGCTAAAAAAATGAAGTAGTGAGACATGCTACAACATGGATGGCTGTAGATAAATTACACTGAGTGAAAGAAAAACAGACACAAAGGTCACATTATTGAGATTCCATTTATAAGAAATATCCAGAGTAAGCAATTCCTTAGAGACAGAAAGCAAATTTCTGGTTTCCAGGGGCTAGGGGCAGAGGTGAATGGGGACTGGCTGCTTAGTGATTATGGTGTTTGCCTTTGGGGTTATGAAAAAAAATCTGCAACTGGGTAGTCATTTCAGTTGCACAAGATTGCAGCTGTACAAAATATCACTGAATTGTACACTTTAAAATGGTTACAATGATAAATGTCATGTTTTGTGCATTTTACCATAAAAAATACGTACTGTAAAATACTTCCTTTCTCTGCAATTCATGTTCATGTCTCCCTTGCCCTTTACTCCCTAAGAGCTGGAATGCTAAGCCTCATTTGAACTTCCTGGATTTCTAGCCCCTAGTTTACACTTACACAGGCCTCCAAACCCACAGGGATCATTCCACTTTCAATCTTTTGTGTAAATCTTGGACAGAGGTATATTACAGACTTTCTGGTACTGTGATTCTTAACTTGATACAGTTTTGGGAACCTTGACTGCTTTTCCTGGGTCGTGGTCTACTTTTGTTTCCTATTGCCATTTCTTCTGCAATCATAGTATTTTTTTTTAATGTTTTCTCTCTTGCCCAATCCCGTTAGTTCTCTTTACTGCTGTTCATTGACCTCCTAAGATTGTTTTCCCTGCTTAACTGACTGGTTGTTGACTCAATGATTACAGGCGTTTTGGACACTCTACCAAGCCTCATCTTATGAACGTGAAGCAGCTATTAGGTCCCAATGTTAACTGAGAATTACATGGACTAGGACATTAATGTCAGAAATCAAAACTGGAGCCAGGTGGAGAAACCCTGGAAGAGGGGTTAAGTTCTTGGGATCCAGAATCAGGCTTCCTGGATTTGAACCTGGGCTCTGAGACTTACCTGCTGTGTGACTGCAGAGACACATTTCTTTTGTGCTATGGCTTTCTACAATATAAAATGTGGATAAGAATAATGAATTACACCTACTTTCATAGTGTGCTTGGAAGATTAATTCATTGGAGTACAGTAAAAAGTTAGCTACTTCCTTTGATGTTTTATTTCTCTCTTTCTCAGGGGCAGTGAATCTCAACTTTGGTTGTACATTAGAATCACTTGAAGTAATTTTAAAAAACATAATGCTTAGGCCATACCCCATACCAATTAATAAGAATATCTGTTGTAGCTGCTGTCAGCCAAGTCTCTGTCTTTTACTCGGGTCCCGGTTTGAGCTGGGCATAGGAAGTTAAGCAGCCATGGGGGCAGGAGACTCTCTCAGCAGGGGTGAGGTTTCAGACCCAGAGATAAAGAGTCATGGGTCAGACTGTTGGACCTCAAAGGGAGGGTGGGGATAAAAGGGAAAGATCAACCAAAGGACTTATGTGCACACATATGAGCCTAACCAGTGGTCAAGGACAATAGGGAGGTGGGGGCATGAGTGTGTGGAGGTGGGGGATTGGAATGGGGAGTTGAGGACAAATATCTGATACCTTAATCAATAAAGAAATTAATTTTAAAAAAGAATAAAATGAAAAAAAGAATATCTGTTGGTTATACGTAATCATTGGTATTTTTAAAGCACTAAGATATTAGGTAGGTGTAAAAAAAGAAGAGAATAATAATTTTCCATATGCTCAAAGTATTTTAATATTGCAAGTGTTGAAACGTTGAGTATTATTATCCCCAGTTTTCATATAAGGAAATTCAGACCAAACCAGTTAAGTGACATTTGGACACATAGACAAGAGGAGTGGGAACAAATTTAAGAACAACATGTGTGAAGCACACATAGGATTTTAATAGATTCAGTTTAATGTAAACCAACATTGTAATGTTGCTGCCAAAAAAGTGAATATGATCTTAAGCTTCTCCATAAAAATTGTGGAAGTTACCTTCTGCTTGTCAACCAAGCAGATATATTCTGCTTGGTATATTCTGTGTGTTTTTTCTTTCAGATGTCACACCTAAGAAAAACCACAAGAGAACAGGATAGAAATATATTTGAAACCACAGCATTAGGAGGAACAGTGAAAAGGACTGTGATCTGCCACGCCTACAAAGTAGATATTTTTGCATGGACTAAATTCCAAATTTCATATATCAGAAGGTCTGCCAGACAAAGGAAAAGAAATAAAATTTATTTGTTATTATATTACCTAAATGGCAGAATGAGGGATACACTATGGGAATCCAGGAAACCTACTTAAGCTTAACCTGAGGAAGAATTTCACAATAATTAAATCTGCTGTAAAAGGCAGTAGATTTCAGGGAGGTGATGTTACCCAAAATAGAAGAGTAGCAAAAAGACCAATTCCTAAACTGGGGGGAAAATATCAAAATCAGCTCTTCCAGGATTCTGGGATAGAGCCAACATTTTACAACCACCAGGAGAAATCTTAATGATGACAGAAGTGGCTGCACTGTCATAAGCCAGCACTGTGGTATTTTAAATTGCCTCAACCTCAAACTGGTGGTGCCTATGGAGTTAGCAGCCTTCACTCCTGGTGCAAGTGGCTAGTGCCAAAAGAAGCAATACAGACATTATGTATTCTCAAAGAACTGTGGTTGCTGTTCTGGCCTTTCTGTTGGAAAGAACAGTGCAAGAACCTGCCTTTTTATCTCATCCTTTTTATCTCATCTTGCAAAGCGACATTTTTTGAAAGTATTTAAAGGCAAAAATATTGGCTACACAGAGTGAACCTAGGTATATCAGTCAGGAGAAGCAATAGAACAGTCAAAGATCTGGGAAGGAATAAACCAGGAAAGCACATATGTTGGGAATTACAGGCTTTTATATATTTATTTGTTAAAATATTTTTTTTATTGACCTCAGAGAGGAAGGGAAAGAGAGAGAGAGATAGAAACATCAATGATGAGAGAGCAACATTGATTGACTGCCTCCTGCATGCTCCCCACTGAGGATCGAGCCTGCAACCATGGTAGGGAATCGAACCATGACCTCCTGGTTCATAGGTCAATGCTCAACCACTGAGCCACACCTGCTGGGAGGAATTAAGGGTTTTTAAAAGCTCCTCTGAATCCTGGGGGATCACAAAGCCATGTACATGTCCAGGGTTGCATGTGTGTTCAGAAAAGACCTGAGAAATTGTAATCTTTCACCTGTGGCTAACTTCAGGTTCTAGCCGTGAAGGCTAATTCGTAATTGCAAATGGAGAGAGTAAGTGTTCAAGGACTTCCCAAAAACTCACATATAATCAGCAAAGTCTGAAAGAGTATATTTTAATTTTCTTTTATTTATCTTTACATTTTTTCATTCCAAATATTTAAGGAAGCTGTCAAAATACTGACAAATAAGCTAATAAAACACAGACTTCAGTGGCCACAAATGGCAGCGGATACAAAATTTATGGCATGCTTAGGACTTAAAACGCTAAGGAAAGTTCTGAGAATGCTTTAAGCTTTAGCCTCATGCTAATCTCTGGGCTCATGACAAGTTTAGAAGTTGTTGTTTTCTCTTCTATGTTTTTAGTATTTTTGGTTTGGTTATATGTTTCAGCTCTTGGGAAATCTGAAAATCTCTATGAAAAAATATTTGCATACCCAGCAAGAAATGATTTTTGCAAAAATATTTTGAAAAGTTTTCAAAAGACATTACTGAAGCATTCATGAATCAATCAATCAATCAATCAATAAATAAATAGCAAATTATGGAAATGGAGAGAATCTGATTTCTATAGTTAACAAATTATAGTAATCAAATATCCAATATACACAAAACATAAAAAGACATACAAAAAACTAAAAAAGCTGGTTCATTCAAAGGAATAAGACAGAAAACTTCCCTAAGGAAGTTCAGCAATTGAACTTAGTTAAAAACAATGCTTTAAATAACTATCTTAAATATGTTTAGAGCCATGGAAAAACATGGACAAAGAACTAAACAAATCAGAAAATATGAGTCCAGCAGTTTGACTCAGTAGTTGATAACTGACCTATGAACAAGGAGGTCATGCTTCTATTTCTGGTCAGGACACATCCCCAAATTGTGGGTTCAATCCCTAGGAGGGGGCTTGCAGGAGGCAGTTGGTCAATGATTCTCTCTCATCACTAATGTTTCTATCTCTCTCTTCCTCTCCCTGCCTCTCTGAAACCAATTAAAAGTAAATGTTTTAAAAGCCAGAAAAATTATGTTTGAACAAAATATCAAAAAAGAGATGAAAATTATGAAAAGTGCCAAATAGAAATTATAAAGCTGAAAACTACAATACAATAACTAAAATAAAAATTTCACTAGAGAGGTTCTTTCTGATTTGAACAGGCAGCAGAAAGAATCAATAAACTGGAAGATAAGTTAATTAAACTACCAATTCTCCAAGATAGATATTATGCTGTACCACAAAGTGGCCTTCATAAAATTTTAAAAGATTGTTTCATACAAAGTACCTTTTCTCATCCCAATGGAATGAAACCAGATGTCTTTTAGCAGAAGAAAACATGCTTAAACAACCAATGGATTAAAGGATAAAGAAACAGGGTAATTTGAAATACTTTAAGTTGAAAGAAAATGAAATTACAACATAAAAAAAAATCTCTGGAATGCAGGAAAACCAGTGCTGAGAGAAAGTTTACAGCTGCAATTCCAGGATTGAAAAAGAAAAAAAAATGAAGAAATGTCCCATGTGAATAACCTAAGTTACATCTTTAAAAACTAGAAAAAGAAGAGCAGGCTAATTCTGAATTTATCAGAATAAAATAAACATTAGGGTAAAAAGAAATGAAATAGATTTTAGAAAAACAGTAGACAGAGACAACAAAATCAATAGTTGGTTTTTCAAAAGATAAAAAAATTGACAAACCTTTAACTATATTTTAACATGAAAAAAACAAAGACTCAAATTACTAAAATGAGAAATGACTGTAGGGACATTACTATAAACTTTAAAGAAATAAAAGTTTATAAAAAACTATGAATAAAATTGTACACCAATATATTAAATATCATAGATGATAACACACATATTTCTTAAAACACAGAAAGTACCAAAACTGACTAAAGAAGAAATAGCAAATGTGAACAAACCTATAACAAAGGATTGACTCATTAATCAAAAACCTTCAAACAAAGAAAAGCTCAAGACGCAACAGCTTCACATGTAAATTCTACAAAAAAAATTTAAAGAACAGAAGAGAAGGGAAGACTTCCTAAACATTTTGTGAGGCCAGCATTACTCTGATAACAAAGCCAAATAAACATAGAATAAAAGACCTTATGAATATTAATGTGAAATTAATCAACAAAACACTATCAAACCAAATTCAGCAGTATGTAAAAAAGATTGTAGATCAACACCAAGTGGGATTATTTCCCCTCTATTTCTCCCCAAAATGCAATGATGGTTCACATACAAAATAAATCAATGAAATGTACCATATTAACAGAATAATAATGGGAAAAGACATGGTCATCTCAATTGTTTCATAATAAGCATTTGATAAAATTTGAGACTCTGTTATGATAAAATATATAAAAAATAGAAATATAGAAGAAAACGTCCTCAACATGATAAAAGAATTATATGAAAACCCACAGTTAACATCATAGTCAATGTGAAATCCTGCAATTTCCACCCTGTAAATCGTAAACAAAAGAAAGATGCCTGATTTCTTTACTTCTATCAAGCAGAGTAATAGTAATGGAAAATCTAAGCAATTAGACAAGTAAAAGAAATAAGACATTGCTTGGCCAGCGTGGCTTGGTGGTTGAGGGTCAACCTGTGAACCAGGAGGTCATGCTTCAATTCCCATTCAAGGTACATGCCCAGGTTGCAGGCTCCATCTCCAGTGGGGTATGCAGGGAGGCAGACAATCAATGATTCTCTCTCATCATTGATGTGTTTGTTTGTTTTTTCTATCTAGCCTCTCCCTTCCTCTCTGAAATCAATAAAAATACGTATTTTTAAAAAAGAAATAAGACATCCAAAGTAAAAAGAAGTAAAACTCTCTACTCACTGAAGGCATGATTTAATATAGAGAAGCCTGAATAATCCATAAAAATACTCTTAGAGTTAATAAGTAAATTAAGAAACGTTGCAGGATGTAAGATGTATACTCTAAAATCAGTTGTAATTTGATATATTAGCAATGAACAATTCAAAAAATAATTAAAATTATTTTTTACAAACATATAAAAAAGTACATGCTTAAGAGAAAATTTAACCAAAGAGATACAAAACTTGCACACTTTAAAGTATAAAATATGGTTAAAAGAAATTAAAGAAGACCTAAATAAATGGAAAACCTTTCATGCTTATAGATTAGAAGCTTTAATATTGTTAAGATGTCAATACTACCCAAAGTGTTTTACAAATTTAATGTAATCCCTATCAAAATCCCAATAACATTTGCAGAATTAAAAAAAAAAACAACCACATCCCAAAATGTATATGGAAACTCAAGTTACCCAAAATAGCCAGAATACCTTTCTCATCCAGTCCCTAACCCCCTGAAAATCTGGGCATGAAATAAAAAAGGTTTGCAAAAATTTAAATTTTAATTAGACAAATTAAAAAATTATTTTTAATATACCAAATTTTATATAAAATTAGGTAAAAACATTAAAATGTAATGATTATCTTGTTATGAGTGTTTTTTATTTTCTTCATTCTATTTTACATTTTTTAAAAAAATATTTTTTATTGATTTTTTACAGAGAGGAAGAGAGAGGGGTAGAGAGTTAGAAAAATTGATGAGAGAATATCATGTATCAGCTGCCTCTTGCACACCCCCTACTGGGGATGTGTCTGCAACCAAGGTACATGCCCTTGACCGGAATCGAACCTGGGACATTTCAGTCTGCAGGCCAATGCTCTATCCACTGAGCCAAACTGGTTTCGGCCTATTTTACATTTTAAATTTATTTTATAATGAGTATATATTCCTTTTACAAAGTAATTCTAAGTGATTGACTTTTTGAACATAAGAAAGTAATTATATTTTATTTTAATTACAAATGTATGGAACAATGTCACTGGAAGGTATGAGGAGAACAGTGCTGACTTAAGGAACTTTGGAAATGAGTGGAGTCTGTAAGCCTAAAAGCAAAGAAATTATACATGAACACTATAGTCTAATTGATAAAGTTGTTTTCCACAGGTATAGGGTAATATAGTATATATAAGCTAAACATGTACTTCTGTATATGTATCCTGGAATTGATTAATTGAGTAAATGGATGGCTTATGGTGAGAGACATGTTTCTCACTGTTGGAGTAGGATGTTAGAGATAAATTCAGGAAGGCAGGTTGAATACTGCATTTGGATTTTTAATGGTCCTTTATTAATGGATTAAAATGGAACATACCAGCAAAATCTCATGTTTAGTTTAATATAGATACAGATTATTCTGTATAAAAGAAAATTTATAGATACGTGTTATACATAGATTACCACACACACACACACACACACACACACACACATTCTTTCTCTGTCAGCTGAGAGGGTTTAGAAGTAATGAAGTTTCAGTAGTAACAAGCACATCTAGCACCCAGGTGATAGTTTCCAATAACATTCTCCAATAAATGGAACTATGGCTCCTAGAAGAAAAAGTGAGCCAAGAAATAAACAAATTATCCTGGGGCATCTTGTCCTGGGAGAAAGTGAGAAAATTATTTTTAAAACAAACAAACAAACAAACAAACAAAAATAATGGTGGTATGTCAAAAGGCCTTGAAAGTCAATCTGAAGGAGTACCCAATGATCAAACCTGAAACATTTGAGTTAAAAAAATAAATAAAGTAGCCGAAACCGGTTTGGCTCAGTGGTAGAGCGTCAGTCTGCAGACTGAAAGGTCCCAGGTTCGATTCCGGTCAAGGGCATGTACCTTGGTTGCGGGCACATCCCCAGTAGGGGGTGTGCAAGAGGCAGCTGGTCGATGTTTCTCTCTGATCGATGTTTCTAGCTCTCTATCTCTCTCCCTTCCTCTCTGTAAAAAATCAATAAAATATATATTTATAAATAAATAAATAAATAAATAAAGTAGTATGAGACTATCATCAAAAGTCTAAATAAATATTCAGAGTCTATACTAATATAAATACATTATTAAATGAATAAGTGAGCGGGGGGGAAATCTCTTCTGCAGAATTCCTAACAAATTATGTAGATAATTCAAGAAGGTGGAACATACCTTTCCTCCTAAGTGTAGGTTGCATGTAGTGACTCCCTTCCAAAGAGTACAGTATTGAAACATGGGAAAAGAGCCACTTCACAGTGAATAAAAGTGATCTCAAAGTAGATGATCAAGGTCAACATCGACAGTGAAAAGTCATGTTAATAATAGGTATGCTTGATATGATGTGAAAAAATGGCAACTTATCTCTGTGATCTTCCTTTCGAAAATCTGTAACTCCAGTTGAATAATGGTGGAAATATCAGACAAATCCCAATTGAGCAACATTTTACAAAATATCTGACCAGTACTCCTCAAACCTATCAAGATCACCAGAAACAAGGAATGTTTGAGAAACTAAGATGAACCTAAGGAAACGTGATGACTAAATGTAATGTGGTATCCTAGGTGGAAAACTGGGATAGAAAAAAGACATTAGGTAAAAACTAAGAAAATCTAAATAAAGTATGGATTTATGTTAATAATAATGTGCCAATATTGTTTCATTAATTGTAACAAATATACCATACCAACTTAAGATGTGAAAAGTAGGGAAAACTTGGTGTGGGGTACCAGTATATAGGAATTCTCCATACTGTCTTTGCTATTTTTCTGCATATTTAAAACTATTTTAAAATAAAAGGTTTATTTAGAAATAAGTCAAAGAGGCTGAAGCCATCTAGATATTGGAATAATCCAGAAATGGAAGAAGAGGTGTAAATGAATACCTCCATGAGGAATGTATGAGGGCAGTTCATCAGTATAAGCCTATGTGGAAGGAATCTTGATTTAGGCAGCAAAATCAAAGTTACAAACACACACACTTATACATATTTGAAATTCAATTCATATTCCTCAAATAAGGAAACTGATGTTTCAGTCTGTCCCCAGTACTAAAACACTCTTTCCCAGATTCTTTGGAAACTTATAAAAATATATATAACATAATAACTCAGAAGATCATTTACTTCATGTAATGAAACCCAAAGTGTCATATAAACCAAAGCACAAACTTTTTTCTGCTTCAGAAGGATCATTCTAAAATATTATATATGGAATACACACACACACACACACACACACACAGGGTAGGGCAAAAGTAAATCTACATTTATTCATATGAAAAATGATACAATCACCTAATAAAAGAGTAACATGATAATTGACCACACCTTTGTGACACCCACCAGCCAATCAGGAGTGAGTATGCAAATTAAACAAACAAAGATGTCGGGTTAATTTGCATACACAGGTGCTGAGTGGCTGGGGATGGGGCAGGATGCTTGCATCATCACCATGGTGATGGTGTTCTGCACCACCCCAGCCACTCCGGGCCTCTGGGCAGCATGGGAAGGCAGAAAGGTGGCTCTGAGCCAGAGTGGAAAGGTGGCTCCAGCCAGAGCAAAGTGGTGCCAGCAGCCAAGGGAACGAAGACCCATTCTTACACAAATCTTCATTCATGCATTGGGCCACTAGTAATTAATAAATAATAATACAATTTTGTGACTCACAACTGTAAACCTACTTTTACCCCATGATATTAGAGGACTGGTGCCTGAAAATTTGTGCTTCAGTGAGAGTCTTCCTCCTCCCGCAGCTGCTGAGATTGCCTTCTCCTCCTGCGCTGCTGCCTCTCCCGAGCAGCCGGCCCTCACAGCCACTGTGGCTGCTGGCCCTCAGCCCTTGCAGCCACTGTGGCTTTGTCTGGAAGGACATCTGGAAGGACATCCAGAAGATGACTGGTCTAATTAACATATTACCCTTTTATTAGTATAGATAGTTTGCCATTGCATCTTACATTTCACTCTGAGTTTCAGTTTCCCTCTTCCACTTTAACTACCATTGTGAATGACACAGGGTAGGAAAAATTACCAAGAGAAATAGGCAGTCAGAGTAGCCCTATAACCTTAAACCACAAATCAGAGTCTTTTGACCTCAGACATCCCCTCCTATTTTCTCTTCCCAAGCTCTTAGCACTTTGTGACAATCAGCTGCAGATCTTGTAGTCTGAGTCCTTTCCCCGTCTATAGCACTAAGAAATAAAATGAATATTAAATGTACCTAGATTTTATGACAACAAAGGTGTGCAGTCTACTACTGAGCTGCTGTTTATTACACTAGGAAATGGAAGATAGAAGTCTTTCTGTTTTGTACTTTTTTTTTTTTTAATATATGTGTTCTTATTGATTTTAGAGAGAGAGAGGGAGAGGGATAGAAACATTGATGAGATAGAAATATCATCCATCAGCTACCTCCTGCACGTCTCCTACTGGAGATTGAGCCCGGACCTGGAATCGAACCAGTGACCTCTTGGTTCATGGGTCAGTGCTCAACCACGGAGCCACACTGGCCAGGCAAAGATAGAAATATTCAACATGACTTCATTTAGAATAACTTTAATCCCAAACCATGCAACTTCAGTGAGAAGTAGCAAAGTCCATTAGAAAATTATTAGTTTTGTGGGTTTTTAAAATATTGATTTTAAAATATTGATTTAAAATTTATTGATGTCAGAGAGGAAGAGAGAGGGAGAGACAGAAACATCAATGATGAGAGAGAATCATTGATCTGCTACCTCCTGCACCCCCTAACCCCCCCCCACACACACACCTAGCCCACAACCTGGGCATGTGCCCCCATGACCTCTTGATTCATAGGTCTATGCTCAACCACTGAGCTTTGCTGGCCGAGCCAAAATTGTTAGTTTTGAAAGGAAGTTTTGAAGGTCTTCTAATTCAAAGTTCTACCTGATGCGTAAAGCTATTCATGAACTTTTCTATCGAATGGGCTTATTTTTAAAAAAATACATTTTATTGATTTTTTACAGAGAGAAAGGGGGAGAGATAGAGAGCTTGAAATATTGATGAGAGAGAAACATGGACCAGCTGCCTCTTGCACACCCCCTACTGGGGATGTGCTCCCAACCAAGGTCCAAGGTACATGCCCTTGACCGGAATCGAACCCGGGACCTTTCAGTCCGCAGACCGATGCTCTACTACTGAGCCAAACCGGTTTCAGCATGAATGGGCTTATGTTTAAACAGTTCCAGTGAGGAGGGTTAGATTCAATTAATTGCTAGAAAGCTCCTAATAACAAAACATCTAACTTCTGGTAAATTCTGATTGATCTGCCCGCTCAAGCTACCCAAATAAATGTCCCCCTTCATCTATCTGATAATTATTTGAAGAAAATATCCACAACCCTTTAGATCAGTATTCGGCAAACCGTGGCTCGCGAGCCACATATGGCTCTTTGGCCCCTTGAGTGTGGCTCTTCCACAAAATACCACGGCCTGGGTGAATCTATTTTGAAGAAGCGGCATTAGAAGAAGTTTAAGTTTAAAAAAGTTGGCTTTCAAAAGAAATTTCAATTATTGTACTGTTGATATTTGGCTCTGTTGACTAATGAGTTTGCCGACCACTGCTTTAGACTACAGCATTCATGATCCTTTTCATAATTTTTTTCTGTTTTTGATTGTTTTGTTAATCCTCACCTGAGGATATTTTTTCATTGATTTTTAGAGAGTAGAAGGGAAGGAAGCAATATAGAAACATTGATGTGAGAGAGACACGTTGATTGGTTGCCTTCCACATGAACCCCGACCACAGCCGGGGATCAAGCAGACAACCAAAGTGCGACGTGCCCTTCACCAAAACTGAACCTGGGACCTTTCAGTCGGAGGGTGGACACTCTCTCCACTGAGCCAAACTGGCTAGGGCTCTGTATCTATTTGTAAATGAGTTACCATCTTTTTTAAAAAAAATATATATATATTTTATTGATATTTTACAGAGAGGAAGGGAGAGAGATGGAGAGCTAGAAACGTTGATGAGAGAGAAACATTGACCAGCTGCCTCTTGCACACCCCCCCCCACCGGGGATGTGCCTGCAACCAAGGTACATGCCCTTGACCGGAATCGAACCCGGGACCTTTCAGTCCACAGACCGACGCTCTACCACTGAGCCAAACCATTTTCGGCTGAGTTACCATCTTGATCACTTCCCAGGGTCCTTGTATCCATATTGATTATGAACTCTGCAATGATACAAATCTCCCAACACAAATGATCAAGTACAAAATAAAACTTGATGAAGGACTTCCTTGTTGTGGGCACCATGCCTCTACCAGTATTAATGGAACCTAAGATTTCATTCATTACGTGTGGTGTGTGTGCATTTTAAACTCACATGGTTGGCTCATGTTAAAGTGAGAGTAAATTAAAACCACCGGGTCTTCTTTACATATGCTATTTTTAAAGCCACATAACCACTTACATTTGGCAAATGAATGTCTGATCCAAATACAGGACTCCACATTTGATTCTATTCCATTTAATCCTGCTAGATTTCGCTATTCTTTTTTTTTCTTCTGTAGCCTACTAAGGACTTTTGGGATCTTGCTAGTGCCATCTAGAGCATTTATTCGACCCTCTAATATTATATTATTTGTAATGGAATGGGCAAGCTATTGTGTTTTCATGCCAGTCATTGAAAAAGAACTTTGATGGGATTGAACCGAGGTTGGAAACCTCTTGCCCACAGCTTTGAACACTGTCAATTCAAATTACGAACCCATCTACTGTCCTGCCATTATCCACTAGCTCCTAATATTTCTCTTTTTCTTCTCAAGGGCATTTTGAGAAACTGCCAAATGCCATAGTGAGGTACACAATATTTATTGCCTTCTGAGGTCTCTGGAAGGCAGCTCAACAAACAGGCAGGCATCTCCAGAGCAGCTGAAGCACAAGTGGCCCATGTGACTGCCAATTTGGAGACATACCACATGTATTAGGCCACTGTGGACAGATGTATTGAAGGGCAGTTTGAAATGTTAGCCACAACTGAAAAGTCAGAAAGGCAAAGCCCAAATTGTAGTTATTAATGGTGACAGAACTGATTCTAACATGCATTTTTATGCAACCTGTTCCAGGATAAGTAGCAGCAGAGTTTATTCACATAACAAAAGCTAATCTGTCTCAACAACACCCAGAAAGCCTGCTAGAATATACTTTCTTATAAAACTGCTATGCCGGAACCGGTTTGGCTCAGTGGACAGAGTGTTGGCCTGCGGACTGGAAGGTCCTGGGTTCGATTCCGGTCAAGGGAATGTACCTTGGTGTGGGCACAAATCTAGTGGGGGCTATTCAGGAGACAGCTAGCTGGTCGATGTTTCTCTCTCATCGATGTTTCTAGCTCTCTATCCCTCTCCCTCCCTCTCTGTAAAAAATCAATAAAATATATTTAAAAAAGAAAACAAAACTGCTATGACAGATAGACTAGTGCCACTTAACAGACACAGGAGCAATAGTGAACTGTTTATAAGTGCACACCCTGAAATGTCAGAAGTGAGTTCATATTTTGACTCTGCCGCTTAATAGCAGTGTGACCATGGAAAATTACTAAATCTCTTTTAGCTTATTTCCTTATATGTAAACTGGGGAAGATAGCAATAGTACTATCTTATAGAGTTGTTATTAAAATTGAACATAAGCATGAATATATTAGCTATTATTATCTCAATCTAACAGAAATTAATTTGCCTTATGAAATCTACGTTAGGGCTGAGTGATCATCTTTTACTTTCTTTCATGCTGAACAATTCTTTTAATAATAAATTATGGACTCTTTTCTGAAATTGCCTTAAATTTGCTAATCTAAACATTGGGCCAAGAAGTTCTGAAGTTGGATTTTGAAAATACTCTTAGGGAGCCCAAATCTGTGCTCAGATACCTCAGATACCATACTATTTGTAATGGAATGTGACCAGTTGAGCTGGAGCTACATGCCTCAATATGTATCCATTTGATAAATAATGTTGCCCATGTATGTCAGGGCAAAGAACTCCTTTTTTGAGGGCGGGTTGCCCATACTTTAAAAATAATGTGTGTGTATGTGTGTGTGTGTGTGTGTGTGTGTATGCATATATCTATACTAGAGGCCCAGTGCACAGATTTGTGCACCCGTGGGGTCTCTGCGGGGATCAGTGGATCTCTGTGCCGCTGCAGCCTAGCCTTATCTGGCAGCTCATTGGGCTCCAGCCCGCTTTCTGTGTCAATCCAAACAGCCGAAGTAGTGTGCAAAGGGACAGGCGACCGGGGAGGAACTGAGCCTGGGCTGGGCGCCGCTCTGCTCCAGCTCATCCCGCCCCACTGTGCCTGCTGCAGCTACCACTCAGGCACACAGGGGGAGTGTCCACGGGAGAAGCTCATGCTGCTGAAGCTGTGCTCACCGTCCTTGAGCCGGTGTCTGGCGCCTGTCTGTCAGCTGAGTGACGCTCCCTGTGCTGAGCATCTGCTCCTTGGTGGTCAGTGCACGTCACAGCTAGGGGTCAACCAGTCGAACAGTCGACTGGTCACTTAGGCACATCTATAATAATAAAAGCGTAATATGCTAATTAGACCAGACAGCTGAATGCCCTTCCAGACGTCCTTCTGGACATCCTTCTGGACAACCTTCCAGATGAAGCCTACATTGTGAGGGCAGAGGCAAGTCACTTTGGCTGCGAGGGCTAAGCCCCTTGCACAAATTTCGTGCATCGGGCCTCTAGTATGTACATCCGGGTAATGATGTCACAGAGCAACACCTAGCTTCCTCTCCCTAGTGACAACTAGCCTCCTTGTAGTTTCTTCAGCCCAGGAACATGACTTGTTTTATAGCCAGGTGCATACATTTCACACTTTAACCAAATGTCTGTGAAGCGTTTTCCTGTGCCTCATCTCATTTGATCCTTACAGGAGTCCTGGAGTAAGTAGATAGGAACTAGGTGGAATCCTATTTTCTTTTCATTAAAACAGAGATTTAGAAAGTTTAGAAACTTGAGCCGACTGAAAAGAAGTAAGAAATGATGGACCTTAAAAATGACTTCAGGTTTTCTCACTGGGCAGAATATACTCAAACACTGCTGCAGTTAAATATTTTACCCTTTGTTCTTCCTGCATGATCTACAGTAATAATCTGCTTCTTGACTTCAGACTGATGTCTTCCAAATCATGCTTAGTCTTTCTATTTTGTTTTGTTTTGTTTTGTTAATATTCACCCAAGGATTTTCCCCCTCTAGTGATTGTTGGAGAGTGGAAGGGAGGGGAAGAGACACAGAGAGAGAAACATTGATGTGAGAGAGATTGATTGTTCGCCTCCTGAATGCACTGTGACTGGGGCCGGGGATTGAACCTGCAACCCAAGTACGTGCCGTTGACCAGGAATTGAACCCATAATCCTTTGGTCCACAAGCTGATGCTCTAACTACTGAGCAACCAGAGCTCTTCTTTCTATTTTTAAGAAATTGCTTTCCCTCTAGGTCTCCTAACAGACTTCCAGAAAGATAGTGGCATTAAAACAGGTCCCAAATTCTTCCCACAAATCAACAGAAGTGACCACAGGAAAATGAGCAACACATGTACAACGTGGGCCTCAGAAACCTCAATTTCTGTGAATCATGATGTTGACAGGGCCATACTGAAGCAAATCACCAATCAGAAGTTTTGTGATCTCCTGACAAACCAAGAAAATCTTGGCAGAAAACCTCTAATATCATCTAGTTTAAAAAAGCAAGGACTGTGTCTATGACATTTTTTGTTCTTAATCTCATCACCTTTTTCAGCCAGTGCCCCTCCCCTCTGACAGCTGTCCATCTGTTTTCTGCATCCATGATTCTGTTTCTATTTTATTTTGTTCATTAGATTCTATTATACATATAAGTGAAATCATATGGTATTTGTCTTTCTCTGACTGGCTTATTTCACTTAGTATATAGTACTCTCTAAAATGCCATTTTTGTCAAAGATTTTATATATATACTAGTGGCCCGGTGCAAAAAATTCGTGCACAGGGTGTGTGTCCTTCAGCCCAGCCTGCACCCACTCCAATCTGGGGGATGTCCCACAGGGATAGGGCCTAAACTGGCAGTTGGACATCTCTCTCACTATCCAGGACCTCTGGTTCCTAACCACTTACCTGCTTGCCTGCCTGATCGCCCCAACCACTCTCCCTGCTGGCCTGCTCACCCCACTTGCCCCTCACCGCCGGCCTGATTGCCCCTAACTGCCCTCCCCTCTTGGCCTGATTGCCCTAATTGCCTCTGCCTCGGCCCCCGCCACCATGGCTTTGTCTGGAAGGATGTCCCAAAGGTCTCCTGGTCTAATTAGCATGTTACCCTTTTATTAGTATAGATATAGGTAAGAACTGGAGGTAGAGGCAATCAGTGAAAAAGACTGGCATGAGAACTTCTCATAAGTTGAGAGAAGCCCGGTTAACTTCCATTTTATATAAGTCTTCAAGTCTATCTTTTAAAGAAAATAATGCCAAATTAGAAATATCGCCGAAACTGGTTTGGCTCAGTGGGTAGAGCGTTGGCCTGTGGACTGAAAGGTCCCAGGTTCGATTCTGGTCAAGGGCATGTACCTTGGTTGCGGGCACATCTCCAGTGGTGGGTGTGCAAGAGGCAGCTGATCAATGATTCTCTCTCATCCTTGTTTCTAACTCTCTATCCCTCTCTTCCCTTCTGTAAAAAAATCAATAAAATATATATTTTTTAAAAGAAATATCAAAATTGCTACAGAGTTTTAAAAATTTCCATTTATTAAATTAAGCTATATGAAGAGCATTTTCCACCACCTTAATCTGGCTCTGTGTCTGGAGCAATCAATTCATTTGAGGATAACGTCAAGATCCTAAATTTGAGCCCTTTTGTGAATGTGAGATACAGGCCACATGGCTCTCCTGACACTTTAAACCCCACCCCTGAGCGAGGCCCTGACAGAATGACTCCATTTGCTCCTATTTAGACACTTCACATCAACAGAAGTCGGCGCAGGCTGATCACTCTCAGAGGACAAGTCAGTGTCTTTAATCGTGGCTTTTCAACCAACATGGTGGTCCCCACCCTCGAAGAGTCCTCTTAAATGAGCCAGCAGGGTTTGTTTTAATGTTGTATATCCAATACCCCATCTCCCCACCACACATACACATAATTGGTGAGAATATATGTATTAACCATGTACCTGAAGTAGAGGCCAAAGAGCACTTGAGAAAAGGCATCTTTTAAAAAAAAATTATTTTATCATTTGCCTGTTCTTTTTTTATTAATTTGTTTATTGATTAAGGTATCACATATTTGTCCTCAACCCCCCATTCCAATTCCCCACCTCCCACCCCCGCTCATACCCCCACCCCCCTATTGTCCTTGACCACTGGTTAGGCTCATATGTGTGCACATAAGTCCTTTGGTTGATCTCTCCCTTTTATCCCCACCCTCCCTTTGAGGTCCAACAGTCTGACCCATGGCTCCTTATCTGGGTTTCTTCTTGTTGTTTTTTCAACATCATTTTTTTAAAATCCTCACCCAAGGTTAATTTTCCATTTTTTTTTTTTTTTTTTTTTTTTTTTTAGAGAGAGGGAAAGACAGGGAGAAATATCGATGTGAGAGAAACATCAAACCTCCTGCACTAGCCCTGGAGCCTGCAACCGAGGTACGTACCTTTGACCGAAATCAAACCCAGGAACCTTCAGTCTGCAGGCTGACGCTCTATCCACTGAGCCACACCAGCTAGGGAGAAAAAGCCATCTTGAGATGAACTCCTGCTGGGGTTGCCCACGACAGACCTACCGACCGTGGCTCCCACCCCACCACCTCATCCTGCTGATCACAGTGCCAGGATATAAACTTAGACCTTCCAGCAGCCCAGTGTCAGCTCAGGGAGGGGGTGAGCAGCAGTAAACAGGGAATGTCTAGAAGCTGTGCCCCACTCTTCCTGCGGGGGGAAGGGACGGCAGGTCAGGATGTACTCTTCTTGATTCCTTGTTGCATAAATGGATACATTGTGAATTGACTAGAGATAAATAAAACCCCAAACCAAAACAGAGCCTGGAAAAACAACTTGCAAAATAATAGGAAAAAAAAAAAAAAAAAAAAAAAGCTACCTCGTGTAAGGCACAGAGGAAGGACAAAGAGTTCAAAGTGATTTTTCAAAGAGGAAATGCAGTTATAAATAAAAACAAACTAGAAAGCAAAAGAAATAGAAATACAGTAGACTTCATGACCTGAATCTTTTCGAGGAGGAAACAAAATGTATTAAAAATCAGACAAACATTTTGCAAGAGGAATTGAGGCATTCTGTGGTCCTTGAATGTGTGAAAGAAATGTACCTGTAAACCTTCTGAGCCAGGCCTCCTACAACTCGTTTTTCCTGCTGCTGCTGATTAATTGCTATTTTCTATGCCACTGGCTTATTTTAGAATTTATTTCCCTGTAAAATCACCCATGCCATGCATTAAAAGTCTCATTTCCATGGCAGACCTTGTCTTTATAATGATCTCCAACACCCAGCATCATACAGCAGTGAAATAACAAATCAGATTTTCTAACTTGGTTTGCTGAGGAACGCTGATAGGCGCAATGTGATGAGTGCGTTTACAATGAAAAAGGTGTCCTTTACTCAAATCAGTTTGGGAAGTGCCGAATGAAACAAAGTTAAATAGCTTTTATTGTTTAAAAAAAACAACACCTGGTCAATATTTACCGCGCCAGGGCCCTTGAAGAGGGGCTGTAATACAGGCGTGTTGCAAACTTATTTGATCATCTCCAGGAGGAATGTGTTTTCAAAAATGCAATTTTGAATCGCTGTAGCAAACCCCGTCTGGTGAAAATGAAAACCAAGACAAGAATGCCCCTGCCACTTTTATTACTTGGACGGTTCTAGAAGTGTTTACCCCATGCAGTCAGAAACTATATTACATTTTGAAAATGTTTAGAAACACATATTATTCTAACTTAGCGTTGATATGACTGCTTGCTTACTCGGAAAAACTCAGGGATTAAATGAATATCTCAGAAATGAGTAGATTTCAATAAATTGCCAATTTAAAATTATTTTATGAAAGTATTCTTACCCTATGTAGAAAAAATGCCCATATAGGTAACAAATTGAATAAGAGCTTCCAGTTGCATTATTTTTTTCGTGTGTGTGTATGTGTGTGTGTGTGTGTGTGAGAGAGAGAGAGAGAGACAGAGAGAGAGAGAGACCTGGGAATACATTTATCATAGATTATACAGGACTTTAATAAATAAAAATCCCCTAAAGGACATAAAAATATATTTTTTAAATGAGGCAAAATATGTTACTGGAAAGCACTGCAATTCTGTAATTCTCACTATTATATCAACCTCAGAGAGTCCCAACCAAATTCCCAACTTATTCTTGGGGGAAAAGAATCAACTGCAAAGCTCATGTGGTACAAATAAACGTCAGAATCATCCGAAAAGTGTAAAAATAGCCCAGCCGGTGTGGGTCAGTGGTTGAGCATCGACCCATGAACCAGGTCATGGTTGGATTCTCGGGCAGGGCACATGCCCAGGTTGTGGGCTCCATCCCAGTAGGGGGCATGCAGGAGGCAGCTTCTCTTGTCGCTGATGTTTCTCTCTCTCCCTCTCCCTTCCTCTCTGAAATCAAGAAAAGCGTATTTTTACCAAAACTGTGGAAAATCAAAAGAAAAGATCAATAGGAGGATATGTCCTAACAGATATGAAGTCATAATTCTAACTCAATAACTGCAGGCTATTATACTGAAGCTACAATGCTCCGTGTACTAAAGAGAATTAAAAATCCAAAATGAAGTGTGTGTGTGTGTGTGTGTGTGTATATATATATATATATATATATATATATATATATGATATTTCAAATGGGCGGTGCTCAAAAGATAAATACTAGCTAACAACTGGCTAATCTTTTGGGAAAGAAAAAAAATTAAATCTCTAAACCCATATATCAAAATCATTGCAGAAGAGAAAAGTATTTTTTTTTTTAGTAAAACCATTAACATTGGAGAAATATAGGATAAGGTTTATATAATCTCGGGATGGAGCAATGCCACTAAACATTATCCCAGGACCAGAAGGCAAAAAGGAAACCGTGTGTCCATTTTTTATTTTTTTTTATTTTTTTTTTAGTCATTTTAATGCTTTTTTCCCTGTGCATAAGAGAAATAACTGATAGAGTCAAAAGATACAGTATCCTTTACACATCGCAGTTAAAAGTAATGCAAACATCACATGACATTTTCAGTGAAAGTTACATTTCCAATTACAAATCAAAATGTGTATTATTAGGGTCTCTGTAGGAGAGAAGCTTGAGAAGAAAAATCTTAGGTCAAAAGCACTTTTCCTGGCATAACTACACTGATCCTTCAGGCTGCACAAAGATTAAGGTCATATACAGTCAATCAGCAAATGTTGACACAATTTCACACAGTTAAGTTTTCTGTACAATTAAATGTATACTTAGAAATACCAGGATAAACATTTCTACTATATTTTAACTCAACTCGCCTAGCCAACATTTTCACTGAGTAGTTGATCAAAGATGCTGTAAGATTCTACAAAATTGTTACATACCTAACTCCAGAAATACGTATAGTCTTTCTCACTGGGGTTACACATAGTATGCTCAGAAATTCTGTTGTAACATCTCTAGGTGTACAGTTCCAATTGTGCTTACTGTACTGTATACAAATATAGCCAAAAAAATCAAAGAATGATATAAACCTTACAGCATTTTGCTAGCAAAAATACATGCCAAAGTCACAATAAGCAATATTGTACCACAAATTAGAGAGCTTCAGATAATTTGCTTCTGGTTTTAATATTTCCCATTCTACATTAAATTACTATCATAGGCTAATGTTTAAAATGCAAACAAATTGGACATCTGTAGAACAAAACTTGTTCACCCGACTGTGAAGTTTGATACCTGTTTCCAAAAATCACAATAAATGCAGAATAAAGAGAAGTGTCTGCATGCAACACTTTTTTTTGAGAAAAAACAGTAAAACAGTATTGATTCCCACCATTCAAAACAGACAAGGGAGGAAATGGAAGGAGAGAGGGAGGGGGGAGGGAGGGAGAGATGGAGGGAGGAGGGAGAAGAGAGGAGAGGAAGGAAGGAGGCAGGCACAGGACTCCACCTTAAAATCTAGCATTAGATTTAGAACTAGACAGGTCGAAAAGAATCAAAAGGAAAGTAAAGCATGATCTGTGTGTGTTTAAAGATTTCAGAGCCATTATCAAAAATAAGATACATTTTTCCAAGGTACAGAAATGTGATTAGGATGGCTGCGAGCCCAGCAGCCGCTCAATGGCTGCATTGATGTCGCCTCCAGTTGCTATCAGAGCCTGCAAGTTAGCTTCGCGGTTTAAGAAGCCCATGGCGTTGAGCTGTTCCAGTTGCTGCTGAAATCGGACTTCTGGGATTGGCAGCTGAGCAGCGTTTGCCCCAGCCAGAGCCTGCACCATCTGCTGAATGAACTGCTGGCTGGGTCCGGAATCGGAGGTGGGGCTCGTGGTTTCACTGGGAGCCGAGCTAGGCACGGTGGCCCCGGGGGTGCTGCCAGAACCAGTGGAGCCAGGAGGACCCGCGGGGCCGGTGGGTCCTAGGGGCCCGATCGGCCCGATGGGGGTGAACGGCACAATGGGGCCGATGGGACCTATGGGTGTGACCGGGCCTACGGGGCCTATAGCGGTTCCCAGCACCCCCACCCCCACACCTGGAGTGAAGCTGGGAATGAGGCCAGGCGCCTCGGAGGCTAATGTCTGCAGCCCCTGCTGGATCTGCATGAGCGCCTGCATGGCTCTGGGGTTGGTCATGGCTGACAGCGTGTCCGGGCTCTGCATCTGCTGCAGGAAAGAGGGGACCTGCGGACGAACCTGCTCCTGCAGCTGCGGGTTCCCGGAGAACACGGGGTTGTTGAGCATCATCTGCGCGGCCAGATCCGGATTCTGGGTCAGCGACTGCATCATGCTTCGCATGTAGGGCGCCGACAGCATGTTCTGGATGAGCTGGGGGTTCTCGGTGATCTGCTGCAGGAGGCTCTGCATGCCCGGGGTGCTGAACACGCTGGCCACATAGTTGGCCGCGGCCATGGTGTTCCCGGGGTTGTTGGCGCTGCCGCTGGAGCCGCTGCCGCTGCTCGAGGTGGTGCCGGTGGTCGCCGAGCTGTGGGTCGCCGACGGCGGCGCCCACGGGTTGGGCAGCGGATCGCGATTCTCCGTGCGGGAAGGCTGCGAGCCTTCGCCGGTGGAGGCGGTGCTCCCCACGGAGGCGAACGGATTGCCCCCGAACTGCTCCTGGGCCGCGTTCAGCATGGGCTCCTGAATGTCAGTGTACATGCGCCGTAGGGCATTGTAGCCCCCCGGGATGCTCTCGAGGTTGCTGAGGGCCAGGTCTTGATTTCTCATCATCTCCTGCATCATGGCCGGATTGCGGGCGATCTCCAGGGTCTGCCTCATGATGTCCGGGTTGTTGAGCAGGTGGCTGATCTCGGGGTTTCTCTGGATCAGCTGCTGCATCTGCGGGTTGGCCATGATGAGCTGCCGCATCAGGTCGGGATTGGAAAGCATGCTCTGAACAAAGGGATTTTCCATGATCTGGAGCATCATCTCCGGGCTGGACAGGAGCTGCTGCTGCATCTGGTTCTGGAGCTCCGTGAAGCTGGTGGAGGTCAAGCCCAGGCTGCTGAGGCTCGCGAGTCCTCCCAGGCCCCCCAGCCCGAACGGGTTGCTATTTGTGGAGATAGGTGTGGAGTTACTCCTGGGAGTCGACGCGGTGGTGGTAGTCGTGGTGGTGCCCGCCGTGGTGCTGGGCTGCGTGGTCTGGCCCTGGGGCCGGTTCTGGCTCTTGATGACCAGGTGCACGGTCAGCCCGTCGTGGATGCCGTGCTGGCTCAGGGTGTCTTGATCTTTGAGGATCTTGCCGGCGAAGATGAGCACGAGCTGATCCGTCTGCGATTTGAAGCGTTTCGAGATCGCCTCCTTGAACTGCTGCACCGAGCTGTTCTCGGGCACCGCGAACTCCTCCTTCTCTTTGGGGGTCTTCACGGTGACTTTGATGATCTTGGGCTCGGCGGCCGGGGGCGAGGCGGAGCCGGGGGCCGCAGCCGCCGGGCCGCGGGAGGGGCGCGGGGGGCCGCTGCTCTCGCCGTTCTCAGCCATGGCGGCCGCGGTGACGCAGGCAGACAGGGAAGGCGCGGGCGGCCGGGCGAGAGAGAGAGAGAGAGAGAGCGATCGAGCGAGCGAGCGAGCGAGGGAAGGAGGAGAAAGGAGGCGCCGCCGCGGCAGGCTGGGCCGGGGAGCGCGGAGCGCGGTACCTCGCGGAGGAAGGCTGCGGGCCGGGCTCCTCCGCCGGGGAGATGGCTCCGGGTAGGCCGCGGGCCGGGATCTCAGCTCAGGGCTCAGGGCTCCGGGCCTCCGCCGCCACCGCCGCCGCCACCGCCGTGTGATCCCGCCGCGCGCGCTCCCAGCAGCTCCCGCAGCCGCTCCGCCCGCCCCGCCCCGCCCCCGCCCCTCCCCCTCCGCTGACGCGGCGCCAGGCCCCGAATGATAGCTGCGACTCGATCAAAATGAAAAACTTCTGGAACGAACAGACCCGGGGCGAGGGAGAGCAGCGGAGAGGGAAATAAACAAAGAGAGGAGAGAAAAGCGAGAGAAGGAGGGAGGGAGGGGGGAGAGGGGGAGGGAGGGAGTGGGGAGAGGGAGCCTGCTTCTGTAGAGGACATTAAAAGACCAATGGGGGGAGGGATCGCGCGCGCACACACACACACACACACACACACACACACACACACGCACACACACGCATGCACACACACGCACACGCACGCACACACACACGCACACACGCGCATTTGAAGTCTCCAGGCAGTGAAAGGATGAAAGAAAGCCTGGATCTCACTGACCCCATGTGAAAGACAAAAGAATACAACATAAAGAACTCTGACAAAGCAAAAAAGGAGCAGATTAACACCCCGAGAGGGGACCGGGAGAAGACCGAGCAGAAGCTCCTATTGTACAAAAAGAAGCGCAAATGGCCAATGGGCATCCGAAAGGATGATTAAGCCCAGCGGCAACCGAAAACCCAGCTGAAAACACTGAGCACCCCCCTCTGCCTTATCACACAGGCAGAAATGAAAGATGATAGACCTTCCAGAGAGCCGAGAAAATGCACTCTCATGCCAATTGAGGTGTGAGTTATTGTCATCATAAGGCGATTTGAAAATATATATCCACATTTTAAATATTTCCAACCTTTCTTTGTAAATGCCTCATTCAGAGGCCTCACCTAGGAAAACAACTGATAAGGATGCAAAAGCATGTGTATAAAACGTACACGCGCTACAGCATTTAAAAATTATTTTAAAAGGGAGAACCAGGATCTGTTTGAACAGAAATGATCAGCTCTGTGACGATATTGCCATACAATAAAATAATATGCACCTTGTTTTTTTTAAAAAAATGGGTGGTTAATTGGTATGATCTAAAATATTTTTTAAAGGAATAGATGAAATAAACAGTGGTTGTAGAGAAATCACAGAGCCATATCCACTTTCAGCTATATTGATATATTTCTGTAGAGCAGAAATTGTGTAAGCCTGTATGTTTCAATACAAAACAATACAATAAACATGTTTTTATTTTAAAACTATTTTTAAATAGTTTGTATATGTGAACTGTCTTTAAGTGTATGTGTAAAAATAAATCTGGAACGCTGTACATTAGTATGTTAATAGCGGTTATTACTTAGTGCTGAAATTAGGGATAACTATCCTTTGTCTATTGATATTTAAATGTTTATGGCTTTTATAGGTATCCACTGCACTTATAATATTTTTAAAAATCAGAGGACACTCTGAGGGAGATGATAGATAGATATTGACAGGCACACAATAGTAAAGTCAGTTATTAACATATTTACCTAATTTAGTTACAGATATGTAGGGGAAATAAATAAAGATGTACCATTTGAATAATAAGAACAAAGAATTTTAAATTGGTGTATAAATTTCTAACTCCAGTTTATACTATACAGAAAATACTCCTTCCACCAATATCCAATGAGCATTTAACACCATTTAAATGTCATTTGGCCACAAATACCTTAATAACTCTTAAGAAAAAAATATGAGTATGTGATATCTATCAACTGGGGAATGGATTAAAATAGTATGATTAATATGATTAATAGAATACAAAAGATACAAAGAACGAATTAGATCTAAATATATTAATATGTATAAATCTCAAAACCTAATTAATTATCACAACATTCTATGGCGTTTATAGATGCATTCATATGAATGTGAAGCTATCAGCAATATATTAAAGTGATTCACACTAAACTTGTACCCATGAGGAAGAGGAAATGGAATAGGTCACAGGATAATGAGTAAAAAGAGATTGAATTAAATCTGTAAAAAATGTATTTCATCTTTAAAATGAAAGCAAATATGGCAAAATAGCAATAGTTAATTCTAGATGGCAAGAATATGAGTCTTCATTATAATATTCATATCCCTGCCACCCAGGATGTTGTATTTAGAAGGATTTTTAATTTTCTCAAAAAATAAAAGAAACTAAGAAAATATCACATCACCTTATTTGATCATAATAGAACCAACGTAGGAATTAATAATGAAAGTATAAGTGAAAACATCAACCACACAGAATCACTTTGGGGACAAAGTGCAAATCAAAATTTTTATTAGAGTGAATTTAGCAACATAATGATAATGCGAACTTATATATCAATAATTATGATGGCATTTCCTTATGTATAGTCTGAAGATCTTGTTTAAAAAATACACAAATCTGGGCACCACTACAAACCAACCCAAATAGGTGATTCTCAGCGATCTGCATTCTTATCAAATCAGAGTTTAATGTTATTTTACTTACCAGGTACTGTACAGTGGGGTGACCCACTCTTTCTGGTCTCCCAAAAACATGTTGTTTTTCTACTGTAGAGCAGAAGTTAGACTAAATAGCAATCATCTTGGAGTCCTTTCAGAGAAGGGTAGTTTTTGAGGAACTAAAAGACTTGACAAAGAGCATCTCCTCATGAGGGACCCTAGCTGCTTTGGCTCAGTGGATAGAGCATTGGCCTGTGGACTGAAGGGTCCTGGGTTTGATTCTGATCAAGGGCACATACCTGGGTTGTGGGCCCCATCACCAGTAGGGGGCATGCAGTAGGCAGCCGATTAATGATTCTCTCTCATTATTGATGTTTCTATCTCTCCCTCCCTCTCCCTTCCTCTCCGAAATCAATAAAAATATATTTTTAAAAAAAAGAAAATGTTTACCACCAATAGTGTGTTAGATAACACCTCCATCACATCACATAATGATCATTTGTTTTTTTGTGGTGAGAACATTGCAATATACTTTCTTAGCAACTTTCAAGTATAAAATACAATATTATCCTATATAATAAAAGCCTAATATGCAAATAAACCAAACAGCGGAACCACCAGAGGAATTTCCAGTCACTATGACTGGCACTGACCACCACGGAACAGATGCACAATGCAGGTGCTTCCCCCAGCCTGCAAAGGGAGGTGACTGGCAGCAGCAGCAGGGGGTGGGGTCGGTGAGTGGGCAGCGCCATTCCTGCCAAGGTGGGTGCCAGCGGGGGGCCTATCAATTGCCCCACGTTACCCCACAGATTGGCCTTGGTCGCTGATCAGGCCTAGGGACCCTACCCGTGCATGAATTTTGTGCACCTGGCCTCTAGTTACCTATAATCATGTTGTATGTTAGATTCCCAGAACTTATTCATCTTGTAATTGGAAGGTTGTACCCTTTGACCAACATCTTATTTCCCATCACCACCCAGCCCCTGGAGACCACCATGACAATCTCTGTTTCTGAGTGCCACCAAAAGCAAATTTCCTTGAGTTTTTATCCTTAATTTTACAAATGATGTTATAGTTTATATTTTATGCCAAAATATACCCATTTTAATGTATTAAATTACTTACAACTAAGTAAAATTAGCATTTCAGTGGTTGAATGAACATGTTTTTGTTAGCAAGAAGCACATCAATTAGCTTTATCTTAAATTTTAAGAAAAGTGCAACAAGATAAATACATAAAACGAACTGCATGAGTAGATTTAATAACAGATTAAGGGAATTTTTAAAAATTAAATTTATTGGGGTGACATTGGTTATAAAATTATATAGCTCTCAACTATACAACTGTATAAATTGCATTGTGTGTTTTATCACCCAAAGGCACATCTCCTTTTGCCACCATATATTTGACCCCTTTTACCCTTTTCTACCTTGCCACCCCTCTTTTCCCTCTGGTAACTACCATATTGTTGTCTGGGTCTATGAATTCTTGTTTTTTCATTTGTTGCTTTCAGTTTTACATCCCACATGCGAGTGAAATCATATGGTTCTCGACTTTCTCTGTCTGACTTATTTCCCTTTGCATGATATTCTCAAGATCCATTCATGTTGTCTCAAAGAGAAGCATTTCATCTTTCTTATGGATGGGTACTATTCTATTGAAGATACTTGGAAAAATCTTTGCTAATACTAAGAAGATGGATGATTATATAACTTTTCTAGAAAGATATACATGACCAAAATATATTCAAGAAGTGGAAAACCTTACAGGTCATGTAAGATATTGTAAGAAAAAGAATAAAAAATTAACCCTAGGTGGTTTGACTCAATGGACAGAACATTGGCCTGTGGACTGAAGGGTCCCAGGTTCTATTCCAGTCAAGGGAACATTCCTTGGTTGTAGGCTCTCCCTGGCCTGGGCACTGCTAAGGATGTGTGCGGGAGGCAACCAGTCTATGTGTGAAACACATAGATATTTCTCTCTGTCTCTCCCTTTCTCTCACTGTCTCTAAAAATCAATGGAAAAATATCCTTGGCTGAGGATTTTTTAAAAAGGAGTAAAAATTAAATAATTTGATATTTTAAAAATTAGCTTTCTTAGTAAAGGTTGTGGCTGATGTTATGTGTTTACTTCCATCCTTTATCAAATCCATTGAATTGATTGAAATGATGTGAGAAAATAATGAATACTTACCAGTATTGGAAAAGTGGAAGAAGTCTAATCCATGAATCTTCATGTTAAATACCAAAATAAATTCTAAATGAATAATAAAATAATAAAATTTGCAGAAAAATATTAGAGCAAATATTTTTATAACCTAGGCATGGTGATAACCTTTCTAAAACAACAAAGAAGAACCAAGATTGATGTATTTCATTAAATAAGGATTTAAAAACTTCCGTATGTGAAAAGTACAATAAAAATTAAAAGGTTAAAGTCAAACTAAAAGATTTTTGCAACATTTATAACACATGAGATCTTAGCATCCTTGAAATAACATATTTCTTACAAATCAAATTTTTAATATGACCACCCAAAGGGAAAAATAGATAAAGGGCATTAATGAATATGTTCATATTACAAAAGAAATAAAATGTTCACAAAGAGGGATGGGCCTGGTAGCATGGCTCAGTGGCTGAGCATCAACCTATGAACAGAAGGTCATGGTGTGATTCTTGGTCAGAGCACATGCCCAGGTTAAGGGTTCTATCCCCAGTGTGGGGCATATAGGAAGCAGCCGATCAATGTTTCTCTCACCCTTGATGTTTTTCTCTCTCTCTCTCTCCTTCTCCCTTCCTCTTTGAAATCAATAAAAATATATTTAGAAAAATGAAAGGAAGGAAAAGAGGGATGGGAGGAAGAAAAAGAAGGAAGGAAGGAAGGAAGGGAGGAAAGAGGGAAAGAAAGAAGGAAAATGTTTTATCTTCTTTAAATAAAAAAATATACCAATGAAAATAATGAAATATTTTTGTCTACAAAATTAAAGAGACTGTATAATATCCAGTCTGATGTAGTCAATCTAGGCTGCTTAGGTACAAATTCTGCCTTCACTACTTCTACTTATTAGCTGCCTGATGTAGGGGAGAGCAACTGAACCTTTCTGTACCTCAGTATGCTTTATCTGTGCTGTAAAAGGCTGTTTGAGGATCAAATAAATTAACGTATTTCAAACATTTAAAACAGTGCCCCGTAGTAAGCACTCTATGAGTGACATTATTGTTATCATTAGCAGAAGAAACAAGTTCTTCATACTCTACTGAAAATTAGATTACTTATTAGATTCAACCTATGTGAAGGACAATTTGCTAAGAAACACCAAAAGCTTAAAAAACCATGCAGGCAATTTTACTGAGCAGTTTTTTAAGGTATTTATCCTGAGGAAGCAATTGTAGGCTGTTGAGTTCTAGAGGTGATTACACTATTTAATGTGCTGTCTTCCTGGAGTTTATCTACATACCTAAGGAAAACTCCATAATTAGTCCACATTCCTACTGATGCACAGAGGAGCAAATAACACAGCCAGAACCAGAGAGACAGCAGAATGGTATAGTGGCAAGACCATAGACTTGAGCCAAAGAGATCGATTTCAACTCTGGCTTGGTCGCTTAGAGATGTATGACCTTAGTGCAGTTCATTTAATTTCTCTGAACCTCAGTTTCTTCATCAGCTAAAATGGGACTACTATGCACACACTTCATAGTTGTAGTTATAGTCAGTAAATCCTCTGAGTGGCCAGATTATTATACATTCAGAGATCATAATAATCTGGCCACTCAGTATATATATTAGAGGCCTGGTGCATGAATTCGTGCCTGGGTGGGGTCTGGCCAGCCTGGCCAGGGGAAGGGGACATGGACGGTTGGCCAGCCTGCCTCCTGGTCAAACTCCTGGTCAAGGGGACAATTTGCGTATTATCCTTTTATTATATAGGAAATACACCGAGTGGCCAGATTATTATGCATACAGAGATCATAATAATATGGCCACTCAGGGTATATGAGACATTGATTGCTCTGACACACCCTCTCCTCCAAAAATAAAGCAAATGAAATAAGTTTACCATTGGTAAGTTAAACTATGAAATAAAAAACAGTAAAGGATCCAAGCAGAGATGCAATATATCTGGCAGATATACTAATACACTCTGCTCTAAAGATGTATATTCAAATTACCTTTCATTTTTGTTCTGATTCCATGCTCTCTATAATCTTCTAATACCTTTATTTTTCATTTAGTTTGCCTATAAAGAAAGAATGTATAAGTCAGGTTTTCTTGAATGCCCAGGTATTCTAGTGCTAGACACCCACTTTAAGCTCTAGTACATAAATTACAAACTGGCAACTCATGAGCTGGCTTTGGCCTTCCAACAACTAAAACTTGACAAATTTCTCAGGCAAATTGAGATTTCAAGCTTCTCTTTCAAAACTGGATGATATGGCTACATTGGACTCATACCCTTGGAAGGCCACAATTTGACTGGAGTCGAGTAGTGGCTGTCCCTTTTAGTCAGTCGTGTATACTGCTCCTACCAGGTCCACTTCATTCATTTTTTTTTTTTTATCTAGTTGGTTCCAAAGGCATTGGAATTTCTGGCCCTTGATGGAAAAACTCAAGCTTTCCCTCCCCTCACTCCATCTCCCAAAGAATAGAAACACTGAAGTGAGCCGAAACCAATTTGGCTCAGTGGATAGACTCTATCCAAAGTCTATCCACATTGCAAGGCCTGGCGGGCCAAAACCAATTTGGCTCAGTGGATAGACTCTATCCAAAGTCTATCCACATTGCAAGGCCTGGCGGGCCAAATCCAGCCCGCCAGGCCTTGCAATGTGGCCCGCACCGCGCTGTCATCACTGCACTCCGCTGTCAGTTTATGACATTGTCAGTTTATGACTGTTCAGTAAACCATTCGGCCCGCGATTTAGGCTGGATTTTAGATTTTGGCCCCTTCTCTGATTGAGTTCGACACCCCTAGGATAGAGCATCAGCCTGAGGACTGAAAGGTCCCAGGTTTGATTCTGGTCAAGGGCATGTACCTTGGTTTTGGGCACATCCCCAGTAAGGGGTGTGCAAGAGGCAGCTGATCGATGACTCTCTCTTATCGATGTTTCTATCTCTCTCCCTTCCTCTCTGTAAAAAAATCAATAAAATATATTTTAAAAAAGAAAAAGAAACACTGAAGTGAGTTGGAAAAGACCAATAACAAACTTGAGTCACTTTATTAGAAGGTGGAATATTCACCTTAGGGGCAGTATAACTAAGAATGTATTGACACAAACACTCTCTGATGGTGATGATGATAATGATGACGACAATGATAATGCTGCTGAAAGCAGCTAATACTTTTTCTTCCATTTATCTTTCCATGCCTATTACTATCAGAGTTATATTATCTTGAGGGACTTGCAACTGAAAATTGGGCCTTGAGAAGGATATAAGATGGAGTGAAAGTCTGCCTCAATATGCTGGGTTGAATGAGATTTTATGTTATAACCTATGACATAAGTTGAATTTTATGAGTTCCTTCCAAAGGAATTTGGAAGAACCAAATGCTTTCTAGATATATAAAATCAATAAAAGGGAAACAAAAAGGAGAGTTTTGAGAGAAAAAATACTCAGATAAAGATAAACTATGAAATAAAAAACAGTAAAGGATCCAAGGAGGACTTGTCATGGAAAAGAAAAGCGAGAGAACAGATATTTCATCAGAATGTAGACATGAGTAGAACCACTGCTACTTTCAATCTCATTCATACCAACAACAGAATTGATGACAAAGTAAAGGTGTCAGGGGAAAATAAATCTAGGATTTTAGAGGCTGTCAAAGCTTAATCTCCTTAAAGATAGTAGCATGTTGGCCAAGGGGATGTTGTAGGCATTAAAATGCTCTGGACTGACACAACTATGTAAACATTGAACAACTTACATAAAACAGAGTTACATTTCTAAGATACCTCTATAAGCCTATTTAATTTGCAATATGGTAAAGAGTTGAAGTTAGTGCTGTGAAGGCCCAAGGGGTATAGGAGCAGGTTGGAGTGGGTCGTTGAGAGGTGAGGGTAAAGGGGATATCTGTAATATTTTCAACAATAAAGATAATTTTTTTTAAAAAAAGAGTTGAAGTTAGGCCCTGGCTGGTGTGGCTCAGTTGGTTGAGCTTGGTCCCATGCACTGGGAGGTTGCCTTTTGATTCCAGATCAGGGCACATGCCTAGGTTACTGGCTTGATCCCCAGTAGGGATATGCAGGAGGCAGCCTATTGATGTTTTTCTCTCTCTCTCTTTCCTTTCCTTGCTCACAAATCAATAAAAAAAGCATATTTTTAAGAGTTAAAGTTAGCTACATTATAGTCAAATGTGAATGTGTCATCTTTGAAAAGATTGTATGTAAAAAACTGCTTCCAACATGCAAATCAGAAACCAAGAGAAATACACCTGGCAGCAGTGGAAGGAAATGCTTCCTCCACATGTATTTGCAAGTGAATTCCTGAGACTATAGTATCAGTGCTCAGAAATCTCCAATGGCAACAGAGAAATAAAGGGAGTTGAATTGTAGTTGAATCGAAAAACAAATCTCTTTCCAAGGCAACTGCTTCATTGGCAAATCTGTATATTAGATAAATAGGACAGCTGGTATTTACTTTTAATAGCCTGAAGTCCTCAGATTGGCATTTACTGATGGCATCTATTGGTGAATTGTGATGTTGCAGTCCAAAGCCATTGGACATTGAAAATGCCCAAGTATAAATCAAATAATGCAATGTTTATATGAAAAGTCTCTTGGTCTATAGAAGATGGAGGTTAAAACAAAGATACCAGAGTTAGGAAAGATGAAACCCTTGCAAAGGTAATGTCCATTGTTGATGGCAAATATAAGTTGCAACAGAAGATACAGAAGTTGTAGCAGTATTATATTAGGAAAGTCTGCAAATTTGAGCTTGTCTTCACAAAGTCTCTTCAAACAGTAGGAGGATAAAGACAGTTTGAAGGGAGTCGATTTCTAGCTACTTGATTTCCATATATCTTCTTTCCTAAAATTGATCTTCCAGAAAATAGCCCTGAGGTCAAGGCATCCCCTCTGCAATTGATCTTTTTCCACTTTACAAAATAAAGTCATACTTCTGTCACATATTCAAGATTTTACTATGTTGCATTGCCTCTGGGTGTAAAAACCTTGAGTCAACAAAGGGACAATTTCAAATATATATTGGTATCCACACGGAGAAACTGAATGACTCTAATGACTAGGTAATAAATCATTTCGCAAGTTTGTAATTTCCAATTCTTTGCCTTGGACAAAATTGAAGGAGGACCTAATGGAATTGTCAGATGATAGGTCATTAAGATAATTTATGAAGATAGATCATTATGTGATTTTTGGCATATTATTTGGAAGGAACTAAAAGATGGAAGAAAATTACTATAACAAAGTCCTTCTATTTCCATCTATTCATTTATTATATATTTTAGTGCTCATATTTATAAAAGCAAAGAAAAGTAAAAGACTTCTGAGCAGTAAGTAATATTGATGCTTAGATGAATAAACTAATAGGGGGGGAAGCCCTAAAATATATTTCCAATGAAATTTTACCATTTTATATTTAATATTTATCAAAGTTGGTGATATTATTTTGATCAATTCTGTAGTAACAATAATTATAATAATAACAATACAGAAAAATTTTTAACTCTTAAAATTAATTTATATAATTTTTATGGTGAGGAAGTATGATAAGGTAATCAATGAAAGGCTTCCTAACATAAAAATATATAAAATTAGGACAAAACTTTTGTGGTTAAAATAAACGAAAATATACATCAAAAGGAAAAAGAAAATATAAATTATACAATTGTTAAAGAAGAATCTTAATGTTTTTTTAAAAAACAAATGATGGTGGATCTCAAATTGCTACAGTATTTTGATTCTATTGGATATTTTAAAAAGAGTAACAGTTTATTTCAAAATTTCAATATTCATAATACTCCAGAAATTATATTCTTGCCATTATTGAAATATACGATGGCAAACTTTAGATGTTAGCTTAAGTATGTGTCAGATGTTTGCAATGCTTCAAAATTCAGTTATAGGAGTACATAAGCAAAAATATTTGAAGATTTCTGATTTGAGGGCTGCCTTATACCTTTGGTCATCTGCTTTGCAAGCCCAGAGATTTACCCGTGTCAGCATCCAGAATGGTTTAGGCCTGTAGAGACTGACTCACAAAAATGAAAAAGCAGATGATATTGACATAGACACAAGAACACCCATTTATTAATTTCCAGTGAGAAACAGCATGTTCACACATACTGGAAGTACTCAAATCTATGCATTCAGCACATTTTCCCTCTGCAAAGCTAAATGAAAATCCAAATAAAAATCAGAACAAGAAGATGAGGGATTGCTGATTATTCTTTGAGTGCAAATTGTAAGCCTGGCATATTAATCAGAGCAGACACAGGCAAAATCATCTAACGGCTATGTGATGGGTTGTTCTAAGATGGTTGCTAGGTACACTGCAATTTATAAAATCATAAACCAAATATTTATTGGCACAAACCCACATTAGTGCTGTACATCCATCCTCCAACAGAGATAGTCTTGCTCATAGGATTAGAAATACTGGAAATCAAATGCCTAAGTCACCTTTTATCCATTGAGGACTCTCAGTGTACTTCAGTGATTCTCCTTTCCCTATGCTTTTGTTGCTGACCAACCTCTCCAGTGCCTTCACATTCACGTATTCTTCTTAAAGATGCTAATACAGTCAATCAGGTCTAGGGCTGCTAGAAGGGTACATGAGTGGAGATATTCCATTGTTTGTGAGAGGGAGGTTCTTGGGGTGCCACTGAAATAAGAATTTTCAGAAGCCCCCACGAGTGGATGAGAGGCGGTAGAAGGTTTTATTGGCGTGGAGTTACATTTCCTGGGCTCCAAAGTCCCCTGCCCCTTAAGCCAGTCCTGGAAAAGGTGCAGCTGGGGTTTCAGCAGAGCCATAAACAAGGCCAGTGTCCAGAGCTTCCGGTCCATGCTGCAGCCGGGTGTGGTCCAGTATTCAGGCCAAATTAAAGTCTATTAGTCCATGGGTGGAGTACAACATGGCCATGAGCTATGTGGGCAGAGGGGAGAACATCCTCTGACACAGGGGTAAAGAGGGAGGAGGGAGGGAGGAAAAGAGGGAGAGAGAGAGAGAGAGAGAGAGAGAGAGAGAGAGAGAGAGAGAGAGAGAGAGAGAGAACTTCCTTTGTTTGGAAGTTTGCAGTGGCCACGCCCATCCTGGCCATTGACTAGCTTTCTAGTGTGATTGATGGGGCAGCACCTTCCTGCCTCACTCAGATCTTAGTAAGCAAGCTTCTATCTGGTCTCCCCTTTCCTCCTTTTTTGATACATAAAAACCAGGTTATTACAATGGCATCATTAGCATAGTTATGCTTTAAGGGCCTGAGAGTCATTCTGTTTCCTCAGATGATTTTGCATCTCTTTTCTTTGATTAATGATGTGCAGATTTAACAATTTCATTATCAAATGGCAATCAAATACTACTTTTGTGTGTGTGTGTGTGTGTGTGTGTGTGTGTGTGTGTGTGTGTGTTTTAGGTAGGATGCAGTGGAGAGGAAATTCACTGTAGTCTCTAGTACTGACAATGCTGCTCTGGAAGAGTATCATCAATGAAATAGGTAAGTACAGTATTTTCCAAAACTAGTAGGATATTATTGTAGGAGTTCATAGAATTGTGTTGTCAGGTGGAATATATAGTCACATACATAGTCTCACCCCAGGTAGGTAAGAATTTAGTGTATGGTATAGCAATCACTCAAAATATACAGAAGTGCTCAAAGCAAAAAAAACTGTAACACAGAAGCTGGAAAGAAAATGGAAGAGGGTATAAATCTGGCTGGATGCAGGAAAACTAGGAAGGACCAAAATGAAAGATTGGAAATGCAAGCTTCCATGAGGAAATGCAGCCCTGGACATTTGCCAAGGAGACAACTATATTGAATAATGATGACGTAGGCAGAAAGGGATGGGGAATGAATACCAAAAGGAATGAAATGGAAGATGAGACAAAGCATACTAGAATGGTAGTTCCACTGTAAATGGATTTATAAATGAGACTCAAGTTCTCTTCAGAAGAGAAACAGTACAAAGCTTGAAGCATAATATGAACAGAACAAAGACTAGATTGTGAGAGACCTTTAGGATTCTAAGAGAAGAAGAAATAGGTTTTGCTCTGATACCAAAAAACAAACAAACAAAAAACACACAACAGGAAACAACAACAACAAAAACAGGTTTAATACGAACAGGTTACAGAATTTTCTACCAAGTTCTGAGTTGGAAAGACTTTCTACTGGTCATTATGTAAAGAGAACAACTCAATTTTTGTGTTGTTGGGGTTTTTAAAGGTTTTTTATTGCTTTTGCTCAACAGATAAAAAATAGGAATGAAAAACAGACCTGAGTGATTTTTTATGTGTATAGAAGACAAAATTGCCTCATAAAATGAAGTAGACATGGGGAGAGCAAAGCTACTTCAGGTATTAAGTTACTCAACTGAACACAGGGAACATCAAATTATTTTTTAGAGGAAATGTCAATTATGTCCCAGAGTAAGGTGACGAGGCCAAGAAATGAGAGAATGCCGTTGGTGTCATGGATAAGCATGATATCAGTAGTAGAGCAAGAGAGTACTTTAGTAAAAAAACAAAACAAAACAAAAATACTCCTAGCCCTAGCTGGTTTGGCTCAGTGGATAGAGCGTTAGCTTGCAGACTGAAGGGTCCTGGGTTCGATTCAGATCAAGGGCACATGCCTGGGTTGTGGGTTCAGTCCCCAGTGGGGGATGTGCAGGAGGCAGCCGATCAATGACTCTCATCATTGATGTTTCTATCTCTCTCTCCCTCTCCCTTCATCTATGAAATCAATAAAAAAATACTTTTTAAAAATGTTTAGCTTTCATTGGTTTGGTTCGGTGGACAGAGCATCGGCCTGTGGACTCAAGGGTCCCAGGTTCGATTCCGGTCAAAGGCATGTACCTTGGTTGCAGGCACATCCCCAGAAGTGGGTGTGCAGGAGGCAGCTGATTGATGTTTCTCTCTCACTGATGTTTCTAACTCTCTCTCCCTCTCCCTTCCTCTCTGTAAAAAAAAATCAATAAAATATATTTAGAAAAAATATAAAATAATGTGCATCAACATAACATATTTATGTTGCAAGTAACAACTTATTTGTGACAAAAAAATGCTGTTTGAACTTTAATAGTTGAACAGGTTTTACTTACTTTGGAAATATGTTTTGGTTTATAATTTTAGAAGGACTATAAGCATTAAGAGTTTGTATATAGTTTCATGCTTGTACATATATAAATACCATCATAATAAAATAATTTAAATCAAGTGTAGAGTTCCAACATTTCTTCCATTAAAGAGGGGTCCATACATTATTTAAGACTAAGAGGTCTGCAAGTCACATAAAAGGGTTTGAAAAACATGTAGACATAACCCAAATAAGTCTTTGGGTTTGCAATGATAACTGGGGTCCTGATTAACTGAGAGAGACAGACAGAGAGAGAGAGAGAGAGAGAGAGAGAGAGAGAGAGAGAGAGAGAGAGAGAGAGGGAGAGATATTCTTCAAACATTTCTGTCTAAATGGACAAATGGAATGATCTGTATAACTGAATATATCTGAGAGTCTATAAACTTTCCCAGAAATCTTTTTTGTTCTTTCCATAAATATTTATTGAATTCACTACTATATCTTAGGCAGTGGTTGACCGTGGGAATACAGTAGTGAATAAAACACATATCCTGCCTTTATGGAATACAATATGAAATAAATAATTACAGAAATAAATGTAGAATTTAAAAATTACAATTAGGATATTAAGGATATGAAAATGAGTCACAGGGCATACCTATTTTGCAATAAGTGGTCACAAAAATCTTCTCTAAATTATAGTATTTAAGGTGAGATATGAGTGATGAGTAGGAGATAGGCAGATAAAAAAAACAAAAAACAGGAGGGAGAACATTCCAGAAGAAAGTACAGTGCATGAAAAGGTTCCAAAGTAGATAAACTGGTATATCTCAAAATAGCAAGAAGCCGCAGGAAAGGAGTAGTGTGTAAAATGTATACAGTGACTGTGGAGGGTGATGAGAAATAAAGTCAGAGAGATGTGTAGGAATGACATTATGCAGGACCCTAAAGGCCAGGGTAAAAAGTTTGGATTTTTTTTTTTTTTAAAGGACAAATAGAAGTTAATAAATATAGGGATGATATGATTGGATTTGCATTTTTAGAAGATCACTCTGGCTGCTGTTGGGAAACTAGGTTAAAGTGAAACCAAAGAAGAAACAGGTGAACACAGAAGCATTGAACAGACTGTCCAATGTTCGAATGTATAAGGGAAGGCGGGGGGGGGGGGGTGGGTGGGCGGTGAGGGGATAAGAGATCAACCAAAGAACTTCTATGCATGCACATGAGCATGACCAATGGACACAAAAGGAGCGGGAGGGGGCGGGAGAGGGCATGTGCTGGGGGGTGGGAGCGGCTGGGGAGAGATCAATAGGGAAAAAAGGAGACTCATGTAATACTTTAAACAATAAAGAATTTAAATTAAAAGGAGGAGGAGAAGGAAGAAGAAGAAGAAAAAGAAGAAGAAGAAGAAGAAGAAGAAGAAGAAGAAGAAGAAGAAGAAGAAAAGAGGAGGAGGAGGAAGAGGAGGAGGAGGAGGAGGAGGAGGAGGAGGAGGAGGAGGAGGAGAAGAAGAAGAAGAAGAAGAAGAAGAAGAAGAAGAAGAAGAAGAAGAAGAAGAAGAAGAAGAAGAAGAAGAAATTTGCTGGTTTTGCTGGTTTTCTTTAGTGTTTTATTTTTCTCTTTATGTTTTGGTGTAATTTTGTGGGGTTTTGGTTTGTGGTTACCTTGATGTTCATATATAACCATTTATATCCATAGCAGTCTATTTTATTTATTTATTTATTTTTGTTTATTTATTTATTAAATATATATTTTATTGATTTTTTACAGAGAGGAAGGGAGAGAGATAGAGAGCTAGAAACGTCCATGAGAGAGAAACATCGACCAGCTGCCTCTTGCACACCCCCTACCGGGGATGTGCCTGCAACCAAGGTACATGCCCTTGACCGGAATTGAACCCGGGACCTTTCAGTCTGCAGACCAATGCTCTACCACTGAGCCAAACCGGTTTCGGCCATAGCAGTCTATTTTAAGCTGGTAGGCATTTACATTCAAATGGACTACATTTTTACTTACCTAAAGGCACTACATTTTTACTTACCTCTTCATTCTTCATGTTTTTTATGTCATTTTTTTATTCTTGGTTTTGTGTATCCCGAGCTATTTATTGTCTTTGTAGTTGATTTTGCTACTTTAGCTTTTTAACTTTCACATAGCTTTTTAAGTGGTGGATTCACTTGACCAGTGAGGTTTTTTCCTTTCCTATATTTTCTTTCTTGGTTATGGCCTTTTCTTTTCTGGATAAGGAAGATCAATGTTTCTTGTAAAACTGGTTAGTCGTGGTGAGCTTTTTTTAGTTTATCACTTTTCTGGGAAACTCTTTATCTCTCCTTCAGTTCCTTAATTTTCTCTGTGAGGTTTCTCTCTCCTGTTTGTTAGGCAGAAGTTGTTCAAATGGTCCTCAGTTCTCTCTCAGGAGGTGTTGCTCTCGATATAGGGGCGCATTTGATGAGTTCTTGGGAGAGGACAAGCTCAGTGTCCTCCTACACAGCCATCTTGGACACACCTCTCTCAGTTGAATTCAAGTTAATAATTGGTGAATCTAAATAAACAGTATATAAACATTCATTTTATTATTCATTTGATGATTGTGGGCTAGAAAATTTAAACTAAAAAGTTGGTGGACATTGGTAGGAGTTACTGACAGATTGGATATGGGATCAAGGGAATATGAAAAAAATCAAGGATAACTCCTAAGAAACTGGATGTACAACGGTGTGATTCAGGAAGATGAGGAGGATAGTGTCAGGTGTTAAACAGAAATGCAGATTGTGAGAATAAAGAGTTCTGTGTGATCATTCTGAATGTTAAATTCTTAGACATTCAAGTCCTATGTTGAATACACAAATCTAGAGCTCAAGGAGGATAGATGTCTAGACATATATACTTGGGCACCATCAGCATGTAGATGATACTTAAAAGCCATAGAACTTGTCTGGCCAGTGTGGCTCAGTGGTTGAGCATTGTCCCATGCACCAAGAGGTCATGGATCGATTCCCAGTCAGGGCATATGCCTGGATTGTGGGCTCAATCCCTAGTAGAGGGCATGCAGGAGACAGCTGATAGATAATTCTCTCTCATCATTGATGTTTCTAGCTCTCTCTCCCTCTCCCTTCCTCTCTCTGAAATCAATTAAAAAATATGTTAAAAATAAAATAACTTTGAGAAGTCTCTTGAGAAACCTTGAGTTTCTGGCTTCCCTGAAAATTTCTGAACATATGTGTTGAACATTTATTATGTGCTAGCTATGTTTGTAAGCCCTTTAGCACAAATTAATTCAAACCTCATGTACGCTCCATGTGGAAGACACCATTATTATTATTTTAGAATTGAGGAAATTGAAACAGAGAGGCTGGGTGAATGTACTTAAGTCACATAGGTATTACGTGGCAGAGTCAGTATTCAAATCCAGAGAATCTGGCTGCAGAGCCTACATTCTTAACTATGCTATGTCGTTGCTCTTTGGTTAATACTGGGCTCATATCTTTGCATGGCGACATTTGGCTGTAGATAGATAATATCTGCCTCTTTAGATTCAACATGTGTACTTGTGTTTGCCTTGGTATTCTTTACCATTTCCTTTTGTAGTGTACCTGTTCCTCTTCACTTATTTACATCATCTGCTTGGCCACTGAAGGCATTTGAGTGTTTGATTCCTAACGTACAAGGAAAGGGAAGAGGAATTCTACTTGTTCATATCAAGAAATTCTTACAAGAGGGTTTTCATTACTATGGAGAGTCCTTCAACATGATAGACAGCCTCTGGATTCAAAGGTTATATCATCTGTTTGCAGGGAGGGAGGCAGTTACCCACAGGGCCTACCCTATTGCAGTGACTTCAAAGAACAGATGTGTAAACAAGTGGAGTTGCTGTGAGAACTCAAGAATCAGATTTGTGGATGGATTAAATAAACTTTAAGGTTTCAATTGTTCTGAAATTCTTTTAAAAATATATATTTTATTGATATTTTACAGAGAGGAAGGGAGAGGGATAGAGAGTTATAATAGAAACATCGATCAGCTGTCTCCTGCATGCCCCCTAATGGGGATGTACCTGCAACCAAGGTACAAGCCCTTGACGGGAATCGAACTCTGGACCCTTGAGTCTGCAGGCCAACGCTCTATTCACTTAGCCACACTGGTTAGGGCTGCTCTGAAATTCTGATTTAGTAATCTAAAACAACATAAAGCCATCAATATGTCATACTATTTCAAATGGACTATCATGAAGCAATTGGGATTTTAAAGATGGAACAGGTCTTTGTGACTACCCTCCTTTCCCACCTCCATAATTTTACAGAGTAGCAAATTGGAGACTCAGAGAAGATCCTTTATGTTTTGTTGTTTCCTCTCAAAATTCCAGGGAGAAATGACCAATCTTTCCTTTTTGCTTCTTCAAAGTGCAAACTTCAAAGTATCCATATCAGTTTTACATCTCTATTATAAGGAATTACTACAATCATAATGTCTTTAAAAAAAACTACCTGATAGACTTTAGTAGTTAAATGCCAGGACTCTTTCTTGGGCTAAATATTGTAATCAGTCAAACTCACAGGCCCTTGAGCCCAAATATTTAGGTTAAAATTATTTCTGCACTACTTCCACCTTGGCAGTTTCTCCAGTATAAATAAATAAAAATAATCGTAGCTTCTGTTTCAGACGTGAAGATTAAATAGAACATATTAATTTTTGTTTATTGACATTATTACCCTTAGCACCTAGTAAATACTTAATAAATAGTAGCCATGCCCTAGCTGGTTTGGCTCTGGATAGAGTGTCGGCCTGCGAACTGAAGGGTTCTGGGTTCAATTCCAGTAAAGGCCACATACTTGGGTTTGGGGCTTGATCCCCAGTAGGAGGTATGCAAGAGGCAGCTGATCGATCAATGATTTTCTCTCATTATTGATGTTTCTATCTCTCTCTCCCTCTCCCTTCCTCTCTGAAATTAATTTTAAAAAAATAATAGCCATAATTTCATTATTGCTACATGTATGTTTCTATAATCCTCTCTAATAAGAGAGAAACATGCAAATTGATGGTACCTTGGCTATACCCATAAGCTACACCCACCAGCCAATCAGGGTGAGTATGCAAATTAACCAAACCAACATGGCGGTTAATTTGCATATCCAGGCCAGAGGGAATACTGAAGACAGTATAGAAAGAAGCCAAGTGCTGCAGAAGGGAGCAAAGGTGCGGAGAAGCAAGCAAGCGAGGCAGCGGAGAAGGAAGAGAAGCAGGCAGGGGGAGGGAGAAAGGAGAGAAGCGGGGGGGGGGGGGGGGGGGGGGGGGGGGGGCAGCGGAAACCACAGGGGGAAGTCCTATTGCAGGAATCTTCCTGCAAGGGGCATCTAGTGGTATCCATAACACATTACTGACCTTGCTTTTCTATTTATCCTTCTCTCTCTTACACTGTAAATTTTTTGAAGCCTTATGCCACCTAATTTATAATTTTGTTCACAGGACTTTGCAAAGCATCCAACATGAGCAAGTAGTAGGTGCTTTATGAGCATTAGTTAAATAAGTAAATGAATGAATAAATTACTATTCCAATGAATTCAGTCTCTGACACCACATAGCTTTGCTGTTTATGAATTACAGGTCCAATAGGCATGTACCTTCCTGGATTGGCAAAAGAGGTTAGGAGGCTTGCTGAAAAGACATACAATAAAGATAGTTAGCATTTGTCTTCTCTGTTTTGTGACTGTGTTTTCATGTGCATATTTAATGTTTCTAATTAGAATTTAATGATCAAAATATAGAGGAACAGCAATTAGTCAATGGGTTACCAGGAAGGTCAGAATGAAGTCATTATTAGTCAATAATGACTCAAAATAATCTCCTGATGGGTGGCGAGATTATTTTAACAATTCCATAACTAAGTTTGAATATGAGAATCTGCAAAAAACTAAGAGATCTATAAATTAAAGAGGAATTGTTACTTTGAGTCATTTGTTGACTCACCAGCAGGGCCAGTTTATGCAAATTTAATTAGTACAAAAGCACACACAGGCTTTCAGTAAAGCCATTCCACCTGGATGATTGTCATTATATCACTTAATATACATTGAGAAGCCAGGTTATTATGGTCTCTGAACACATAATAATCCGGCCACTCAGTGTGTGTGTGTGTGTGTGTGTGTGTGTGTGTGTGTGTGTATGAGGCCTGGTACATGAATCCATGCATCAATGGGGTCCGGCCAGCCTGGCTAGGGGGAGGGGACATGGGCGATTGGCCAGCCTGCCTGCTCGTCCAAGTCCTGGTTGAGGGGACAATTTGCATATTAGCCTTTTATTATGTAGGATATACACTGAGTGGCCAAACTACTATGTGTTCAGAGATCATAATAATCTGGCCATTCAGTGTATATGTAACCAGAAACACCTATCTATCTACATTATAACCATAGACATATATAGGTCTATGAATATAGGTCTATAAAACATAAACCACACATTTTTTAAAATATATTTTATTGATATTTTACAGACAGGAAGGGAGAGAGATAGAGAGCTAGAAACGTCGATGAGAGAGAGTCATCGACCAGCTGCCTCTTGCACACCCCCTACTGGGGATGTGCCCGCAACCAAGGTACATGCCCTTGACCAGAATTGAACCCTGGACCTTTCAGTCCGCAAACCGACGCTCTACCACTGAGCCAAACCGGTTTCGGCATAAACCACACATTTATTAAAGAAAAGATTAGCTATTTTAGGAATCGACTCTAACATGTGTATTAAAACTATGTTTGTGTGTGAAGAAAAGCAGGATCTCGTACCAGATCTGAGAAAAAGAAAGTGATTAATGTTGTATTATAATGACAGCAGGAGCTTGGAATGAGATAGAATCATTTTTCTTACAATTAATTTCCTGGGAATCACATGAACATTTGAGAGCTAAAAACAGTAACACCCCATCTGAGCCCATGGGCATATCACTGGGAGATGTTATGCCATGTCTGTGGCTACCAAACATCCTGGGAGGCCACTTTCCCTGCTGTGGAGGAACATTGGTGACATGCTGGCATGTTGTACTGAAAGAAGTACAGAATTCAGCCCTAACTGGTTTGGCTCAGTAGACTGAAAGGCCCTGGGTTTGATTCTGGTCAAGGGCATGTACCTTGGTTGTAGGAGGCAGCTGTTTGATGTTTCTCTCCCATCAATGTTTCTAACTCTCTATCCCTCTCCCTTTCTCTTTGTACAAAATCAATAAAATATATATTTTAAAAAGTACAGAATTCAAATGTAGGCTTTCTCCATCCAACTGTATATCCAGCTCTTCCATTTGTGAATATTCCCCTTCTTGCTACATTCTTCAATGACTCCTACTTCTATGCTAGTGTGATTATAGCTCTCCGAAAATTGGTTTCTATTCAGTCCTCTGTTTCCATGCCTGATTAATTGAACAGAATGTCAACATTTTAGGGAAGTTCAAATGGCCATCCCTTGTTATTTTTGTTTGTCTGACAAGGCCACTAGCAGGACTAGATAGATATCAACAGCCATTTGCCTCTGTGACAATAAGTTTTAAGGTTTAGGTTGCATTTTTCCTGATGCTAGAGACCCAAGCACTTCAGCAACATTATCAGTGACAATGCCTCCCCTGCTACTAACAATATCACCAACAGTAACAAAGATGTCTACCTAGGCCATCTTTCCCAGGTACCTCCAAGGCACTGGTATCTAGGAGAGAAATGTGTTCAAAACTGCAGTGAATAGAATATGACCTATTACCATTTATTGTCACCTGCCCTATATGTTATAGGACTGAACTGGGTTTGGCCTCTGCTTCCTTTTAACATATTTGAGTGAAATTGTTGAAAGATCCATATCTCATCCTAATATCTCTCACTCTTTCTGATGTACACTTTTAAAATCATGCTCACCACATTTCCCTTAGATTAAATGTCTCAAATAAGTAAACTTTAGGAATCCGCCGGTCTTGGTTGCCAACCTACAATTTCTCAGGAGCACTCTAGCTAAACTAAAACCTGTCCTACCATTTTGTTCTTTTATAGTACTTAATAATTTTTGTTAGTAATTAACAATATTTGTCTTTTTTCATTTTTTATTGAGGTGTTATATGTGTACATATCTTACCATTGCCCCCCCCACTCCCATACATGCCCTTACCTCCCAGAGTTTTGTGTCCATTGGTTATGCTTATATGCATGCACACAAGTCCTTTGGTTGATCTCTTATCTTTCCCCGTCTCCCTAACCTTCCTGCTATAATTTGACAGTCTGTTTATTGCTTTACTGTCTCTGTATCTATCTTTTTGTTCATAGGTTTATAATATTCTTTATTATCCATAAATTAGTGCGATCATGTGGTATTTTTCTTTCATTGACTGGCTTATTTTACTTAGCATGATGTTCTCCAATTCCATCCAGGTTGCTGCAAAAGGTAAGAATTCCTTCTTTTTTGTGGCAGCATAGTATTCCATTGTGTAGATGTGCCATGGTTTTCTGATCCACTCATCTGCTGATGGGCACCTAGGCTGTTTCCAAATCCTAGCTGTGGTTAATTGTGCTGCTATGAACATAGGGGTGTGTCTTTTTTGTTTGTTTGTATCCTCCCCCACCCCACACACACACTGGAATGGAAGTTCCACCTTTGTGGACCTTTTCTGTTGCATTCCCCACTAGGTGACCAGTGCCTAGAAGAGGGCCTAACACATAGTAGGTCAATAAATATCTGTTAAGTGCAGAAATAAATTAGCCTGTAGATGGACCCCACCCCCAGCTCACTGATAATTGGTACTGATAATGTATTTTTCCCCCTTTCCACCCTCATATCCCACTAACCCTGATGCTAGTTTTGGAATCACTGCAAGTGTTTTCTCTGGTCTTTAGGCTTTTATTCTTTTTAGTGTTTTTTCTAAATCTTATTTTTTTTCTCTGTTCTCTCGTTCTCTCTCTCTCTCTCTCTCTCTCTCTCTCTCTCTCTCTCTCTCTCTCTCTCTCTCTTTTTATCTCTCAGCTCACCTTGAGGAGGAAATTGCAAAAGGTAGAGAAAAGGAAAGACATAGGAAGAAGGGCTGATAGAAAGAGAAAGGTTCCCTGGGGAGGCAGGGTATTGTTCAGAAAAGAGCATGAATTTTAGAGTTAGAATCCTGAGTTCAACTCCTAGCTTTGTCAGAACATTTAGCACCTTTGTGGCTATGGGCAAGTGGTATAATCCTCTAAGCCTTGTCTACAAATTGGGGTCAATAATAGTATCTACCTTATGGGGCTGTTGTGAGGATTAAATGACCCAATCTATCTAAAAACAATGTTAATTCTTTCTCTGTTTATGTATAGCTTATCTCCTGATTTTCCTTTCTTACCTAGCTTTCCATGAGGAAAAACAGAATGTTTTCACAAGTGAGATGCACAATACTTTGCTGCCCCAACACTGGCTCCTCCCCCCCACCCATACCTCAATTCCTGGTCAACGCAAAACCAAAAACAAAGGGAAATCACACATGAAAACTAGACTGTCAGGTCTGGAAAGAATTGCGAAAGATCTTCTCTTAGAACAACGTTCTACCTACTGGTTAAACATTACATACAAAGGTCGCCTTAGCAAACACTACTGCTCTTTCACAACTTTTACAGTCTGCCTCTTGGAAGAGAGATTCACAGAACGGATTGTTAAAGAATATGAATTCTTTCAAAATTAATCATCTTTATGAAATTATCCTGAAATATTAACAATAACTACCACTCATCGAGCACACAGTATGTGCAAATCACTTGGATAAGTAGTTTATATACTTTCTTATGTAATCCTCACAACAACGCTGTGAAGGAATACCTTCATTATCCTTGTTTTATAGTTTGGGAAATAAAAGCTGAGATGAGTTAAATTACTTGCCCCGAATTCCTACAGCTAGGAATTAGGGGAGTTGGGATTTGAGCAGAGGAAATTTGGCACTAGAGCCTAACCATAACACTTCTGAGCCAACATGCCAGGCTCTCTACTAAAACCCATCAAGTGAGCCCTATTTTGATAACATTGGAATTAACCTAATCTCTCTGTACACGTGTTTTCATATTCATTATAGTGAAGTATACCTTCCCCTACTCCTAACTCTACACTCAGTATTCTCATCAAGTTATCACCTCAATATCTATCAATGGTAAGAGCTCCTTCTTTTTTATGGCAGCGTAGTATTCCATTGTGTAGATGTACCACAGTTTTCTAATCCACTCATCTGCTGATGGGCACTTAGGCTGTTTCCAAATCTTAGCTATGGTGAATTGTGCTGCTATGAACATAGGAGTGCATATATCCTTTTTGATTGATGTTTCTAATTTTTTTGGGATATATTTCTAGAATTGGGATCACTGGGTCAAATGGGAATTCCATTTTTAGTTTTTCGAGGAAACTTCATACTGTTCTCCACAGTGGTTGCACCAGTCTGCATTCCACCAGCAGAGGGTTGGACCTGCATTACCACCATTTGCCCACCATCCAGAACTGAAATATCATTGTTAGCATGTACACATAAGGAACTGTTTGACATTGAAATTGGGTCTCAAAAGAACTGGTGGCCCAGAAAGAAGCTCACTACAGACTGATTCATATGCCTTTCAGCATAACAGTTATTGCTTGTCTCATTTTTTATTCTTATAAATATATCTCCAGTAGGACATGATCTCACTCATCTAGGGGAAATGGTGAACAACATAGACTGATGAACAAGAACAGACCCAGAGATAAGGAGCCATGGGTCAGACTGTTGGACCTCAAAGGGAGGGTGGGGATAAAGGGGAAAGATCAACCAAATGACTTATGTGCACACATATGAGCCTAACCAGTGGTCAAGGACAATAGGGGGGTGGAGGCATGAGGAGAGGTGGGGGGTTGGAATGGGGGGTTGAGGACAATATGTGATACCTTAATCAATAAAGAAATTAATTTAAAAAATTAAGTATAAAAAATATCTACCAACTAGTCTATGTTTCTGCTTTTTCTGAGGTGTTTTTTTTTTTTTTTTTTTTTTTTTTTTTTTTTTTTTTTTTTTTTTTTATCCTCACCTGAGGATATTTCCCATTGATTTTTAGAGAGAGTGGAAGGGAGAGAGAGAGAAACATCAATGTGAGAGAGATACATCAATTGGTTGCCTTCACACATGTCTGGACCAGAGCCCAGGACTGAGCCTGCAACTGAGGTGCATGGCCTTAATTGGAATCGAACCTGGGACCCTTCAGTCTGCAGGCCAATGATCTTTCCACTGAGCCACACCAGCTAGGGCTCACAGGTGTTTAATCTGTCTAGAAAATCCATTTTCTAGGTTACTCCAGTGGTTCTCAAACTTCAATGTGTACCAGAATCTCCTGGGTGAGTTGGTAAAACACAGATTGTACTTTTTTGGTTCTGTCCAATTCTGGCCACTACCCTCACAGATCTTCCTTCTTACAACCCATACCCTTAAAAAAAAAAAAAAATCTGGAAACAACACAACAAACAAACAATGGAAGTCTTGAGAATTTGGAAAGAAGAAGGTAGACTGTCCAGAGACTTCAGGACTTGAGAGTAACAATTTTCCTGGGATTTCCTATTGCCTTCTACACATACTCCACAGGGCTTTGCAGAAGCCTCCAATCTGGAACCACCAACAGGCACAGATGAGAAAACAACAGAAAACTCCAAGAAGATCCTATTTCCCTTAGCCAAATCCCTGAGAAAAGGGTGGCCTAAAAAACCCAGATAATCTTTTTTACAATACCCACCCTGCTTCATTCAAACACCAGTGGCAACTGCCCACAGTCACACTTCTTCCATTCAAATCCCAATTCCCCTAATTCCTAGCTTTAGGAAATCCAGGCAAGTAATTTATTCATGGATTTGGCAGCATGGAGTGGGGAGCTCATCTCCCTCCCTTCCCCATGGAACCAGATGACATTACTCTCTCTCTCCCCCCAAGTAGTTTTGTAGGTATAGTTAAGAAGTTGATCATATATTCCCTTCCTGAACCAGTTTGATTACATAGCCAGGTGGTTTTGGCAAGTTAATCATCTACCCCTTCACCAGCAGAATCAGGTGGTGCTTCAATGACTATTCAAGGGTAGGGTGGACAAGTATGAGCAGTGATATTAGAATGTCCCCCAGTGGAATCATGAGGTGCTTTGATTTCTTGGCCAGTGTAGTGTCAACATGGTTCGGTGGTAAACTGATCCTCCACCTCCACTGTGCATCAGTGCGACTGAGCAGGGTGATCTGAGTCATTTCCAGCACTCCACTTTCCTTCCTTCCCTGGTGTGAGCAGGCCTAATGGGAAGATGAACTTCTACATCCCCTCTGCAGCTGGAAGACTGAACTAGGTAGTGTGATGCAAGATTAGTGAGAACTCTCAACCCCACCACCACTTTCAACAGGGTCAGGTAGAAAGCTGAGCCCTCACTCTCATCTAGCATCAATGCAAATGGTTGTGTGAGGTGGTATAAATAGCACTTCCCTTCTTTCTTACCCTTGTGCTAGTGAGCTGAGTGGGGAACTAAAATTCACAGCTCCCTCTTTCAAAGGCTTCAAAGAGGTAAAGCAAGGCAGAATGAGGTGGGAGATGAGATTGGTTGACATTCTACTTTTCCTCATCCTCCCCACCCCTAATTCAGGAGGACCAGAGGGGATGTTTACTCCCACTGTTGCTGTGCATCAAGAAGGTAGTGTAGCCCAAGCTGATTTGGTTCAGTGGATAGAGCGTCAGCCTGGGGACTGAAGGGTCCCAGGTTCGATTCCGGTCAAGGGCACATGCCTGGGTTGAAGGCTCAATCCCCAGTAGGGGACATACAGGAGGCAGAACAATGATTCTCATCATTGATGTTCCTATCTCTCTCTCCCTTTTCCTTCCTCTCTGAAATCAATAAAAACATTTTTTAAAAATAAGGTAGTGTACATTATATTTGTGCTTCTGTCTGAAGTCAGCAAGGTCCAATCAGGAGCTGAGCTTACACACCCACATAGAGGTAACAAAATGGTGTAAATTGGTTACCCATTTTCACTAAGAAAATATTAAAAGAGCTAAGAACACAGCCAAACTTCTGCCCCCTTTCAGCAAGGAGGCTTTCAGTTTGAGGCAATGTTCCACTTTTGCTGGAATGGAATCAGTGGTGTCCAGAGGATAAGTAAACACACACATTCATTCATTCACTCCACCTTTATTATATGCCTAAACAAAAAACAAGGAGGAAGAGGAGGAGGAAGAAGAGGAGGAGGAGGAGGAGGAGGAGGAGGAGGAGGAGGAGGAGGAGGAGAAGGAAGAGGAGAAGGAGGAGGAGGAGGAGGAGGAGGAGGAGGAGGAGGAGGAGGAGGAGGAGGAGGAGGAGGAGAGAAGTTGTTTAAAAAGGGATCTGCAGTCTCATTATGTTAAAGGTATCCAGGATACAATAGAACATGTTTTGTCTTACCAAGCACCAGAAAAATTCAAATTGAACAAGAAAATAAAACCCACAAGTGCCAACAATATATGAATCAGTGTTAAAATTAACTGAAAAGAATATTGAAGTCATCCCAAAAGTGTTTCAACAATTAATTATGAATTCTCTGTAAACAAACTAAAAATAACAAAGCTTAGCAAATATGTAAGTTATTAAAAAGTATAAAAGGAAATTATAAAGCAGAAAAATTTCAGTAGTACAATGTAGATGGTATAAATAGATGACAGAGGGTGTAACCAATTAACTGAAGAAGACATCAATAGAATTTACCCAATCTGAACAATAGGAAAATATATACTGAAAAGAAAAGAATAGAGCCCTGGATAGCTAAGTTGGTTGGAGTATCATCCCAAGCACCAAGGTTGCAGGTTCAATTGCCAGTCAGGGCAAATACAAGAATCAACCAATGAGTGCATAAATAAGTGGAACAACAAGTTGATCTCTCTCTCTCTCTCTCCATCTTAAATCAATAAAAAATTTAAATATTTTTAAAAAGAAACAAAACAGAGACTCAAAGAAATGTGAGATGAGAAAATAATGAAGAGTTCAATCATATAAAGAGAGTCCCAGGAAAGAGAGGGAGAGAGAGACAGAGAGAGGGAGGGGGGGGGAGAGAGAGAGAGGGAGAGAGAGAGAGAGTTTGAAAACGTATTATAGGAATAATGGCTGCAAACTTCCCATATTTAGCAAAATATATAAACATAAATATTTAAGAAGCTGAGAAAAAACAGAATATTGATAGACCAAAATAACTCCATGCCAAGACACATTATAGTCAAATTCTTATTTGTAAAGACAAAGAAAAAAATTAAAACAGCCAGAGAGAAAGCTATTAAAAAAATGTGAAATGTAAATTTGAGTGACAGTGGATTTCTCATCTGAAACATGGAAGCCAGATAACAGTGACACATTTTCAAGTGCTTAAAAAACACACAACACCTGTTAATTGTGAATTCTATATCTGATAAAACTATCATTCGAGAATAAAGGGGGGGATAGAATATTCTCAGGTAAAGAAAATAATAGAATTTGTCACTAGCACACTTACGGAGACAGAAAGTTAATGATGACAGAAGATTTGTGCCTTCATAAAGGAAAGGTGAACAACAAAATAGATGAAAATAGTGGGAATGAGGTTCTTTTTAAATATATTTTATTGATTTTTTACAGAGAGGAAGGGAGATGGATAGAGAGCTAGAAACACCGATGAGAAAGAAACATCGACCAGCTGCCTCTTGCACACCCCTTACTGGGGATGTGCCTGCAACCAATGTACATGTCCTTGACCAGAATCTAACCTGGGACCTTTCAGTCTGCAGACCCACGCTCTATCCACTGAGCCAAACCGGTTTCGGCGGGAATGAGTTTTTACACATTTAATGGTTGAAGCAAAAATTATAACATCACCAAATATGGTGTGAAACGTATGTAGAAGAAATATCTGTGACCATTATATTTAAAAAGTGAGGAGGAAAAAAGAAACTAAAAGGACATAAGATTTCCATACTTCACTTGAAGTGGTAAAATGTTGATAGCAGTAGATTTGATAAATTATGTCTGTATATTGTAATAACTAAAAAAAAAATAACATTCAAAAAGGTATACCAAAAAACTATAGCAGTTAAAATAAAAAGTATTAAATATAATTAAGGGAAAGGCAATAAAAATAAAACAGGAGTAAAATTAAGAGAAAACAAACAAAAAACAAACAATAAAATAGCAGACTTAAAGCCTAACATGCAAATAATTACTTTAAGTGAAAATACTCTAAATGTAACAATTAAAATACCAATATTGGCATAGTGGATTTTGAAAAATATCACCCAGCTATATGCTGTATATAAGAAGTCAGAGGATAGAAAAAGATATCCATGTAAACATTATATTTTATAAAAGCAAGAATCACCACATTAATATCAGATAAAGCAGATTTTAGAGTATATAGTATGGTAAAATTACTAGTAATAGAGAAGGATATTACATAATAATAAAATAATTAATTCATCAGAAGGACAAAATGACCATAAATGTGCACCTACGAAACAACAGAATCTCAAAATACATGAAGCAAAATATGGGTGGTGAAAGAAAAAATAGACAAACCCAAAACTATAACATAGGCTGCAGTACTCCACTCATAATGATCTATAGAGGTAGACAGAAAATTAGAATGGCTAGAGAACTGAACAATAGATTCAACTAACAGGATCTAATTTATAGATATAGAAAACTACTCACTAACAACAGAACACATTTTTCCAAAACAAAATAAACTCTATCCTAGGCCATAAAGCAAACATGAACAAATTTAAAATATTTGAAATCATACAGACTATATTCTGTGGCTATAAGGAAATCAAGATAAAATTCAATAATACAAAAACAAAAAAACTCTCCAAACATTTGGAAATTAAACAACACACTTATATGGGGTCAATATGGACATCTCAAAGGAAACAAAAAAACAAATACTCAGATTTTATTGAAAATTAGAGAAAAAATTATAGCACTAAGTGCTTACATTAGCACAATCAATAACTGAAATTCCTGCTTCAAAAACCTACAAGAACAAATTAAACCCAAAAGCAGCAGAAGGGGAGAAAAGATAAGAGAGGAAAAAATGCAATTGATTTTTTTAAAATTAGAAAAAATCAATGAAACTAAAAAAACTGGTATTCCAAACATCAATAAAACTGATAACCTCAAGCCAGACTAACAATGATAAAAGGAGAGAAGATATGGAACTACAAAATACCCCAGATAGCCAAAGATATCTTTGGGAAAATAACAAAATGAGAGATATCATCCTTCTTGATTTCAAACTATATCACAAAGCTACATAATCATCACAGGATGGTACTGGCACAATAACAGACACATAGATCAATTGGACAGGAATAGAGAACTCAGAAATAAACCCTCACTCATAAGGTCAATTAACATATGACAATGGAGGCAAGAATATACAATGGGGAAATGATAGTCTCTTTAATAAGTGGTGTTGGGAAAACTGGATATATACATACAAAAATGAAACTGGACCACTTTCTCACATTATACACTGAATGCCACTGTGTATAATTTTTAGAGGCCAGGTGCATGAATTCATGCATAGGTGGGGTCCGGCCAGCCTGGCCAGTGGGAGGGGACATGGGCTGTTTGCCGGCCTGCCTGCTGGTCAAACTCCTGGTAAAGGGGACAATTTGCATATTAGCCTTTTATTAGATAGGATATATACTGAGTGGCCAGATTATTATGTGTTCAGAGATCATAATAATCTGGCCACTCAGTGTATATAAAAAAAATTGGTTGTCGCCTGCTAGGGAGGAGCCTGAAACTGAGGTACATTCCCTTGCCCTTGACCGGAATCGAACCTGGGACCCTTCGGTCCGCAGGCTGATATTACATCCACTAAGCCAGGGCATCTAATTATCTTTTTATTGGCTACATAATCTGGAGTGATACCCCTGATTTATTCCTTACATTGTTTGAGACAGATGAAACTTCAAGACACAGGAAGTCTTTTAATCATGTGTCGTGCACTTTATTCATTTTGTTTCCAAGGATCTTATAAGTAGAAATGGTCTCTTCTTTATTTCCATCTATTGGTTAACATTCTGGTGTCTACATTTTGAGGAACACATTTTTAAGTATATGAGCCAGGTAGCACTGCCCTGAGAACTGCTCATGCTCCGTAAACCACACACTCACACACACACACACACACACACACACACACACACACACACAGAACACTATGATCTCCTGCGGCCTTGTTACTACCAGGTTCTGCTTATGCCAGCCACAACAATTAAGAAAGAAATGATACAAGGCGTGCTGTCAACACCAGATTACATTTCCCTAAAGAATATAGAAATACTACCTAAATTCTAATTGGGAAGTCAATGGACTTGTAACCTGGGGCTCCATTTTTACGCCCATCCCCTCTGGCAGCCATCAGTTTGTTCTCTGTATCTATGAGTTTCTTTCTGATTTTGTTTATTCATTTGTTGTTGTTTTCTAGACTCCATAATAAGCAAAATCAGATGGTAGTTATCTTTCTCTGTCTGCCTTATTTCACTTAGTAATATCTTCCAGGTTCTTCTATGTGGCAAATAACAATATTTAATTCTTTTTGTGGCTGAGCAATACTTCATTGTATAAACATATCACTTTTCCTTCATCCATTTATCAATCAATGAATATCTGCATTGCTCCCATATTGTGGCTATCCTATATAATAAAAGCCTAATATGTAAATTGACTGAACTCAGAATGACCAGTTGGCGGGGTTTGCTGGGCCAGCGAGCAGGCAGTGCCAGGCCAGCCAAGGTGGGTCCCAGCAGGCAGAGGGAGGGGATGGCGATCTGGTGGCCATAGGGTGATGGGGGGCAGGACTGAAGCTGCCCTCTAGTAGTTAGTGTGCTCCCATAGGGGGATCGCTGCTTAGCTACAAGCCTGGCTGAGGACTGGTGAGCACAGCTGTGGTGGTGGGGGCAGGTGCATACCCAGTATGGAGTGTGCAGGAGGCAGCTGATTGATGTTTCTCTCTCATCGATGTTTCTAACTCTCTATCCCTCTCCTTTCCTCTCTGTAAAAAAATCAATAAAATTAAAAAAAAAAAAGATTGGTCGTGGTACTGATTTTTCAAGGTAGCACCAAAAGCAAAGAGAACAAAAGCAAAAATAAACAAGTGGACTACATCAAACTCAATAGCTTCTGCACAGCAAATTAACCCATCATCAACAACAACAAAACAACAACGTACAGAAAATAGAACATATTTCAAAATATATATCTGATAAGAAATAAATATCCAAAATGTATAAAGAACTCATACAACCCAATAACAAAAAAAATAAAATTAAATTAAAATAAAATAAAAAACAAGACAAAACAAAACGCTGATTAAGAAGCTCTTCCAGCCGAAACCGGTTTGGCTCAATGGATAGAGAGTTGGCCTCCACACTCAAGGGTCCCAGGTTCGATTCTGGTCAAGGGCATGTACATTGGTTGTGGACACATTCCCACTAGGGAGTGTGCAAGAGGTAGCTGATTGATGATTCTCTCTCATTGATGTTTCTAACTCTCTATCCCTCTCCCTTACTTTCTGTAAAAGTCAATAAAATATATTAATAAAAAAAGAAGCTCTTCCAAATATACTGCAGGCCCATAGTTTCACTGGAGAAACCTACCACATGTTTAAAGAAGAATTAACACCAGTTTTACACAACTTCTTGCAGAAAGCATATACCAGTATTGCTTTACCACCAAAACCAGACAAAGATGGCACACAAAAGAAATCTACACACTCAATGCAATGCTGGCAACAATGTAGAGAAACTAAACCACTCACACTTTGCTGAGGGGGGAGTAAAATGGTACAGCTACTCTGAAAAAAAGTATGGTAATTTAATACAGACTAAACATGTGTTTACTATAGACCAAGCTATTGCATATTTGGGAATTTGTCCCAAAGAAATAAAAACGTATGCTTATACAAAAATCTGCACATGGGTATTCATAGCAGCTTTATTCATAATAGCCAATAACTACAGAAGGTGTTGAAGTTAGGTCGTTCAATTAGGGAATGATTAAACAAACTGTAGTACAACTATACAACCTAGCAATAAAAATAAATTATTATACATAAAACACTTGGATAACTCTCCAGAGAATTATGCTAAGTGAACAAAACCAATCTCAAAAGGTCACATACTGACATACTGTACGAATCCATGTATAAAACATTATTTAAATGACAATGTTCTAGAAATGGAGAACAGATAAGTGCTTGCTAGTAGCTAGAGAGAGGGGTGGAGGGAATAGTGGGCGTAATACAAGGGATCTTTGTGTTGATGGCACTGTTCTGTACCTTGGCTGTGGTGGTAATCACATAAAATTACCATGGTAAAGTTACTTAGAACTAAATATACACACCCACAGTAGTACAAGCAAAACTGGTAAGATTTGAATAAGACTGGTGATTTTGTGAATGTAAATTTCCTGTTTGTGGTACAGCACTACCGTTATACAATATGCTGCCAGTTTGGGTAACTGGTTAAAGGGTTCACATAATATTGTTTCTCACAACTACAAATGAATTTATAATCATCTAAAGATAAAACATTTCCAACCGCCACAGATCTCTGTTTTTTGTGGTTCTCGGAATTAGCATTTCTTCCCCCCCCCCCAATCTTTATTGTTGAAAGTATTACAGATGTCCCATTTATTTCCCAAATGCCCCCTCCACCTAGTTCCTACCCTAGGCCTTCACCTCACTATTGTCTGTGCCCATAGGTTATGCATACATGCATATCAATTATTTGGTTTTAATCTCTGCCTGTTCCCCCTTCCCTCTGAGCTCCATAAGTCTGTGAGTCTGTGTTATGCTTTCATGCCTCAACTTTTTTTTAAATTTTATTTTATTGTTTAAAGTATTATAAGTAGTAGTACAAATGTCTCCTTTTTTCCCCATTGACCTTCCCCCGGGGTTCCCCAACCCCCCCCCCCACCCCCGCCCCGCACATCCCCTCATCCCCAGCATCTTGCATCCTTTGGTTATGCTTATATGCATGCATACAAATCCTTCCATTGGGTTGATTGTTTACCTCCCCGCCAACCCTCCCCAGACTTCCTGCTATAGTTTGACAGTCTGTTCGATGCTTCTTTGCTTCTGTATCTATTTTTGTTCATCAGTTTATAATGTTCTTTACATTCCACAAATGAGTGGAATATTTTGCTCATTGGTTCATGTGGTACATGTCTTTCTTTGACTGGTTTATTTCATTTAGCATGATTCTCTCCAGGTCTCTCTATGCCATCTCAAAGGGTAAGAGATCCTTCTCTTTTTTACTGCTGCATAGTATTCCATAGGTCTTTGTTTTGTTTTGTTTTTTGCTTGTTTGTTTGTTTGTTTGGTTGGTTTTTTTTTATCCACTCACCTACTTATGGGCACTTGGGCTGTTTCCAGATCTTAGCACTGTTATGGACGTAGGGGTGCATGCATTCTTTCTGATTGGTTTCAGGCTTCTTAGGATATATTCCTAGAAGTGGGATCATTGGGTCAAATGGCAGTTCACATTTCTTTTTTCTTTCTTTTTTTTTTTTTATTCTCACCAGAGGACATGCTTAGAGAGAGTAAGAGAGAGAGAGAGAGAGAGAGAGAGAGAGAGAGAGAGAGAGAGATTTGGGTTTGTTGCCTTCTGTATGTGCCCCAACCAGGGATGGAACCCAAAACTCAGGATGTGCCCTGGCCAGGAATTGAACTGGTGACCTTTCAGTGCACAGCGGGAAGCCCAACCAACTGAGCCACTCCCCGTGGGAGACTCTTGATCTGTCCTCCTGAGTCACTGGCTCTGCCCTGCTAAGCATGCTCTTACAGAGAAGATGGCTGGTTGCACTCAACCTGAGCATCTTTTCATATGTCTATTGGTCATCTGTATGTCTCCTTTGGAGAAATGTCTATTCAGGTCTACTGCCCTTTGTTAAATAATATTTTTTGTTTCCTTGGTGTTAAGTTGCATGAGTTAATAAACACTTTGGATATTAACTCTTTACTTGATGTATCATTGGCAAGTATATTATCCTATTCAGTAGGTTGCCTTTGTGTTTTGTGGATGGTTTCCTTCACTGTGCAACAACTTTTTAGTATGATGTACTCCCATTTGTTTATTTTTTGTTTCTCTTGCCCGAGGGGGCATTGCCACAAAAATATTGCTAAGTGATGTCAAAGAGTTTACTACTGAAGTTTTCTTCTAGGAGTTTTAGAATCTCAGGTCTTACATTTGAGGTCTTAATTCATTTTGATTTATTTTTGTATGTGGTTAAGGAAGTGGTCTAATTTCATATTTTTCACATATCTGTTCAGTTTTCCAACACTGTTTATTGAAAAGACTATATTTACCCCATTGTATATTCTTGCATCCTTTATCATAGATTAACTGACCATAGAGGAAGAATTTATTTCTATGTTCTCTATTCTGTTCCCTTGATCTATGTGCCTGTTTTTATGTCTGTACCATGCTATTTCGAATAAACAGATGATAAAAATAGAAAAAACTAAATCAGCATAACATTGAATGTCAACTATAATTGAAACATAAAATTTAAGAAAGAGATTTGGAAATAATAATATGTAATTTTTTAAAATATATTTTATTGATTTTTTAATAATATGTAATTTTGGATATAGCTCTGTATTAAACCCACATCTGGATATAGGTAGGCAGACTTTCAATATTCCTGCTTGGCATCTTGTAACTGTTATTGATTTTTTTTTTTTTTTAAGTTCAAGGTGTTATTTAAGTCAGAAAAAATCTTCAGTTTAATAAAGATTTATTTCAGTGAATATTGAACATGATGTGACAGGAGTAATAATCACTGCCCTTATTTAGGACAGCTCTCAATCATTTAAAGAAGTGCATAGCTCATGTGGGACTTGGAAACTGCTTGTGCAAGTACCATCCATCCCCTCCCTCACTCCTTTTCACAGGATGAAAAGCAGCATCAGATTTCCCACTAGATAAAAATCCAGAGGCCTATCTTCAAAAGCAATTTAATGTTGCCTGAGTTAATATTTAGCATGGCAGTCATTGCCCAAGGGTAAATATCTCCTCTATCTGGATTTTTGTAGGGGGTGACCTTAAAATGGATTTCTATCTGCTCATCCCCTGTAACAGCAGAACAAATATTCTTAGAATAATTAACCTAATGCAACATTAACAGACACATGAATAAGATAGGAAAGAATATGTATAGAGAGAGACCAAAAGAAACAAAACAATAAGCTCAGAAGAAAAATAGAGAATTTAAAAATTTTAATTAGCATCAATACAGAAATTTAAGATGATATTAAATCCATATGACAAAAAAAAAGGATATTGTGAAGAAGAAATAACATTTAATGAGAAAAATATTATAAACATTAGAATGTTGCCCAGCTGGTGTGGCTCAGTGGTTGAGCATTGATCTATAAACTAGGAGGGCATGGTCCGATTCCTAGTAAGAGCACATGCCTGGGTTGCTGGCTCAATCCCCATCAGGGGGGCATGCAGGAGGCAGCCAATCAATGATTTGTTGGGGAGCATAAGAGACTTGGTTGGAAAGTTGTAAGTAGGACGTTCTGAGAAAAAGGAAGTATGTGGATGGCTGCCTGCCCTGTTTATTGGAGTTCTGACTTAAGGGGGGGCTTAGGGAAGTGTCATAGGTGACACCCCTGATTATTCCTTGACCTTTCCAAACAAGTCTGTGCATGTGCAGACCCCTGGGTGTTTACTGGAATCCTTATGCTTAACCCCTGGGTGCCCTTGCTTAGAAGACAAATGTATGTGTCCTCCCAAGATTACTCACCCTACTGACTGTATCTAAAGATAAAAATTCCAATAAAGGCCTAACAAGGCAGGCAATAGAGGCTGCCTGGCTCCTTCAGCCAGGCCATCCCTTAGCGTCTCTTTCACAGCAAACGTTGTGTCCGAGTAATCCATTCATCCATCGCTCAGGGTCTCCTGGTCAGCCCCAGCAATAATTCTCTCTCATCACTGTTGTTTCTATCTCTTTCCCTCTCCCTTCTCTGAAATCAATAAAAACATTTTAAAAATAAAAAGTAAACATTAGAATGTTATTTCAAAAAAAAAATTCTAGAATGCCAAGGAGATAAAGTTCAGAATCTCTCTCAGAAAATAGACCCCAAAGAAGAAATATAAAAGAAGAGAAAATAAGAGACAATTCAGAATTCCAACATTTGACTAGTAGATGTTCCAGAGAGAACAGATGAAGGAGACAATTATGAAACTAACCTTACAAGAAAATATCCAAGAATGGAAAAAAATATTTTTAGATTAAACAGACTTAATCAAAATCAGATTTTAATGCCCACACCTAAAGTAACTTTATGAAATTTCAGAACATCAAGAACAAAGAGAAAATTATGAACCTTTTTTGAAAAACAATCTCATCAGCAATGTAACAAAGATCACACTGGCATCAGAAATTTTAGCAGTGATAATAACACCTTGAAAGTTCTGTGGGACCATAATGTGAATCCACAATCATCTACCTAGCCAAATTCACAATCAAATGGACAGGTCAAATTTAGATATGCAAGAACTAAGAGTGTTTGCTTCCCAAACATCCCTTCTGAGGAAGTGACATGAGGTTTTAGTGCTGTGAAATGATGTGTGAACTAAGGAAGGGGAAGGTACGTGATAACGGAAACCATGGAATTTATCCTGGAGTGCAATGAAAAGAAGTCTCAGGATGATAGTGTGCAACAGGCCTAGAAAGCAATCACTCTAAATTAGAACAGGAAGGCAGTAGGCTACAAGAAAAAATGTTTCCAAGAAAGAGAATGTATTGAAATCCCCTTCAATGGGTAGAATAAGTAAGAAGCTGGAAAATTTTAGCGATGTGGTGAAGAAGGCACATTTCTTCTCTCAACAAAAAGTGGGTAATTAGAAACTCCAAGGAATGTCTTTTTAAAAAATCATACTAAAGTATTATGTTCTAAATATGAAGCAAACTAAAACTTGGCATAATTTTTTAGATATTAATGGAATATAAGCAAAGAGAATCCATCTGGCCCTGAAGCTGAGAAAATTTTCTTTCCATTTGTGACATTAAAACTATATAGAGAAAAATGTAATATGATTATACCTCCAGGACCCTCAGTGAACAATTATTTACATAATCATAATAACTTCATTCAAAATAGTTTAAATAAAAAGAAGGAATTCTTACCATTTGAAGCAACCTGGATGGAATTGGAGAACATTATGCTGAGTGAAATAAGCCAGTCAATGAAAGAAAAACATGACATGTAATTTTTTAGAGTGACATAATTACCGCATGAATAAATAATGCTCTAATGAACATTGGGGTGCAGGTATCTTTTTGAGATAATCTCATCTTCTTCAGATGAATACTCAAAAGTGGAATTGGTGGATCATATAGTAGTTGTATTTTTAATTTGTGAGGAACCTCATTCTCTTTTCCATACTGGCCACACAAATTTACAGTCCTACCAACAGTGTACATCCTCACCAATATTTGTAACTTCTTGTTTTCTTGATAACCATTCTAACAGGTGTGAGGTAATATCTCGCTGTGGTTTTTATTTGAATTTATTGGATAATTAGTGATTTTGAGCACCTTTTTGTGTACCGGTTGGACATCTGTATTTTTTTCCTTGAAATAAATTTCTATTTGGATCCTCTGTTCATTATTAATTAGATTAGAGTTTTTTGTTTTTATTTTTGTTTTTGTTTTGGGCGGGGAGGTTGGCTTTTTACTATTGAGTTATATGAGTTCTTTGCATATTTTGGACATTAACCCCTTATCAGATATATGATTTGCAAAACATTTTATGCTATTCTGTGTGTTGCCACTTCATTTTATTGATGATATGCTTTGTTGTGTACCTTGGTTATTTTTACTTTTTTGCCTTTGCTTTAGGTATCAAATAAAAAAAGTTATTGTCAACACCAATGTCAAGGAGCTTACCACATATGTTTCTTCTAAAAGTTTTATGGTTTCAGGTAATATGTTTGAGTCTTTTTTTTTTCATTTTGAAGTTAGCCATTTATTTATTTAATATAAGTTTCAGAGGAACAACATTATAATTGGCATCTGTATACACTGCGAAGTGATCAGCACCAAAGTCTGGTTACCATCTTTTACCATACAAATGAACCCCTTCACCTATTTTCCCCACCCCCATGCCTCTTCCCCTCTGGTAACCACCATCTGTTCTCTGTATCTATGATGTTTTTGTCTTGTTTTGTTTCTTTTATATTTTACATATGAATGAAATAATACAATATTTGTCTTTCTCCATCTGACTTATTTCACTTAGCAAAATATAAAGTATCTTTATATATGCTTTATCCATTCACGCACTATTAGAGATTGGAGTTGTATTCTTTGGATAAATACCCAAAAGTGGGATAGCTGGATCATATGGTAGTTCTATTCTTACTTTCTTAAGAAGCCTCCATACTGTTTTCCATATTAGTTGCATCAATTTACATTCCCACCAACAGTGTATGAGGGTTCCCCTTTCTCTACTTCCTCTCCAACATTATTTTTCTTATCTTTTTAATAATAGCCATTCTAACATGTGTGAGGTGGTATTTCATTGTTGGTTTGATTTGCATTTCCTTAACAATTACTGATATTGGTCATCTTTTCATATGCCTGTTGGCCATCTTGTATGTCTTCTTTGAAAAAAATGTCCAGATCCTCTGCCCATTTTTTTTTGTCAGGTTGTTCATACCATTGTGATCTGAGAAGATGCCTGATATGATTTCAATCCTCTTACACATATTATGACTTATTTTGTGGCCTAACATGATCTAGCCTAGAAAATGTTCCATGTGTGCTTGAAAAGAACATATATTATATTGCTTTGGGACTAAATGTCCTAGAAAACATCCATTTATCCATCTGTCTGTATTATTTAAGACTATTATTTTCTGTTGATTTTCTGTCTGGATGATTTATCCTCTGATATCTTCGGAGTATTAAAGTCTTCTACTATCATATTACTGTAGATTGCTCCCTTTATATCTGTCAATATATGCTTAATACATTTAGGTGCTTCAACATTGGGTGCATGGATGTTTACAAGAGTTATATCCTCCTTTTGGATTGTACTTGTTTTCATTATAAAATGTCCTTCTTTTTCTCCTGTTAGTCTTTATTTATAGTTTATTCTGTCTGATATACTACGTATTATTACCCCAGTTTTATTGTTTCCATTTGCATTAAATATCTTTTTCTATGCTTTTACTTTCAATCTGAGATGGGTCTCTTGTAAGCAGCATATGTACAGGTCTTGTTTTGTCATCTGTTCAGCCACCTTATGTGTTTTTGTTTGTTTGTTTTTAACATATATTTTTATTGATTTCAGAGAAGAAGGGAGAGAGAGAGAGAGAGAGAGAGAGAGAGAGAGAGAGAGAGAGAGAAGAGAAAGAAACATCAGCGATGAGAGAGAATCATTTATCTGCTGCCTCCTGCATGCTCCTCACTGAAAATCGAGCCCATAACCTGGGCATGTGCCCTTGACCAGAATCAAACCCAGGGCCCTTCGGTCTGTAGACTGATGCTCTATCCACTGAGCTAAACTGGCTAGGGCTACCCTATGTGTTTTTATTGTAGCATTTAGTCCATTTACATTTAAAGTAATCATTGATAAGCATGTAGTTATTGCCACTGTATTGCTTTCTGATTGTTTTTGTAGAACAGAGAATTCTCCTCAGTTCCTTTCCTATTCTCTTACTCTCTTCTCTTGTATGTTGATGACTATCTATCGATAGTCATGTTAGGATTTCTTGGTCTTTATTTCGTGGCTGTGTTTTATATAATTTTGGTCTGGGGTTATCATGTGCTTCCTATGTTTATAGCAATCTATTTTAAGTTGATGGTCACTTAAATTTGAACTCATTCTAAAATGACTATGATTTTTACTCCCCCTTCCATATTTGTGTTTTTGTCATTTGAAACTTCTTTTGTGTGCATGTGTTTGTGTGTATTCCTTAATTTATTGTTATAACCACACAATATCATCTTCCTATTTTTTTTTAACCTTTGTACTAACTTTATAGTTGGTTGATCCACAGCTTTTACTAAATGCTTGCCTGTCAGTGAGGATATTTTTTTCCTATATTTTCTTAGTCCTATTTTTTGTCTTTTCTTCTTAAAGAAGTCATTTTAACATTTCTTGTAATACTGGTTTGTGGTGACAAAACCCTTCAGCTTTTCTTATCTGGGAAGGTCTTTATCTCTCTTTCTATTCTAAATTATAGCATTTCTGGGTAGAAAAATCTTGCTTGTAGATCTTTGCCTTTCATCACTTTCAATATTTTGTGCCATTCCTTTCTGGCCTGCAAAGTTTCTGTTGAGAAATCATCTTACAATATTATTGGAGTCAAATTGAACACACTAACTGCTTTCCTTTTGATACTTTTAATATTATTTGTCTTTAAACTGTGGTGTTTTAATTTTCATATGTCTTAGGGTAGACCTCTTTTGGTTCATCTTATTTGGGACTCTATATTTTCTGGACTTAACTATTCAGTCATTATTTCTTCAAATAAGTTTTTAATCCCTTGCTCTCTCTTTTCCTTCTGCTACCCCTATGATGTGAATGTTTATTTGATGGCTTTGTGTAGTATTATGTTTAGATTTATTATTTTCTTTTGTGTATTTACTATAAATTTTTCTTTGTGTTTACTGTGAGTTTCTTATATAATATCCTACATATATAGAATTATGGTAAGTGAAATAAGCCAGCCAGAGAAAGATAGTGTTATGTGATTTCACTCATATGTGGGATCTAATGAACAAAATGAACTAACAAACAAAACAGATAGACTCATAGATAGAGAGCAGACTGACAGCTGTCAGGGTGGTGCTTGGGGGCTGGGTAGAGAGGGTAGAGGGATTGAGCAATAAAGAGAAAAAAATTCATGGACACAAACAACAATATGGTTTTCTTCAGGAGAGTGAGGGTGATGGAGGAGTGTATGGGGGGATAAATGGTGATGGAAGGAGACTTGACTTGGGATAGTGAACATACAATACAGTGTACAGATCATGTGTTGTGGAATTGTACACTGAAACCTATAAAATTTTGTTAACCATTGTCACCCTAATAGATTCATTGAGAGGGAAAAATTAAATTTAAAATTCCCATATAAATATGAATTAAAAAGTCTGTTTTGAATTGATAGCCACTTAAATTTGAACACCTTCCAAAACATTTCATGTTTAATTCTCCCTGTATTTTATATTTTTATCACATTTTACATTGTTTTCTTGTATGCATTCCTTAGCTAATTATTGTAGTTTTAGTTAAGTTTACTACTTTTATTTCTTTTTTTACTTTCATACTTGCTTGATAAGTGATTGGTCTACTAATTTTACTATATATTTAACTTTTCCTATGATATGTTTACTTTTGCATGTTTTCTTGTTATGAGTTAGTGCTATTTCTTTTCAATTTAAAGAAGTTCCTTTAACATTTTTTGCAATGCTTGTTTAATAGTGATATGAACTCCTTTAGTTTTTGCTTATCTGGAAAATTCTTAATCTCTCCTTTAATTCTTAGTGATAACCTTGGCATGTAGAGATTATTTGGTTTTAAGTTTTTTCCAGCACTTTCAACATGTCATAACATTTCTTCTGGATAGCAATTTGTACTGAAAAAAAAAATTGTTGTGTCCATGGAAGGAACTGGGTTCAGAATCTTTCTATCCCACCTGTCTTTAATTCATTTTGAGTTAATTTTTGTGTATGAAGCAAGGTAGTGGTCCATGCATATATTCTTTTTATTTAAAATAGCAATTTATGTGTTCTTTAATTGGAATTGTATCGGCTCAATGAAGTAATACTTGTCATTCCAAACAAGTTAATGTGGAATTCAAAAAATTTCCAAGATTGTGTCTCTGCTTATCAGTCCTCCCTTTGGGCCCCTTTCTTCAGGTTATCTGACCTATGAGCAGATTCCAAACTATGAGATTATCTTTTGGATGCGTACTGGGGAATTTTTGCTGATTTCTCAAGACCTACTTCTTCATCATGAAAGCCTTTTTTAAGTGTCCTAGCAGTGACTTCCTACCCTCCTCCATTCTCCACTCTCCCAGTCACAACTGACCAACCACTCCTTCCTGTCATTATTGCCTTAGTTTGAGTCTTCAATTACACACCTAATCTAAAGGGGAATACAAGATATAAAAAAATAAAACAGTAGAGAAGGACTTTTGTTTCCAGTATAATGGAGTTGACATATTTAAAAACAAAACAAACCAACAACAACAAAAAAAACACCTACAAAACCTGGACATGATATATAAAAGAAGCACAAGAAAACTCTGAAGGGTAGAGAGAAAAAGGCAGAACAGTTGGGAATCACAAGAGCTTAGGAAAGACGTGATAATTACCTTGGAGTCACATTTTCCAAATTTGGTGCTAGAGAAGCTTGCAACCTGGAACCACCAATAAGCCAGAGCAATGGTCGGCAAACTGCAGCTCATGAACCACATGCGGCTCTTTGGCCCCTTGAGTGTGGCTCTTCCACAAAATACCACGTACAGGCGCTCACGTACAGTGTGATTGAAACTTCATGGCCCATTCTCAGAGTTGGTTTTCGGCTCTCAAAAGAAATTTCAATTGTACTGTTGATATTTGGCTCTGATGACTAATGAGTTTGCCAACCATTGGCCCAGACAAAAATGCCTCAACCAATGCCTGCTCCCTCTGACAAAGGAACAGGAAGGAGGATCCGAGAAGGCAGACAGCTTTTAGGTCATGTGCTCTTTTCCAGCCAAGCACCAAGTCTACTTTCATCAACAAAGGTGGGGAAGGGAACCTAGATTTCTCCCTTCATCAGGCTATAATTAAACACTCCAGACTCCCCCTTCCCACCCTGCACTCCCCAAAAGAATGGTATCTCGAGCCTGGACTTTATTCTCACTTGTGGTAAAGATGACCCTCCCACTGAGAAGCTGAGGCTTTCATCACCTGCCAGTGGTAACAATTCTCTTTTCATGTGCTGTCATCATAGATCAGCTGGAGAACAGAAATGAGGCACTTATTTTCCTTCAACCAGGTGGTGTCAGTAAAAGCCTAGTAAGGGATTGGTACCTCCCACCCTAACCCCCAGCTGGCAATAACAAGGCCATTTTCCATCTCCCCTCATCAGCGAGATGTAAGAGAAATCCTGATAGAACTATTAAAAGGAGAACAAAATAAACCAATATTAGCAGAATGATGGAAATAAAAGAACAAGAATCAATAAAATATAAAACAAAAAGACAAAGAGAAAATTAACAACAAAAAAACCTTATTCTTGGAATAGATCTATAAAATTGAGAGGCTCCTAACAAAACTGACAAATCAAAAAGGAGAAAAGACACAAATAAAACAGAAAATATCATCAGAATAAAATAGAAATATCACTAGAGACCTGGCAGATAAGAATACTGTGAACAATTCTCTGCCCACATATTTGATAAATGAAAAGAAAGGAACCAAATTTCTTGAAAAGTACAAACTACCATATCTTATCCAATATGAAACATGATTTGAATAGCCCTCTTCCTAGTAAATAAATTAAATTCATCATTTTAAGCCCCATAAAAATTAATTGCTAGGTTCAGAAGATTTCAAAGGACAATTCTACCAAATATTTAATAATTAATTACACTAACTGTGCACTATTTTTCTAGAAAACCCAGGAGGAAGAAACACCTTCCAACTCATTTTATTAAGTTGGTATTACCCATATATGCATATCAACATACTCATAGGAGAAAATACTAATGACAATTACAGCCCTTGTTTCCGTAAGTGGTCACATGGTCGTAGCTGGTATTTTTCCATTACCCTCTCAATGATCCCTTTGCCTTTAGCAAGCTCTTCCTCACCTGATGGATGACCCAAATTGTCATTCCTGAAAGGTCTGGGCCATTAGTAGTCAGTCCTGCATGGGTTTGGTTGTTGTAATTTCCCCCTGACTTTTATCACACGGAAAAATCATACTAAGAGACACCCTAAGGGATTTCTCAAATTCCAAAAATACTCTTTCTTATCTCCATTGTGAAGTAGAAGACAATTTCACCTGGTAGTCAGGATCAGTCACCCCAGTCAACACCATAACTCTCTTCTTTGGCTGCTGATTCAGAAGCTTGAAGAGACCAAGGTGGCTTGATTGTGGTTTTAACTTCCAGTTCATGGAATCATTGTTGTGCCTTTTGGTGAAAGCAGCCCTATCTCTTGATTAAAGACCTGTAGGTCAAAGGAGCACAAGATTATGAGGACAAGAAACAAAGATTTAGCTAGTGTGCAACTAGAGATAATAGCGAGTGGCACAACTCCCATTTTTATCCCTTGATTCTTGGATCCGTCTATCCTTGCTGTGGGAGAAACAGCACTATGTATTGGCTACTGACTAAGAGCACATATACAATTCTGCTTAACCTTGCCCAGCCCTGCAAGGAATTGCCATCTAACTATCATTGTGAGTCTTCAAAGGCTATTCCACTATTCTATCAAGCCAGCTGCTTCAGAATGGCAGCGAACATGCTAAGAGCAGAAAGTTCCATAACTATCATTCCATTACCATGCTTCTTTTTGTACAAAATTAATTCCTTGAGCAGAAGCAATGTTGTATGGAATACCATGGTGGATGAAGATGTTCTGTAAGTCCCAGTGTGGATGAGTAGGGCTTCAAGGACGAATCCCCTCTAACATTTTTCAAACAAACAAACAAACAAACAAACAAACAAACAAACATAGTATGTCTCTCCAAATAAACAAAGGATAAAATACAACTTTATAACTCGACTACCATGGTGCCTAGAACAATGTTTAAGAAAATTAGTGGTAACAAAGTCATGACATTTAGTAACTAGAGTAGGGGACTCAATATATTGTAGCTATAGAAAGAATATATCACTGTCAGAGAAAGGAGGGATTTAAGCAGTACTCTCACTGCTTAGTAAGCTATGGTGAGGAATTTTGCTAATAAGTATGTAGCTTTAGCTTGTGGTTTTGTTGTTGTTGAAGAAACTATAAGCTTTGGAATTAGAACCTGACTGAATCTCATCTTTGTAAAAGCAATAGAAAATAATAACACCTACTTGCATAACTGTTGTGAAACTTAGAAATAATCTATACTTTGAGACTTCAGGCATATAGGAGTCATTCACACATGAAAATACTATTTTCCAATTATCCTCCATAACTGGCCATCTTCATTGGTGTTGCTAATACAATAAATGTTAATTATGCATTATGGTGTCTGGTACATAATAACTGGTCAAAAGTATATGTTGATTTAACAAATCCATGAAGTCTCTTCACCGGCATATTTTACAATAAAAGATTTTTTCCCCCCAGGTCTAAATTTGTTTCAACATTCATTTGACCCACAGCAGACTGTCTGTACTTAAGACCACTAATTATTAATGTATTTGTGGGTTTGGTTCTACTCCATCACATCCCATGTCTTCTTTCCTCTATTTTAAAAGTGAAATCAGCCCAGCTGTTGTGGCTCAGTGGTTGAGTGTCACTTCATAAAGAAGGAGGTCACCGGTTCAATTCCCGGGTTGTGGGCTCGATCCCCAGAGGAACACATGCAAGAGGAAGTTAATTGATGTTTCTCATCAATGTTTCTATTTCTCTATTACTATCCTTCCTCTCTCTCTCTCTCTCTCTCTCTCTCTCTCTCTCTCTCTCTCTCTCTCTCTCTCTCTCTCTTAAAAAAAAGAGTAAAAAATCAATAAAAGGGAATTCAATTCAAATTCCCAAAACATTGGAAAGTAGCTATTTCCTCATGAATTGGCCCTGCACTGGAAACTCTGTTACCTTAGCAGAAGAAAGATGAGAAGGACACAAGCAGATAAAAAGATACCTTACTAGGAGCTGCATGCAGGGTGGAACAGGTATGCACTCTAGTGTCAGAGCAATGTGGGTTTAAATACTGTTCAGCCATTTAATATATTTATAGGATTTACCTTGTCCACTGGATGCTGTGGTAAAAGGGACACAGAATTTGGAGACCCATTTCTTACCATTTTACTAGCTTTGAAATATTGGGCAAATCATTTACAGTACTTTGGTCTTCTGAGACTTTGGGTCCTCATCTGTAATGTTGGAATCATGCCCTGATGCATAAAATAAAGGATTACATAAAATAAAGGATGTTCAATACATGGTAAATTGACTATTCCAGAGCAGGAACTCAAAAAACAATAGCAATTTGTATAACCTGGGATTCTAAATTTACCACATTATGGCAAATCCTTTATTTTATTTTATTTTAAGTGATCATTGCTGATGGTAAGGTAGAGGAATGACACATGGTCCTGCTCTACTGAAAAAAAATTATTAGAGCTGAGAAGGAAATATCTGTATGTTTGGTAGAGATCATGGATGCAAATGCATGGTGCTAAGTCATACTCTGTTTTCCAATGGTTATGGCAATGATCTCTATTGGGGTCACCAAAGGAGGAATGCACAAGTCTAAAAGATGTGAGGGATTATAAATTTATTAGATCATCTGCAAACCAAATGAGCTGAGCCCCCAAATGGCGTCAGCACCCAGGAATGGGAAGTCAGAGGTTTTAAAGGACTCTAGGTGAGCTTTTTCTGGGCAGGGAACTCTCTGGGCAGATCCAGATCCCGAGAAAGCCTGGAGGGGGGAAATAATGGTCTTAGCCAGTGGAATGTGGTCTCAGTGAAAGGGAATGTCAGTTGTGAAGTGCTCTAAGGGTCAGTTCCCAGGGGAGGGGGAAGCGATTCAATTATCTGATCAGACCTAAAAGTCTCCTATGTAGGGTGGAGGAGGCATAACATGATCTGTTGGGTTATGGGAAGAAAATATTAAAACTTGTATTTGTAATATTTTATCTTGATACATTTGGCATTTCTGTGAATGTATTTTTAAAATATGTCTTCATTGAATTTTTTTTAGAGATAGAGAGAGGGAGATGTAGAGAGAGAGAAACATCAATCAGTATGAATCCCAACTAGGGATGAACCCGAAACCAGGGTATGTACCCTGAGAGGTAATCAAACCGACACCCCCTCAATACATGAGATGATGTTCAACCAACTGAGTCACATTGGCCAAGGCTTTGTGAATGTTTATAATGGACAAAATATAAATTTGTACTATAGTGCATGTACATAATCATATATAATTAAAGCATAATATGCAAATCAACCAAACAGTGGAATGACCAGTTGGTGGGGGGCGGGGCCTGCGAGCAGGCAGTGCCAGGCCAGCCAAAGTGTGTGCCAGTGGGCAGAGGGAGGAGATGGCAATGGGGGGGGGGGAGAGGGGTGGTGGTGGCGGTGACCAGAAGTGGGTGGAGGGGTGATCAGGGAGTGGGGCCAGCTGCTCCCTGGCTGGCACTGTCTCCTGATTGGCCTGCCCATGGGGAGTGGGCCTAAGCTGTCAGTCGGACCTCCCCTGAGGGCTCCCGGACTGCAAGAGGGCACAGGCCAGGCTGAGGGACCCTCCCACCCCGAGTGTACAAATTTTCATTCACTGGACTCTAGTTTATACATAAATGAACATATATTGGAGATATAGACTTTTTATCATTCTCTCATTAATTCACTCAGCTGCAGGCACACTGGCCTCCTTATTATTCCTTGACCACAATAAACACATTCCGATTGCACTTGTTTCTTCTGTTTAAAATGGGTATTTATCAGATCTCCTTATTGCTCATTCCCTTATTTTATTCTGAGCTCTGCTCAGATTGCACATCCTCAGAAAAGTCTCCTTTGGCCATCCTGTATGAAAGAAGATCTTCTGGCAATTTATCCTTTACCTTGATTTTCTTTTTCTTTTTTTTTTTTTAACTCATAGCATATTTATACATTATTTTATTTATCTATTCATTGGCTATTTTCTCCATCAGAATACCAAATATATGGGGGCAGAAACTGTGTCCATTTTCCCCATCATTGACTCCTTAGTGTTACAATGGGCTCTCAATAAATATTTGATCAAAGAATTCTCAATTTTTTTGAAAAAGTTTGAACATCATCACTTTTAAGGAAAGAATGGTTCATTTTAATAGGTAGTTGAAGATCTTTAAATATAGAAATTTTGAGAACTTCCTAAGGTCAGAGTGGAAACTGCGCATACACTTCCCACAGATGTGAAAATTGATTGTGAACACTTGCATTTTCTAGGAAAACTAGCCTGATTGTGAAAAGAAAAAATTAACTTGCTCTTTCAATGTGACTTTGGAAAATTACTTAACCTCTATAATACAGTGTCTTAATCCATAAAATGGCATTAATAAGAGTCCACACCTTCCTTTTGAGATGTGAGGTAGTAGATGTAAATTATTTGATAGATAGTTGTAGTCCTGGAAATAATAGATAATATTATAATATCTCAAAATGATAATTCCTAGAATTAATTCTTTCAATATTTTTGAGTTGTTTTTTTTCCAAATGGATAACTTTTTCCTCTGATAAATCTCAAGGGATTTCCCAATGTCCCTCCAAGAAAGCATCACAACACATACAATTTGTTCCATTACTTAAATGCTGTTTTAAAAATGTGTATCTTAGGCCCAACCAGTGTGGCTCAGTTGAGCACTGAGCTATGATCCAGGAATTCATAGCTCGATTCCCCATCAGGGCACATGCTTGGGTTGTAGGCTCGATCCCCAGTGAGGGTTGTGCAGGAGGCAGCCGATCATTGATTCTCTCTCATCATTGATGGTTCTATCTCTCCCTCTCCCTTCCTCTCTGAAATCAATAAAAGCATATTTTAAAAAAATTTGTATCTTAGTATTTTAAATGGTTTGCACCTTAGTATAGCAAGCAAATACAAAGGCTTTATGGATAATACCTCAATATTTTAGTCTTTTTGGTATCTTGTTTCTCAAATTCTTTTTTCATATACTTAAATTAACCTTCCCTCTCTTTTCCGTATATAAGGCATAAAAAGGATAATGATTTTAATTGTCATCATACCCTGCTATCCACCACCTCCCAATGAAAAGTTAAACAAGTTTAAGCAGTTCTGGATCTCCCCCCACCTTCAACACTGGGCCATAGTGTTAGGCTTTTTTAGGTTAGGGGTATCACGAAAAGAAACGACAAGAAATATGCTCCACTCCCATAATACAGCAATATGAAAGAACAGCAGTCCAGGGAAAGTGTGGAACAAAAACTTAGGAACAGTTTTGATTTGTCAGAACAAAGGGCTTCCTGAATGCCGCACATGGTGCCATTTTTGGACCAGAAGGGCCAATGCTGCTCTGTGGCTTTAAGGACTCTGATTTTTTTTCATTTCGCTTCGAAAAATCAAGGCTCTTTTCTTGGGCCTGAGGACACTTTCTCTTGAATCATCTTTATTGTTCAAATCAGGAGGAGGATTCAAGGGTTAAATTGCAGTTATTAACCAAGTTGGCAACCTGCTTCCTGCTAGGAGCTGAGACCCTGCTGAGCATGCTTTCTGACATCCCATTCTAAAGCTCTTTTCAAGGCCTGGGTGCCTGGCTACTAAGGACTAAAGCTAATTACGATGGATAGAGGTACTGGAGGTTTTGAAATAGATTTCAAAATTACTTTACCTTTGTCAATACGCCATCAGAGTGACATTCTTAGTTTGTATGAAAAGGATGGGGTCTTATTGGAATATACTCATGAGAATTGTTGTAAGGGTGCCAAGGAAAATGCTGCAGCAGCTTTAAAGCTGGTTTTTCTCACAAACAAACCTAAGCAGGGTTTTTTCGGTTATTTGAAACCGTCAAATCTTCTGAATTTTATCAGAGGAAGAAAAGGCAGTTTGAACCAGGAACCAGTCTAATATTTAAAGAGATATAAGGGTGAATTGTTCGAGGAAATACAATAACCAAACTGAATAACAAAGAGTTGGCCTAAAGAGACATTAGCACCAGACAGATAAGCATTTATACCCAGTGCATCCGTTGCATTTTTACATGGGTGCTTAGCAGACCTTTTCTGATATATACTATAGTAGTTAAATTCATCCCAGCCCATTCTGGATTATACAAATTGTTAATCAGATGGTCCAAATTCACGCGGTTTAACTGTAATATCATTTCCTCAGATGGTTTCCATATGTTTCAATTTGCTTTCAGCTTTGACAGGAACAGAGACAATGAGGTTGAAGACTCCATAGTTGGGAAGACACAAGCTAAAGCTCAGATGAGAGCCAATTCTTCTGAATCAGACTGTTAGGCAGGTGTTACATTTACTCATTTGGCAGGCAGAATGTGATGGTGCTCACAACAGCTGCAGCTATAGGAAGGAAGTGTGATTGTACAATCAGGTTTTGTCACTCTAGTCTTAGGGCTGTTTTTCCGAGAGAGAAGAGGAGGGAGATATTCTGAGTCTTGAAGAATCTCTGCTTTCTAAGCTATTTAAATTCCCTCCCTGTTTTTTTATTGTCCCCCTGCCTTGAAACATGTCAAAGACTTACAAAGTTTTAGAATTGTCCCAACAAGGCCTGTTTGCCAGATTTGGAAATTACATGGATTTGTTCCAGGCTGTACAATGTAGGAACACTTTCATCCCTATTTCCTTCCTATCCTCCCGCTGCCTCACCAAATTCCAAAAGGAATGTGTCTAGCTGCTAAGTCTGTACATCACACTGGAAGAATGCAATGGTTTGCACGTTCTCAGCCTAGGAGCATCAAAGCCTTAACCAAGGGCCAATTTTGCCCATGTGTATTTCATTAGATGATTATGAAAAGGTATCATTCTTCCCATCCTTGTTCCTTTCCAAATGACTACCCTAGAGAAATTATAATAAAACAACTTAGAAACCAGGTATAAGTATAGGAACATTTTAAGAGAGAAATTAGCTGCCTATGAATGGACCCGGATGCCATCTCCAAATTTCCTATAATGATAGTTGCTTCATGGGAAAATCTGTGTCCTTATAGTGAAAGCTTAGACACTGGTTAAAGGGTCAAGACTTGTCCTATAAGTTCATCACTTAGAACTTATAAAGGCATTAATCTGATCCTGCATTTGGGTTTCATTTTCTTTTCATGGAAATAAATGGGGAACACCTGACTTAACAGGTAATCCTATATAATAAGCTAATATGCTAATTAGACCAGATGGTGGAACAACCCTCGACCTTCGGGGAAAAACACTAGGCAGGGGACAGGGCCACGAGGCCATGAGGCAGCTGTAGCCAAGAGGGCAAAGGCAGCTGGGGCTGCAAAGGCCCACCCCTGCACGAATTTCATGCACCAGGTCTCTAGTAATATATAACTATCTAAATTTACATGTAGTTAAAGGAATAATGGCTTTTGGACTAGAATAAAGCTAGTTTAAATATTTGTACAGCTACTCATTAGCTTTGGAACCTTACATCCAAAGCTACCTAGCATGTGTCATGAAGTTGAAAGATAGTAGATGTAAAGCACTCAGCACAATACTTGACAAATACTAAGCAATCCATAAATTGCAGCTTTATCTTTATTGATACTAAAGAGCAATGAATCAAGGGGAGGTGCATTCTTGATCCCATTTATCACTGTAAGAACCAATAAAAAGACTAAGAAACTCTAACTATAAACTAGAGCATATAATGGAATATACAACATCCTTTTCCTCTTAGTTTGGAATATTGTAATCAGTAAGATCTTTCCCTTTTGCCAGGCTTTTTGTTCAACCAGTGACTCTGACCAGAATTATGATGAAAACAACCTGATATATGACTTCATCTATGATATTGACAAATGAACAAACAGAAACTTAGGGGGTGGAAGTGATGTAGTTATGTTGGCAAAGTTGGGACTAGTATCAAGCTCTGAGTTCAGGTTCTTTCTTCTTTTACCCTTACAAGGCTGCTTCAGCAGTTGCAATGACCAGAAAGATAACTATTTTGCGCAGTTAAATGTTAACCTTTTGGGGACCATGGGCCCCAATTAATCTGATGAAAGCTGTAGAACATCTTTCTATAAAATGTATATATATATAAATAAATAATTTGCAGGCAATTTCAGGGGCTTGTAAAACCCTTTGAGATTCAAGTACCCCTAATTAAGAACCACTGTTATGGTGGATTCTGAGAAGACTTGACTAAATAAAGCAAAACAAAATTCAAGATGGTCTAAGGGGCCCAGCCGGTGTTGCTCAGTGACTGAGCATCCATCCATTAACCAGGAGGTCAGTGTTTGATTCCTGGTCAGGACACATGCCCATGTTGCAGGCTTTATCCCCAGTGGGGGCATGCAGGAGGCAGCCAGTCAGTGATTCTCTCCCATCATCGGTGTTTCTATCCCTCTCTCTCTAGCCCCCCCTCTCTCTGAAATCAATACAAACATTTTTAAAGGGTTTCATGTCTAACATGGAAGGAGTTACTCTGCTAATGTTCTGCCTACTGATGCCAATAAAACTATCTGTACTCCAGACATTGCATGGCAGAAACCCTATGGTATGAATTACAACATGGTGAACTCAACTTAGTGCAGCTTCATAATCTTTAGGAAAAACAAACCTAACAAAATGATACCAAAAATAAAGTTGAGCCCTAGCTGGTTTGGCTCAGTGGATGGAGCCTCAGCCTGCGGACTGAAGGGTCCCAGGTTCGATTCTGGTCAAGGGCATGTACCTTGGTTTCGGCCACATTCCCAGTAGGGAGTGTGCAGGAGGCAGCTGATCATGCTTCTCTCTCATTGATGTTCCTAATTCTCTATCCCTCTCCCTTCCTCTCTGTAAAAAAATCAATAAAATATATTTTGAAAAATAATAAGATTGAAAAATGAACTGGGAAGAATACTTTTACACATTTGATAGATAGAAAAGGGGTAATGTACTGATACTCAAAATTTTGTAGAATATATTTTTATTGATTTCAGAGAGGAAGGGAGAGGAAGATAGAAACATCTGATGAGAGAGAATCACTGATTGGCTGCCTCCTGCATGCCCCACACTAGGGATCGAGCCCACAACCTGGGCATGTGCCCTGACTGGAAATCAAACTGTGACCTCCTTGTTCATAGGTCAATGCTCAATCACTGCGCCATGCCAGCTGAGCTCAAATATATTTTATTAAAATTAGTATAAAAATATGAGCAACAACCTTTCCATATTTAGTGATAATCACATTGCTAGGGAATGAGTGCAAATGAAATCATGCTGCATAACCACTAAGCCCTGGAAATGGTCTCTATACCCCACAGGCAGAAGGGACCCTGCCATAACAAGTTCCAGGTTCAGGAAATCCTCTTTGTCCTCCCACTAATCAAATTTTGTCCCAGGCCTGGGACACACTTCCTAGAGAAACAACTGGCCCAGCCTGGGGAAACTACTTCTACCCCTCAAATACCACCAGCAAAAACCAGGGAGAGCTTTGAGAACTTAAAAAATGCATGAAGCTTCACTGATGCTTTCTACTCTTCAATTTTAGGTTTTCTTTACATACTAATTATTTAAAATGATATATATTTATTGTTAAAGTATTAAAATAATGTATAAAATACAAGAAAGTAAAAGTAAGATACATCCCAAATTCCATAAATCAATAATAACCACTGCTATCAAAGAAAACATTCTTGCCAAAACCGGTTTGGCTCAGTGGATAGAGCGTAAGTCTGTGGACTGAAGGGTCCCAGGTTCGATTCCGGTCAAGGGCATGTACATTGGTTGCGGGCACATTCCCGGTAGGGGGTGTGCAGGAGGCAGCTGGTTGATGTTTCTTTCTCATCGACATTTCTAGCTCTCTATTCCTCTCTGTGGAAAATCAATAAAATATATTTGAAAATAAAAGAAAACATTCTTCATTTCTCTTCATGAGATTAAAGGAAGAAGACAAATAGTACTGCATAGGCTCTTAAAATTGGACTGTTATTGGGACCAAACCACACGAAATTAGACCAGGACTTACATGCCATCTCTAAAGAGGGTGACTGCCTATTAATTTTTTTTAAAAAATAAACAAACATTATTAACATCAAGATTATCCTATATAATAAAGAGGTAATATGCAATTTGACCCTCACACCCTTACAAGATGGCTGCCTATGGGCAGGCCAGCAAGGGGGATAGTGAGGGACAACTAAATGACTAATCAAGCAGGCTGTGTGGGCAACCAGGCTGGCAGAGGGGGTAGTTAGGAGCGACCAGGCCAGCAGGGGTGGCAGTAAGGGGTGACCAGGAAGGCAGTCAAGTGAGCGATTAGAAGCCAGCAGTCCAGGATTGTGAGAGGGATGTCTCACTGCCAGTTCAGACCCGATTGGGCCTAAACCAGCAGTTGGACATCCCCCAAGGGGTCCCAGATTGGAGAGGGTGCAGGCTGGGCTGAGGGGACGCCCATGCACAAATTTTGTGCACCAGGCCTCTAGTCCCAATATAATAGCTAAAGTGTCTATCATACAATAAAAAATTACCCATAATAACAAGAACAGGAAAGTCACAACTTGGTTAACTGATGCTAACAGTGAGAAACAGGAATGCCAATAAATTTTTGGTAAGACTATAAATCAGTGTCTTCTGGAGGGCCATTGGGCAATATATATCAAAATGTAAAATAAATATATTGTTGCTCAAACAATTCCACTTCTAGAGAGTCACTATAAGTAGATAATGACACAAATAAGAAGAAAATGTATGGAAAAACTTTTTAATGCAAAACCTACTTTAACAATATACAATAAGCCCAATTTAAACAATATAATCATCTATCATTAAGGGTCAATTAATGTAGCTATGGTTTAATCCATATAATGGAACAGTGCACATTTAACAATGTCAATAATAATGATAATAATGATGCTTGTTGACTTGGAAAATATCGGACTATGTTGGTATGTAAAAGTTGGCTTCAAAATATCAGGAAAAGAATAACCTTATTTTCAAAATTGCATATTCTATTTCTTGCTGAAAGAGAGAGAAATGAAGAACGTTTTCTTTGATAGCAGTGGTTATCATTGATTTATGGAATTTGGGATGCATCTTACTTTTACTTTCTTGTATTTTATACATTATTTTAATATTTTAACAATAAAAATAAATATTTTAAATAATAAATATGTAAAGAAAACCTAAAATTGAAGAGTAAAAAGTATCAGTGAAGCTTCATGCATTTTTTAAGTTCTCAAACAAGTCTGAATGGATAAAGCTGAGGAAAGTATTGAGATATCACATCATAACAAATTTAGCAAGGTGGACTCTTATTGTTGAACATAATATGATATGTTAAAGATAAGAAAGCCAGAAAATCTTTTTGGATATTCTACTCTTAACATGTATTTCAGGATATATTTAATATTTACACTGTTATTTCAGTTTCATTGTCTACTTCTATTCGGTATCTTGAATATAGTTTCTGTACAGAAATTACTTGAAACAGCTTAAGTAAATTCCAAGATCTGTTTTGCTCAGAAGATGTAGTCCTTTTAAAGTAATAATGATAATAGTGATGATGTTGATGATAATAATAAAAACGGAGAAGAAAATGAAGGACAAGAAGGATAATGAAAAGTAGTAGTCATTGTCTTTGGCTAAAAATGGTAAGCTGAATACATGCAGCTGCCTCCTTTCCTTGCTCTAAATTCCTAGAAATGCTAGAAAAAGAGTTCATAACAATTCTGGAAAACAAAAGGGCACTTCTGCTGTACCAAGAATTATAGGACTCTCTGAAAGATGAACACAAATATTATAAGATTGACAAAGGAAACTGTAATTATGAATATACTCATAAAAGATAGTGGTAGCTCAGAAGCAATATACAGTTGAAGTAGCCCAGCTGTTGTGGCTCAGTGGTTGAGCATTGACCCATAAACCAAGAGGTCAGTGTTTGAATCCCAGTCAGGGCACAAGCCCAGGTTGGGGGCTTGATCCTCAGTAGGGGTTTGCAGGAGGTAGCTGATGAATGATTCTCTTTCATCCCTGATGATGTTTCTATCTCTCCTTCTCCCTTTAGCTCTCTGAAATCAATAAAAATGTTTTTTAAAAAGGAACACATCTCTGAAATGGAAATCCCAGAGTACCAATTTCATTCCCATGAGCATTGGGATTTTTAAGTACATAAGTAAGTAAATAAGTAGACGAATGAATGAATGAATAGTTGAAGTAGACAAATGTAGAATGCAGTAGAAACTCAGGGAGCAATTGTCTATATGATTAGCTGAGGTATGTTTGAAGTAGCAATGCATGTCACCTCTCCATCCCCCGTTAAGAATCAGATAGCAGAGGATTTTGCTATTAAGCTGTAGCAATATATATGAATGATTAGACTAGAGAGGAAACTGAATGCTTTGAATGGTGGTGACAACAGATCTGTGGGATCTCCATGACCTTCAGAAAGGTGCTTATACACCTTTCCTAGTGTGATATTCCATTCTTCCCCCATAATCACTGGAGAAAGGCGGTGGTGACCAGAAAGAGAATCCACAGAGAAGCAAAGAAAAAAAAAATATGTCAAATTTAAAGGTAAGCCTAAAAGCAATTGTCAGAAAATATTTGAGGAAAATCAACAGCTTAAAACAGATGGACCAAACTCAATATGGAAGACATAAGGATGAAAGCAAGAAAACAAAAGGATAATTTTATATATAGTTAATATCCACACAGATATAAAAAAAGGATATCATACATATGGAATACGAATAGGCTGTTACAAATAATTAAAATATTGCAAGCAAAAATGCACACAGGTAAGTAGTAAAATAATTAGCTGATGATTGAATGGATGATTTAGTATGAAATGTACTGGGAAATAAAATTGGCCTAGAACACATGTGTCAAACACAAGGCCCGCGGGCCAAATCCAGCCCGCCAGGCCTTGCAATGTGGCCCGCACCGCGCTGTCATCACTGCACTCCGCTGTCAGTTTATGACATTGTCAGTTTATGACTGTTCAGTAAACCATTCGGCCCGCGATTTAGGCTGGATTTTAGATTTTGGCCCCTTCTCTGATTGAGTTCGACACCCCTAGCCTAGAATATATGAAGGAAAATCAAGAGACCCATGAAGGGACCTCGCACCAGACCCACTCAGAGATTCTGACATTAGGCCACCTGCCCATAATCCTGGCACCAGGGCTGACTTCGGACTGTGGTCCTAGTCCCACATGCCTACAAAATCAGGCAGCAGGAACACTCAGAGATCCCATGAGGTATCCTACCATGGATCCCTCCAACTGGCCTGCCTGTGGACTCCCTCACATGACTCACCCTTGGCTCCACAACTACCCACCCAGAATCTCTGTCCAGATGACTGAGAAATAGCTTTCCCAGATTAAACCAGTCTTTAAAGACTGGAAGAGATAACTGCTTTTTCAAATACATAGACACCGATGTAAGATTGCAAGTATTATGAAGAATCACGTAAAGATGACAGCAACGAAGGAACAAAATGAAGACCCAGTGAGTGACTTTAATAAAACGGAGATCAACCAACTACCTGACAAGTTAAATATGAATGCATATTAAAGTTTTACATTTTATCTCCCCACAGTAGAAAGATAGAGATCAATAATTTTTATCTTTAGTATAAAAGTTGGAAAAGTCGTATTTAAAGTAATTGCAGCTATAATAATTTTTAATTGATGAACAATATAAAAATATATAAATTGTCGTGGGAGGAGAAATGGAAGTGTAGGGTTTTTACAAACAAGTGAAAATAAATTATAATCAGTTTAAAATAGACTGTTATAACCAAAAAGTGTTTTATGTAATTTTCATGGTAGCCACAACAAATCTCTCTGCTAGACACATCAAAGATAAAAAGAAAAGAATTAAATCATACTGCAACAAGAAATAAACCACAAATGAACACAGAGAGGGAGAAAGGAACAATAGAACTATAAACAACCAGAAAACAATAACTTTGCATTAAACCCTTATATATCATTTTACTCTAAATATAAATGGATTAAATACTCCAATCACCACCACCCACCACCCAAAGTCAAATAAACTTCCATTACCATATATTTAACCCCCATTACCCTTTTCTACCCCTAATACAATATACAGACCATTCATCATAGAACTGTACACTTGAAACCTATCTAATCTTATTACCCAATGAACCCCCAAATTTTAATAAAAATACTCCAATCAGAGCACAATATCAATGTAAGACATTCCTCCCCCCTCCTAACAATGAATTAAACAACCAGACATGAACAAAAGTATCTCAGTGGGAGCTGTTTACAGCTCACCTGTGCATCTGAAAATAGACAATCAGACCTGGTAAGGAATGTGAATCCAAGCGAATCAGTGAGCCTGCGCCATCCCATCACTGTGGTAAGGAGGAAAAACTGGAGAGTACTGACTTATTCAGATATTCGGGGTGAGCAAGAAACTCTTCTAGAGCTCCGCTGCCATCAGTGCCACCAGAGGTGAGCTATACCAGAGAGGAAGTAGAAAGCAGTGGATGACTACCCAGCTACCCCAGTTTTGTGGGTCACAGCTGGAGAAACCTGTTTTTCGCCAGCAGTACCCAGAGTAGTAAGGTGGAATTCCATTATTGGGGGGAGGGAGGAGGAAGAGGAATGAGAAAGGGAAGGAAGCAGATAGGAATATCAGAGAGCATTAAAGGAATTTGTTTCCTACTAGATGCTTCAGGACTTCAGCAAGAAGGCAGCTCACAAGCCCCTGGGAGTGTCCCAGTAACAAACCTCCCCACTGGATCAGCAGGCACCCCCATCTCTCTGAATGCTTCACCTATGCCTCCTTATTTTATGTGGCCAGATCTCCTTGTACATACTCCCAAGTGCAGCAGACGGAGCAGGTGCAGTGATCATAGTGCTCTTGGAAATAGGGACAAGGGTCTGTGGGCAAGGTGGGAAACAGCTGAAGCTATAGCACCACCTTCTGGAAAATAAAATAGAAGTTGCCTGTGACCAGTCTGGCGAATTATAAAGCCCACAAGATACATATAAAAGCTTCAAAGTTTTGTCATGAGGAAACAAGAAAAAAGAATGGAGTAGCTCTGCCCACATGAAAGCTAAGAAAACACCAGATATGGCAACACTAATCATTTGTACCCCATCTGAAGGCAACCAATAAAGATTTAAGGAGGTGTCTACTACTTCAATGAGAAAACAGTAGTGGGGAAAAAAAAGAGATATTAAAAAATCAAGAAAACGTTAATATGTCACCTCCAAAATATACCAATAATTCTTCAAAAACTGAGCTTAAGGTGTAGAATACTGTTATTTAGCTCATAAAGATTTTGGAATAAATGTATAAAGAATTCAATAATCTACAAAGAAAACACAAAAGGAAAGTTCAATTATATTAGAAAAATACACGAACAAAATAAGCTTTTTGCCAAAGAGTTAGAAATCATCAAACACCCAGAAATTCAATAAGTGAGATGAATAATACATTAGAGAGCATCTTCAATAGAGTAGAGCAGATGGAAGATAGAATAAGTAACTAAAAGAATAGGAATTTTGAAATAATACAGTTAGGAATGAACAAAGGAAAAGAAAAAGAACAAAGAAATCCTTATAATCGATGTGTCTCAACCAAAAATAAAAATGTTAGAATAATGAGGACTCCAAAAAAAGAAGAAATGGATAAGGTGACCAAAATTTTATGTAAAGAAATAGTAGCTGAGCCCAGCTGGTGTGGCTCAGTGGTTGAGCATCGACCTATGAACCAGGAGGTCACAGTTAGATTCCTGGTCAGAGCACATGTCTGGGTTGCAGGCTTGACCCCCAGTGTGGGGTGTGCAGGAGATCAATTATTATCTCACATTATTTATATTTCCATCTCTTTCTTCCTCTCCCTTCCTCTCTGAAATCGATAAAAATATATTTTTATATAAAAAGGGAAATAATAGCTGAAAGTTCCCAATCCTGGGGAAAGATTTTGAAATTCAAGTTCACAAACCTAACAGGTACTCCATTATCTCAATGCCAAAAGACTTTCTCCAAAACAAATTATAATAAAACTACCAACAGGGTGAGTCTAAGATGGTGGCTTAGAAGGATACTGAACTTGTCTCCTCCCAAGAACATATCAAATATACACCTAAATTTGGAATAATTCCTCCTGAAAGATAATTGAATAGCTTCTACACAACAAATGAGAGAGACTGCATAGAGAAAGTTGGGGAGCCACTAGTGGTCTCTGGGAGCTGAGGGAACTCTCTGTGAAAGAAGGAAATGGTGAGCACCATTCTTTACCTATCCCTGGATATCAGGTGAAAGTTCCATCCAAGTTCAATGGCTGACATGAAGGGTTGTTCACCCCTCCAGAGCTAGTGCCAACAGGGACAGGAGGGTGCCATAGCCCATGCACATGAGGTTTCCACACCCAGAGAGTAATCAAATGGATATGGCATGGTGCTACTGCACACACCCATGGACTGTGTGTGCACACAGAGCTCCTCAGCCCAAAGATAAGATGAAACTAGCAAAGCACCACGGTGCCCACATGTAGCACTGCTCTGTCCAAAGAAAGCGCAAAGATAGTGGGGTGCTTCTGCGTAAGCTCATAGAGCTGTTCTACCAGGAGAAAGTGCAGACCCAGCAAAGTGCTGCAGTACAAGCACACAGGGCTGCCCTGTCCAGAGAAAGTGAGGCACTACGGTGAGCACACACAGTGCTACCTCACCAGGAGAGGTTGCATAAATGTTGGGGTGCTGCTGCGTGAACACATAGAGATGCCCCCTAAGCCAAAACCTCCTCCAAATACAAAAATACAACCCAGAACTTCCACTTCTGGGCATTTATCTGAAGAAAACAAAAATACTAACTCAAAAGATGTATGCACCCTTATGTTTATTGCAGCCTTACTTACAAGATATGGAAGCAACCTAACTGCCCATTAGTAGACCATTCAATAAAGAAGATGTGGTGTCCTAGCTGGTTTGGCTCCGTGGATAGAGTGTCGGCCTGGGGACTGAAGGGCTCTGGGTTTGATTCCAGCAGCAAGCTAAGCTACCTGTCAGAGTGTCTGTGCCCTGGTGGTCAGTGCACATCATAGCAACTGGTCGAACGGTCAGACACTTGGCATATTAGGCTTTTATTATACAGGACTAGGGGCCCAGTACATAAAATTCGTGCACTGGGGAAGGGTCCCTCAGCCCAGCCTGCCCCCTCTCACATCCTGGGAGCCCTCAGGGGATGCCCTAAGCTGCAGTCTGGCCTCCCTTTGTGGGAGGCGCCCAGATCAGGGGAAGGCGACAGCCCCATCATCCTGCTGCCGCAGCCACTGCCAGTCACCACAGCCACCAAGGTGTTTTCATCAACACAGACTCCGGTCCCTTCACCATGAAAACATGACAACTTTCTTTAAGCATTTTCAAGATGTGTCTTTCATAAGATATGACATTTCTTTCTTTTTCTTTTTATCCTCCCCTGAGGATATGTTTCCATCGTTTTTTTTCCCCTTCCCTCCAATCACAGGTTCAGCCCCTACCCAAGCCTAAAGCCTCCGCCCCAGGCTTTAGGCTTGAGAACGGGTCCCTTCCCCCCCTCCCCTTCACTTGCAGGCTTGGCCCCTTCCCCGCCCCTCTGATGGCCAGCTGGGAGTGAGCTGGGTGCTGAGGAGGTTCCCAGGACCCAGGTATGTATGCAAATTAACCACCATCTTTGTTGGGTTAATTTGCATACTCACTCCTATTGGCTGTGGGCATAGCAAAGGTATGGTCAATTTACATGTTTCTCTATTATTAGGTAAGATTATAAATCAATAAACCAGGTAGAAAAAAATGTAATTTGGAGAAAATGCTTAAGGAAAATATCCAGGCTACTAATGAAATTAACACCTTCAGATATTTAGCACAAGGAGCCAAGCAATCAGGTCAGTTTTCTTTATACCCCTCCCCTCATGAGAAGGGTGAAAAGCCTGTATTCTAGGCCATTCACACCCACCTGTTTTGGTTCTTATGATCTCTTGACCCAGATGCAATGATTCTTGCTTTGATGTCCCCAGCATATGCACCTTCCCCTTGCTAACCTTCTTTAATTCTTTTGAAAAATACACCTGGTTCCACCTTAGCCAGTTTGGCTCAATGATTATAGAGCAAAGGTTGCGTATTCGATTCCTAGTCAAGGGCACTTACCTCTGTTGTAGTTCCCTCAGCCCCTATAGGGGCGAGTGTGGGAGTCAAGCGATGTGTCTCTCTCATGTGGATGTTTCTCTCCCCCCAGCCCCCAACACTCACACTTCCTCCCTTCCACTCCTTCTGGAAATCAATGGAAAAAAATATCCTTGGGTGAAGATTAATCAGAAAAATGTACCTGGTCCCATTCTCACCTATCCCCACTCATTTTCTGCCCAGTGATTGTACCTAATCTGACAAATGAATCAGTATAATGTACTTGTGGAGATCAAATATGATTTATGTATTAACTCTCCCAAGTAATAGTGTGATTTTTTAAATAAAATAATTCAGAAGAGAAGTGTTTTTGCATTCACTATTCCCTTGACCATATTTTCTGCCAGCCCTACAAGTTGTTCTGCCAGCCCTCCTGTATCTCAGACTTATTTTAAACCCTCAAACTGAGGTCCTTCATTTCTCACAAAAAGTACAGTAATCTAGTTGGTGTGGATTCTTCCAAAATAATATGATTTCAAGATCATTCCTCGTAGGTTAATATGGATCTACTTCATTCCTATTAACTGCCACATTGTATTCCACAGAAAAGCTTATACCATAATTTATTGCCATTCCCCTATTGATAGACATTTAGGTTGTCTATAATTGGTCATTATTATAATCAATGCTGAAATGAACATCTTTACTGTACATGCACCAGCCTCTACATATATAAGCATCCTTGTACTATAGACACCAAAAAGTAGAATTTCTAAGATATAGGGTATGTGATCTTTTTGGTCATAATAAATACAGGAAATATTCCCTCCAATATGACTAACACTTTTTATCTCCAACCAGTAGTGAATTATATTTGCCCATTTTCATATATTCTGTCAACACTGGGTCTTAAAAAACTTGTAATATTTGCTATTTAAATGAGTAAAAATAGTTCTTATTCTAATTTTATTTCCATGATTAGTAGTGAGGTTGAACTTATTTTTGTTTATTGAATATATATAATCTATCTGTGAATTATTTGTTAATTTTTATTCATTTTATAGTTTTATTATTTGTGATTTTTTTATATATAGGGTGTCCCAAAAATGTATACACACTTAACAGCTGATAGCTCAATTGATGTCTCTCTATTTTCAGATTTAGCCCATTGAAATTAATAATTATTCAAAGGACTTATGTGCACACATATGAGCCTAAACGGTGGTCAAGGACAATAGGGGGGTGGGGGCATGAGTTGGGGAGTGGGAGATTGGAATGGGGGGTTGAGGACAAATATGTGATACCTTAATCAATAAAGAAATTAATTTTAAAAATAATAGATTAAAAAAAGAAAAAATTTCAAAAACAAAAAGCAAAGTGTGTATGTTGGACACGCTTGTGTTATATGTGTGGCTGTGTTTTACCTTCTTATGGTATCTTATATTATTCACATATTTTGAATTTGCAGAAATATATAACACATATCTATTATGATATTTAAGATACTGCTGTGTTGTTTTCTTTCTGGTATCCCTCATTAGGAAGTGAATTGCTTGAGAGTAGCTGTATTTTATTCGTTTCCATAGCAACCAGCAAAGAGTCTGGATTATTGGTCGCTTTTCAGTCAATATTTGTAGCATCCAGTTGATTATGCTTTTAACCCAAAGGGATGACAATAACTCTTAGAATAAAGAAATATTACCGGAAAACCTATAAGTCCTGAGAATTCTTGTTTTGTATCATTTGTAATAAAAAATCCCTTTCTGGCAGTCACTCCTCGATCTGTTTTTCTAGATCTTGTTCTCAATTTTTCTCACAGGATTTCCCCCTTTCTACTTTCTCCCCAGTGTCTCTGAAAGACAAAGCTTCCCAAAGCAGAGTCTTCGAACAAGACAGCCTCCCACATCCCCACCAAAGGTTGGTATTTATACTAAAGTAGCTTTGGAGTTTAAAGCTGTCCCTATCCCCTCCTCTTCTGCAGCCCTTCTTAGAAAATAACAACAAAAAATAAATGATGGTGAGAATAGGAATGGGCAGGGAAAGCCAGCCAACTGAATCAGTATCCACAAGAGCCTTTGTAGGGAATATTTTTTAAAAGCATTCAGGCTTAGCCAGAATGGCTCAGTGGTTGAGCATTGACCCATGAACCAGGAGGTCATGGTTCAATTCCCCGTCAGGGTACAGGCCCGGGTTGCAGGCTCGATCCCTAGTAGGGGGGTGTGCAGGAGGCAGCCGATCAATGATTCTCTCTCATCATTGATTTTCTATCTCTTTGTCTCCTTTCCTTTCTGAAATGAATAAAAAATATTTTTTTAAAGAGCATAGTCTTCATGAGACCCCATTCTGGGATGTTGCTGACTAGATTACCAATAATAGGGAGGGCCTCATGTGCTTAAACAGAGAAATTATTGTGCTTAAGACAGACCAGCTTCCTTTCTTACCCCATGCTAACATACAATAGTTTCATCACTATAGTTTACACAGCTTGGGCCACAGGACCTATCTATCTATGTCATGCTATATGGAGGAAACATAAAATAGAGACAAAGTCAAAATAATATCCATGGTATGTGAAGTTTAAAATATTTTATTAATAAAAAAGTACAATAATCAAACATAACAAGATTGCTTAGTACCCAAGCACACACTCTGCCCGGATGCCACAGAGAGAGAGAGTCTCTTTAGGTTAGAACAGAGTAACCTCTAAAGTGGCCATGCTAGCTGAGGAAATCCTTGAGTATTTCCAGGTGCACAACAGGCTCATATATAAGAGATTGTTCGTGATCCTAGCCTCAAAGCCATATCTCTGGAGCAAGAACTAGTATAACATAGAGGAAAATGGGGTGCTGCTCTAAAGCACTGAAATAACGAGGCACAAACATAAGAGTTATAGAGACTAAAGCTTATATACTGTTCTGTAATTTCCTTAAACAAACTAACAATGACAAAAAAAATTCAGTCAGTCCCTTCACTTCGGGCTCCTTTCCCCAACATACATACACAAATACGCTTCTGGGACTGCTCTGCTGCTGTGACCTCCCGCCAAAAACCAGGGATGGACAATTCTAGGGATTCTCTTCCTCTTTTCATTCAGAAATACAAGAAAAACAGCACTGCATACAACATACTTCAAAAGTAATGTCCAACACAACTACTGACCCTGGGAAACATCTATTGGAAGGGAAAGAGAGTTTAACTGTTAACAAAATAATCTCTCTCCCTCGGCCCTCAATCCACCATCGGAAAAGGAAATGGAAGGTGAAACCAGAGTGAGAATCAAAGAAGTATCCTGCCACTGGTATGAATTGCATCCTCTTCCACCCCGCTCCCACCCCAAACATCCCACCTCACTTTCCTCCTATCTATGCTGCTCAGGGTACAGGAAGTGGGGAGAGAGCAATGGAACTGGTGAAGTTGAACTGAGCAGTGTCTGGAGGGCTCTGGGAAATTGCCTTTGTGCTTCTGACAGGGTGACATGTAATGTGGTCCAGGCAGAGTGAAGAAAGGGTAATACAGTGTTTGTAGCAATGGATTTTGTCTACCTATCCCTTTAGGCCCTAATATGTTTTGAGTCTGGAAACAGATCAGGATTCTATAGTTAGTAACGAGGAGAATGCAGGAAAAGTGAAAGTAGAATAGGGAATAATATTGCTTCCAGTGACCGCTCTTCAATGATCCTTGTCACTGACTCAAATTTAGCTCTATATTACCAAAAAAAAGCCTAATCCTCTCCGTTTTCTAGGGCAAATATAGGGGATTATCCTTATCATCATAGTGATTATCACAATACTTTTTATTCATTTAGGAATCTCCCATCGTTGTTGCCAACATCCATTAATAAGAATCCTCACAACATTCCTGTGAGGTAGATATTTAGGTCCCCATTTTACAGATGGGTTAACTGAGGCACAGAGAGGTGATGTGACTTGCCTAAGGTCAACCAAGCAAGAGATGAGAAAGTACGGGAGAGGTAACTTAGGGTAGCACCCTTAATGTTAGAGAGCCATATTTGCCCATGAGAAAGGAGTGTTATATTTTATTTTCATTCAGGCACACCCACTTTCTTCTGTGTCCATCTCTCTATGTAGACAATTAGCACACTGTAGGGGAACCAATAATTCCCTAGACCTATTGAAGGTTGGTTCAATACCCAATGGTTTGGTTATTGGGGAAACTTTTGGGGGGCAGAATAGATTTTCAAATTCTTGGAACCATGATGATAGAAATCCCTAATTCCTAAATTTTGCAGATCACTTGGTTTCAAAAAGTTGTTGGAGTTTGAAAACATGTTACTATCATACAAATAAGCACTGTGTTCTAGTTGTTATCCAGTGTACATATGAACAATTCAGATACTGCTATTTATAATAATAAAAGCATAATATGCTAATTAGACCAGATGTCCTTCCGGATGAAACTGGGACTGCGAGGGGAGCCTGGGTCCCAGGGGCCCAGAGGGAAGCTGGTGCCAGCAGTCGAGGGAAGGAAGGCCTACTCTTGCACAAAATTCGTGCACCAGGCCTCTAGTATATTTATACTAGAATTGCACAATTAAGCAAATAGATGTCAGAGTGTGGGAGATAGCTTTCTTACTGTTTGAGTGGGAGGTTACAAATGATACATTTGGTGATGGACTGGTACTGGCAACATCAGTATGAACTCACGTTTAGCTTAATAAAAATATGGAAGATTACCTATAGAAATATTTGTAGATATGTGTATATATACATGAGTTAGTGTACATACATATATTTTTTTGTTCTGTCAACTGAGATGGCCTAGAAGCAACAATACCCCAGTAGCCATAAGCATACTTAATCCTAGATCTTGGTTTCTAATACAATTATCCATTAAAAAGAATCAGGGCTCCTGAAAGAAATGGTTGATTATAAGAGTGCACCAAAAATATATAAGATGAGCCTGGAGCATCTTGTAGTGCCAGCAAATAAATATATGCTAAAAAAAAAAAAAAATGACGGGGGAATGTCAAAAGGACTTGGGAGCCAACCCAAAAGAGCATCCAATGGCCAAAACTGGAACAATTTGAGCATACAAAATAAAATTGCATTGGATTATAATCCCAAGAATAAAGTAAATGTGAGTCCATACTGATACAAGTAAATTATTGCATAAATTAAATGAGGGAGAAGAATCAAATCTCCCGTGCAGAATTTTTTGTAGATATTCACACTCTAGGATGCGGTGCACAACTCTCCTTAAGTGTGGGATGCATAGTGACTTCCCTCTAAAGAGTACAGTATGGAATGTGGTGGAGAAAGTACAAAGGAGGAAGCTGACAAACACAATGTCAGCTCGGTAGTCCAAGTCAACATCAAAGATTAAGTCATGTTCATTTGATGCGATAAAAAGAGCTCTATGGTCTTCCTCCTTTTAACCTCAGTTTAATATGAGAAAAAGATCAGACAAATCTCAATTGAGGAACATACTATTCAAAAGTGTCAAGGGGAAAAAAAATCTGAAAAAGTGCCACATTCAAGAAAAGCCCAAGAAGATATGACCACTAAATGTGACATATCTTGAGTGGGATGCTGTAACAACAACAAAAAAAGGATATTAGGTAAAAGTTTAGGAAATTTGAATAAAGTTTGGACTTTAGTTAATAAAACATCATTATTACTTCATTAATTATAACAAATGTGCCATACTAATGAAAGATGTCAATAATAGGAAAAACCAGGTTATAGGGTATAGGGAAACTGTAGAATCTTCACAATTTTTCTGTAAGTCTGCAACTGTCCTAAAATAAACAATTCATTTAAAAAGAAGTTACCCTCACAAATCTTTCTGTCTTACCCAAAATTCTTTCCACCTAATGTAACCAACCAATTCACATTCTTCAGTTTTTCCTGAATTTTCCAATTATAATCATCAATAGTTATGTTCAACTGACAATTATCTACAAATGGAGGAACTCCACTGCAACAAATCCCAGGATATTGTCCAATCCCAGCAAATAAGGTTGCCTAAGAGCTACAGTTCCTGCCCAGCCAGTGTTGCCCAGCACTCTGAGCATTGTCCCACGCACCAAGAGGTCGAGATTCAAGTCCCAGTCAGTGCACATGCCTGGGTTGCAGGCTCGATCCTCAGTAGGGGGTTTGCAGGAGGCAGCTGATTGATGTTTCTATCTTTCTCTCTCTTTTCCTCCCTCTCTAAAAATAAATAAAAACATTTATTTATTTATTTATTTTAAAAAAAAGAGCTACCGTTCCTTTTCATCTCGCTGTCTACCTAACAGAATCCTATGTGCTTTTGGTGCAGTACTCTATTGTACTATATTTGAATCCCTGTATGTTATGAAATACTCAATAAATTTTGACACATCTCTTAAAGAGTATATAATGATTGGAATGACTTTATTATTATTTGGAGGGGACTATTAATAAAGCAGTAACAAAATCCCTCCTTACTTTGCAGGAAAAAAATGAATAAAGATTTAGGTGGCAAAGATAGCAATTTTAGGAGTTTTAATTTGATCATCATAGTTAGTACAATAGTATGTTTGATAGCCTTTATTTATTAACAGGTTATATACTCCAATGCAAAAGATCCTGAGGTCTGGGGAGTGTTTTGAACTCTGGGAAAGGGAGTTTCAGGATCCAAACTCTGGAGAAAATGGGTCCTTGAACTCTACTGTGAAACACTGTATCAACTACTCAGTTATAAGCTTAAGCCAATATAATATATATGATGGTAAGTCACTTTTAACCATCTTAGAGCTACATAAAAGTTCCCTTTCAGTCTATAGTGTGGAACTTAGACACCAAAAGTCAGAGGAAAGTCTGTTTCAAAATAACCATGAGAAGTGTAAAAATCCACGTGTCGTTTTGAATAATACAGGCAGGCCTTGAATTCATAAAGGTTTATAATCTGGACATTGCATGTTTAAATGAGGTAAATCAATTCTGAGATATTACAGAAAGTGTCAGAAGAGAAATATCGTGTACCTGATGTTATATGTCCATGACCACAGGCACACTTTACTTATTATATAATCAGCCGAGTGTTCTAATTTTCTGAAGCATAACATATAAAATTGGACAAATACTGCAACCAATCATGTAAATTTTTCTCTAATCTGATTTAATAATGTGACCCCTGGGAGAATGAGTGTGCAGGTCCATAAGGCCTCAAGGAACATCTGTGGAAAGGATCTGACCCGTATTTGTCTCATCTGTAAAATATGAATGATGGATAGGACTAGTTGGCTAATGGGATCCCTCGTTGGTGCTAGAATTCTATGATTTATTCAGAATGGACAAACCTTGGGAGGTAGTAACCTAAAATATGTAAGCAGGGACTGGTTGAATATCTGCCAAGGAAGAGGGGTTCCATATGAACCTTTAGGAGAGAGGCTGAGTCCAAAGTGAAGGGATACAAACTCCCCCTCCCCCCCAAAGAGAGGAAATATGACATGTGGAGGTAGATCTGAGGTCCAGAGCCTGGAACACAGGGTTTTATGTCTCAGAGACTATTATGAAATAGGTTTGGTAACCAAATGTCTATATTATGCAATATGCTGTAATGGCTGAAAGAAATGCCATAGGTGCTCATAGCAGTTGCAGAGCATCAAATTGCTTTCAGAAATTATCTCAATTTTCACTAGAAGCCTCCTATTCCAATTGAAACACAGGAATGCATGCTAATAATGCCATGGAATGAACAAATCTTTTTCTTACAACCCCTCACCTTTCTATGACATGGCCCCAGTGTATGATTTCTCATCATGCATTATACTCATAATAGTTGCTTTATGTAAACAAAAGAATAAACAGTACAGTACAGCCCCTCGAGACACTGTCTCAACAGGCTGCCATTTGAATGAGGTTTGTGATTACAGCACTTTTAGCGTCATATCCAAGTGACAGTCCCTCTCTATTTTTTTTATTCTGCTTCTTCCTGTCATGGTCCAACATGCTCTCCTGAAACACTTTTCATCCTACCAGCATGTCAACGTGTGCTTCAAATATTTGTCCTAACTCCGTGGTCGGCAAACCGCGGCTCGAGAGCCACATGCGGCTCTTTGGCCCCTTGAGTGTGGCTCTTGCACAAAATACCACGGCCTGGGCGAGTCTATGTTGAAGGAGTGGCGTTAGAAGAAGTTTACGTTTAAAAAATTTGGCTCTCCAAAGAAATATCAATCGTTGTACTGTTGATATTTGGCTCTGTTGACTAATGAGTTTGCCGACCACTGTCCTAATATTTAACCCCAAAAAGAAGGTGATTGTGCTGTAAAATCCTTAATGTTGAAGGAGGAAGAGAAGGAAGGAGAAGGAGATGGGCAAGATCACTTCATTCCCTTCAATGGACTTAAGAAGCAGAAGTGCCCGCACTGTGTGAAAACCAAACTGTCAGGACAAATAGGACTGGATTTACAAAACCTCTGAGTTTTGCATGGGACTCAGTAAGTTCACTGAGAATGTGTCCTATGCTCAGGATGCCAATCCATTCTACCAACAAGCTACACTGTTATGCCCTCTTCTGTCTAGGAACTTGAAAAAAAAAAAGTCATTTTAAAACACTACCAACCACTTTTAAGTACTGATTTTTTCAAAAATATGGATAAGAATTCTAGAACAAAAGGAGGGAAAAACAGGAAAAAAAGCAGCATATGTTTGTTCACAGCCTTGAGTTGGATTCCTGTTTTGTTATTGTAGAAAAAGTGTCCCATCTGCGACCATGGGTGCCACACTTTTTATTCAACCTAGACGGAGATGTGAGGATGGAATATGAGGAGCCACCATGGGAAATCAGCTATTTTTGCCTCCAGTCTCATCAACCTGGCTCAGTGAGCTACTCCGGTCCCATCCCAGAGGCAAGCTGAAGTCAAAGAGGAAAAGATGGTCATGACCTCAGCGCACACCCAGGAATGAGACCAGCGCAGCTCTTCTCGTGCGGACTGTGGAGCTCACATGGTGTCATGGCGCCTGCGGTGCAGGGACAGGTGGTCAGAGCGAGAAAAGCTCCGGTTGCAGTCTGTGCACCGGAAGGGCTTGATGCCCGTGTGCTTGCGGAAATGGCGAGTGAGCTCATCCGAGCGAGCAAATTTCCAGGAGCAGCCATCCCAGGTGCATTTATAAGGCTTCTCTCCTAAAAGGGAAAGATGAAGAAAACAAAACAAGGGGAGTCAGAGATGTTTGGACACAGAAAAGATAACAGAGGCTGTAAGCTTTTAGCAAGGCTTTGGTCAAAAGGTAAGGCAATCACTTTGAAGATAGGCTCTTGTTCAATCTCACAGAAGTACTCCGGAGAAGGCGGCAGGCGCTGGCTCCAACAGGCCTTTGCTTGAATCCTGGCTCTACTACATACCAGCTGTGTGACCTGAAATAAGTAACTTCTCTCTGGCTGGGTCTCTGTTTAATCATCTCTAAAGGTGAAGAAAATAACTCGCAGGGCTGTTTGACACATCTCTTCTGAACACAGCTAGTAAATGAGAAACCTGGGATCCAAACTGAGGTCTTTGACACTTGACCCTGCACCACACTGTAGCAGCCACACCCTCCCCTCTAATACCTCCCAGCAAATAGTCAAAAGGAGAGACACATACCCAGAAAGAAAATGTGATCCACTAGAAGGAGCCCTCAGCTTAGCCTACAGGCTTTCTTCTGTGTCAGGTCAGAAATTAAAGTGCATGGAATGGGAGGAGGAGATTAAGTCAAATTTTTAAAAATAGTTCATGCTCAGTATCTGCAGGGTGCTTCTGGGTTACATATGGAATATGTATGCTCTGGATAAAAAGCTAAATGAAAAAAAGTAATAGAAAATACATTAACACAAGAGGATCCCATTAGGGTGTGTAAATCACACAGTGCATGTTTAAGTACTCAGAACAAAGGTAATATCAATATACTTAAATGCAAATTATGAGATAAATTATTAACAGTAAGTGAATATCTGGAAAGTGAGGAGAAAAGCTGTGGGAAAAGGACTTTCTTTCTTTTTTTTTTACTTCTCACTTTTCTGTGTCAATTGAATATTTTAAAAATCATGATATCATATGTTATAATAAAATTTTATTTTCTTTGTTTTATATCCATTGTAATCATAGTAAACATACAGTATTTATTTCAGATGTACAACATAGTAATGTGGTCATCTCACTAATTCTAAGAATCATAAAAGAGAGAAGAGACATTACAATGGATGCCTCAGATATAAAAAGTATTATAAGGGACAATTATGTACAATTGTATGCCCACAGACTACATAACTTAGAAGAAATGAATAAATTCCTAGAAACATACAACCTACCAAAACTGGCTCAAGCCCTAACCAGTTTGGCTCAGTGGATAGAGCATCGGCCTGCAGACTGAAAGGTCCCAGGTTTGATTCCAGTCAGGGGCATGTATCTTGGTTGTGTGCACATCCCCAGTAGGAGGTGTGCAGGAGGCAGCTGATTGATGCTTCTCTCTCATCGATGTTTCTAACTCTATCCCTTTCCCTTTCTCTCTGTAAAAAATCAATAAAATATATATTTTTTAAAACTGGCTCAAAAAAAAAAAAAAATAGAAAGCCTAAACAGGCCATTAACAAATAAGAAGATTGAGTCAGTAATCAAAAATCTTTCAACAAAGCTGGCCGGTGTGGTTCAGTGGTTGAAAGTCGACCTATAAACCAGAAAGTCACAGTTCAATTCCTGGTCAGGGCATATGCTGGGATTGCTGGCTTGGTCCTCAGTAGGGGAATGCTGCTGGTCAACGCTCAACCACTGAGCCACTCTGGCTGGGCCCCCTTCCACTCTTGTAACTCAATGCTTCCACCACCAACCACTGCACTTAATATGCCCTGGCAATGCTGGGCTTCCGTCAGTTATTAGAACAAGACAAACTTACTCCTGTCTCCTAGCTTTTGTACTCTGCCTAGATAAGAGTAACACTTTCCTTAAACTTTTGGCATAGTTGGCTCCTTCTCATAATTATGTCATTTAATGTAAGAACCTTTTTTAAAATACTGATTTGAACAACCTTTTCAAAAGCATTTATTAGACAACTGGAGAAATTTGATATTAAGAAATTTTTACATTCCTTTCTTTGAGCACTTTAAATATCTCCTGCCACTCCCTTCAGCTTATTTTTAAATGTCCGTTGCCTTTTAAAGATATATTCTTAAGTATTTATGACAAAGATAATATGATGTCTGAAATCTGCTTCAAAGTAATAGTGTGGGATGGGGGCGTTGCAAGGGGTGTGGAGGAAACAAAATTGGCCACATACTGAAATAATTGCTGAAGTTGTCTCTCTCTCTCTCTCTCTCTCTCTCTCTCTCTCTCTCTCTCTCTCTCTCTCCATTCCTTCCACTCTTTCTAAAAAAATCAATGGAAAAATATCCTCAGATGAAGATTACAAAAAAAAGGAACACCTACAGGTAATCAATGGAGATGATGGCCATTCAGAAGACACCAGGCTTAGTGTAGTCATAGGCTGGTTTTATAAAAGCTTCGAGTAGCCAAAACCGGTTTGGCTCAGTGGATAGAGCATCAGCCTGCGGACTGAAAGGTCCCATGTTCGATTCCGGTCAAGGGCATGCATCTTGGTTGCAGGCACATCCCCGGTTGGGGGTGTGCAAGAGGCAGCTGATGGATGATTCTCTCTCATCTCATCGATGTTTCTAACTCTCTATCCCCTCTCTCTTCCTCTCTGTAAAAAAATCAATAAAATATATTTAAAAAAAAAAAAAAAAGCTTAGAGTAGGAACAAGGCATAAGAGTAAAAGCCATGAATGGAATCTAATCCATGATTATAAATGGATCAATCTTTGAAGACTTTCTTCCCTTCCTATCTCTCAGAGGCTATACGGTGTGTGTGTGTGTGTGTGTGTGTGTGTGTGTGTGTGTGTTTTGGGGTGGGGTGAAGGTGACCAGACCTGTATGGATTCTGCGGTGGGCTTTCAGGTGAGAGCTTTTGGTGTATACTTTGCTACATCCTGCAAAGTCACATTGGTGAATCCGTCTTCTTTTCAAGTCAAGGGACTCTTCTCCCTGCATTTGGGCCATTGCTGCTGGTCTGAGCAAAAAATAAAAAAAGAGAAACAGGGTCAATGAATGCTTTTAATGTGAAGTCTAAATAAATGGACATACATGCAGTAGGACCACTGCATACATGCAAATTAGTCACTAGACCCTTAAAAGAAGAAGTAAGATAGTACAAGCAATTCCCTCAACTAGCCCTTCCTGCTCAGTACGTGCAGGTTCCAGGAGGTGGCAATGTTTCCTTGGGTGATTTCTGTTCCCAAACAGTGTGAGCATTTCGCAAGTCTCATATTTGTGTTTAAAGAAATATATTTTTCATATTACAGGGGTGCTCAAACTTTTTAAAGTGGGGGCCAGATCACGGTCCCTCAGAGAGCTGGAGGGCCGGACTATATGAACTACTAATTCCTACTGTAACACCTCGGCTGCGCTCACTGCCCAAAAAACCTGGCGGGCCGGATCAGACTCCTCTGCGGGCCGCATGTGGCCCGCGAGCCGTAGTTTGAAGACCCCTGTCATACAACATGGTTGCTAAAATACAAGCCAACTACTTTGTTAGTCCCAACACTGGATGACAAGGCTGCTTTCAACGTACAGAAAGAAACCCTATGCAGCTGTACTTTACAGGAAATTTGCCGATTTTTCAAGGGTAAAATTGATGATCTACAATTAGAACCTAACTCTGCCACAATATGCATGCCCGTGCACATGGACGCACACAAACTCATACCTTTGCTGGGAAAGGTTTCCCTATATTTTTTTGTCCCCAAATTCTTGCTACTGTGTCTAAGAATTTGTTCCATTTCTACCACAGATACACATATATACTTAGAAAGGGTCTTGAAGTGAAGACCAAAGTACTCACTCTTGCTGCAGTCCCTGTAAGGCCAAGGATCCACTCTCATTTGCACTTTCCTCACTGTCACTTGGGACTTCCAGTGGAGACATAGACATGGGGTCAACTTTCACTAAAAGCAAAGCAAAGGAACAATATGGGCTACAAATATGTGTCTCTGTTATAATTTTCAGGATTCCCAGTTTGGCCCACAATGAGAAGGAGCAGAAAGAAAAATAAAGGAAAGGAAAAGATGGGAGAATTGTATTTGTGTAGAAGGAAGAGAAGAATATTTAATTTAGCATAGTGGGAAAGAGCAATTCCTTTGAGGGAAAGATACTCAGGAACATTCTGGTACCACAAGAATAAGCTTCTCTGGGCTAGGGAGTGGGATAGGACAGTGAGTTTCTCTAGGATAGGGTCTGGTTACGAATGAACTCTACCTCCAGCCCCCAGGATAGGGTCTGCTTAAAAGTCAGGTTCAATGTGTGCTTGTTGAATCATACTCTCTGAATAGTTCCCTGGCTGTCCTAAGACAAATGCCTAGTCTCAGCCCACAGGTGATAATGCCCCCTTTGGCTTTTGTGCTCCTAAATGAAAACAAGCCAATGAAACACATACCGGGTAGCTAGTAGGTGTTTGATACATGTTACATCCTTCCTTTTCCCTATGTTGGAAGAAGCCCTCAAATATTTCTTATTATCAACTAGTGGTCCCTCTTGCAATCCAGGACCACTGGTTCCTAATCACTCACCTGCCTGCCTGTCTGATCACCCCTAACCACTCTGCCTGCTGGCCTGCACACTCCCAACTGCTCCCCCCACTGCCGACCTGCTCGCCCCCAACTGCCCCCCCTGCTACCAGCCTGCTCACCCCTAACTGGACCCCTCTGCCAGCCTGCTTGCCCCCAACTGCCTTCCCCTCCTGGCCTAATCACCCCAACCGCCTCTGCCTTGGCCCCGCCACCATGGCTTTATCAGGAAGGATATCTGGAAGGTGTCCCGGAAGAGCTCCTGGTCTAATTAGCATATTACCTTATTATTAGGATTGATTACTTGTGTTTCTGACACCAAACGAAATTCAATCCTGTGGTCAGCAGTCTCCTAGATCTAGTAAAAGCTAGAAACTGAAGGATGCTAATAAAGTTGAATGAGGAAGGACCTGGCTAGTGCAATTGCCTTCATACCTTATTGTACATCATTCACTGAAATGTTTTAAACATGGCCCTGGCCAGGTGGCTCAGTTGGTTGGAGCACTGTCCTGTACACCAAAAGGTTGCAGTTTCGATTCCCAGTCAGGGCACATACCTAGGTTGTGGGTTCAATACTCGGTCCGGGTACGTACAGGAGGCAACCAATTGATGTCCAATTGATGTTTCTCTCTCTCTCTCTCTCTCTCTCTCTCTCTCTCCAGGAGGTAACCAATTGATGTTTCTCTCTCACATTAATGTCTCTCTCTCTCTCTCTCCCCCCCCCCCTCTTTCTCCCCTCCTTCCTCTCTCTAAAATCAATAAACATATCCTCGGGTAAAGAAAAAGTTTTAAATATGCATCTCAATATGTATGTGTTTGCATGTGTGTTATAAATGTGCTAGTATATTACAATTTTGTGTACATTATGAAAATAAACAAAAAAATAATATGTGAGGGGTGAGAAAATGCAAATAGAAATGCTGCTACTTTCTCCTTGTGCTATAATTGCTTTGGGCACCTCTCTCACTTGAGGTGGAAGCCTACCATTTTGGAGACCACTGAGCTAACGGTCTTAGCTTAGCTTGAAACTACATGAAACATTTTTAAAACATATTGTTTATTTAGACTGGCTCCAATGGACTGATGAATATTATGGTGGGAATTCAAAGCCCCTTCAAACCATCCCGAGGTGCTACCACTGTCTTCATCAGTAAATTCTAACACGGGGAATTTTATTTTTCATTTCATTTTTTCTTTGGTTCTCTCTCCCTGTACAAGAATTTATAACTATATTTTAATTAACCTCCTGAGGAGATCTCAAAAATAAGATTGTGAAGAATATTTACATTACCAAAGTTAACCTCTAGTCAATGATGATGTTTTTATTCAAAAGAACATTGCAGAGTCTCAGAAATTTGATACTTGATATGTTGTTTTTCAGCATCCTACATTTAGTGATGCAACAATCACAAGGCATTAGATTTCAATGGTTGAAAACACTTAGAAAGTTCATTATACACACACACACACACACACACACACACACACACACTGAGTGGCCAGATTATTGTGATCTCTGAACACATAATAATCTGGCCACTCAGTGTATATCCTGTATAATAAAAGGCTAATATGCAAATTGTCCCCTCAACCAGGAGTTCAACCAGCAGGCAGGCCGGCCAACTGCCCATGTCCCCTCCCCCCCCCCCCCGGCCAGGCTGGCTGGACCCCACCCATGCACAAATTCATGGACTAGGATTCTAATATATATAACACTTAGTGGCCAGATTATTATGCGTTTGGAGCTGAAATCTGGTTCCTAGTCAATTCTTCCCTTTGGTCTTTTTCATTCATGTTAAATATTTATCAGCTCCTCATTTGACATGGATTTCAGTCCTTGAACCATTCTAATCTCTCTCCTCTAAGTATACTCCAATTTCCCAACATCCTTCCTAAGACATAACATCCAAAACTGATCAGAATGCTATAGATGGGGTGAAGCTATATATATTGAAACACTTCGAGAAGATATATATTTTTCTTTGATCATTCCCAATTATAAACTACTTCCAGGAGGGAAAACTGGATGGTTGGGGGATAGTGGTGAAAGGGACACTTACTTTATACATTTTTGAATTTTGAACTTATTTTAAAAATTAAGCAGAAGGAAAGATTATAGTAGATGAACTCTCTCCCAGACAAATGTCCAAGTTTGTTCATCTAATTTTTAAAATATTTTTATTGGTTTCGGAGAGGAAGGCAGAGGGAGAGAGAGATAGAAACATCAATGATGAGATAGAAACATCAACTACTGGCTGGCTGCCTCCTGCACGCCCCACAATGGGAACAAGCCCACAACCCAGGCTTGTGCCCTTGACCAGAATCGAACCTGGGACCCTTCAGTCCAAAGGCCGACACTCTAGCCACAGCCAAACTGGCCAGGGCTCATCAAATTATTTTTTTGTGAGACAACTGTTATCTATCACTGTGTTAGGTTCTCTGAAGACACCAAAAGAGAAATAAAACACAGTTTGGTCCTTGAGAAATTTACAATTCAGTTAGGAAGAATGCCCATATATGGTGATACAGGTGAGTAAAAAAGTAAAATGGAGGGTGACAGATGCTAAAATGAGGAGGAACATAAGGAAATGGCAATATTTCAAAGGAGACTTTTACCTGCAGGGGAAAAAAGTGTTAGGAGCTTAGCAGGATCTAAGTCTAGCTAAGTATGTAGGCCTAGAAACATTATCAACTTGTCTGCCAAGGCATTCCTAATGGCATAGAAGGACAAAAACACTCTCCTGAAAAGCCCCTTAGCATAAAAACTATTTTTGAAGTTTGTGTTTTATCTTAAAATGTTATTCAAATTTTATAATTTTCTCTTTAATAAAATCATATTTTTAAAATATAAAATGTTTTAAATTACTGAACTCTCAAATAATATATAGGTTCCAGGAAGATACATAGTATTTCACTCAAGGATATGCATACTCCAGTTTGAGAAGCATGGGCTAAACAAAAGAGAGTTATTGTACATTCTTAAGCATTGAAATGACGTGATAAAAACAGTGTGTATGGCCGGGACCGGTTTGGCTCAGTGGATAGAGCGTCGGCCTGGGGACTGAAAGGTCCCGGGTTCGATTCCGGTCAAGGGCATGTACCTTGGTTGCAGGCGCATCCCCAGTAGGGGGTGTGCAAGAGGCAGCTGATCAATGATTCTCTCTCATCGATGTTTCTAACTCTCTATCCCTCTCTCTTCCTCTCTGTGAAAAAATCAATAAAATATATTTAAAAAACAAAACAAAACAAAACAAAAAAACAGTGTGTATGAAAGATTGTGCTTGAAGCTGTGTGCCAGGATAATTGGAGGGGATAAAAAGAGGCAGGAGATAGGACAATTCAAAAAGAGACTGGATGACAGTAACTAAGATATGGAAACAGCCCACGTGCCCATCAGCAGATGAGTGGATAAAAACAGCTGTGGTACAGACATCAAGCAATGAACTTGTATGCATATATACATGACCCATGGACACAGACAATGGAGTGGGGACCTAGCAGGGGGAGGAGGATGGGACTGGGCTGGAAGAGGCTAATGGGAGGAAAAGAGAACCTATGTAATCCTTTCAACAATAAAGATTTTTAAAAAGAAGCTGTAGCACATATATAAATGGAATATTATGAGGCTTAAAAAAAAAAAAAAAAAAAAGGATCTCTTACTCTTTGCAACAGCATGGAGGGACCTGGAGAATATTATGCTAAGCTCTATAAACCAGTCAGAGAAAGATGAGTATCACATGATCTTACTCATATGTGGAATCTAATGAATATAATAAACTGATGAACAAAATAGGTCCAGAGACATAGAAGCATGGAACAGACTGACAGATCTCAGGGCAGGGGGTGGGAAGAAGAGATTAACCAAAGAATACATATGCATATATGTGTAGCCCATGGACACAGACAATAGTGTGGAGGAGGCCTGGGGTGGGTTGGGGTCTGGGTGGAGGGAGGCAAAAATAGGGAAAATTGGGGACATCTGTAATAATGTCAATAAATAAATGAGAGAATAGCCAAAATCGGTTTGACTCAGTGGATAGAGCATTGACCTGCGGACTGAAGGGTCCTAGGTTCGATTCCGGTCAAGGGCATGTACCTTGGTTGCGGGCACATCCCCAGTAGGGGGTGTGCAGGAGGCAGCTGATCGATGTTTCTCTCATCGATGTTTCTAACTCTCTGTTCCTCTCCCTTCCTCTCTGTACAAAATCAATAAAATAATAAATGAGAGAATAGATTGATGGAGGTGAAGCTGAGGAAAGGGGCACAGTGACGCTCACCTGATCCAGCATTTTTGCCATCTCCTCCAATGAGTGGGACTGTAATGGCTGCAGGGTTCGCATCTGCAGGCAAAGCAGTATACACCATGGGCAGCGGTTGTACCACTACCGGGATGGTCTTCAGGGCACTCATTTTATTTGGCAGACCGACCGAGGGGATGGTGTGAATCACATGGAAGATCTGCTGGCCACCAGTGCCCTGAGAGGAGGCCAGGATAGGGCCTGGAGTCAGAACGGTAGGGATGTTTGCTAAAGTGCCTGCATCAGATGACGAAGTGGACACGACAGGAGTCTGGGGAGCAGGCTGTGGCTTGGGAGGGCGGACTGGCGCTTGCAGCATGCTGGCAGGCTGGAGAGGAGCCTTGGGCTTGTGAAGGGAGAGGTCGACTGGTTCCACCTGGGGCAGGCTGAAATCATTGGCCAGAAGTTCTTCTGGGGGCTCGATCTTGATGTCATTAAACAGAGCTGGGTTCTCCATGGGGTTGGCATCCAGAAATGGTAGAGATGTCATATTACCTCTGCCTGCTGCTGTCTTTGGGGGATCTCTGATTTGAACAGAGCCAGTGACCTGAAATAAATTAATAAACAAATGAGAGCCAGGGGTCCTCAAACTTTTTAAAGTGGGGGCCAGATCACGGTCCCTCAGAGAGCTAGAGGGCCGGACTATATGAACTACTAATTCCTACTGTAACACCTCGGCTGCGCTCACTGCCCAAAAAACCTGGCAGGCCGGATCAGACTCCTCTGCGGGCCGCATGTGGCCCGCGGGCCGTAGTTTGAAGACCCCTGGGCAAAACAGTCAGTGCTAGTGCCCTGAAGAAGAAACACATGAGCAATGAAAGGAAGACATCTCCAATCTCTTCTCAGGAACAGAATGTATAAGGAGTTGAAAGAAATGAGGCAGGAGTACATTAAAGAGGGAAAAGGAAGGGACACTTTCCTGAGGATGGGTACTAGGCACTGTATCAGGCAATTGATACACATTGTTTTACAATAATCTTTATAATAATTTTGCAAGATTAATTAAAGTCAACACTTTCTAACTATTCTATTTACTAAAGAGGGAATATGCTAATTTACCCTCACACCATCTCAAAGATGGCAGCGCCCACAGCCAGTAAGAAGGGAATATGCTACTTGACTGCTCCACCCTCAAAGATGGCGGTGCCCAGGCAATGAGGAAATATGCTAATTGACTGCCCCCACCCTCAAAAATGGCAGCACCCACAGCCAATAGGAAGAAATGTGCTAATTGCTACCATACCCTCAAAAATGGTGGTGCCCACAGCCACAAGATGGTGGTACCCAGTCCCCTCAGCCCGGCCTCTGGAGTCCCCCAGTCCCCTCAGCCCCCCAGTTGCCCAAGGGCCCATGTGAGGCACAGGCAAGCCTTGGATGGCAGCTGCCCAGCCGTCCAGGGCCACCAGAGGCTCAGGTAACCAGGGCCAGCCGAGGCTTGCGCTGCCGGCAGTGGCAACAGCAGAGGTGTGATGGGGGCATCACCTTCCCCTGATTGCTGGGTCGCCTCTCACCCCTGAGGGCTCCTGGACTGTGGGAAGGGGCAGGCTGGGCTGAGGAACCCCCTCCAGTACATGATTTTTCATGCACCAGGCCTCTAGTCCACTATAAATACTGGGCTAAGTCCAGTGAGGACACACATGAATGAGGTATAACCAAAAGTATTAATATACTATCTATAATGATAGAATGATGTGAGTAGTTTTAAGTCATACCATAGTAAGTGATGCAGCAGACATATAAATGAGGTGTTTCAAAAAAAGAAAATGGAGCCCAGCCAGCATGGCTCAGTGGTTGAGCATCGACCTATGAACCAGGAAGTCACGGCTCTATTCCCAGTCAGGGCACATCTAATCCCCAGTGTGGGGGTGTACAGGAGCAACTGATCAATGATTCTGATCATTGATATTCCTCTCTCTCCTCCCTTCCTCTCTGAAATCAATAAAAATATTTTTAAAAGGGCACAAAGAAGCATCCATGTTTCATCTATGTAATTTAGTCAGACTGCCATCTGCTTTCTCCCTCTGCTAGGCTATGGCACGCTTGATTTTTTTCATTTACAATCCCGCATCTCAACTCAGGCCTTGTTCAGAGTCCAAATACTGCTTCAATCTGCTTCTCTAAGACAGGACTCTGTGATTTGTCCCACTGTTTCACATACTTCTAAATTACTCAGTCCCTCATGGGTGGATACACTCCATTCAGGTTACGGAGCAGTAGAACCTTGTTGGTGGTGGGGAGGAGAGAGGATAGGGAGAGAATGTTGTAAAAAGAAAAAAAGGCTATTTAAAGTCCTCTGAATCCCGGAATCAACATAAACTTATTTTCCCCACATTTCCCATGTGTCTCTTCATCTGGCTAGTCTCCTTCCCAGATTAAAAAGGCAGAATACTAGGAATCTCTAAGAAAGAACAGGAAGAAGTATTTCTTCTTATAGTCTCTCTATCATGATTATTAATAATTTTGAGAAATAAAGTTACAACAGAAAGCATAAGAAGAGGTTAAGTGTAGTATAATTTGCCACAAGAATATAGACTGTGGGTGTTGAGAACAAGTAATAAACAGAACACATATGAGTGACTGATACAAGTAATTTAGCATTCCAGGAGCTCAAGTGTACTAGAGATTAGTGAGAGTTGGAGTTATCAGTGAAAGTTTTATGAAATAAATGGAATTGGAATTTGGACCCTAAGGAAAGTGTGGGATTTGGTAAATCAGACAGACTGATTGAAGCACATGCTGGGCAGAAAGAATGGCATAGGAAAAGGTATCACAAATGTTTGACCCAAATAGTTAATATTACAGAGAATTTATTAATTTTCTTGGTTGTAACAGTGTTGATGTTGTTAGATAGGAGAAAGTCAGTATTTATAGGTGATGCATACTGAATTATCCTTATTTTAATATATATTTTTTATTGATTTCAGAGAGGAAGGGAAAGGGAGAGAAGAAATAGAAACATCAATGAGGAAAGAGAATCACTGATAGGCTGCCTTCTGCACGCCCCCTACTGGGGATCAAGCAGCAACGCAGGCAGGTACCCTTGACCAGAATCGAACCTGGGACCCTGCAGTCCGCAGGCTGACACTCTATCCATTGAGCCAAACCAGGTGAAGTTTCTTGATGCAAATTGTATTCAAAGGTAAGAAATGAAGAGAGAGGAGAGAGGAGAGAGGAGAGAGGAGAGAGGAGAGAGGAGAGAGGAGAGAGGAGAGAGGAGAAAGAGAGAGAGAGGGAGAGAGAGAGAGAGAGAGAGAGAGAGAGAGAGAGAGAGAGAGAGAGAGAGAGAATGAGAGACAGAATGAAAATGCGAGAATATAAGCCAAAATGTTAACAGTAATAAATTGGAGGGGGGAGACATATATACTACAATATGAATTCTAAAGCTGCTCATACATTTGGTCCAAGAAATTGTACTTTCAGGAAATAATCAGAAACTAGAAACAAAGAGCAGGTGGCAACAATCCATTGGTGATATAAGAATGTGAAGAAGGGCCCTGGCCTGTGTGGCTCAGTGGATAGAGTGTCGGCCTGCGGACTGAAGGGTCCCGGGTTCGATTCCGGTCAAGGGCATGTACCTTGGTTGCGGGCACATCCCCAGTGGGGAGTGTGCGGGAGGCAGCTGATCGAAGTTTCTGACTCTATCCCTCTCTCTTCCTCTCTGTAAAAAAATCAATAAAAATATATTTTAAAAGCTGAAACCAGTTTGGCTCAGTGGATAGTGCATTGGTCTGAGAACTGAAAGGTCCCAGGTTCTATTCCGGTCAAGGGCATGTACATTGGTTGGTGGGGGGTGTGCAGGAGACAGCTGGTTGATGATTCTCTTTCATCGATGTTTCTAACTATCTCCCTCCCTTCCTCTCTGTAAAAAATCAATAAAATATATTTAAAAAAAAAAAAAAGAATGTGAAGAAGGGGAGCAGCATGTATATACTGAGCTAGAGAGCCACCCATCAATCCTACCTCATGACGTAAACAAATCATACAATGGACCAAACAGGAGGCTTCTGCCCACTAGGATGTGCCCAGCACAGTCTATTTATAGAATACCAGCTCTGGGTCTTTGTCCCCTGGGGCCTGACCAGGGTTCTGTGGCCATGCACCACAAGCACCTTTGCTGTACTAAAACCAAGGCATCTTGGAAATGATAAGAAAAAAAACCCAAGTGATTAGATCATCTACTATCCAGAATTTCTACACATTGATCCAATGTGCTTCAAATTCTAGAATCTTAATATACTTCACACATTGAAAAACATTTTTCAAACTGTACTTAGGTGTACAGAGATTTGAAAATAAGGTAGTTATGCATACTTGACAACGTTTTATTATTTTTTATTACAAGTCCAATAGATTTTTCTCTAATACTGAAACTCAGCTTCCTTTTTTTTTTTTTTTCAATCCTCATCCAAGGATATTTTTCCATTGATTTTTTTTTTATAAAATGATTTAAACATTTATTTTATTTTATTTTTATTTATTTTTTTACATTTTTTAAATTAAATTATTATCTGTTTTCATTGATTTTTAAAGAGGAAGGGAGGTGGGGAGAGAGAGAGGAAAGCATCCATATGAGAGAGACACATCACTTGGTTGCTGGTAAGTTGAAGGATCAAGCCTAAAATCTAGGTATGATGTATGTGCCTTTGATATGAATCGAACCGAGGCCCTTCAGTCCATCAGGGCTCAGATTCCTTTTAATATTAACTATGACTAAGAACCAGCAAACAGCAGATGTTTTGGAACAATTAGCAAGTGTTGATGTGCAAATACTCCTTAAATGGCCACAGCTACAAATATCATTAAAACAGTACAAAGGCATCATATGTACATGCAACTCAATTGTTCACCATGGGCAAAACATTTAATGATTAAAAACATTTTTAGAAAATTTGACTCCTAATATAAGCCAGACACTTTATCTGGTGACTTTTAAAAAAGGGATCTGGCCAAGCTGGGATGGCTCAGTGGTTGAACGTGGACCTATGAACCAGGAGGTCATAGTTCAATTCCCAATCAGGAAATCAACTTCCCAATCAGGGCACATGCCCAGATTGCGGGCTTGATTCCCAGAGGGATCCTGCACTGCTGATCAATGATTCTCTCTCATCATTAATGTTTCTATCTCTCTCTCCTTCTCCCTTCTTCTCTGAAATCAATAAAAATATATTTTTAAAAAGTAAAAAGAGATTCGTACTGGATAAATAAAACTATATACTTAATTTTATAAGCAACTTAGAGATTTTTAAGGGTAACTTTGACTGTATTTTGGTTTCACATATGCAATAACTTTAGAACTTAACCATGAGCAAAATGGGACTTCCACATCTAACATAGAGTTTGGCCCTGGCCAGTGTTGCTCAGTGGTTGAAGCATGGGCCCGTGGGCCCATACTTGGAAGGGTGGGGAGTTCAATTCCTGGTCAAAGGCATGTACCTGGGTTTCATGTTTAATCTCTGGCTCCAAAGGACCATGTGTGGGAGGCAGTCAATCTATATGTTTTTCTCACATTGATGTTTCTTTCTCTTTGTTTCTCTCTCCCACTCTCTCTCTGAAAAGTAATGGAAAAAATATCCTCGGGTAAGGATGAACAACAACAACAAAAAAAAAACATAATCTGCTTTGAATCTTTGCTGTGGGGACATCCAAGTTCACAATTTTCTTATCTATAAAATTGGAACATTAAGCATACCTATCTGTGATGGTTAATTTTATGTGTTAATTTGGCTAGGCCATAGTGCCAAGATATCTGGTCAAATGTTATTCTGAATGTTTCAGTGTTTTGGTTTGGGATTAATATTTAAAGCCCCAGCCAAAACCAGTTTGGCTCAGTGGATAGAGCGTCAGCCTATGGACTGAAAGGTCTTGGGTTCAATTCCGGTCAAGGGCACGTACCCTGGTTGCGGGCACATCCCCAGTAGGGGGTGTGCAAGAGGCAGCTGATCAATGATTCTCTCTCATCGATGTTTCTATTTATCCCTCTCTATTCCTCTCTGTAAAAAATCAATAAAAATTAAGGGAAAAAATATTAGGGATCATTAAGAAAAATTATATATATATATATATATATATATATATATATATATATATATTTAAAGCACCAGACTTTGAGTAAAGCAGATCACCCTTCATAATGTGGGTTGGCATCATCCAACCACTTGAAGGCCTTAATAGATAGACTGACCTCCTTCAAGCAAGAAAGAATTCTTCCAGCAGACTGCCCTTGAACTCAAACTTCAACTTTGCCTTGGCTCTCCAGCCTGCCAGCCTACCCATTAGATTTGGATTCACCAAAATTCTACAATAATGAGAGCCAAGTCCTTAAAATATTTCACTCTCTCTATTTAGATAGATGAATGGATAGATAGATAGATAGATAAATAGATAGATAGACACATAAATATATTTATATATAAGACAAAATTATATCTATATCTACATATCTATATATATCTATATCTATATATATCTATATCTATCTATCTATCTATATATATATATATATATATATAGAGAGAGAGAGAGAGAGAGAGATTGAAACATACACATTCTGTTGTTTTTTTTTCCTCTAGAGAACCCTGACTAATATACTACCCAACGGAATTATTATAAAGATTAAATAAGACAATACATTTAATCTTCAGAGTGCCTGAAATATGGAATAGCGATAGATAAATGATTGCAGTTTTATACCAATCTTGCTCCTATTGCTTTGTTCCCAGAGGCTGTTTCTTTTAGGCCAGATGTTCTCCCTATTTGAATGTGAAGACTGGGCATTCAGGTACTTCTTACAAACCTCCCTTCTTCATCCCTTCTTAGTCCTCAATATGTTGTTAGACATAGACAAGAAAAATGATCTTCAGCTCGATAATGATTATGAAGCACTCAACAGTATTATGGCACAATATTAGTATCTCTTTTTCCTGATAACTGACCTGTTTGAATACATGCATTGAGCCACTTTCTGAATTAAGCTGGGCCTTCAAGTTGTTTATGAATTGATCCATATCTGGAAAAGAGACAAGAGAAAGACAATTTTAAAATAGGATCTAACCCACTGTATTCACACACAATACGTCGCTTACTAGTATTTTTGGTTATACCTGTTTGTGTTTTTATTAACATGATTTCTCAAGATTTACTAGGTACAGAGAAGTCAGCATTTGGACAACATTTATATGTTATGTTCATCAAGATGGCCCTGGCTTGTCCTCAATAATATGAGCTGCCCACTCCCCTCAAATTCTGTATGCATGTATAACTGTTTCTTCCAATCTCTCCAACCCACCCTACATCCATAGGAATATCAGCATAGCTACATAGTTTCCAGAATGCTCCCCTTCCTGGCCTAGCTCTCATTCTAAGAAGTCCCATGTTCCTGTATGGATATGTACCCTAGTGAACTTGCTTACACATCAGCATCAATTCTCTCTAAAGCAGTGGTTCTCAACCTTTCTAATGCCGTGACCCTTTAATACAGTTTCTCACGTTGTGGTGACCCCCAACCATAACATTATTTTCATTACTACATCATAACTGTAATTTTGCCACTGTTATAAATCATAATGTAAATATCTGTGTTTTCTGATGGTCTTAGGCTCTTAGGCTCTACAGCTAGCCAGGGTCGCCAGAGACCATCAGAAAACACGATTCTTAACAGTGGCAAAATTAGTTATGAAGTAGCAACGAAAATAATTTTATGGTTGGGGGTCACCACAACATGAGGAACCGCATTAAAGGGTCGTGGCATTGGAAAGGTTGAGAACCATTGATCTAAAGGGATATTTTATCTCTCTACCTCTCTTTAACATACAAGCCAGATGGAGTTAATATGAGCAATCTTTTATTACCTTGTTAGATAAGATTTTCCTCCTATGAGAAAAAGATTCTTGGTGGCCTCACTCAGCTGCCCTGCACCATCACATTCATTCCCACCAGAAGCACATACCAGCTTCTCTTTTACCAGATTTCCTTTGATCTATTTACAGTCTAATCTCACTAAGAGAGGAAAGCATGGGGCAAGGTAGATGAATCCGCAGCTTGCTTATGACTTAATTGGTCAGATTTCAGATTTCTCTAAGTATCTCCAAGTCAATTACAATTAGTTTCCTCATTTATGATTTGGTTGCATTTCAAAAGGTTGTCTATAAATCAGTTAATTGCTTTGGACATCAAATACACTTACCTATCTATGGAAATGTTCATTTACAGGTCACTTCATATTTAAGGCCAAATTCAGTTAATATACAACAAATGCACAATTAGCAGGAATAGAAAATTATAATATGACCGCACACAAAATAAAATATAATTCTAAACACAATTCCTTTATTTATTAAAAGTCAGGAATGGAGAAAACAAATCCTAATTGAGTGGCAATAATAGACAAAGAATCCTCTATTGGAATTATGAGAAAACTTCTGAGACACTATCAAGAGCTTGGAGAATTTTAAGAATTTAAAATAGCACCAATTTTATCTCAAAGTACATAGATCTTCTTTTCTTTCTTCCAAGTATATGAGTAGAACTGCTCATATATACATCCATCATTCACCAAACCATCTCTGCATAATTACTGTGTTAGAAGTTAGAGTAGGCAAATTGTTATCAGTTTTTTATCTGAGTCAACCAGATATGGAGAATCAGCAAACGCAGCAGAGAGCACTGACCTGGGAGTTCAATGCCTACAAATCACAGCCCATCATCTTTGTCAAGGCCTTTTTCTTTCTAAGCTTGAACTTCTCCATCTAGAATTTAACATTTTCAAACTGTTCTCTGCAAAGTCCTAAGGCGTCTGAGAAGTCTTTTGGGGGTGGGGGTGGGGTTCATGGAGGAAGATATGTAGTAAAGAATAAGTATAAAAGTCAGATGCAGAAAACTGTGTTTTCCGTTAGATGGCAGGCTCTTTGCAGGCAGAGATTTTCGTCTTTGGTGTTCCTTTCAGTGGTGCATTTCAAGGGCTTCGGACAGTGCACATGGTAGATGTTCAATATATTTCCCAAGGTGTTTGATGAGTGACAGAAAAGGAGAATGAGGAAGTGTGTTTTCTCGAGTACAGGAGTTAGACAAGAATAGAAAAGAATAAAAGAAAATTAGACAGGTTACGTAGGAGAGATGTTTGACTATGAAGTATGATGCGCCAGAGACTGTAGTTTATTATGCTTTGAAGGAGGAGTGAAAAAGGAGGGACAACAGTAAAAAAGGAATGTTAGTTCAAGATAACTTGCATATGATCCAGAGGAGGGCACCGTGAAGTCAGGAACACTTGCTTGGTTGCTGCCAGAAAAATCTGGAGGAGAGTGAAAAGAATTCCATTCTTCTTCTCCATTCACATATTCTTCAATTAGGCCTCGTTATTTTTATCTGGGGCAACTTATAAGAGCCATCTCCTATCTGGTCTTCCTCAATTCCTATGGATTACGAGATAGTAGGGTTGAGGGAGCAAAGTGACTTTGATAACCTATTTAGCCCTATTGAACCTCGGTTTCTTTACCTGCAAAGAAAGAGGGTATGGTACTGATTGAATAGGTTTAATGTGAAAATTCCATGAATTAGTAAATGCAAATGTACTTTTTTGCATAGGAAAAGTTCTCCCCGAAACCGGTTTGGCTCAGTGGATAGAGCGTCAGCCTGTGGACTGAAAGGTCCCAGGTCCAATTCCGGTCAAGGGCATGTAACTTGGTTGCGGGCACATCCCCAGTAGGGGGTTTGCAAGAGGCAGCTGATTGACATTTCTAAGTCTCTATCCCCCTCTTTTCCTATCTGTAAAATATCAATAAAATATATATTTTTTTAAAAAGAAAAGTTCTGCCAGGACCGGTTTGGCTCAGTGGATAGAGCGTCGGCCTGCGGACTGAAGGGTCCCGGGTTCGATTCCGGTCAAGGGCATGTACCTTGGTTGCGGGCACATCCCCAGTGGGGTGTGTGCAAGAGGCAGCTGGTCGGTGTTTCTCTCTCATCGACGTTTCTAACTCTCTGTCCCTCTCAATTCCTCTCTGTGTAAAATCAATAAAATATATTAAAAAAAATAAAATAAATAAAAAAAGAAAAAGAAAAGTTCTCAATATAAGTAGTTATTATTAAAGTCACCACCATTATTATTGTTGATGGCCACGTTTAGCTCTGGCGCAGAAGGGTATCAAATAGTTCTTTCATAAACTCAGTGTGCTCACAAACCTTCTCTTCTGCTTATACTTATAATCTCAATTTATAGCACCACCATCAGCCCAGTCTCAATCTAAAAACCTGAAGGCCAGTTACTTTTGACTCCTCTCTCTCCATCTCCAGCCAATTGGTTATCAGCTGCAATAAATTCCACTGAAGAAATATCTCTTAAACCTAGCTGTTCATCTTTTCCCAGTCACTTCCCCTTTTAGTCCATTCTCGCACATTGCAACCCAAGTGTGGTAAAAACATGTGGGGTCTGGACTGAGTGCCTAGGGTCACATCTTGGCTCTACAACTTCTTAACGATAAGACTCTGGATAAGTGTTTCTACATCTCTGTGTCTGTTTTCCCATTTGCAAAATGAGAACAATAGTACCAGCTCATAGGGTTGTTGAATTTATCAAGTTAATATGTGTTCAAGTGTTTTCAGTATTCTGTACAAAGAGGCACCATCGAGTGAGCTCCTCAGTAAATACCTAGTCTTGTTCCTCTCTGTGTCCCAGTTTTTTTTGTGTTTTTTTTTAGCAGAGTATCTTCTCCATGTAGCGTGCTAATGTCCAATGAATGAATGATCATAGGAATAAGGAAGGTTATTTAATAAGAGCAATCTTGTATGCATGCATATTAGCATAACCAATGGATACAGACACTGGGGCAGTGGGGGCTTGCCCAGCATAGGAATGGCTGGGGAGGGGGGGGTCAATTGAAGAAAAAGGAGATGTATGTAAAGCTTCAGACAAAAAATAAGATAAAAACAATCTATATATATAAAAGCCAAAAGCGACTATCCGACTGTCCAACTGGTAACTATGATGCACAATATCCACCAGGGGCAGACACTCTGATTGGTAGCTATGCCGTGCACTGACCACCAGGGGGCAGACACTAGACACAGAAGCTACCAAGCAACAGCAAATGTGCAGAGTACCCTCTCACACACTGGGACCCCTTGGGGAATGTTGGACTGCCAGTTTTGGCCCAATCCCCACAGACCAGGTTGAGGGACCCCCAACTGCAGGAGGGTCTCCACTCATTCCACAGAAGCCCTTCAAGCCCTAGCGCCTCCCCAGGTGCAGCCAGCCAGGGGAGAGACCGAGGAAAGTTGTCTCCAGGGTGTGTCCAGCCCATCTCACCCAGTCTCACCCCACCAGCCACCTTCTAATGAATTTACTTTCAATGTGCACGAATCAATGCGCCGGCCTCTAGTATACTATAATAATCAATAATATTAATATTTAAAATAGCAATAATCAAGGAGTCTGAAAAAATACTTCTTGTCCAAACTGCATTAAAAGTATATTAGTCATTGTCCTCGCTGGTTTGACTCAGTGGATAGAGTATCGGCCTGTGGACTGAAGTGGGTTCAATTCAGTCAAGGGCATATGCCTTGGTGGCTCAATCCCCAGTAGAGGGTGTGCAGGAGGCAGCCAGTTAATGTTCTCTCTCATCACTGATGTATCTATCTCTTTTTCCCTCTGAAACAAATAAAAATAGATTTTTAAAAAAGGGATATTAGTCAGCCCAGCTGGTACGTTCAGTGGTTGGGTATTGACCTGTGAACAAGAGGTTCGATTTCCGGTCAGGGCACATGCTCAGGTTGCAGGCTCAATCCCCAGTGTGGGGTGTTCAGGATGTAGCCAATCAATGATTCTCATTGATGTTTCTCTCTCTTCCTCCCTCCCCCTTTCTCTCTGAAATCAATAAAAAAAAAATTTTAAGTATATTATCAAATGGCATAAGCTGACAATCAGAAATGTCTCAGCCATTTTTGCTAACTGCACTTTCACCCAAAAGATAGTCAATTGGAGTTGCCAATAGATAACCATGGACAACACTCTTAAGCAGGGGTCTTCAAACTACGGCCCGCGGGCCACATGCGGCCCGCAGAGGAGTCTGATCCGGCCCGCCAGGTTTTTTGGGCAGTGAGCGCAGCCGAGGTGTTACAGTAGGAATTAGTAGTTCATATAGTCCGGCCCTCCAGCTCTCTGAGGGACCGTGATCTGGCCCCCACTTTAAAAAGTTTGAGGACCCCTGCTCTTAAGTGTTGTTAGGAATGAATATAGAGATAGCTATCAGAAATGTGTATAACCTTCTCTTTAAAATTTTTTTTATTTAATATTTAGCCAGCTAAAATTTTAAAAAGTGGGGCCAACAGAATGGTTTTAAAGAAAGCTCGGAGTTTTTTTGTTTTTTTGTTTTTTTTAAGGAATTTAAAAGCCTTTTACTTTTCTCTAAAGTTGGAGCTGCTGCTCTTAAGTGTCTAGAACCAGACAGCTGCACAGAATCTGGGAGGAAAGTGGTAAGGAAATACCCAAAGGGGGTTAAGGTATTTGTGTTGAGCCATGGAGATGTGAATCTCACAGGCAGGAGAGCTTCAGAAATGTAAATAACCTACTTGAGATAATAACCATTATTCTGCCTGGAATGGCTCTTCAAGCCTTTGTGTCTGGAAGCCGGACTTTCTGGTCCTTCTCCTAATGTAGGGAGTACTGGAAGAGGAAATAAAGGAGGAGATAAAAAGGAAGATTGAACCCCTTCCATAGGGGGTCAATGTCTAATATATGCATGACTTCACACATCATATTACAAGGACCACGACCACAGAAAATTGCTAATGTTATATTCCATTTGCCATGTTCCGAAGGTTATTTTGTTACACATTTTCCATAGTGCTGTGCTTGTTATATGAAAGTGAACAGTGCCTCTAAGGGACAGGAGCAGGTGGCTGGCTAATAAGAATGCATCTCACCCTTTGGCTAGCCCTGAGAGGAAAAAAAATGTCTAGGGATGAATCAAGAAGTTAAACCTTTAAGGAAGGAAGCACAGCAGAGTCAGTGAGGCCTACAACTTCAAAAGAAAGCAGAGCATGGGGAACCCTGACACAGACCTAAGAAGGCACCTCGTATCTTAACAAGATAGAGCATGTGGACAACACAAATATGTTCAGACACAAATAATCATCCCTCATGTGCATCTACATAGCTTTACAGCAGGGAAATCGCTCTCATATACCATCCCCATTTCACAAATAATGAGCTTGGAAGCTCAGATCACATAGTTTAGAAGTGACAAAATCAGAACTGGAATCCTTATCTTTTGACTCAAATGACAGTGCTCCCTTACTACTTTCTAATATTGCAAATTTGATGAGCACCTTCTTTCTAAAACACTATCTACTCAGGAAATAAGCAAAGTGTCCTTCCATGGATGATTGGATCAAGAAGGTGAGGCATATATACGCAATGGAAAGCTGCTCAGACAGAGAAAAGGTTAAATACTGCCATTTGTGACAACACGAATGGAGCTTGAGAATATCATGATAAGGGAAATGTCAGACAGAAAAAGTTAAGAACCATGTGATTTCACTCAGATGTGGGATATAAAACTGAAAGCAACGAGTGAACAAACAAACAAAAACTCAGAGACACAGATAACAGTGTGGAGAAGAGGGGTGTATGGAGGTAATAAAGGGTACAGGGGGTCAATATATAGTGACAGAGGGAGACTTATCTTTGAGTAGGGAACACACAATGCAATACAGAAATGATGTATTATAGAATTGTACACATGAAACCTATATAATTTTATTAACCAATGTCACTCCAATAACCCTAATAAAAAAGAAAAGAAAAAACTGTCTACTAAAAGAAAAACAAGTTTAAAAACAACATACCAATCATTTAGAAAGATATTGGGTAGTATCAATCATTTTCAGCCACTGACGATAAAAAATGCTGAAACTGTTAAAAAATGAAAATCAACACTTTAGGGTTTTGAGATTATAGTAGTAGGCAGTTTTTAAAAACACATTACCTGTGTTTTTAATATCTGTAAAAGATTATTAAAGAACAACTAAAGCCCAGCCAGCGTGGCTCAGTGGTTGAGTGTCAACCTATGAACCAGGAAGTCGTGGTTCCATACCCAGTCAAGGCACATGCCTGGGTTTTGGGCTCAGTCCCCAGTAGGGGACATGCAAGAGGCAGCCCATCAATTATTCTCTTTCATCATTGATGTTCCTATCTCTCTCTACCTATCCCTTCCTCTCTGAAATCAATAAAAATATACTTTAAAAAATAATTGGGAGAGTTTTAGCAAACATTCAAAGAAGAACTAACATCTATCATCCTCAAACTATTCCAAAAAAACACCAGAGGAAGGCACACTTCCAAGTGCTTTCTACATGGCCAGCATTAGCCTAATTCCAAAATCAAAGACACTGCAAAGAAAGAGGATTACAGGCCAATATCCCTGAGGAACACAGATGCTAAAATCCTTAACAAAATATTAACAAATCGAATCCAGAAATTCATTCAAAAGATCAGACACCATGACCAAATGGGACTTATTCCAGGGATGCAAGGCTGGTACAATATTCACAAATCAATAAATGTGATATATCACATAAACAAACTGAGAGACAAAAGTCACATGATCACATTAATTGACACAGAAAAAGCATTCGACAAAATCCAACACCCCTTTTTCTTTTCTTTTCTTTTTTTCTAATATATTTTATTGATTTTTTACAGAGAGGAAGGGAAGGGACAGAGAGTTAGAAACATCGATGAGAGAAACATCGACCAGCTGCCTCCTGCATACCTCCTACTGGGGATGTGCCTGCAACCAAGGTACATGCCCTTGACTGGAATCGAATCTGAGACCTTTCAGTCAGAAGGCTGACACTTATCCACTGAGCCACATTGGGTAGGGCCAACACCCTTTTTTCATACAAACTCTCAGAAAAGTAAGAATAAAGGGATCATACCTCAACATTACATTAAAATACCAATGCCATATTTCACAGATCTAGAACACTCCAAACATTGATATGGAACCAAAAAAGACCCCAAGTAGCTACAGCAATCCTGAGAAAGAAGAAAGTTGGAGGGATCACAATACTAGATATCAAGTTATACTACAAAGCCACTATAATCAAAACAGCCTGAGACTGGCACAAGAACAGGCATATACAATAGATAAATAGGACAGAACAGAGAACCCAGATCAAGCCAAGCCCTTGGATGTAGAGAAAAGGGGATGTCCTTACACTGAGCATGCCAAAAGCTCAATTAATATTTGACAAAGGAGGCAAGAGCATACATTGGAACAGAGACAGTCTCTTCAATAAACGGTGTTGGGAAAATTAGACAAGTACATGCACAAAATGAAAGTAGACCACTTACACCATACACAAGAATAAACTCAAAATGCATAAAAGATTTAAATGTAAGCCATGAAACCACAAAAATCCTAGAAGAAACCATAGGCAGCAAAATCTCAGTCATATCTCCTGGCAATATGTTTGTTGATACATCTCCTAGCAGTGTTTCCCAAAGTGTGGTACGCGTACCCCCAGGGGTACAGGAAGAGTTTGGTGGGGATATGCATTGCACCGTGCGTAGCTGCGCCTAATTCTACGTTCTCATGAGTACAAGGGGTGCTCAGCGTTATGAAAATTATAGAAGGGGTACACATATGTCAAAAGTTTGGGAAACACTGTTAGGGCAAGGGAAACAAAGAAGAAAATAAACAAATGAGAGTACATCAAACTAAAAAACTGCACAGAGAAAGAAACCATCAACAAAATGAAAAGGGAGTCCACTGTATGGGAGAATACATTTGCCAATGTATATCCAATAAGGGCTTAATTTCCAAAATATATATAAGGAACTCATACAACATAACCAAAGGAAGACAAACAATCCAATTTAAAAATCGGCAAAGGGCCTAAATAGACACTTCTCAAAAGAGGACATATAGAAAGCCAAGAGACAGATGAATAAATGCTTAAAGTCACTGATCGTTAGAGAGATGCAAATTAAAACAACAATGGGGAATCACCTCACACCTGTCAGAATGATTGTCATCAACAAATGACAAGTGCTGGTGAGCATGTGGAAAAAAGGGAACCCTCGTGCACTGCTGGTGGGAATGCAGACTGATGTAGCCATTATGAAAACAGAATGGAGTTTCCTCAAAAAATTAAATATGGAACTGCCATTTGTCCCAGTGATCCTACTTCTAGGACTATATCCTAAGAAACCAGAAACACCCATCAGAAAGGATATATGCACCCCTATGTTCATAGCAGAACAGTTCACCATAGCTAAGACATGGAAACAGCTCAAGTGCCCATCAGTAGATGAGTGAATAAAAAAGCTGTAGTACATTTACACGACGGAATACTATGCAGCAGTAAAAAAGATCTCTTACTCTTTGAGACAGCATGGAGGGACCTGGAAAATATCATGCTAAGTGAAATAAATCAGTCAGTCAGAGGAAGACAAGAATCACATGATCCCATTCATCATGCGGAATCTAAGTAACAAAATAAAATGATGACTGGAGTGGAACCAGAGACACGGAAGTAAGGAACAAAGTTCGGAATCTTAGAGGAGAGATGGGGGAGGGTGGGTTGGATATCACCCAAAGACCTCATATGCATATTTGAATAACCTATGGACACAGACAATAGGGTGGTGAGGGTCTGGGGCAGAGGGCGTGGCAAACTGGAGGGGTACAATGGGGAAGGAAGGATAATATATGTAAAACTTTCAACAATAAAGATTTTTAAAAACCTGATGAACAAAATAGATACAGAGGCCTGGAAGCATGACCAACACAGACTGGGGAATCTCAGGGGGAAGGCGGGGTGGGGCGGGTTGGGGCGGAGTGGGGCGGGGCAGGGCAGAGTAGGACAGGGCGGTGGGAAGTGCATAATCCATGGACACAGACAATAGGATGGTGAAAGGGGAGCAGGCGTGGTGGAGGATCAATGAGGAAAAAGGGACATGTAATACTTTCAACAATAAAGATAAATCTTAAAAGTTTTTTAAAATAACAGAATGAGTACACAGATGTTTTCAGATAGTGGGTTTGTTTTTTTTTAAATCCTCATCCCAGTGAGGATATTTGTTCCACTGATTTTTAGGGAAGGGAGGGGAATGGGGGAAGGAGGAAAAGAGGGGGGGGGGGAGAGAGAGAGAGAGAGAGAGAGAGAGAGAGAGAGAGAGAGAGGGAGAGAGAGAGAACCATTCACATGAGAGACACATTGATTGGTTGCCTCTCACTAGCTTCCAGGTTGGGGGCAGCAATTGAATCTGCTCCAGCTACTGCAGTGCATGCCATTGACAGTTAACCTTTGACCGGGAATGGAATCTGAGACTCTTCAGTCAGAAGGCCAGACACTCTTTGGCCAGGGCCAAATAGTTTAACTACATATTTTTCAGAAAGTAGTTTTGAGATGATCTCTGGGAAAACCTTCAGCAGCACAGAAGCTACTCTACATGAGGTTAAGTACAGAATGGTGATGAAAGAACAATAATTGCCAACCCTCACTGAGTACTTACTGTGTGTCCTGTTAAAAGAACAAATGTAGACAGCCATCAGTTGGAGCGCAGGCCTGACTGGCCACTTATGAGCGGCGCGCTGGAAGGGTGAGAGTGGCTCAGAGGATGCTGGATACACAGGGGTGCTCTGGGACTCCAAGTGGTGCCCTTTTGCTGATGTGCGAGGAGGAGGCAGGCTGAGTGAGGGCTGTTAAATCTCCAGGCTTCCTCAGGGCAGATCCCACAGCAACCCCCTCACTACCATAGGCAGTCAGGGAGCACTGGGGAGTCTACTCATTGGCCAAGATGATAGTGGGGCGGTTCTTACATTGAGCACGCCCAAAGATAGAAAGATGAATGGATAGGGCTCTAGGGAGTGAGAGTAAAGGCTATATGATCAAGTTAAGTTGGGGATAATAAAAGTCACTCAGTAGGAGGCTGTTTAAATGAACTGTGATGCATCCAAATAGTGAAAAACTATGCAGTCATACAAAAGCATGAGGTGTTTCTTTACATACATATATGGAAAGGGCGCCTAAGTATATTTTTAAGTAGACAGAGTCAGGTGAAAAATAATATGCAGAGTGTGTTACTGCGTATAAAAGGCAATGGGGAGTACATATGTATATATAGAGACTCGTTTCTTTGATCTACATAAAATGCCCATGGAAGGATTCCTAATCAACACATAACTCAAGGAGGGAGACACTTCATTGTGTATACATTTGCATATTTTAAATTTTGAGCAGTGTGGAATTCATTACCAATATAAAATACATTTTTAAATGAAAGTTTTAACAAGAGCCCTTGACTAACTAAGTAGATAAGGACACTGAGGGAGAGGGCAAAGCTAATGCTGGCATTTAAAATATATATTTTTTTACTGATTTCAGAGAGGAAAGGAGAGGCAGAGAAAGATAGAAACAGCAATGATGAGAATCATTGATCGGCTGCCTACAGGGGATCAAACCTGCAACTCAGGCATGTGCACCCAGGACCCTTCAGTCCACAGGCCAATGCTCTATCCACTGAGCCAAACTGGGTAGGGCTAATGCTAGCATTTTGACATATTTCCCCACTGCTTACTATACTGTCATGTATTCCTTTAAGTGCTTTAAAAAATTGCTACATTTATTCCTTTCTTGGAACCCTATGAGGTAATTTCTACTATTCTTCTCAAATCATGGACGAGAAAAGGCAAGTACAGAGATTATGATGACGGTAAGTTGCAGAACCAGGGAAGTGAAAAGGAAATGAGGGGTGGGGGAAGAGTCTAGAGGTAATGGCATATTCTATTTTAGACATGATGAGATTGAGGTTACAAAAAAATGGCAAAATGATACCTGCATTGATATCAAATACAGGAATCTGGCTCCAGACTTAGGTTATAGATCCTTAATTTAAAGTGTTTAATAACCCCAGAGTTTGGTTTGTTCATATTATACCTATTTTGTATAAGTGTGCAATTAATATCTTTAAGTTTATTATACAAAGTACCTAGCATGTTACATTTAAACCCACCTTCCTGTCCCACTAACATACCTTCCTCTTCTCCAAACACACAAGCACCATTTAAATAAGTTACTTCAAGTAACAAAAATGAAGAGACCCTCCACTTATAAAATATGTAAGAGAAGTCAGGAACTGATCCAATGTGTTTTACTTACATTCTTTGTAATCACAAATTATCATATCATCTTAGAGATGAGAAAACAGAGGCTAGATGATAAAGCTGAGTTGGTGATAAGAAATACATCAGAAAACCAACTTCAGATATAAAACCCAAATTGAAAACAGTATTATATGAAAATCAAAAAGGGAATCAAACAAGGTCTCACCTTGTCTTTGATACACTAATGAGCATCATGTGACAATGTAATTAGATATGTACACAAAGTACAGGGAACAGTGTATCGGAGGTTCCAGTTAATGCAGGGCTACAAAGAGTTTGTTTCTCTTTGAATCAGGGAAGAATAATAGAAATAGCATTTAATTTAAAATTAATAAGGAAGGAAATCTATCAATATTGTTTTAAGAAAAAATCATGAAAGTAAGCACATTCTATGATAATTATCAACTGAGCAGACCACATATGACGTACAATTTCTAAGAAATAGCTGAGGAAATAAGGAAGTTTTGATGCACATGCAAAGGATTGTAATAGGACTTGAAGGACAATTGGGGTTCGAATAGGGAGGCAAAAAGAAGGCATTTAAGATGAAAGAAATACAAAATGAATTTTAAACAAATTTCTCAGTGCCTGACACATAGTATGCCAATACATATTTGCTAAATAAATTATATATTCAAAGGCAATCTTCTCATTATTCATCAACTTAAGCGAGACAATAAACTATAACCAACTCAAGGCAAGGGTAAATATAGAAATGTGTCAAATAATAATAAAGTAAAACCTCGATATAACAGACTAACGAGGGCCTGTTAAAGCCGAAATCTGTTATATAATAAAGTACGTTTTCCAAATGCATATGCTAACAAATTGACAAATTAGTTTACCAGTTTTGACTTAATTTTTGTATAATTAAAATTAAGTATGCATAAAAAGTTTAATTTCACAGAAAAGTTTTCTATATGCATTATAGTAATTTTAAATTTACACTGAATAGGTCTAATCAATGCCTGGGCCATATCAGGAAGGGTCTTGCTCTAACTGGTTTGCTCAGTGGATAGAGCGTCGGCCTGCAGACTGAAAGGTCCCAGGTTCGATTCTGGTCAAGGGCATGTATCTTGGTTGCAGGCACATCCCCAGTAGAAGGTGTGCAGGAGGCAGCTGACCGATGTTTTTAACTCTCTATCCCTCTCTCTTCCTCTCTGTAAAAAATCAATAAAATATATTTTTTAAAAATTACAGTGAGCCAAAACCGGTTTGGCTCAGAGGTAAAGCATCGGTCTGTGGACTGAAAGGTCTCAGGTTCGATTCCAGTCAAGGGCATGTACATTGGTTGCAGGCACATCCCCGGTAGGGGGTGTGCAAGAGGCAGCGGATCGATGTTTCTCTCTCATCGACGTTTCTAGCTCTCTATCCCTTTCTCCTCCTCTCTGTAAAAAATCAATAAAATATATTTTTTAAAAATTACAGTGAATTCACGACAAAAAAAATATAACCTGATAATTTAATTATAAGCAAGTCTTGGTTAAAGGTACTTTAAAATTAGCCAGGTGTTAATTTCCCCATATGACATGCAGACCAGAAAATTTGCCCATTAAATTTGAAGTCTGTTAAATCGAGGTATCAAAAACCGAGGTTTACTATACCACCCTGCCAGAATGAGAAAGAATAAATGGTGTTCTCCCTCACTGCTAGGCACATGCAACCTAGAGGGATGGAAGATGACTAAGCTTGGTGGCTTGATTATTGGAATTCAGTTAGCTATACCAATAAGGGCTTCATTTCAAAAATACATTTACTAGAATGACAGGGTGGGAGGTAGAGGGTGGTAGCAAGCTAGTTCATGGTTTCTCCCAAATTTCTTTCCCATGTATCCTGGAAGTCTAAGCCAGAGGGACCTACAGATCTCCTGAGCTCTGAAAATAGAGTCATGATCTGGCTTGGTTTTCAGATACATGTGTCCCTTTTGCTAAGTTTATATTTCCATTCTTCCTATGCCCTTCAAGCTAACCTGAAGACACTGTTCCCAGTCGGTTCTCTGTGTCACCAAAGATATAAAACCCCTCCCCCCAACAACAACAACAACAACAACAAAATCTGAAGAACGGGATGAGGTCATCTGTGAGTCACTGGTTTCTGTTGTCCAAATGTCCTGTTGGTTGTATCATCCTGTGTAAGTTGCCCAAAGAATGAGGGAAAAGGCAGACTAGTGGCCCTTTCTCTGGGAGGTGCTAAAGTCCAGCGAGAGCAATGTTAAACCCAAAGTAAATAAAGCCCGTGCTCTAACTTCAGCCTGTGGGCAAGCAGATTCCATTTTGGGAGGTCTCCTTTCACCCATCTGCAAGGTGTTTTACAGATAGGAACGCACGAATTCTCGCAGCAGGGTTCCAGAGAGAAGAGTCTCAAACGGAGTAAGAAAAGGAAGTGAAACTAAGCAGCGTCTGTTACATGCATTATGGCGTTTCGTCTATCCAAACTTCTGTGGAGATAAGATTATTAATCCACATTTTCTAAAGGAGAAAAGCAACGTCCAGGGTAATGCAGCAAGGAAGCAGCATTATATGAAAATCAAAAAGGGAGTTTGAAAGCAGTTATGTCTGCTGCCCCAAACCATCCTAGTTTCCAACCCAAACTTCAAGGTTCTTCTCTTTGCCTCGTTATGATCAGCCTGAGTGACATCAGACAGGTGCTAAATAATACCAAAGGAAATAAAGGATTGTCCCTTGGGCCATCTGTTTGGACTGATGTATCCAAAGAATATATTGTATTTCTTTTGTGATTTAATTCCCTCCAAATTCACTGAGTTTTACACACACACACACACACACACACACACACACACACACAGAGAGTTCTTCCAAGTTAATCACTGCAAGTGGATTTGCTACAGCAATTTGGTTCAATCTCACACCTACAGACGAACCAGCCACCTGGGCCAAGATTTAAAGAACTAGGTGGGGCAGGGCGTAGGTTTCCACCTCAAATACAGCTCAGCCTCCCTTTAAAGAGGAGGCACACCCAAAGCAGCTCCTCCCCTAGGCTGCCTCCGGGACTTCACGCCAGCTCCAAGTCCCCAACAGCCTAAGCTCAAACCTTTCCTCACTTCCCCCTTCTTCTTCCTTTTAGAAGCATCTCTGGGTACCTGTGACCGCTCGGGGAGGGGGGGGGGGAGGGCGGTTACGTGAGAGTGCTGTCCTTCTGAACCCTGTCCTCTGGACTCTGGCTGCAACTTTGGCTGGGTTGGGTTAAGTCAAAGACAAACCTCGCTGCTTAAGGAGAAATGAGAGTGCCGAGCCCGGCCGCTGAAGTTAGACAAAGCCATCCATTCTTGCCCCCTCCCCTTCAATTCTCCCACGAGGCTCCCCAACCTTCCTATCCCTTCTTTGCTCAGCCCTTTAGCAAAATCATTTTCTCTTGAGTTTCATTCGGTTCCACATAGTCTTTTCCCCAACCCACCTATGCCCTCCCTCTCCCCCCACCCCAAACCTAAAGAACAGAAGTGGGGGTGGGGCTGAATCTCCACAGAGGAGATGGGAGTGCGTGGGTTCTAATCCCAGAGTCACTTACCGCCCATGTCACTAGCTGGGGACTCCTGATGTTTCCGGACCTCATACCACCGTCCTCCCCGAGGCTCATACTTCTCAGCTGATCGCAAGACAGCTGTTTCCTTCACACCCGCCCCTGTCTGCCAGCGACTCGCTCTCGCCTGGTCTCGCTGGGCCCCCCAGCCTCCCCTCTTCCTCCTGGCTGGAAAGTGGGGAGGAGGGCCAGGGCAAAGGGAGTCAGTCCAGACTCAGCTGGGCCACCCTCGCAACAAGGGAAACAAAGCTCTCCAGCATCCAATCCCAAACCGGGGGGCCAGCAAAGCAGACTTCCTAAAAAGAACCTTCCCCCCGCTGCCAATGCAGCTCGCTCCCTGGGCTAAAAATAAAGTGGGTTCGCTGGGTCGAAGTGGCCAAAGCCGAGGATCCTCGGTTCCCCTTTCACCTCCACCAATTCAGTTCCGGCCAAGCCCACTCTCCACCCATCCCCTGCACTCCACAGACCCTGGAGAAGAGGGCCCCGAGGTTGGACCTAAGAAAACCAACCCAGATCCCAAAGCAATACTTGGAGACAAAGTTGAGGCAGGCGGACGAGCAGGCGGACCCGTTCGGGGACAGGAATCTTTACCGCAGCCTTAGCCGCCCCACACCCCAGCGCCTTCCTAAAGAGAAAGAAAGGAGGCGCAGATGCATACAATCGGTGGAAACATATAGAGGCATCCCCAAGCCCAGGGCAGGGGCTTCAGCGAAAAAAGGGCCCCAACTCCCAGGGAGATATTTCTTGGAAGCACCCGGCGGCCCCGCTGGAGAGATCCTGAAGTGCTAGCAGGGCAGCTTGAGTGGGTGGGGTGACTCTGTCTCTCGCTGGTTACACCCAGAAGAGAGGTGTGACCGCTGTGAGGGTGGAGTTCCTTAAAAGGGACAGACGGGCCGCCAGAGGAGAGTCAAAAGTGGGAGGAGATGGAGAAGGGTGTGGCTGAGACCAGGGAGGGAGAAAGGAGGGGGTGGGGTGGGGCGGGGCACTGGGCGGAGAGTTCCTGGTCTTGCCCCACCCAGCAGTTTCTCTCAGGCTCCAGCCCCAGCAGGTATACAACTCGAGTCAATTTCAATTCCCTTTTTCCCATCCCATAGAGAGTCTTGCAAGGGCTCTGCCTGGTTACCAGTCCATTCGGATTTAAACTCACTCACGAGGGGAGGGTGAAAGGGATTGGGGATTGGGGTTAGGGGCTCTCTACCAGGAGAGGAATGGGGAAAAGGAAAAAGCAAGGCTGGCAACTGGATTCCCATCCACCCTCCTAGCTCTCCATGGTAACAGGAAGACACTGGCAGGGACAGCGAGGTCACAGTGTCTTCTCAAGGTGGAGACTAAGAGCTGAGGAGAATGGAGCTGGGGGCATTTTGTAGGAAAGAAGGTGAGGGTGAAAGAACGGGTGGGGGAGAAGGAGGAGTTTGAAGAACCCTGGGGCCAGAAAGGCTCTTGTAGTCTTCCAGACACCAGACCTCTAAGAATAGGGTTCTCAACTGCCGGAGACTCTCTCTCAGCCAGGCATTGCTAAGATTCCTGTAGAACGTAATCCATAAAACAGCCACATTTCCAGGATTTCTTTGCCCTTGCCTGAAAGTCGCTCTCTAGGTCATTTCAATAGGAGGTCAGGAAGTCTCAAGCAACCACAGGCCCTTATCAGTGTGGCGTCCCTACCACAATTCTTTTACAGAGGAGGGAAAAGCAGCAAGACAAACAGAGCAGAGGGATGGAGGAAGCAGAGAGACAGAAGAAATAATAGCTCCTGTGCCTTCAGCACCTAATATGGACAAGTCACTGGGCCAGGTGCATTTATCATTTCTTATTCCCGACAACGACTCTGGAAAGCAGGTATTAGTATACTCTTCAAGCCCCCTTTTAAAGGATAAAAGAAGTTCAAAGCTCAGTGTGGTCAGCAATAAGACAGACATGAGCAGAGGATGGATGATGGGCCAGGTACAGAAGATCACCAGAACAGAAAGCCCTAGGGGCCCAGCAATTGTAGGGTGGGGCCTCACCCCTCACGGTGGCCTTTCCCCCACCAGCTTATCACGGGTCCTGGTCCACCGGTTTGGACCCCCTGACCTTTCCTCCCTAGAGATAACATCTAGGCCTCTGTTGTATTACGGCCCCAGGACCAGAAAAGAAGCAAAACCAGGCCAGTAACCCCAGGGCTTACCTCAGGACCAGTTGCATTGGAAAATGATCCTCTCCCCTGGCACCGACCAAAATTCATATTCAATCAGTGGAACCTGAAAAGTCACGCCTAGAAAGCTGCTGAATATTCTATTGAGATCTTCCCTCAGGACCTCCCCTAATATCTCACCCTTAAAACCCTTAGGACAAAGGACCCAGTAAGCTCTCCCTCCCAGGAGCTGCCACACCTTCCCCTTCCCTCTCCCCATCCCCCCAGGCACATTTCTATTAGCTTTCTCAATCTCAAACTCCAAAGGCCCTTCCTTTGCCTCTATAACTTATTTCTTCAGCCCAATTCTTCTACAAATTACTTCTTCTCTCTTGGTGATGTTCCAAATAAATGTTCTCCTTTAGTTTGAGTCTCGTCTCTGAATTCTTTCCTAGTCAGAACTCAAGTACCGAGTTTGCTGAACCCAAGTCCGATCTGACATCTGGCACCCTTCCCCGCCTACAACACCAGTACTTCCAAACACATATATGCCCATGTGCTTGATCTTTCTGCCTGAATGTCTTCTAATCATCTCATCTTCTTACTCTGCCCCTAAAGTTGAGGTTCTCCTCTTATAGTTCCCCAACTACCTGGTTGGAATCATGTATGCCAACATCCAAAGCAGAACCCTGGGACATTTTCAACCTTTTTCATCTCATGGCACACATAAACTAAATACTAAAATCCCGCAGCACACCAAAACATATTTTTTTTGCCAATCTGACAAATTACCTACCCTTTTTGCTCTGAAGTGACTTTTAAAAAAATCAGGTATCACCCAGCTGGCATTGCTCAGTGGTTGAGCACTGTCCTATGAGCCAAGAGGTCACAGTTCAATTCCCGATCAGGGCATATGACCAGGTTGTCTGCTCAATCCCAGTAAGGGGCGTGTAGGAGGCAGCTGATCAACGATTCTCTCTCATCATTGATGTTTGTCTCTCTCTCTCTCTCTCTCTCTCTCTCTCTCTCTCTCTCTCTCTCTCTCTCCCCCTTTCCCATACTCTCTGAAATCAATAAAAATACATTGCAAAAAAATTAAAAATCAAGTGCTTATACTTGTATAATAAGGATTTCTAGTACCAAGAGTTAACCAATCAAACACAACCATATTATGCAAGGTGACCAATAAGGTGCAACTCTATTATAAATAGCCTATAATTATGGTTCAAGACAGAGTATTCACACCTACAGTTATTGTTGTGTTGGTTGTCATTATTTTAATTTGACAGTCTAAAGGAAAAGAAGCCTACTGTCAGGTGCCCCTGTCAGGTGATGCTTTTTAAAAAATATTTTGCAGCACACCAGTTGAAAATCACTGCTCTAACCTATTGTACTCTGGACTCAGACTACCTTTGAAGCAGCAAAAATCTTGGTACTTTCTTGAGCTTAATCTGTATTACAAATCCCTGAGAATGCCTGTTTCCATGTTTATTCTTTGGCTCACCTTGCTTCTGTGTTTGAAATGGCTTAAATTCTCTGTTAATCCTTCTTGAAAGGATTAACTCAAGATCACCCCCCTCCTTATTTAATTCCTTCAGGCAAAACTGACCATTGATTCTTCTGTGCTCTTCTCTACCTCAGAGGACCTATTTGTACATATAATTGCTCCCCCCATTAGACTATACAGTCCCTGAGATTAGGCACCAGATGTTATTTTTTTTCTTTTTTTAAAAATATATTTTATTGATTTTTTTACAGAGGAAGAGAGAGGGATAGAGTTAGAAACATCAATGAGAGAGAATCATCGATCAGCTGCCTCTTGCACACCCTACCGGGGATGTGCCTACAACCAAGGTAAACGCCCTTGCCCAGAATCAAACCTGGGACCTTTCAGTCCGCAGGCCGATGCTCTATCCACTGAGCCAAACCGGTTTGGGCCAGACATTATAATTTCTATAACCTGCATGCCAGATAATATTATTAACAATAGTAATAGTTACTGAGCATTAACTATGTGGCAAGCTCTATTCCAAGCCATGTGCATGTGTGTGTGTGTGTGTGTGTGTGTGTGTGTGTGTGTATACACTGAATTCTTCTGACAACTTTATGGAAAGGGATTGTTACTAACCATATTTTACAGATAAGGAGACTAAGGGACAGAGATTAATATGCATATGTTGAAAGAATTTCCCTGTGGTAGAGGTTCTATAAAGAACTTCCTATATCACTAATTCATATTTTTCTACCATCTGCCCAGCTTATTACATAAGATGCATTGACACAGAACCACATAGCCAGGTGTACAACTCTCTACATATTCTTTGAAAATAATCACTTTATGCCAGAAAGTTTTACTCTAAAATGTGGGGAGTTCTACTAAACATAGGATTCTCATCACTCCAACCAACACTATTTTCAGCAATACTGGAAAGTTTTCTCTTAGATTCCAGTGTGTGAAAAGACATTGAACTGTTTTTGTTTTTAATTTTTATAAATATATTTTATTGATTTCAGAGAGGAAGGGAGGGAGAGAGAGATAGAAACATCAATGATAAGAATTGTTGATGGCTGCCTCCTGCACACCTCCTTCTGGGGACTGAGCCCACATCCCTCGCCATGTGCCCTTGACTGAAACCCAGGACCCTTCAATCTGAGGCTGATGCTCTATCCACTAAGCCAAACTGGCTAGGGACATTTTTTTAAATTACAGTTGACATACAATATTATATTAGTTTCAGGTGTACAGAATAGTAGTTAGACAATTATATTACTTACAGATACCCCAATATATCTTGTACCCACCTGACATCATGTATAATTATTCCAATATTAGAGGTCCGGTGCGAATTTGTGTACCAGTGGGGTCCCTCAGCCTGGCCTGCGGGAATGGGGCTGAAACCGGCTCTCCGATGTCCCCTGAGGGATCCCAAATTGTGAGAGGATGCAGGCCAGACTGAGTGACTCCCACAGGTGCACGATGGGGGCAGGAGAGAGACATGAAAGGTTGGCCAGCTGGAGAGTGACCGAGAGAGGGCTCCAGGGCATATCTGGCCCTGTTGCTCAGTCCCCATTGGCCGAACCCCAGCAGCAAGCTAATCTACCAGTTAGAGCATCTGCCCCCTGGTGGTAAGTGCACATCCTAGCCAGTGGTTGAGCAGCCTTAGCATATCATTAGCATATTACGCTTTGATTGGTTGAATGGATGAATGGACAACTGGACACTTAGCATATTAGGCTTTTATCACATAGGATATAAAAGCCTAAGCGACAAATGACCGGTGCTATGGCACCCACTGACCAGCAGGGGGCAGGTGCTCAGTGCAGGAGCTGTCCCCTGGTGGTCAGTGTGCTCCCACAGCAGAAGCACTGCTCAGCTGACTGGCAGTTGCCAGACACAGGGCTCACAGCTGGCAAGTGACTGTTGTTGCAGTGTTAGGTTCTCCCGATGGGGACTGAGTAGGCATGATCCCATAGCAAGCACAGTGGGGCCCAGGATGAGCAGGAGTAGCAGGCAGGAGTGGCAGGTAGCATTGGACTGCTGGTTTCGGCAAATCCCCACAGGCCACACCAAGGGACACCACTGGTGCATGAATTCGTGCACTGGGTCTCTAGTGTTTATAATAAAGCTCTATGGTTCTAACTTCCCCTTCCCTTAACTTCTGCTTTCCCTTATATAAATACCTCTCCATCTTGGCATGCAGGCTAGAAAATGCACATTATTTGCCATGTCTGCATGCACTGGGTTGAGTCAAGGATAAATCCTTTTTTCAGGGATAAATCCTTTTCAGTGATGAAACACCTAGTCTATATTATTTTCAGTCAACACTAGGGAGCACCACAGATGCTCCTTTGTATTAGCTGGCTTAAGAAATAAATTCAATAGCCCAAGGCGGTTTGGGTCAGTGGAAAGAGCCTGGCCTCCTCAGACTGAAGAGTCCCAGGTTCAATTCTGGTCAAGGGTGCATGCCTCGGTTGCAGGCTCCATCCCTGGCCCTGGTTGGGGTGTGTGTAGGAGGCAACCAATGGATGTGTGTCTCTCACATCCATTGATGTTTCTCTCTCTCTCTCTCTCTCTCTCTCTCTCTCTCTCTCTCTCTCTCTCTCCTCTCCCTCTCCCTCTCCCTCTCCCTCTCCCTCTCCCTCTCCCCCTCCCTCTCCCTCTCCCTCTCCCTCTCTCCCTGTCTCTCCCCCTCCCTTCCACTCTCTCTCCAAATCAATGTAAAACATATCTTTGAGTAAGGATTAACCAAAAAAAAAAAAAAAAAAAAAAAGGGAAGGGAAGGGAAATAGCAGCCTACAATATCTTCAACTGCTTCCATCTCACCCCAAGCCTTAGGGAGGCTTCTGGTTGAACTAGTAGGTCTGTCACTTCCTCTATATACCCAGAGTCAGATGAGAAGTTTGAGTTAAATTTATCATGGAACCTAGTGGACAGCTAAGAAATATGCAGACAGAGGATACATGGAACACACTGACAGCTGTCGAGGGGGCGGTGGCACTGGATGACATAAGGTGAAGGGATTAGCCAAAGAACATATATGCATAACCCATAGATTCAGACAGCAGGGCAGTGATGGCCAGAGGGAAGGGAGGGGGGCTTGGGCTGAGTGGAAGAGGTAAAGAAGGGGAAAATGGGGGACATCTGTATTAGTGTCTACAATAAAAATAAAGTTAAAAAATAAATATGCAGACACCACATGTGTCAGGGTCCACAAGATGCTAGTTCTTCCCATTCCCTCTTCCTCCTCTCCCTCCTCCTGCTTCTCCTTTTCACAAAAGCCAGCTGACAAACTACCAGGGTGGAGCCCAGTCTGAGGGCTGGAGAGAGGAAGGAAAAGCCTCATTAAGAAAACCACCCTCCCTGCTCCCAGAACAACAACAACAAAAAGGCTTGTTGGGGAGCTGAGGTGAAGAAGGTGAGGAAGAATATGGTAGAGTGAGGAAGAGTGGGGAGAAAAAGGGGAGTTAGGGTACAGCAGGGTAGAGCTGGTCTGAGAGAGGAGGGAAGCCAAGCAGTATATAAACAAAAACCCTACATTCCTAGGTCACTGTTCACAGTGCAACCAAAGTGTAGCTGAAACCAGTGCATAGCTCAGTTCTAATGGGAAAAAAATTTCCCTCCTCACCCACTTTCTTCTAGCTCTGCAGTTTCCCAGAGGGCATATTCCTCCTTCTAGGAGGAGACCTTTTGGCCCTCTGCTAATGTTGAACCAGTGTTAAGTTCCTCACACATCCCAGGGATCAGCACTAAGGTTACTGTCTGCAAAGGGTAAGTTTGTTTTGGAGAGAGAAATCTACTTAGCTGAGAGGAGAAAGCCTGGAAGGAGACTGTGGGAGAAAAACAATGACTTCGCCTACAAACTGCACAATCTTGGGCAAGTAACTTCACTTTTCCTAAATTCAGTTTAGTCACCTTTTATATATATATATAGAACAACAACAACAAACTAATATATATATATATATATATATATATATATATATATATATATATATATATATATATATAAAATTGATTTCAGAGAGGAAGGGAGAGAGATAGAAGCATCAATGATGAGAGAGAATCATTGATGGGCCCTTTCTAAGACCCCGGGAGGGATGAAACAGTGTTTTTTTCTTAAAGAGGATCCTCCAAACTGTATAAGTTTTAGGCCCTCAAAACTCTGGATCTGCCCCTTATGAAAAAACTAAAGGCCTGGTGCACAGATTCCTACACCAGTGGGGGGTTCCTCGGCCTGGCCTGTGCCCTCTTGCAATCTGGGACCCCTTCGGGGATGTCAGAGAACCAGTTTCTGCCTGATCCCCACAAGCCAGGCCGAAGGACCCCACCAGTGCATAATCAGGGCCAGGCAGGGGTCACAGGAGGGCGCTAGGACATGTCCGGCCTGTCTCGCCCAGTCTCGATTGGCCAGACACCAGCAGCAAGCTAACTTACCGATTGGAGAGTCTTCCCTAGTGGTCAGTAGTGCATCATAGCGAGTGGTCGACCGAATGGTCAGACACTTAGCATATTAGGCTTTTATTATATAGGACTAGTAGCCCTGCGCATGAATCTGTGCTCGAGTACCTCGCTGCCGCTTGCCTCAGCTGGCGACTTGCCCACCACTGCTCGTGCGTAGCTCTCCGCTGCTCTCTCCGCTGCTGGTAGCTCACTGCTGTGCTTTCCTGTAGCTCCCTGCCCACTGGCCTGCCCTCTTGTAGCTCTCCTGCTGCTGGTAGCTGGCTGCCCCGCCCTCCTGTAGCTCTCCCCACCTGTAGATTGGTCGTGACATTACAGTGTAATGGATAATTAGCATATTCCTCTCTTTTATATAGCATAGCCTACAAAATACAGTGCTTAGCATAAAGAAAACTCTTCCATAAAGGATAACTGTCATTCTTAGCAATGACAGCTCTTAAATCTACTAGCTTTAGACTGAGTCTCTTTCTAGCCATAGATGTTGGGACCATATTTCCATGTTTGCCATACCTCCCATCTTGTATATATAAATAAACCAACTTATAGAAATTAGAACTAGACTGTTTGCTTGAGACATTCAGAGGCATGACTAAATTCAGCTTAGGAATGGCCACTGGACCAGGAGCAGGTTGAGCAGGGTTTGACATTCTCCTCGCAGAAAACTATCCCAGGCAAGCTCTGGCAGGCCTGCTAATTCCCACAAGTTCAGCTGTGCCTCAGACTGCTAACTTTATCAGCCAAGGGCTTGGCTAGGAGTGTGTGTGTGAGTGCATGTGTATGTTGGGGCTAGGTGATTAGGTATATGTGGATTTTTCACACCAGGTTAGACCCTGGATGCTACAAAACCCATCAACTGGAGGAGAGGAGAGATGCTACAACACCCATAAACTGGAGGAGAGGAGATTTATAATCATCAACCAAGCCAAACCAGAAAAACTGGGAGCCTCAAACTCATCTGCAGGAAGGAATAACATCCTTTGTCTGGTCCCCAAAATGTATATTCCTGAATCAGGGAAGAATCCTATTGAGTGTACAAGAAAAAGACTTGCATTCTTGTTTTCATATTAAACAAATAAATATGCTCGATTGTCTAGCAGGGGTGGGGGACCTTTTTCCTGCCAAGGGCCATTTGGATATTTATAACATCATTCGAGGGCCATACAAAATTATCCACTTAAAAATTAGTCTGCTATATTTGGTCAAACATTTAATTAGCAATGCCTTGGCAGGGCCAGACCAAATGATTTCTTGGGCCCAAGGGCTAGATGCTCCCCACCCCCTGCGTCTAAGGACCTGTATAAATAGAACAGAAACTTATTTATCACTGAGCTAATTCAGAGACATGAGGGTCCTGCAAGTCCTCAACAGGTAGGCTCACTCTTCTCATCCTTGTTTTATGACAAGCATTTCTCACTTTCCTGACACTATCCTCCAAACCAATGGAGATTAGCCTTCCCCCTTCTGTCCATTGTAGTCTTACCACTTCTCTCAGAGAGTGAAACAGAGAGAAGAAAGGAGGGAAGTATATCGTTGGTGCTTTCGTTAAACCTTCCCACTAACGCACCTATTGAAGCACTACACCTTTATTCTTACTTCCTCTGCCCTTTGCCCAAATGGCCCTATATTATGGTAATCATTTCCTATCAAGTTAATGTCACAAATACTGTAGCAGCCTTCCATGAAGTTACAATGTCACCGCATCACCTTCTCAAGCCAGGCTAGCAATGAATTTAAAAGAGTAAGGCAGGCACATTAGCAGTATAATTCACTTCCTAGGGTGAGATAAATGATTTGATCTGGGAAGAGAGTCTAATTAGTATGTCATGGAGATACCACAGCTGCTTACATAGTGTGAACACACAGAAGAAATTATCAGGACTATGTGAATGACAGGTAGAAAGAATATACACAAATATGCTCAAAATAAATATTGGAGGGTCCAGCTGGCGTGGCTCAGGAGGTCATGGTTTGATTCTAGGCAGGGCACGTGCCTGGGTTGCTGGCTCCATCTCCAGTGTGGGGCGTGCAGGAAGCAACCGATCAATGATTATTATCATTGATGTTTCTCTCTCTCCCTCTCCCTTCCTCTCTGAAATAAATGAAAATATATTTAAAAAAAAATATTGGAGGCACACATTGGATGCAAGTTATTCACCCAAGCACAGAATGTTGATGTAGGAGGGACCTGAAGAGATTATTTTTATCCACTGCTTTTCAACATGTGGTATGCATTCCAATAGCTATATGAAGAGCTATCTTAGGTGGTACATAGATAGTTTTTAAGAGTACACATTTATTTATGGAAAGTAAAACTAGATTTCTATTTATGCTAGTGCTATTTTTGATGATATTTTTAGTAATATAAGAATTACCTTAGGTAGTACAGAGATAGTTTCTAATAATATGCATCCTATTTACGGAGAGTAAAACTAGTTTTCTATTATTGGTTGTGTTATTTTTGATAAAATATTTTTAGTAAGATAAGGTATGTTTATTTAAGGAAGCATATTAAGTAAATCATGGTACAGGCGGTACTCAGCTATGGTCTAAAACTCTAAATCATAAAGGTGAAATGCAAATAATTGAACTTTAGCAGTCAATTATTGAATCCAATTCTCCTCCCAATTCGAGAGTTCCTTTACTACTCACCTTGGTAGGGGTGTCGAACTCAATCAGAGAAGGGGCCAAAATCTAAAATCCAGCCTAAATCGCGGGCCGAATGGTTTACTGAACAGTCATAAACTGACAATGTCATAAACTGACAGCGGAGTGCAGTGATGACAGCGCGGTGCGGGCCTCATTGCAAGGCCTGGCGGGCTGGATTTGGCCCGCGGGCCTTGTGTTTGACACGTGGTTTAGAGAAAGGTTGAACTCCCAAATCAATAAATACATAGCAAGTCTGCCTCCTCCTTTAGTGGTCCTGGCAGAATTGCTGATTATGGAAGTTTCCCAGGGAACCTAGATGAAGCTTACACCTTTTCTGAACACACTTCTACAGTGATCGGCTGTTTCCTGAACACCCCCTACTGATGATCAGGCCCTCAACCCAGGTATGTGCCCTTGACTGGAATGGAACCAGGGACTCTTCCATCCACAGGCCAACACTCTATCCACTGAACCAAACCAACTGGGGCGACATAAACATTTTTACTACAGAAACACATTTTAGTATTTAAAAAATGATAGCAGTAGGATTATATGAAACTTTTATTTTATTGGAAATGTTTCTATAATGAGCATGAATTATTTTTATAATTGGAAAAATATTGGGAGTTGGACATGGGATTAAAGTTGTAGGTCTTTGAAGGATTATAGGAATTTTATTTCCTTTATTATACCTTTCTGTTTTCTATAAAAAATTTGTATTACTTCTATAATTATAAAAAACAAATAGGATGAATTGTTTATAATTTTATTTTTTATTTTATTTTTTTAGTATATTTTATTGATTTTGTACAGAGAGGAAGGGAGAGAGATAGAGAGTTAGAAACATCGATGAGAGAGAGTCATCGATCAGCTGCCTCCTGCACACCCCCTACTGGGGATATGCCCGCAACCAAGGTACGTGCCCTTGACAGGAATCGAACCCGGGACCCTTCAGTCCCCAAGCCGACGCTCTATCCATTGAGCCAAACCGGTCTCGGCAGGATGAATTGTTTATAAATCAGAAATGTATTATAATCCTTACTTGCCTGAATCACATCAACTTAAATAAATGATATGTAAAGAGGTGGGCAAATGTAGGTTTATAGTTGTATGTAAAACAGTTTACTCTTGTGTTATTATTTATTAATACTGTATTATTTTCCATACAAACAACTCTAAACCTACATATACATAAACCCCTGTATAAGTAATACTAGTAATACAAACCACACACATAATTTTTTATCTAAACTATCAAAAGGTGTTTTTTTAAATATATTTTTATTGATTTCAGATCCTCAGAAATAGGTTCTAGAGACCTGGGTAAGGAACTATTTTAAACCTGCACAAGTTTTGCCAAATGACAGTCCTTTTTGCATGTTCACATCTGTCCTTGGCTACATTTTGTTAGAATGAGAACAGGAAGTCTCAGCTAATGACCCCAAGAGGAATGAAGCAGGAGGCACTATTCCATGGTGACCACCCAGAAGGCCATTTGCATTTAGGGTTTGCTTTAAAACTAGTTTTGATGATTTCAACCAGTATTATCGTTCCCATTTTAGAGTTTCAGAAATGCATAGTATTTATGAAAAAGTACCTCATAGATTCAAGATTTTGTGACACTGCTCTGGCTGGTTTTACTCAGTGGTTAGAGCATCTGTCTCAGGACCTAAGGGTCACACATCTGATTCCCAGTCCAGGGCAAGTTCTGAGGCAACCAATCTACTGTGTCTTTCTCACATCGATGTTTCTCTCTCTCTTTCTCTCCTCTTTTCCTCCCTCCTTCCACTCTCTCTAGAAATCAATGGGAAAAAATACCCTCAGGTGAGGAGTAACAAAAAAATTTTGTGGCACCACTTAAAACTCCAGTACATCATGATTCTCACACTTTAATGTGCATTCAAGTCACCTGGAGATCTTGTCAAAACACAGACTGCTGGTCCCCACCCTCGAGGTTTCTGATTTAGTAGGTCGCAGGTGAGGTCCAAAAATTTTAATTTCTAGCAAGTTCCCAAGTGATGCTGATGCTGCTATTCTGGGGGCCACACTTGAAGGACTAAAGGTCTGGATTTAACTCTTTAGGATAATGGGAATATAGATACTGCTAGCCTGTTATTGCTCTACAGGTGTTAAAAACCAATAGTTGGTGGATCCATGGGAATGGATCTTCACAACAAGGAATGTTTTCTATTATTAATATTTTAAAAATTCCTTTTTTGTAGAAGCAGCTAATAATAATGGCTACGGAGTACCTATTCCTCTGCTAAGCACTTTTTTAAAATTAAATATATTTTATTGATTCTTTTTTACAGAGAGGAAGGGAGAGAGATAGTTAGAAACATCGATCAGCTGCCTCCTGCACACTCCCCACTGGGGATGTGCCCGCAACCAAGGTATGTCTCTTGACCGGAATCGAACCCTGGACCCTTCAGTCCACAGGCCAACGCTCTATCCACTGAGCTAGACCGGTTTCGGCTGCTAAGCACTTTATAGGCATTACCTTTTTTGTTCCTCACTATAATATTGAGATTCCCCATTTTGGCTTGGGTAGGGGCTGAAGGCCCATGATGAAAATGGTGGCTAAGACAAAGATGACTCGGAAGAACACAATTGGAGAGAATGAATAGTAATGATAATAACAATAACAACAACAACAACAATAATAATAGCCTAATATTGGTCTTATTTAATCCATGCAACCACTCAGAGTTAGTATCTCACTCCTATAACCAAGTACATGTCAGGGTATAGGAGGGCTTAATCTCTACTGCCTCCCAGTGTTCAGAGTCCATCTCAAGTCATCACCTGGTTTCAATTGGATAGACGGGGAAGACTGCATTATGAGTGGGAGGAGAGGCTACAGAGGAGAGGCTGAAGGTCAGCCACTACTCCCCATCTAAATATTTCTGAACTCTAGCTTTAATGATAACTAAGGATCATATTTTTTCTTTATGGAGGTTATTTTTAGTATGAGGGGAAAAAGGACTCTAGTAGCTTTATCCAGGCCCAATCAATTTTACTTAGAGCCATTTGATTTTAATCATCTATCTGCACAGAACATCTGGCAGATCCACTCCTGCTGAAGAAGCTGTAATAACTGGCCACTAATCTCTATGTTTAATGATACTCATTCCTCAGAGAGGCATCCAAATATCTTTAGGTTCCTTACATGGCCTAACACAGGCAGAGCCTTAAAAAAAAATCTTTTGACCAAGTTTCTCACATTCCCAGACACATTAAATCTTGACTTTTGCCCCTATTGCCAAATCACAGCATTGAAAGATTTCATCATACAAATTCAGATGTGGAGCCCATGGTTGAACCACACATCCTGGAGCATACTATTTTGGGTACTTATATATAAGAATGTTTTTCTTGTGAATAAAATCACATTATAGGTGCTTATCCTATAAAATAAAAGCCTAATATGCAAATTCTCCTGTTGGGCAGTTGTTCGACCTGAGGTTTCATTGGAAGTTCAACTGACCGCTATGATGTGCTCTGACCACCAGGGGACAATGCGGAACATGGCAGGCATCAGCAACATGGCGCTGGCGCTGCCCAATAGGCCCTGACAAGAGTGGGACCACAGCAGGATGGTGGAGGTGAAGCAGGTGAGCGGGAGTGGTGGTGGGGAGGGAGCAGGGGGCGGAGGGGGTGTCCCCCAGCAATGATCACCCTATAGGAGGGATAGTGGAGCAGGTGAGGAGGTGGTGGCAGGCCAAGCCAGAGTGCCAGGCAGGACTGTGGGGCTATGAGGCTGGGGGTGCTGCTGGGGCCTGATTTCTGCAGGCCACCCTGAGGGACCCCACCCATGCATGAATTTATGCACCGGGCCTCTGGATAAAAATAAACAAATGGGGATTACATCAAATGAAAAAGCTTCTGCACAGCAAAAGAAACCATCCTCAAAATGCAAAGGGAACTCATGGTATGGGAGAACGTATTTGCCAATGATATATCTGATATGAGGTTAATTTCCAAAATATATAAAGAATTTATACAACTCAACATCAAGACAAACAACCCAATTAAGGAATTGATAAAAAAAAAAAAAAAAAAAAACTTCAATAGATACTTCTCCAAAGAGGACATACAGATGGTCAACAGACATATGAAAAAATGCTCAACATCACTAATCATCACGGAGATGTAAATTAAAACTATAATGAGATACCATACTTGCCAGAATGGCTACCATCAATAAATCAATAAGCAACAAGTGCTGGAGAGGATGTGGAGAAAAGGGAACCCTAGTACACTGCTGGTGGGAATGCAGATTGGTGTAGCCACTGTGGAAAACAGCATGGAGTTTCCTCAAAAAATTAAAAATCAAAATACATTTTGGCCTAGCCAGTTTGACCCAGTGGATAGAGCGTTGGCCTGTGGACCGAAGAGTCCCAGGTTTGGTTCTGGTCAGGGGCATGAACCTCGGTTGCAGGCTTCTCCCAGGCCCAAGCCCAGGCCCATGCCCCAGGAGGCAACCAATTGATGTGCATCTCTCACATTGATGTTTCTCTCTTTCTTTCCCTCTCTCTTCCACTCACTCTAAAAATCAATGGAAAACTATCTTCGGGTGAAGATAAAAAAACGAACAAACAAACAAAAAAACCTTTTGACCCAGCAATCCCACTTCTGGGAATATATCCAAATAAACCTGAAACACTAATTCGAAAGTATGTATGCACCCCTATGTTCATAGCAGCATTATTTACAACTAGAGGCCTGGTACACAAAATTCATGCACTCAGGGGGTTCCCTCAGCCCGACCTGTGCCCTCTCTCAGTCTGGGAGCCCTTGGGGAATGTCCAACTGACAGCTTAGGGGCCGTCAGTCAGGGACATCCTTAGTGCTGCTACTGAGGTGGGAGGCTCCTGCTACTGCTGTTGCATTAGGCTTCTGGCTGAGTGGTGCTTCCACTGTGGGAGCGCACTGACCACCAAGGGGCAGCTACTGCGTTGAATGTCTGCCCCCTGGTGGTAAATGCATTTCATAGCAACTGGTCATTCCACCATTCAGTCAATTTGCATATTAGCCTTTTATTATATAGAATAGCCAAGATCTAGAAAGAGCCCAAGGCCCATCAGTAGATGAGTGGATAAAAAAGCTGTGTACATTCACATAATGGTATGCTACTTGGCAGTAAAAGAAAAAAAAAAGGAAATTTTACCTTTTGTAACAGCATGGATGGATGGACCTGAAGATTATTATGTTAAGTGATATAAGCCAGTGAGAGAATGACAAATATCATATGATCTCACGTATATGTGGAATCTAATGAACAAATCAATTAACAAACAAAATGGAAATAGAGACATGGATACATGGAACAGACTGTCAGCAGTTAGAGGGGATGGGGTGGGGGGAGAATGAATCAAAGAAGGTGGAGGTGGGCAAAATGAGGATGGAAAGAAACTGTGCATTGGGTAATGGGTACAAGATAGGTGTGCAGATGATGCTTTGCTGAATTGTACACATGAAACCTGTATAGTTTTTTGAACCAATGTAAACCCTAATAAAATCAATAAAAAATAAAATAAAAGGCAGACAAATTAGAAAAAAGTAGAATTGATCTTAAATTAAAAAAAAAAAAATCTAAATACTCCACCAAACAACTTTCAGAGCTAATAAACAAATTCAGTAAAGTTGCAGGATAAAAAAGTCATCATACAAAAATCAGTTGTGTTTCTATACATTAACAATGGACTATCTAAAACACATGTGTCAAACACAAGGCCCGCGGGCCAAATCCAGCCCGCCAGGCCTTGCAATGTGGCCCGCACCGCGCTGTCATCACTGCACTCCGCTGTCAGTTTATGACATTGTCAGTTTATGACTGTTCAGTAAACCATTCGGCCCACGATTTAGGCTGGATTTTAGATTTTGGTCCCTTCTCTGATTGAGTTCGACACCCCTAATCTAAAAGGTAAATAAATAAAATAATCCCATTTATGGCTATATCAAAAACAATAAAATACTTAGGAATGAATTTAACCAAGAGGTTGAAAGTTCTGTACACTGAAAAGTATAAGACTTTGTTGAAAGTAACTGAAGCAGAAACAAATAAATTTATATAAATTCCATGTTCATTGAGAAGAATTAGTATTATTAAAATGTCCGTACAACACAAAGTCATCTATGGATTCAATACAATCCCTATCAGGTTTGCAATGGCTTTTCTTTTTTACATAAATGGGAAAAATAATCCTAAAATTCTCAGGAAACCACAAAAGACCTCAAATAGCCAAAAAAAATCTTAGAAAGAACAATGAAATGATTTCACTTCCTGATTCCAAACTATATTACAAAGCTATAGTAAGCAAAATACTGTAGTGTTAGCATGAAAACAGACATAGAAACCAATGATACAGAATTGAGAGCCCAGATATAAACCCATGGGTATGCAATCTACTAATATTTGAAAAGTCAGCCAAGAATATTTGATGGGAAAAATATGATTTCCCTAATAAATGATGTTAGGAAAACTAGATGTTCACATGTTTAAAAAAATGAAACTGAACTACCATCTTATAACACTCATAAAAAATGAACTCATGGTTTAGCGGCTTAAATGTAAGACTTAAAACTATAAGACTACTAGAAGAAAACATAGGGGCAAAGCTCCATAACATTGATCATGATGATGATTGATTAAAATATATATATGATGATTACCACAACAAGGTTAGATAACACTTCCATTACTTCACATAGTACCATTTGTGTGTGTGTGTGTGTGTGTGTGTGTGTGTGTGTGAGTGTGGTGAGAGTTTCTAAGACCTATTCTCTTAGAAAGTTAAAAATATATAATACAGTATTGTTAACTATTGTCACCATGCTATACATTAGATCCCCAGACTTATTTATCTTATAAATGGAAACTTGTAGCATTTGGCAATGAATGTTAGGATATGACACCAAAGGATAAGAAACAAAAGTAAACAAGTAGCACTACAGTAAACTAAAAAAGCTTCTGAAAGGTAAAAGAAATTATAAACAAATTGAAAACACAACCTATGGAATGGGAGAAAATATTCGCAAACTACCTCTCTAATAAGGACTTAATATCCAAAATTTATAAGGAATTCATACAACTCAACACCAAGCAAAAAAAAAAAAAAAAAAAAAGCAATTAAAAAATGGGCAGAAGAACTGAACAAACACTTCTCCCAAGAAGACATACAAATGACCAATATGCAAATTGTCCCTGTGTGAGTTTGACCAGGATACCAGGAGTTCAATCAATTGCTGTGATGTGCGCTGATCACCAGGGGGGCAGTGCGGAATGAAGGAAGGCCCTGGCCAGCAGCTGAAAGGCCCTGATCGGCCCTAATTGCTGGCTAGGCCTAGGGACCTTACTATGCACAAATTCTGTGCACTGGGCCTCTAGTATATATATGAAAAGATGCTCAACTTCACTAGCCATTTGGGAAAATGTAAATCAAAACTACAATGAGCCTGGCTGGTGTGGCTCAGTGGTTGAGCGCCAACCCATGAACCACAAGGTCACCAGTTCCATTCCCAGTCAGGGTACATGCCTGGGTTGCAGGCTTGATTACCAGTAGGGAGCATGCAGGAGGCAGATGATAGATGTTTCTATCTATCCCTCTCCCTTCATCTCTCTCTTAAAAAAATCAAAAAAGACATATTAAAACAAACTACAACGAGATACCATTTCACAACTGTTAAAATGTCTATTATCAACAAGGAAAGTAATAACAAATGTTAGAGAGCTTGTGGAGAAAAAGGAGCTCTCATTCACTGCTAGTGGATATGTAAACTAGTACAGCCACTATGGAAAACAGTATGGAGGCTCCTTAAAAATTAAAGAATACAGTTGTCACATGATCCAGCAATCCCTCTTCTGCCTATCTACTCAAAAGATTTGAAAACATTTATTTGCAAAGATAAATGCAACACTATGTTCATTGCAGCATTATCCAAGATGGCCAACACATGGAAACAACCAAAGTGCCCTTCGATAGATGATTGGATAAAGAAGATATGTTACATATATACATTGGAATACTATTCAGCCATAAAAATAAGTCAGTAATAAAAAGCTAAGGACTATATGATTTCACTCATAAAAGGCATATTAAACTGAAACTCACAGAAACAAACAACAGTATGGCGGTTACCAGAGGGAAGGGGGATAGAGAAATGTAAAGGGTAAAGAGTGCCAAATGGAAGATGATTTGACTTTGGATGGTGGACATACAATGCAATGTACAGATGATGTATTATAGAACTGTACACTTTAAACCTACATAGTCTTATTAACCAATGACACCCCAAATAAGTTCAATTCATTAAAAATAAACAAATTAAATAAATAAAAGCAAAAGCACCATACCTATTCTATTATGCTTCTTACAAGCGCAGAGGGGGGGAAGAACCATTAATCATACCGTACTTCCTATGAAGGTGTAAACTGGAAAACTGTTTCAGACGCTGAGCCAACCCAGACTCCAGGATTGTTTCGGCTGCCATTTCAATCAAGCCTGCCTAGTAAACTGCTAGCCTAAGATCAACTCACTATAGAAAGAGACTTCTGAAGGGATTTTTGTAGTGCATTTCCATTTCTGAATGAAATCCACAGTTGAACTTCCTCTGACTTTTGATCTGCATTAAGAGAGCTCTTTTTGCGGCTCAGGAAAAGGGGAATGAGAACGTAAAAGAGATGGGCACCAAAAGGTCGCAGCTATATCACACAAAAGAATCATTTTCTCTGGATTCAGCCACAGCCAAGACTCAAAAGAAAATGCATAAGCCCTTATGACATCATCCTTCCTTACCCAAAATGACCATAGAGTACATAAGCTGGGCTAAACTGAGCCCACAGAGGCTTGCTGCAGGCTGAGGGTTCTCCCAGGAAAATCCCTTGACAATGACAAAGAACACACTACAGATCTCTCCCTATATTGGCCACAATGACCTATGGTTTGTAAGGACAGCTGTGGAAAGCATCGTATTTTATATGGCATCAGAAACGGAATCATTCACATGCTTCAGACAGAGAGATAGTAGAGTAGGTAGAGAGAGCAGGCACTGAAGTTTGCCTGGGATCAAGTCTGAACTCTTCAATGAACAAGTTGTGTGACCTTGGGAAAGTTACTCATTCAGCAAATATTACGTAACTGAGGTTATTTATTTATTTTAGAGACCTCAATGAATAAATCAGGTACAGGTCCCTGCCTTTATAAAGCTTGCATCCTAGTGGTGGTGGAGGGTGGGTTGGGGGAGACACAATAAAGTTAACACATTTTATATGTTCGAATGAAAAGTGGTAGGGAGCCGAAACCAGTTTGGCTCAGTGGATAGAGCATTGGCCTGAGGACTGAAGGGTCCCAGGTTTGATTCCGGTCAGGGGCATGTACATTGTTTGTAGGCACATCCCTGGTAGGGGGTGTGCAGGAGGCAGCTGGTCGATGTTTTTCTCTCATCGATGCTTCTAGCTCTCTATCCCTCTCCTTTCCTCTCTGTAAAAAAAAAAAATCAATAAAATATATATTTTTTAAAAGTGCTGGGGAGAAAAAAAAGTAGAGCAAGATAAGGGAGATCAAGAGATAAGATGGAAGAGAATTAACCTTTCCAGCCTCAGTTTCCACATTTGAAAAAATAGATATAATAAGTGATTTATAGTCCTAGCTGGTTTGGCTCAGTGGATAGAGCATCAGCCTGCAGACTGAAGGGTCCCGAGTTCAATTCCAGTTAAGGGCACATGTCTGGATTGTGGGCTCGGTCCCCAGTGGAGGGTGTGCAGGAGGCAGCCGATCAATGATTCTCTCTCATCATTGATGTTTCTATCTATCTATCTCTCTCTCTCCCTCACCCTTCCTCTCTGAAATCAATAAAAAAAAAAATTTTAAAGAACTAATGTCCCCATCATGAAAAATAAATGATATTTATGCGAGGCAATAGATGTGTTAATTAACCATATATTATAATAAAAGTTTTGCAATATATATGTATACCAAATCATCAAGTTGGTATACATATATAAGTTAATTTACACACCTTAAACTTACACAATGACATATGTCAATATTACCTTAATAAAGCTGGAAAAATTTTTAAAAATTTGTTGTTTAAAGTGAAGAACTATAACCGCACCAAGCTAATGCTCACCCTGTTTCTTAACTCCCCTCCCTCCCCCTTGCCTCCAGCTTTCCGAGCTCTCTTTAGAAACTTACAGTTTCTGGCCCTTTGGTCATAACACTGATTTCTGGCAGAACACAAGGCCATGGGATGGTGGGGGAGAAAATGCTTCATAATCAACCCCCCACGGAATGGAGATGGGATTAATTATTTTCACTAGCCCTTTCATCAATTCTTATAATTGCATTCCATCGGGCCACCTTTTCTCTGATAAGTACTCTATTGCAACAGAGGTCATCTTCCTCTCAGAGTCCCTGGCTGGCTCCCACTCAGCACACCTGTCCCTGCTATGTCCGGTTCCGAGTGCACACTCAAACTTGCAGTCAAATCCCTTTGGCCAGATGCTCCACCTCAACCAGCCAATGCCACACAGTGGTGTGTGCGATGATTCTTTGGAGGGGTGAAGACTGCCTAAGGACCTTGATAGATTTGTTTTTAAAATTTTAGAACAGGGTTTCTCAATTTTGGCTGTATTTTGGAAACACCTGGCACGGGGATTTTAAAAATAGTGATATTTGGGTCCCAACTGGCAGATATTCTGATGCCATTGGCCTGGGGTACCTTTTGGGCACTGATAGTATTTTAAGTCTCCCCAAATGATTCAGATGTGCAACAAAGGGGGGAAATCACAGCATTAGAGTCATGTTTCTGCTCAAATATTGAGCCACACCAGCTGAGCATTTATGTAAAATTTTAATGCTTCTTCTTACCATTGCAAGTGATTCAAATGTGCAACCAAGGTGGAAAATCATGGCTTCAGAGGCATGTTTCTATAGGATCCCAAGGTAGTTTAGTTCAGGTCAGTACTCCTGGCTTAGTAAGATAAAAATTAGTCTATTTCAAGGACACAGTATAATTCGGTCATCTATTTCTTGGAGGGAAAAACATTCTTTCATAACAGAATCATTATCATGACTCTAAGAGATTCATTCAATCACTTGTTCATTTGCTTAGATTAGGTTTTGACTTAAGGTAATGTTGAAACTGGTTTCATCTTCTATCCAGACCACTGGCACTGCTACATCTAGTGGCTAAGGACCACAGTAGGAAGCAGTGATGACCAGAGCTGGTGCATGCACACTCAGCTGTGGGTGCCAGCTGAAAGTGCCTGTGGAGTAGCAGGATCCAGTTTCAGACACACACGTAGCGGTGGGGTCCATGACAGGCAGCAAGGATTGGGGCCAACTACGGGTGAAAATGCAGCTTTGGGGGCACTGTTAACTCAGTCTAATGTGACTATTGGGTCTCACCATGAGCACATGGCAGCAGAGGCCAATGTTGGGAGGCAGGCCAGGGGCATGTCGGTGCACAGCTAGAAGGGCTAGCCCTAAATGTGTGTATGTCAGTGGGGGACAGTAGCAGGGATCCAGGCTGTAGTTTTACACTTACACAGCAGCAGAGGCCTGGGCTGTCTGCCAGTGTGGGTTCCAGTTTGAGCAGGTGGAAGAGGTTTCCAGAAGGGACTCTGCTGGCTGGTGTTTACAAGTACAAATTCTTGTGGGGCATAAATCCAATGAAATAACGCAGGGCATCCTTAGTAGCCATGCTTGGCCATTGGTTTTGTTAGTTTAGAAAACTGCTGGGGTCATCTGCAGAGCAGGTCAGTAGGAACCGTGGTCACTCCCACTGTGCCATTGATACTGGTATCCCCTTATTTTCTTCCTTGCTCTTAGCCATTTCTATGCATTTCAGCTTTCTTGATCTCTGAGTGGGGTGAACCTTCCACAATGTCAATTAGGGATGATGTCTTGCTCACTACTGCAACAAGGTGTCTGGTACTTGGTAGGCACTTACACAACTATCATATCTATTGAATAAATGACTAGGCCCTTAAAGTCAGGAGTACTAGAAGAAATTGTATTGCGCAATGGTTAGGTTACTGAACCATTGGGTTTGCAATCTAGCTTAGTTATATGATTTGAGCAAGTCACTTAATCTCTATTAGTCTCAGTTTTATCATCTGAAATATGAGGATAATAGTTGCAGTTGTCTCTTAACATTAACTGAAATAAAGTCATTAATGCATTGAGCATAGAACCGTGCCCACAGTAAAAGAAAAAGGAAGGAAGGAAGGAAGGAAGGAAGGAAGGAAGGAAGGAAGGAAGGAAGGAAGGAAGGAAGGAAGGAAGGAAGGAAGGAAGGAAGGAAGAGCATTAAGTGTTTGCTCTGTGGCTTAGAGGACATATGTAAATATTTAGTCATAGTGCCATTGTAATCATTAGTCCCTGTAGCTGGCTCAGTGAGGATCTTCCAAAGAAGCCCACATCCTAATCCCTGGAACCTATGAATATGTTACTTTATATGGCCAAGGAAACTTTGCAAATGGGACCTAATTAAGGATCTTGAGATGGGGAGATTATCCTGGATTATCCAGATGCTTCTTAGGTAATCAAGAGTCCTTGTGGGAGAGAGAGAGAGGAGTCAGAGAAGATGTGACAACAGAAGGAGAGGTCAGAAAAATAGGGCTATGAGCCGAGGAGTATGATTAGCCTCTAGAAGCTGAAAAAGGCAATTAAATAGATTATCCACTAGACATTCCAGAAACAATGCTGTCCTGCCAACACCCTGATTTTAGACTTTCTGACCTCTAGAACTATAACACAATAAATATGTGTTGTTTTAAGCCAAATTTGTGATAATTTGTTAAAGCAGTAATAGAAAATTAATAGTGTTTTTCAATGTTTCTTGCATAAACATACAAGTGATTGCATGAATCCCTTAGAGTCAGGATGATGATTCTGTTATGAAAGAGTATTTTTCTCTCCAAGAAATAGATGACCAAATCATACTGTGGAATGTCCTTGAAATAAATAGACTAATTTTTATCTTACTCAAGCCAGAAATACTGACCTGAACCAAACCACATTGGGCTCCTTCAGAAACATGACTCTGAAGCCGTGATTTTCCCCCTCGGTTGCACATTTGAATCATGTGGAGAGACTTAATACACTATCAGTGCCCAAAAGGAACCCCAGACCAATGGCATCAAAATATATGCCAGTTGGGACCCAAACATCACTATTTTTAAAATCCCCATGCCAGGTGTTTCCAAAATACAGCCATGATTGAGAACCACTGTTCTAAATTTTTTAAAAACAAATCTATCAAAGTCCTTAGGCTGTCTTCACCCCTCCAAAGAATCATCACACACACCACTCATTAGCTACCCAGACTTGGAACTTTTTGAAGCCTCAGTTGCTACAACAAAATATCACAGAACTGGGTGGCTTATAAACAACAGGATTTTAATTCTCAGTTCTAGAGGTAGAAATGTCCAAGGTCAAGGTGTCTTCCTAGTCAGGTGAAGGCCCTCTTCCAGGTTCATGGTTGGTACCTTGTCCTCACATGGGGCAGAGCTAAGGATCTCTTTAGAGTCTGTTTTGTGAAGCACTCATGCCATTTTTTTCATTAGTTTTTTATTGAGCACCTATTATGTGTCAGAGTCTCTAATCCCATTCTTGAAGGTTTCACCTAAATGACATAAGTACCTCCCAAAGTTTCCACATACTAATGCCATTACTTTTGAAGGTTAGGATTTTAACATAAGGATTTGGGGAGGTCACAAACATTCAGACTATAGAATAGTCAGAATTTATATATCTTCATCCCCACCCCTGAAATACATAGACCCCCCCATTCCTTCTCTCCCCTAGAGCTTTGCCTACCCCCATAGATTTAGCACGATCTTACATAGAACACCCTCAATAAATATTTGTTGAATTAACCTGACAGTGTCTGTTGCCATTTTGGTCTCTATCACCTGCTGTGAGTGTCATAGAAAAGATCCTTCCTTGGAAACTGTGAACTCCCAACTCACATCTGTGCCAAATAATCTTGAACAATCAATGTGAAACATATGTTGAATCTCTGGAAAGAAAGGATGTCAAGGCCAATAGCAGAGTTACAACATGACAAAAAATGCTGGTACTTGTTTGTAAGTACTAGTACATTTTAAATATAAATCAGTTCAATCTAACTCAGGTCAACAAACACTGAGTGGCCAGATTATTATGATCTCTGAACGCATAATAATCTGTCTACTCAGTGTATATTCTATATAATAAAAGGCTAATACGCAAATTGTCCCCTCAACCAGGAGTTCGACCAGCAGGCAGGCCAGCCAACCGCCCATGTCCCCTCCCCCTGGCCAGGCTGGCTGGACCCCACCCATGCACAAATTCATGCACTGGGCTTCTAATATATATAACACTTAGTGGCCAGATTATTATGTGTTTGGAAATCAATAATCTGGCCACTCAGTGTATATTGAGTGCCTACCATATCATAGCAGGGCACTCTGTTAGTCTTTGTAGAAGGGCTTAGATATCATCGCACCCTTGAGATACTTTCAGTCTAGCAAGGAGGGATGAGGCAAGTATATTTATAATTGTCAGGCAAAAAATAGGATAAATGTCACAAGGGAAGGGGATCAGGAAAGGCTTGGATGCAGGCTTTACAGAATTTTTAAAAATTTTCCAGAGGGCTTAGCTACCTGGAAGTGGGGGATACTGCTGGAAGATCAAATAACTATCACTTAGTGTGACTGTGCTAAGAACTTTTATGTACTAGCACACTTAATCCTCACATCCCCATGAGTTAGGTACAATATCATCATCCTGAATTCTGAAAGGCTAAACAACTTGCTTAAGGTCCTACATAGAAAGTAGAAGTAGGACCTGAACCCAGGTTTTTCTACTTACTCCAGTGCCTTTGCTCTTTTTTAAAGAAAATAATTTTTTTTATTGATTTCAGAGAGGAAGGGAGATGGAGAGAGAAACATCAATGATGAAGGAGAATCATTGATCGGCTGCCTCCTGCAACACCCCCTATTGGGGATCAAGCCTGCAACACAGGTATGTGCGCTTGACTAGAGTTGAACCTGGGACCCTTCAGTCCACAGGCCAACCCTCTATCCACTGAGCCAAACCAGCTAGAGCCAGTGCCTTTGCTTTTAATCACTACACTATGTTACTTTCCTTGATGCTCTAACTGACCCTCTAACTGCACATACTGCAATCATTCACTTGGAAATCTCCTCTCTGTCAGAAATGACTCATGACAACCAGCTCTTCTTAGTGACCCATAGAATTCTCCATCATGTGTGCCATATGTTCATCTAGCCAAATTCTCAGCTCAGGAGGTCCTCATGCAGATGGCCAGTCTTTGGCAGACAGGGTTGCTCTGGAACACCGAAGAAAGATATAATGACTATTCTTGGAAAGCCAAAATATGACTATTACAAAATCAGAGTCTAGTGGAGTAGTTGTGTAAGCTGCATTAGCTGGATAGAGAAACTGATTATTTTAAATCATGCTTTTTTTTCTTTTAAAAAATGTATTGAATTTATTGGGGTGACATTTGTTAATGAAATTATAATATATAGGTTTCAGATGTACAGCTCTAGCATACATCACCTGTATATTGTATATCACCACTCCAAATCAAGTCTCTTATCACCATTTATACCCCTGTACCCTCTTCTGTTTCCCCTCACCTTCCTTTCCCTCTAGTAATCGCCATACTGTTGTCTGTGTCTTTGAGGTGTTTTTTGCTTAATCCCCTCATCTACTTCACCCAGCCCCCTAACCCCTCATCCTTCTGACAGCTGTCAATCTGTATGACTCTGTGAAAATAACATTTTTAATTAAATTTATTGGGATAAAATCTATATATATATATAAAAGGCTAAGTGACCATATGTACATCAGACGGTCCATCTGTGACTGGCCGATATCCATGATGCGCACTGGCAATTTAAAAACGTTGACTTGTGCATTATTAATAAATCACAAGGACAAACTCTACACAGAGTAGGAATATTCTTACATGAACCTGTTTTCAGACATGGTCAGTTATATGTTGCTTTCTCTCCAGTTCAAAGGGTGTGTGATGTTAAAGTTGTAAATACTTCATCACAAGGGAAATTAGTCAAGCACTCTGAAAGTGTTTTTCCTCTTAATGTGGTACACAGGGAAATATTAGAATAAGTTTAATCACTTTATCAGTCATTGTTTGCATCAATGTTGTTTTTATATCATGTTTTTGTTGTTTATTAATCAATTTATATATTATTTTCATATATATTTTACTAATTTTCTTTCATCTCTGACACCCCTATTATAGAGAAAGGGAAAATAGTGATATTAAAATATTTTGTATTTGAATTTTATAATACTTTATTATATATACTAATTTTTTGCAGTCAAGTAATTACCGCATGAATCTTTCTTCTAATTAATTTCCTTTCAATGTACATGAATCCATACACCAGACCACTAGTTGGTTAATAAAATTCTACAAGCTTCAAGTGTGCAATTCTATGATGCATCTTCTGTATATTGTATTGTGTGTTCACCACCCAAATCTCCTTCTGTCACCATACACTTGACCCTCTCTACCCTTCATTATACCCTTATCCACCTTCCCCTCTGGTAACCACCATATTGTTGTCTGTGTCTATGAGGTTTTGTTTCTTAATTTCTTGCTTTCAGTTTTCTATCCCACATATTAATGAATTTTAAAGCCACATGCAAAAGAATGAAGCTAGACTGCTGCTTGTCCCCATATACAAAAATTGGCTCAAAATGGATCAAAGACCCAAACATAAGACCTGAAGCAACTTTCAAGTATTCATTACAATATTACTAACTATTATCATGCAGTGTATTACATCCACGTGATTTATTGATTTGATAACTGGAAGTTTATACTTTTTGACCACCTTCACCCATTTAGCCATCCCCCAAACCCTGCTTTGGTAACCACCTATCTGTTCTCTGTATCTATGAGGGTTATTTTTAGATTGCACATACAAGTGAGATCATATGGTATTTCTCCTTCTCTGTCTGACTTATTTCATTTGTCAGAATGCCCTCAAGATCCACTTACATATTTCCTTCATGTTATGGCTAATTATACATATACTAGAGGCCAGGTGCATCAAATTCATACACAGGTAGGGTCCCTAGGCCTGCCCAGTGATCAGGGCTGATTGGGGCCTTCTGGCTGCTGGCCAGGGCCTCCCTTCCTCAGCTGCTGGCTGCCAGCCAGGGCCTCCCTTAGTTCCACACTGCCCCTGGTGGTCAGCACACATCATAGCAAGTGGTGGAACTCCTGGTCTCTTGGTTAAACTCCCGAAGGGACACTTTGCATATTAGCCTTTTATATGGAGAGATTCTTTATGTATTTATCTATCAATGAACACTTAGATCGTCTCAATGTCTTGGCTATTGTAAAGAATTAAATAATACCACAATGAACATTAGGGTGCATTTATCTTTCTTTGAGTTAGAATCTCAGTCTCTTCATCTGTAAAAAAGAGAGAGAGAGAGAGAGAGAGAGAGAGAGAGAGAGAGAGAGGGAAAGAGAGAGAGAGAGAGAGGTCAACCTTGGTCTTCTTTAGAGCCATGCTACACAAAATGTTATCCACACAACAGTATCTCTATCACCCAGAAATTTTTTAGAAATATAGAATCTCCTCAGGTCCTACCCTAGACCTTCTGATTCAAAATCTGCATTGTAAGCAGAATTGTAGTTGATTTATATACATTGAAGTTTGAGCAGTACTGACTTAAGTGAAAGGAACATGAGAGAATCTGTATAATTTCATCAGCAAGTTAAGGAGGCAAAAGTTGGGGGTAGGTATGAATGGGCAGTTGAAAAATATTTTAAAATCTTGGATCAGTTACTGTGGGGATGGATGAAAGGATGGTAAAGCAGCCAGGATTTTCCCTCTGAGATTGGAAAGCATGAGCTTATAGTGAACCCAATCCAAGTACTTTTTAAGGGAGAAGAGAGAAGATAGCAAATATGTGTGTACTACCATTTACTGACTGAACATTATATGCTCATTACTTTTATATGTTATGTAATCATCATAACAATTATCAGATAGGTATTGTAAAGAATTTAGAGCAGTGTCTTGCACATAGTAATTGCTCAATAAATGTTAACTTTTATTGGCATTTGCAATAAATGCTGTCTTAACCTGCCAATTAAAGGAGCTAGAGGCAGGAGAGAGAGGATCCAAAGTAACAGAACCATACGCACTTTATTGCAACGTTAACTTGAATAAAGAGGAAAGAGAAAGCAACCCAATGTCTGCTCAGATTTCAAATGTCCTAAATGTAACTTCTCTTTCTAGGAAGTTTCCTGGCTTTGGCTCTGAGTTCTCTCTTTGCACTGAAGAGTGTAGAATATTACCCTGGCAATAAGCAACTCTGCTTGAGGAAGTCGGGATAATTCTATTCTATTTATAAAAGGCAAGGTGAATGCCAGAAGAGGCTGCAGGACTGGGGCAGAGCTTGAATTCCTTTGGAAGGAATCCATCTCATGATCTTGAGAGAGAATAGTTTCAGACTGGGCAGCTTACTTCAGTACTTTCAGGAGTGGGGGGGGGGGGGCGACTTCCCTCTCAACACCCTCTAGGACTAGCAATCCCTGCACCCCAAAGCTCTGGGCTGAGAGTGGAATCTTTCTATATTGACTGCTACTTTTGTAAGGAGTGTTAGGAAGGGAACTTTGAAGTCATTGAAAAAAAAATCATTGAAACAAGCAGTGTCCAAAGTCTCAGCTGGGAACCACAAAACTTGGAAAGCTCCTTTGCGTCAAAGGAATCCAAGAAGAAAAACACAGTAAATCCCCGTCATCCTGTCTAATTCGAAAGCCCAGGCATTACACTTATGAATGGAACTTTGGCTAATTCTTCAGTCCTAAGCACATCACCATTAGCTGCTCTCCTTTAGACCTGCCTGCCTTTTCATCCGGGGCTATTAACTCTTTAAGAATGCACTCACCAGGCCTTATTCAGTGGCCTAGAGGTCATTATAATGATGAATAAGGTGATTTTAAGCTACTGGAGGAAGGAAGTCCCGTGGGATTCAAAGTGCGAAAAGAAAGGCAGGGTAGGGTATTCTGGCCATTTGGGCCTCAAATTGCTTTGTAATAGGAACAATGTGGGTGTGCTGAACCCTACACGCTCCCAAAATAACAGGTCTAAACCTGGCAAGCAGGTCAGATAGGCCAGGCTTACAGTAGATTCAAAGACCTCCAAGAGAACACGAGAAGCTACCACAAAGTGAGCAGAACCCAAATAATACGTGGTCCAGGGGACACATTCGGAAGTGTCTGCTCCACACATAAGGGGCCCCTTCTAACTCCAACCTGATTTCTAGATGTGTGCCCCCAGTTTCTATTACATAACCCTAGCCTCCTGGGCCAGAGTTCGCTTATCTCGGGGTAGGCAACTGACTCGATCAGTGTCCATTCCCTGTGACTTGGCAATTGGTACTAAGCCAGCCAGTACCTTTCTAGGAGACTGAACTATAACATATGAACCTAGGAGATAACGAAGCTATCTCTTGCCCACCCCATGCTCTCCTCTACTAAAAGAGAAAAAAAAAACAAAAAACACAAACTTATATGCAGAGAGAACCAGATAGGAGACACAGAAAAAAAGAAGTAAAAAAAAAAACAAGCCTGAGTTCCCAACGACTTCCAATTTCCAAAACCCCGTCCATTCCCAAGAGACGGTCACATTCCTCTTGTGCTTAAACTAGCTCCAGCTGGTTTTGCCTTTTGCAACGAGAGGAGAGAAATGAATAAATAACATGTCGAAAGGGGCAGCTGCTGCTCAGTTCCTGGTGATTGTCACCACGCAGCAGTATAGGCCCAGTGATGCAAAATATTTCAAGTTTTTCAAGAAAGTTGCAAACCTATATTTTACATCAGGGGTGGGGACCCTTTTTCCTGCCAAGGGCCATTTGGATATTTATAACATCATTCGAGGGCCATACGAAATGATCCACTTAAGAATTAGCCTGCTATATTTGGTCAAACGTTTAATTAAGTCACCCCTTAATGACTTGGCAGGGCCAGACCAAATGATTTCGTGGGCCTTATACAGCCTGCAGGGCAGACATTCCCTACCCGTTTCACGTGAAAAATTCCACTTATATACACCGGTAATGAAACCAAATTTTAGAAAACATGGTCACTAGAAAGTATATCGGTGGCCTCCATGTGGTTTGTGGACCCCTGAATTGTGACCTCCGTCAGCAAACTTCCTGTCTCACCTGCTATTTCCTTACTTCCTAAATCTTTCATCTATTACTGTATTTTTCATGTATATCCATTTGTGCACTGTCTTACCCTGATATTTGGGCCCACCTTGAGCTATTTCCTTTTGGTCTTGCTGACTAGCTCGCTAAACATATAATGATTAAAAATGTGGATTGCAAAAGCCCAACTATCTGCTGATTATGAGCAGAATTTTCCCAGTTTCCTAGATTTGAAGATCTATAGTTTCTCCGTTTATCAAATGGAAACAATAAATCCAGTGCTTAGAGTAGTACCTGTCACACTTGTTATTGTTCTTTTTTGTCGTTGTTATGAATATTGTTTGAATGTCTGACTAGCAGCCATACTATTACTCTGGCCTCCCAGAAAGTACAGATCTCACCCTTTCCCCCTGATTGCAATGACTCTTGGGGTTCAATGAGCACTCAGGTTTGTGTCTACCTTCTGGCCCCAGAAATGTTTCTGGTCTCTGAGGAATGACATGGTGCTAAAGATGTCTCTGGTTTATTTAGCACATGAAGCAGCTGTTTATGTAATCCCTAAGGTTTTTTAAAGTAAAGAATGACTTTTGGGGAAAGTGCTCTTAATACGGTGCCTATAAAAAACAGAGGCTCCTTTATTTATAGTTGTGTCCTGATTCTGTCTACCTTTCCAGTCTTTTTTCCTGCCACTGACCCAGAACACCGTTATGCTCACTATTTCCAAAATACACCACCTCTCCGGAACCTCCATTCACTTACACATGATGTTCCTTCTATCGCGTCCTTACTTTCGCTACTTGCCTGGAAAACTCATATTTATCTTTCAAGACTCAAGCATCACTCCTCTGGCAAGTCCTCTCTGACTCCTTGACTCCCAGGGTCATCCACATCTTTCCTGCTCATGTTAATGATTTGCTTACTTGTCAGTTTCCAAATCCCTCCCTCCTTGAGTTGATTCAGCCTTCCTGTAATCTTCAGTATCTTTAGCAACAAAATGAGTAAAATCCTATGATGAATCTACACGCAAAACATGCAAAGGGCTTCACATGTGAACAAATACTACTTGTGTGGTAGAACTTTGTCTCCCAGCTGAGTTCAAGGGCAAGGTTGAGGTCTTATATCTTTGTATCCTCAGCCTGTGGCACAGAGCTGACCACATATAGAGTTCTCAGGGCATGTATGTTGAAAAAGCAAATAAGATGAATGAAGGAATGTTGCTTCTCCCTTTCAAAGCTATCTGCCTTATAGATGTGGAAATGGTCAATGTATAGTCAGGTTTAAATAAACCAAAGCTACAGATCGCATTCCGCTACAGCAGGAAAAAAACAAACAAAAACAAAACAAAACAAAAACACACAAAATCTAAACGCCTCTGAATATTTTCTGCTCTACTATCATGCCATCACTGACCAGCAAAAGTGCCCCCAGCCGAAACAGATTTGGCTCAATGGATAGAGCGTCGATCTGCAGACTGAAAGGTCCCAGGTTCGATTCCGGTCAAGAGCATGTACCTTGGTTGCGGGCACGTCCCCAGTGGGGGTGGTACAAGAGGCAGCTGATTGATGATTCTCTCTCATCGATGTTTCTAACTCTCTATCCCTCTACCTTTCTCTCTGTAAAAAATCAATAAAATATATTTTTTTAAAAAGTGCCCCCAACTCAGGGAACAACTTTCCAAAGAATATAATATGGTCCATTGGAGCATCAGGTAACACGAGCTAGATAATAACATTCTTTGAAACCTGGTAGTTTCCCTGAGACACTATAGAGGAAGAATAGTGGCATTCCTGGTTTTCCAGCAGCTGATTTTGCCCCACCTATATTATCACCAAAAGTAGAGTTATCTAACCTCCTCCCTTCCCTAGCCCTAGTCCATTTCCCTCTTGGCCCACATTGTATTGATTCTGTCTTTGGCTATATGATTCTTTCTGCTTAGAATGTCCTTTCTCTTCCATTCTGACTATCCAAATCCTACCTACCGTATTTTTTGGACCATAAGACGCACTTTTTTCCCCCCCAGAAGTGGGGGGGAAAAGTCCCTGCGTCTTATGGTCCAAATATAGCCTACACATATACTGTAAAAAAAAAGTTTTTTTACTTGCCCGGCTCTGTGTGGTCTCTGTGTGCTTGCCCGGCTCTAAAATGGTTCTAAATGCTGCTGTTTACTTTACAGGGTTGATTACATGTGTTTATGACTGTGATGTTGGGTTTTAATGCACATAAAATATTTTAGGACACTATTTGTTTCAGAATCTTTTTTTCTTCATTTCCCTTCTCTAAAAACTGGTGCGTCTTATGGTCCGGTGCGTCTTATGGTCCGAAAAATACGGTATATTCTTGAACAAGTTGCTTGATTTTTTTTAAACTTACGAATTGTTTATTTCTGGGATTCCCCCTCCCCCTTTTATTGAACTTATTGGGGTGGCACCGGTTAACAAAAATCATAGTTTCAGGTGCACAATTCCACAACTGCAGCCACTGTGGAGAGCAGTATGGAGGTTCCTCAAAAAAATTAAAAATGGAACTGCCTTACGACTCAGTGATTCCACTTCTGGGAATTTATCTGAAGAAACCCGAAGCACTAATACAAAAGAATATATGCACCCCCAGGATCATTGTAGCATTATTTGCAATAGCTTGATGTTTCTGTGCCCCAATTTCCCTTACTGGAAAACGGGGGAAATAATAGTATATAGTGGATAGGATTGTTTTGTTATATGAATAGATACATGTAAAGTGTATATAGAGGGCTGAGCACACAGTAGGTATTCAGTACATGTTAATTATATACTATATATTAGGTGGGAATGTTTGGCTGGGTGAGAGAATCCAAGAAGAAAAAGAAATTGAAGACGAGAGAAGAAAGCTGTTGGAACAATTTAGAAGGTATGGGAGAGAATGGATCCTCTTCTACTTACTGTGTGACCTTCGGGAAAGTACTTTCCTTTTCTGTGTCGCAATTTCTTTGCTATAACATGGAGACGACAATAGTGCCTACCTCACAGCATTATTGTGAGGACTAAATAAAATGAAACGTTCTTCCCTACTGGGAAGGACTTGGGAAGAATAGCTTAAAAGAAATCTTGAGGGCAAAAAGACTGAAAGTTTTTTGTGTTTTTTTTTTTAAGTTCCAACTGAATACTTTTCACAATTTTATGATGGAGTAAACTGTTGTGAAGTTTTCTTTAAAAGCTTAAATATTTTTCTAGTGCTAATAAATTTATTGTGATTTTTTTAAATTAAAGTGCATTGAAGAGGCTTTTTATAGTGAAGTAGTTTCAAATGTGTATGAAACCTTTCCCAGGTAATTGTATGATACAACAATGGTTAGTATGAAATTAAATTGTATCAGTTGACATGAATACAGCAATAAGCTCACTATGTTTTACCTTAATAAAAAAATGGAAGGAAAAAAAAAGAAAAAGATTCTATATAGCCCTGGCCAGTTTGGCTCAGTGGATAGAGTGTCGGCCTGCAGACTGAAGGGTCCCGGGTTTGATTCCGATCAAGGGCACCTACCTCGGTTGCAGGAGGCAACCTATTGATGTGTTTCTCTCACATCAATATTTCTCTCTGTCTTTCCCTCTCTGTTCCACTCTCTCTAAAAATTGATGGAAGAATATTCTCGGGTGAGGATTAAAAAAAGAAAGAAAGAAACATGCTATCTAAAGGATAAAAACATAAACCATATTGATATTTCAGAGTAGAATTTTAAGTAAAATAATTGTTGATTACTTATTTTCTTTAAAAATGGCTTTTACTCCCACTTCTAGGAATATATCCTAAGAATCCTGAAACACCAATCGGAAAGGATATATGCACCCCTATGTTCACAGCAGCACTATTTACAATAGCTAAGATCTGGAAACAGCCCAAGTGCCCATCGGAAGATGAGTGGATAAAAAAGCTGTGGTACATCTACACCATAGAACGCTACACAGCTGTAAAAAGAAGGGTCTCTTACCCTATGAGACAGCATGGAGGGACCTGGAGATGCTAAGCAAAATAAGCCAGTCAGAGAAAGACAAGTATCACATCACATGATCTCACTCATATGTGGAATTTGATGAACAAAATAGCAAAATAGATCCAGAGACAGAGAAGGATGGAAGAGACCGAGGATTCTCAGAGGGATGGCAGGGGTGAGGCGGGGGGGGGGGGGGGGGGGGGGGGGGCGTTGATCAACCAAAGAACTTGTATGCATAACCATGGACACAGACAATAGGGTGGTGAAGGTCTGAGGGGGTGGGTCAATGGGAAAACGAAAGGTGGACATCTATAATATTTTCAACAATAAAGGTTTTCTAAATGGCTTTCACTCGGTATAAAAATCAAAATCTTAGTAAAGTCCTATATGATTAGGCCCTCTATGTCCCTCTGACCACATGTCCTACCATTCTCTTCCTCTCCACTCCAGTGATACTCAGTAGATAAGAGCGTTTGCCTGCCGACTGAAGGATCCCGGATTCCATTCCCTGAACACATTCAAGCCTTTGCACATTCTCTTTTGTGTGTCTAATACCCCATTTCCTCAGGTATTACGGCTAGCTCACTCCATTTAGGTATATTTTTAAATATCACCAAATAAGAGAAATTTTGTTTAACTGCCCTATAGTAAATATATCTCCGCAACCCCAATGCCTTCTATTCTTTTTCCCACCTTATCCCCACCCCACAAATACCTTTATTGTTTATTGGCTTTCCCCTCCACCAACACACCCTCATTAGATGACATTCCCCAAGTTTGTGCAGTGATGACACAGAGTGGATTCCGACTAAGTATTTGTTCAATGAATTAATTAAAGAACATGATACCACAATGCACCTTGTGTTGATAGCTTTGCTTATCACAGCGCCTCGTCCTCAAAGGCTGAGCAACAACCAGGAAAGAACTCATACCAAAGTAAATGTACGGGCACGCTGGTCTAGTCTAGGCAAGAACAGCCTAGGTCACCAGATACGGGCATCTGAGAAGGGAACTTGAAGGTCCAAATTACTTCTATTTCTACGCTCTACCACAGAGAAAGCACAAAGTACCCTTTTTACAAGTATCCCCCCTGACACCCCTTTGCCTCCAAACAGATAGAACTTCGCCGCAATCCCAGGAAGCAGAATGAATGACAGCAAACAATTTCCGTCGCTCTGGGGAAGCCACTAGAAGTTCTTGGAAAGGATTTCTATTGCTTGCCTGTGAGTCGTTAGTGGGTTCACAAACCTTTCATTGTCCTAGGAAGAAAATAACCATATTTCAGCAGTGGTATTTTATGAGAGCTCCGAACTGCCTAGCTCCCATATCCTCCAACCAGAAAGTGTCCCAGAGGAAAACAAGCCAATAGGAACACAAAGGGCCAATCGAACATGAAAATGGAAGCATACCTGTTCCTAACATAGTCCATGCATACCAACTGCAGGAGGTTGGGTATGGCACCAACACATAGCTGCTTCTCCACCCTCCATGCAAGGGTGTGGATAGCAGACTTCAGTGGGTGTGACATGTACAAGTGGTTCTTGGCTCTGTGTCAAGACTGTACTCCCACTGACGAAAGTAAGGAAGAGTGCCAGTTGAATTTATGTTTCCTTTGTTTATAGGAGCCCATAGGCCAGTGACTTTAGGGAGAAATACCTATAAGCGAGGCTTTCTTTCTTTTTTTTTAAAATCTGAATCCAGTGGACTCAATGATATGACTGCCCACAATAAGATGGCTTTGCGGGTTGGAAAGTCAATGGAGGAGAGAGGGGATGGAGGAAGGTGCTTTACTGAAATGTTGCCTAGGAACCCAGAACTAACACATGCCCTTGATGGGAGTTGGCACTGGGATGCAATGAAACCCAACACATGAAAGAAGGGAGGGGCCCTGTGACTTGCATTTAATACCAGAGACAGCTGAACTGGTCGACTGCAGAGCCCTGGGAGCTGTGGCATTCCATCCGCCGAGCAGAAACTTTCAGAGTGAAATGCTAGCCCTACAGCCTCAAACAACACGTTTTCATCTCTTTCACCTGTGGGGTAGCATTAGGCCCCACCCAGTCCTGCCACTCTCCCTAAGCAGAGGGATGAGACAACATGGAAGAGATGTCACTGGTCCATCCGACACCTTCAACCAAGTCTCCACCACGCGGATTCTTTATTTAACATCAGGAGGGAGCTGGTGAAGCCCTTCTCCCCAACTCAGTCCTCCTGACTGGACATGGACGTGGGAATGGCAGGTCATCCAAGGTGGCCTTCGCTTCCTTGTGGAAGCATACCACCCTTGGCCTTTTGCATGCCATTTAGCCTGGAGTTCTTATCTCCTTCAGCTGCCTCTCCCAGCTACCTGCGCTTGGGCATATGAATGCCTCGTGCTAAAGGAAAGGCAATAAATGGTAACCACTGGAACTTTCAAGGGATGGATGCTTGGTAAATGCAGGAATCAAATTCAACATCCATCCCCATATCCTAAGAAGGAACCTTGGCCACTCATCTGCTAAGAAAGGAGTCAGGGACACCGCTCTACATGGTCTTGACATATTAACAGATAGCGCTCAGCAGATGGATCAGCCCCAGGCACTGAATGTAGCATTCAAGAAATATGTGTAGAATGAATTCTTGTTTTCTCAAGTCATCTGCACTGCCATGGCACCTCCTAGGAAACAGAACATTTTTCCATCCACCTAAAACTGCTAATTGACTGCAGTTAACTAATGCAACTTAAGGGTTCACAGGCTGATCATCAGCTGGGTATGAGAACCAAGTTTGGAGGTTGGTATGGGGGAGAAAAAGCCCTCCTGCCCATGCCAATATCCCCCAAGCTCATAGTGTCACAGCGAGGCGAGTCCCTGCCGTCCTTCTCGAAATTGAATTTCCAATACAGATTTCCCTCAGTTGAACGAGTGCACTGTCCCTTTAAGAAGCCAGGCAAGATGGAGCCCTCCCAACTCACAGCTAGAGGCTTTAAGCAACCTGATAAGGATGCTGGAGTGTGACAAAAAGAAAGAACTCCTGGAGAGGGTAAGTCGAGGCTCCGATGATCCGAGGGGCCATCGAGGCACCAAACCATACAAACATCCAACTCCGAGCGCGCCTATGCCACGGGGTGGCAGCTCCCCTAGCGCCACCCCTCCTCCCCTTCCCTCCCTTTCTTACCCCACCCTGCTCCACCCTCAGGATCCTCCTTGAAAGAGTCTCCTTCTATAAGGTGGCTCCTTCGCCGCCCAGCGGAGACCCCAGGGAGGGGGGGCAAATGGAAGGGGGGGAAAGGGGTAGGTAGGCAAAATGAAAGGGACTTACTTTTGGATTCTGCGCCTCCGGAGACATCCTCTCCTCCCAGCCTGGGGCCAGGGCCAACGGACGGGGCGGGGCTGGGGTTGAGCTGATGGACTCGGGGTCCTCACTCCCTCGTACTGCAAACCTAGTTCAGTGGGGGGTTAGAGGTAACGGGCACCGACGAGGGCCGGTGGACACACTCGATTTGAATGCTCTCCAAAGGAGACAGAAGGCTTGGGGAGACTTGACCGCGGGTGGGAGTGGAGGTGAGCTCTAAAAGCCCTCCTTTTCCTCCCTTTCGGACTAGCTCTCCCCGCCCGGCATTAAGCGATAATCAGGGGCAATGGTTTTCTTTTTTCTTCCTTTTGGTTTCTCCCAGCTGCCGGTCCCAGACCCCACCCAGCGGCTCCACCCCATCCACTGCTACACATTCTGTCAATCACCAGCCCCTTTAAAGCTGCATCGCACAACTTGGGTTTTCGGCCGTCTTTGGCGGGCACACCGAATGCCGGGGCTCCTGGCCTCGCCTGCAATGCCTCTGACCTTTCTGCCGAGTTTAGGAAGGCCGGCCTTAGTTGCTAATGGAGGCTTCCCCTCCCCCTCTGCCCCGAAGCTTTCACAGTCCGCTCCACCCAAAGTCCTTCCGGGCCGGCCAGGCCACGCCATGCTCTACCCCCTTCTATTTTCTTTACTTTGTTTCTGGTCAAAAAAAAGAAAGAAAGGGGGGGGGGGAAGCGGTTCCTTAGGCTCCAGATAGCCCAGAAAGTTTGTGCAGCGCCCTCTCTGGCGCCGCCCACTTCCTTACAGTTTCTGGACTGAAGTGGCTCCAGCCCAGCAGATCCCCTGTCTCTGGGGCCTCTTGGTTTGGCCTGACTCGGTATATTCAAGTCTTCTCTAAATCTCATCTGTGTGAAGGCTCCATATTTCGGACCAGAATAGGGGAAGAGAGAGGAAGGATTCCCAGAAATGTGCTTCATGCCTCGAACTCACCCAAAACAGCAGCCCCACCCCACCCTCACTGCCCACATAAGCACAGAAGGGTCGTGACGTGCCATCCCCACCTAGAGGAACTCCAGAATGACCCGTCAGAAACCACATGCAATACCTTTCTCCATTCCAGTGCATGATAAAATACCTGGTTGCTCAGGGCAACAATCACTGAGCCATCCTCGACATCTGACTCTTTGAGAAATCCTGGTGGCTCTATCTTAAAAATCAGAATCTGGCCGCTTATCACCATTGCTGCTGCCGCCACCCTGGCCCCGCCACCATTTTTACATTCAGCCCCTGCCTACCTCTTGGATTTGACTTATAAAAGCCTTGTTCACTCTCTATTAGCCACGCTGATCTTTAAAAAAAACAACACATTTTATTGATTATTTTTACAGAGTGGAAGGGAGAGGGATAGAGAACTAGAAACATCAACCAGCTGCCTCCTGAACATCCCACACTGGAGATGTGCTCACAACCAAGGTACATGCCCTTGACCGGAATCGAACCGGGGACCTTTCGATCCACAGGCCGACACTCTATCCACTGAGCCAAACCCATTAGAACCACACTGGTCTTTTTGTTCCAATATGCTCTGTCCGACCTCAGGGCCTTTGCACTTCCTTTTATTTCTATGTGGGTCTACCTATGGTGGGCTGCTATATTGTTTCAATCTCAGGGAAGCTTTCCCTGACCACCCAAATTAAAGTAAGTCCCATGGCTCAGGTACTCTCTGTGACCTTATCCCATTTTGTTTTTTAACACAACACTGATCACAATCTAAAACATTCCCACATGGTTGTTTGCTTCTGTGGTAAAGTCCCTCCCACTAGAGCATAAGCTCAGTAAGAGCAGAGACTCCATCTGTTTGTTCTCTGCTCTAAACTCAGAACACTGCCACATAGTAGGGGCTCAGTTAATATTTGTGGAAAGAATGATGGAAGGTGATATCTTCTAGGATATATCTGGGGGTTATCACTTTTTATTAAATATCCTATATAATAAGAGAGGAATATGCTAGTTATCTGTTACGCCCTGAGGTGTAACGACCAACCACATAACATCTGGATCACGAATCTGCAGGAGGGTGGGGCAGTGAGCTACAAATGGGCCAGAGAGCTACAGGAGGGGGCAGGGCAGCGAGATATGAGGAGGGGAGGGGGAGAAAGGGGCGGGGGTAGTAGCTACAGGAGGGCAGTATAGCAGGCAGAGAGCTACAGGAGGGCGCAGCGACCTACTGGCACAAGGATTCGTGCGCAGGGCTACACACACACACACACACACACACACACACACACACACACATATATATATATATATATATATATATATATATATATATATATATTGATTTCAGAAAGGAAGGTACAAAGGAGAGAGAGAGGAACATCAATGATGAGAGGGAATCATTGATCATCTGCCTCCTGTACATCCTACTTCCCTTGTGGGGATCGAGCCCACTACCCAGGCATGTGTCTTAACTGGAAATCGACACTTAACCACTGAGCTACACCAACTGGGCTGTTTCCACACCTTCTTGCTGTCATACATAGAAGGGTGTGTCCACCACATACTACCCCCAGATGACCTGGCCTCCTCACAATAATTCCTCAGTTTTTTTTAGGGCCATGGTGGTTCAGTGATACCTTTGGCAACCACTAAGACATGTTAACAAGCCACCCTGAGGGTCAGCCCAGGTGCTGGGCATTTCCTTCAGGTGTGCCACACTTCCTTTGGGGGCTGCCTGTTCTTTTTTTATTATTGATTTTTTTACAGAGAGGAAGAGAGAGGGATAGAGAGTTAGAAACATTGATGAGAGAGAATCATTGATCAGCTGCCTCCTGCACACCCCCTACTGGGGATGTCCCCGCAACCAACGTACATGCCCTTGACCGGAATCGAACCCGGGACCTTTCAGTCCGCAGGCCTATGCTCTATCCACTGAGCCAAACCGGTTCGACCTGCCTGTTCTTATACAACCACTGAGCAACACTGGCCAGACTAGGTGTTATCACTTTAACAAGAATCAAACCAAAAAAGAAGGCAGCAAAGAGAGACACACCTATAATGAATCACTGGCCCCATCTATTCTCCCTTAGAACATCCATCTGGATACCTTGTCCGTAAGCTGAGTTAGCAATGGTAGTATTTGGAAAAGCGACCCCATAGCAATGAACCTTTATATTGGCTTTTAGGGTTTGCAGTTCATTGCTAGTGGTTGGCTTAAATGTCCTTGGTTTTGTCAAGCAGTGCTAGGGAACATAGTTGTTGAGGACCTGGTCATCTGAACTCAGGGCATCTTTGTCTCTAGATGTGTTTCTTACTTTGGAGTCCGAATATCTACCTATGCTCTGTTGTACCTCCAAGGATGCATTAACTAATTTGATTCTCACAACTTCCCTATGAAGTAGGTATTATTATTATTATCCTCACTAGTGTCCCGGTGCACATTGAAAGGAAATTAATTAGAAGAAATATTTTAATATTGCTATTTGCCCTTTCTCTACAATGGAAGTATCAATCAAATTCACGGTCAACAGTGACAAATCAAAACACACACGTGCAATTGGCTCCAGCAAGAGCTTTATATGTATCGCACATGTGCAAGTCAACTTAGCCTTTTACCTATATGGCCCTCAGCCCACCTGGGAAAGGGGCTACCTTCTGCCACCCACTCCCGGTTCCCTGTCCCAGCCCGGGGGCCTGGCCCCAATCAGGTGATCGGCACCTGCTGGCCAGGGAGAGTTACCAAGAGGCTGGCTAGCAGCCCCCATCAGCAATCAGGGCCTGCAGGCTGGGGGCAGCTCCTGTGTTGAATATCTGCCCCCTGGTGGTCAGTGTGTGTCATAATGACCAGTCATTCTGTCCTAACAGTTACTTAGGCACATATATATATATATATATATTACAGATAAGAAAACAAAAGCCCAAGGAGATAGAATGACTTGCCAAAAATCACCTCCTTAGGAAATGATAAAGCTGGGATTTGAACCCAGGTAGTATAGCTTCAGATAGAAACATTTCCCACTACAGTGTGTTTCCTAAAGGAAATTGATGTTCTGTCGTGACACTGAGAAGAGCAGACACTCCATTTTGTTGGATGTTATTGGGTTAAAGATGAAGGGAAGCAGCTGTAATTAGGGACATTTGTTACCTAAAGCTAGAAGTGTGGTTCGAGCAGTTCTGTAAGCAATGACCTTGATACAAGTCATATGAGGCAGTCATTTCCCTTTTCTAATGGAAGGATCAGGGCTGTTTAGCCTCAAGAAGAGAAAACTCCGGAGGATAACAATCCTGTTTTTAAGTCTATCTTAAGCTGACATTGACATGTCCTTGATTATTTATCCATTGTATATCCTAACTCAGCTGTCTGCCTGATCATAAACCCTACTCAGCTTGGCCAAATTCTCTGGACTTCTGGCCACGGATGACAGATAACTCTTACTAGGTTGCTACCAATACCTGAGCATGATATCATGGGGAAATTTGAAATATACCATGGCTATCTTCTCAGCACAGTGCTGAGCACCGTGGAACATAGGCAGAGAAAAGTCCCACAGAATTAAAGGTCAGAAGTTTCCTGTAACCCACTACTACCACTTATTTGCTGCGTGACTGTATGCAAGACTGCATGCAAGGGTCTCTTATTTCTCATTGTACAGTGAGGTTGAATCAATGGTTATCAAAGGCTTCTTCTAGCTCAGTCTCTGTTGGTTAGCTTACTGATGTCAGAAAGTTCTTATGACAGGAAAAGGCTTGGAATATTAATAATGCATTCCCTTAAACTTATTCCTCTTGATTAGATTTTAGGAGACATCACACAGGATGTAGTAGATTTCCAATTAACAAGAATTGACCTTCTTTGGAAGGGATTTGAAACCATAGGTGGTTCTGTAATGGCCATGTCTGATGTCTGTGATATGTAAGCCTTCCCTATTGATGATAAAAACTAACTCCAGGGGAAGATCCCTGACCCAACTGAGACAATCAATTTCTCTCTCCCAAGAACATGGCATTTTGAATGGAAATAGTTTGGGGTGATAGGAGATGGGGGTGGATCACATTAAAGCTGGAGAGAAGATCCATAAATTTCTCTTGAATCCAGTGCTGACCTTTTTACTGCCCTTACTTGAGTCAACACTTCCCTTAACTCAGATGTCCCACTATATATTTTTTAAAATATATTTTATTGATTTTTTACAGAGAGGAAGAGAGAGGGATAGAGAGTTAGAAACATCAATGAGAGAGAATCATCGATCAGCTGCCTCTTGCACACCTCCTACTGGGGATGTGCCCCCAACCAAGGTACATGCCCTTGTCTGGAATTGAACCTGGGACCTTTCAGTCCACAGGCCGATGCTCTATCCACTCAGCCAAACCCGTCAGGGCCCACTATATTTTTTATTTATCTTTATTGTGGAGAGTATTACAGATGTCCCTCCTTTATTCCCATTGTCCCCTTTCTCCCAGTTCCTGCTCTGCCCCAGGCCCTTAGCACTATCCTTTCAATAAATTCTCTATTTCTCTAACTTTTTAAAAACTTTTATTACTTATGCTAGCCAGATTCTACTTCCTGTTTACTGCTATATAATTGTCACTTGCCTGTCAAAAATTGATATTCAATAATTTTCATAACAGGTATTTTTTTCTAATATGTTTTGATTGATTTTTAGAGAGAGAGGAAGGAAGAAGGGAAGAGAAACATAGAAGAAGGAAAGAGAGATAGAAACATAGATGAGAAACATTGATCAGCTGCCTCCTGCACACCCCCCCTACTGGGGATCTAGCCCACAACTAGTTCATGTGCCCTGACTGGGAATGGAACCGGGACCTCCTGAATCATAGGTCAATGCTCAACCACTGAGCCACACCAGCCATGCCTAACAGATATTTATTGAGCCCAGCTTTTTGCCAAGTACATAGTGAGTGTATAGCAGTAAATAAGATTTAACAAGATTTCCCCCACCAAGCCATTGGTTCAAACCTAACCCAAATCCTCACCTTTCTATGCCTCTATTATTTACACGTTGTCTTAAAACAGTGGTCAGCCAACTGCGGCTCGCCAGCCACATGCGGCTCTTTGGCCCCTTGAGTGTGGCTCTTCCACAAAATACCACGGCCTGGGCGAGTATATTTTAAAGAAGTGGCATTAGAAGAAGTTTAAGTTTAAAAATTTGGCTCTCAAAAGAAATTTCAATCGTTGTTCTGTTGAGATTTGGCTCTGTTGACTAATGAGTTTGCCAACTTAGAACATAGTTATACTTTAGATGTTATTTTACTGCATTGTAAAAGCTCCTTGGAATTATGTTCTGTGTCTTTTTTATCTTCATTTCTCTTGCAGTGACAACAACCGAGCTTTACACATAATATATACTCCAGGCATGTTGAAATGAACTCAGCTCTGCAGTACACATGAGACCTGTCAGTCTTGTAGCCAACCAGAAAAACTCACAGATATGAAAAGAGCTGTGATATAGTGGAAAGAAGACTGGATTTTGAATAAGACTCCCAGTCCCAAGTTTGTCATTCCCTAGCTGTTTTACTTGAAGCAAGTCACTTAACCTCTCTGAGCTTCAGAAACACGGGAGATAATAATAATACTTTCCTCAAGTTCCTCTGTGCATGCATTGTAAAAGGGTTCCCTTGTCTCCTTATCCTCTCCAATACTTGTTATTTCTTATCTCTTTTTATGATAGCCATTATGGCATCTCATGGTGCTTTTGATTTGCATTTCCCTAATAATTAGTGATGTTGAACATCCTTTCATGTGCCTGTTGGCCATCTGTATTCAAAAATATATATGCACACCTGTGTTCATTGTAGCATTTTTTTTATAACATCCAAGATATGGAAACAACCTAAATGTCCACTGACAGATAAATGGCTAGAGAAGATATGGCAGCCCTGGCTGGGTGCCTCAGTTGGTTGGAGCATCGTCTTGTACACCAAAAGGTTATGGGTTCAATTTCTGGTCAGGGCACATGCCTGCATTGTAGGTTCTATCCCCAGCCAGGGTGTGTAGGTGTGTATGGGAGGCAACTAAAATCTCTCTCTCTCTCTCTCTCTCTCTCTCTCTCTCTCTCTCTCTCTCTCTCTCTCTCTCCCTCCCTCTCCCTCTCCCTCCTCTTCCTCATATATATATACAATGGAATACTAGTCAGCCATAAAAATGTGAAATCCTACCATTTGTGACAATATGAATGCACCTTGAGTATATCATGCTATATGAAATAAATAAGATGGAAAAATTGTATGATTTTTTTCATATTTGCAACACAAAAATATCATTAAACAAGACAAAAGCAAATGAACAAACCACAAAAAACCTCATAGAGGCAGACAACAGATTGGTGGTTATCAGAAGGGAATGTGGGTGAAGGGAGGATGAAACTGATAAAGGGTGTCATTTATAAGTTGACAGATGGAAACTAGACTTTTGATGGTGAGCATGATGTATTGTATACAGAGTTTTTAAAAATATATTTTATTGATTTTGTACAGAGAGGAAGGGAGAGAGATAGTTAGAAAGAGAGTCATATCACCCTACTGGGGATATGCCCGCAACCAAGGTACATGCCCTTGACCGGAATCGAACCGGGACCTTTCAGTTCCCAAGCCGATGCTCTATCGGATAGAGTCTATCCATTGAGCCAAACCGGTTTCGGCTGTATACAGATTTTGAATTAAAATGTTGCATACCTGAAACATGTTGTAAACCAACATTGCCTCAATTAAATAATCTATCTATTTTGAGCAAAACTAATAGAATTTTTTATATTGCATACCATTTATTTAGGTAATACAAAATACATCATAAGGCAGTATACAATCAATTGCTAGAGTGAGGGTTTAACTTTAAAAAATGCAATAAATAAGAGAAGTGAAATAACTCAGAGGCCAGAAAAGCAATTGGCTAAGATCACCTTGATTATTCCTGAGGCATTTGTGAAAGGATGGGAGCTGGCAGTTATTTTAGAAAATGAGAGTCAAGGATATTTCATCAGAGACCTAAATGAAGTAAGAGAGTGAGCAATAAAAGATCAGAGGGGAGGTGAAGGAGCAGCAAGTGCAAAAGCAGGAATGAGCTTGGAGCGCAAGGTCCTGCAAGAAAACCAGACTGACTATGGTTTGAGCACGGGGAGGGGGAGGGGGGGGAAGGGCAGTGGCAAGAGACACAGTGAGAGAGGAAAGTAGAGGCAGAGCACACAGGACCCTCTCATCCATCAAAATAAAAAAGTATATTCTAAATTGTGATGTAAACCCATTGAAGGATTTTGAGCAAGAGAGTAGCATGATTAGTTATTTCCTTTTCTTCTGTCGTGTGTAAAACTAATAGAATTGAAGAAAGAAATAGACACATCCACAATTGTATTGGGAAACTTCAACATTCCCTTTCGGAAACTGATAGAACTTGTAAGCAGAAAATCAGGAAGGTAATTATACAAGAACTGACTTCACGACCAACCAGCATGATTATACTTAGTTGACATATATAACATTCCACACAACAATAGCAAAGTAAATATTTTTTTTTTTCAATTATCCACAGAATCTTTACCAAAAGAGACCATATTCCGGGCCATAAAACAAACCTCAACAAATTTAAAAGAATTACATCATATGGCACGTGGTCTGTGAACAAAATAAAATCAAACTAGAAATCAGTAAGTGAAAGATAACAGAAAAGTCTGTAGACATATGGAAATTAAATAAAACAAATTTATAATCAATGAATCAAGGAGGTGTTTTTCTAAAGAAATAAAAATGCAGAGAAATAAATAAAATAAAAATATAGCGTATTGAAATGTGTCAGGCCTGAGAGAATTTTATAGCACTAAATGCTTACATTGCAAATGAAGAAATGTCTCAAGTAAAAAAATCAACTTCTTAATTCAGACACTATAAAACAACAAAATAAACCCAAAGCAAATAGAGAGAAGGAAATAAAGACAAGACAATCTGGGCAGAAATCAATGAAATTGTTGTAGGAAAACATACAAAACGAAACCTTTAAAAGCTACTTCATTGAAAATAAAACAAAATTGGTAAGCCCACAGAAAGACTAATAAAAGTTAAAAGAGGGAAGACATAAATTCCCACCCAATTAGAAATGAAATGGGAAATAATACTGTAGATCCTGCAGCCATTAAAAGGATGATAAGGGGATACCATAAACCATTTTATGCTCATATATTTGACAACTTAGAAAAAAGTGAACACTTCCTATCAGAAAGGGAAACAAAGAAAACAATCCCATTTACAATTGCTCCAAAGAAATAGAATAAAATACCTATGAATAAATTTAACCAAGGAGATAAAAGACCTGTACTAAGAAAATTATAAGGTACTAAAGAAAGAAATCAAAGGAGATACAAATAAATCGAAGCATACACCATATTCACAGTTAGGAAGAATTAACATCATTAAAATGTCCATGCTATTCAAAGCAATCTATAGATTCAATGCAATCCCTGTCAAAACACCAGTGGAGTATTTTGTAAAGCTAGAACAAATAATCCAAAAATGTATATGGTACCCCCCCCACACACACACGCATACACAAAATAACTCTCAGCAATATTGAAAAAGGACAAAGTTGGAGGTATCACACTATCTGATATCAAGGCCATAGTAACTAAAACAGCATGGTACTGGCATAAAAACATATAAATCAATGGAACAGAATATAAAACCCAGAAATAAATTCATGTTTAGATGGTCAATTAATATTTAACAAAGCAGGCAAGAACCTACAGTCTATTTAATAAATGGTGATGAGAAAATTGGACAGATACATGCAAAAATATGAAACTAGACCACCTTCTTACATCATATACAAGAATAAAGTCAAACTGTATTAAAAACTTAAATGTGAGACTCTAAACCACAAAATCCCATGAAGAAAACTCAGGCAGTAAAATCTCCGACATGTCTCTTAACAATATTTTTCCTGCTATATCTCCTCAAGGGAAACAAAAAATAAAAAGTGAGATTACATCAAACAAAACTTTTTGCAGAGCAATAGGCACCATAAACAAAATGAACAGACAACCTACTAAATGAGAGAACATATAATGCCAATGATGTATCTGATAAGGGCCCAGTATCCAAAATGTATAAAGAACTCACACTACTCAACACACACACACACACACACACACACACACACACACACAATCCAGTTGAAAAATGGCCAGAGGACCTGTTTAGACATCTCCAGACACATCTCCAAAGAGGACATACAAAGGATCAATAGACATGAAAAGATGTTCAATGTCACTAACTGTCAGAAAAATGTAAATTAAAACCTCAATGAGATATCATCTCGCACCTGTCAGAATGTTTACCATCAATAAATCAAGAAGAAAAAAACCAAGTGCTGGCAAGGATGGGGAGAAAAGGGAACCCTCATGCTCTGCTGGTGGGAATGCAGCTTGCTGCAGCCCCTGTGGAAAACAACAGTACAGAGTTTCCTCAAAAAATTAAAAATGGAACTGCCTTGTGACCCAGCGATTCCAATTCTGGAGAGTTAGCTGAAGAAAACTAAAACACTAATTAGAAAGAATATATGGTGATTCCCAATCAGGGCATATGCCCGGGTTGCTGGCTCAATCCCCAGTGTGGGGCATGTAGGAGGCAGCGATCAATGATTCTTTCTCATCATCAATGTCTCTCTCTCTCTCTCTCTCTCTCTCTCTCTCTCTCTCTCTCTCTCTCTCTCCCTCCCTCTCAGAAATCAATTAAAAATATATATTGTATTTTTAAAAAGAAAGAATATATGCACCCCTATTTCACCGCAGCATTATTTACAATAACCAAGATATGGAAGCAACCCAAGTTCTGATTGATAGACACGTGGATAACAAAGCAGTGATGCACATTTATAATGGAATATCACTCAGCCATAAAAAGAATGAAATCTTACCACTGAGACAGCATGGATGGACATAGGGAGACCTATTCTGCTCAGTGAAGTAGTCAGAGAAAGACAAATGCCATATAATTTCACTTATATGTGGACTCTAAAGAACAAAATAAACAAGCAAAATTGAAACAGACTCAGACACAGAAAACATTCTGGTAGTTGCCAGAGGGAAGGGGGTATGAGGAACTGGATCAAAGCTGTGAAGGTATTAAGAAGCACAAATTGATTATTACAACACAGCATTGGAAATATAGTCAATAACATTGTGATAACTGTGTGGAGCCAGTGCAGGCATAGGAAATATTGAGGGGAACACTTTGTAAAGTATATGATTGTCTAATCACTAAGCTGTACTAGCATACCTGAAACCAATACAAAATAAAATTGCAAGAAAAAAAATAAAAATTTAAATTAAAGAAATCAAACAGTTCTAAAACCACAAACCATCAAAACTCACCCAAGACGAATTAGATAATATACCTAGCCTCATAATCATGGAAGACATTGAACATGAAATTAAACTTCTTTAAAAAATGAAAACAATCTCCAGACCCAAATGACTTCACTGGCAAAGTTTACCACTTACTTAAAGAAGAATAAACATAATTTCCTGTAATCTCTCCCAGAAAATAACAGAGGAGGGAACATCTCACAACTCATTTTATGAGGCTGTATGACTGTGATACCAAAAGCAAAGATATTTATTAAAAAATAAAATTTCAGACCAATATTTTTTATGAAGTTAAACATAAAAAATGATTCCAGCAATATCTAAAAAGAATATTCCACAACCAGGTAGAATATACTTCAGGCACATGGGATTCAAAAAGCAAAAATCTGGAGTAGATGCATGAAACATAAAAAAGAGGGGAACAGCATACCACCCTGGAAATGCAACAGTTTATAAAGGTAGGCAGAAAGAGATGAACAGAGAAACAATGAAAATACAGAACAACCAGAAGGCACACAAGATGTCAATAGTAAATTCATATATATCAATAATCATTTTAAACGTGAATAGATTGAATTCATCAAACAAAACAACAGAGTAGCTGAGTGAATAAACAAACAAGACTCAACTATGTACTCCCTATAGGAGACTCGTTTCAGCTCTAAACACACACGTAGGCTCAAACAAGATACCCCATTAAAATAGAAACCAAAAGAAAGCCAGGCTAGCCATACCTGTACCAGACAAAATAGACTTTAAGCCAATACAACAAGAATAAACATAAATCATTAAGATATATGCATTCACATTGGAGCACCGAAATATATTAAGCAAAGATTAACGGATCTAAAGGGAGAAATACACAACAATACAATACTAGTAGGGGACATCAATAGTCTACTGCTATCAATGGCTAGATTACCCCGAAAGAATAGCAACAAATGTTGAAATTGGACCGTACCTTAGACCAAAGGGGCTTACAAGACTTATACCACTCAACAGCAGCAAGAATACACATTCTTCTCAAGTGCACATGGGACATTTTCCAGGATAGATTATGTGATAAGACAGAAAACAAGTCTTAACAAATTTAAGAGACTGAAACCATACCAATAACCTTTTCTAACCACAATGGTATGAGACTGCAAGCCAACAACAGGAAAGCTGTAAATTCTACAAATATGTAGAAACTAAACAGCGCGTTTGTGAACAACCAATGGCTCAAATTAAAAAAAAAAAATCAAAAGGCACATAAAAATTATCTCAAAACAAATGAAAATAGAAACACAACATATCACATCTGTGGTAGACTGCAAAAGTAGTTCTGAGAGGAAAGTTTATGGCGATAAATGCATATATTGAGAAATTAGAAAGATCTCAAATAACTGAACTTTAACCTCGGGAAGTAGAAAAGAACAATTTAAACCCAAAGTTAGCCAAAGGAAGGAAACAACAAAAGATCACAGTGGAAATAAATAAAATAGAGACCAGAAAAACAATAGAAAGTATCAACAGAATTAAGAGCTGGTTTTCCAACAAGATAAACTAAATTGAAAAACCCCTTTTTAAAAAAATCCTCACCCAAGGATATGTTTTTACTGATTTGAGAGAGAGAGGAAGCGGGCAAGATGTGTGTGTGGGGAGAGAAATCAATGTGAGAAAAATATTGATGGGTTGCCTCTCCCATACCCCAACTGGGGATTGAACCCCCTGCAATCTAGGCATGTGCCCAGATCAGGAATCAAACTGGAGACCCTTCAGTGGAGTGGGAAGGACAACACACCAACCACCTGAGCCACACCAGCCAATGCAAAATTGACAAACCTTTACCTGTGCTAAGGATAAAAAGAGAGAAGACTCGAATTAAATTAGAAAGGAAAGAGAAGACATTTCAACTGATACTACAGAAATACACAGGATCAGCCTTAGCTGGTTTGGCTCAGTGGATAGAGCATCGGCCTGCAGAGTGAAGGGTCCTTGGTTTCATTCCAGTCAAGGGCACATGTCCACGTTGCAGGCTCAACCCCCACTAGTGGTTGTGCAGAAGGAAGCCAATTAATGATTCTCTCTCATCATTGATGTTTCTATCTCTCTTTCCCCTCTCCCTTCCTCTCTGAAATCAATAAAAATATATCTAAAAAATAAAGAAATACATAGGATCGTAATATAATACTATAAACAATTACATGCCAACAAATTAGATAACCTAGAAGCAATGGATACATTTCTAGAAACCCATAGCCTAACAGGACCGAATCAGGAAGAAATAGAAAATTGGAACAAGCCAATAATGAGTACATTGACTGAATTAGTATTCAAAAATTCTCCCAACCCAGAAAACTCCCTCTATGGGAAAATTATTGTCAGAAGGACACTTATTAATCAACAGATGCCCTCTATTCTGTTTTTAATGGGGGAAAAATCTGCATAATTTTGCTTTAATCTGGGAATCAACCAGATTATTGATTCAGTATTCTCCTAGAAATAATGGTTGCTTTCATCTGAAAATTTCACAAAAGTCTACACACAATCAGCATAGGTTAAGGAAAGACAGAGAAACCGCACTGATGCAGATGGAAAAACAACATGTTTCTTTTTTTTTAACTGGTAAAACCACTCACTGAATGAATAAGTGGACCCTGACAGATTTTTCAAAGGGATAAGACATCAGCAATATAAACTGTGTTTGTTCTGTAAGAACATAAACAGGAAAAAGGTTTCATAAAAATTAAAAATAATTGCAAACCATATGGGCTTCTGGGTGAGGTTAGACAAGAGTCCCCTGTGACCTGAGGAGAGAAGCAACATCATGTTTGAGCCAAGTTTTGCCCATGCCTGGCTGGGCAATTACTTGAAGTGCTTTTCCAATTTTTTAAGTGAGGTATAATTAACATACACTATTATATGAGTTTCAGATTTACAGCATTATGATTCAATATATTTATATATTTATCAGCACAAATCTCGGTAACATACATCGCTTCACATATTTAAGAGAATGTTCCTTATGATATGGATTTTTTAACATTTAAAATTTTCTTAGGCCCTGGCTGGTGGTTAGAGCATCAGCCCATGGACAGAAGGGTTTCTGGTTCGATTCCTAGTCAAGGGCATATACCTGGGTTGAAGGTTCAATCCCGCACCCTAGTTGGGGCACATGTGGGAGGCAACTGATATCTCTCTCTCTCTCTCTCTCTCTCTCTCTCTCTCTCTCTCTCTCTCTCTCTCTCTGTCTGTCTCCCGTCCCTCCCTCCCTCCCAGTCTCTCTAAGAATCAATGGAAAAAATATTGTTTAGTGAAAATTAACAACAGCAACAAGTCTCTTAGGAATTTTCAAATATGCAATATAGTACTATTAACTATAGTGATCACACTATACATTACATCATCACTAAGACTTTTTTTTACTTATTTTATAACTGGAAGATTGTACCTTTTGATGCCCTTCACCCATTTTCTCCGCCCACATCTCTAGCAACCACCAATCTTTCTCTGCATCTAGGAACTCATTTTTTGTCTCATTTCTTTCTTAGGCTCCACATATAAGGGAAATCTATGGCATTTTCCTGTCTATGTCTGACTTATTTGACTTTGAATACTTCCCTCAAGGTCTTTCCATTTTGTTTCACATGGCAAGATTTCATTCTTTCTTATTACTGAATAAATCTATACTAATAAAAGGGTAATATGCTTATTAGACCAGACATCCTTCTGGACATCCTCTGGAAAAAGCCATGGTGGTGGGGGACGAGGCAGAGGTGGTTAGGGGTGACAAGCCCAGCCAGGGAGGGCAGTTAGTGGTGACCAGGCTGCAGGGGAGGGCAGTTAGGGGCGACCAGGCAGACAGATAGGTGAGTGGTTAGGAGCCAGCAGTCCCAGATTATGAAAGGAATGTCTGACTAAACTGGCAGTCAGACATCCCCTGAGGGGTCGCAGAATAAAGAGGGTGCAGGCTGGGCTGAGGGACCCACCCCTGTGCATGAATTTTGTGCACCAGGCCTCTAGTATTTAAATAAAGAAATAGTCAAATTTTCTTAATTATTCACCCATTGATAAAAACTTAGGTTGTTTCCATATTTGAGCTATTGTGAATAATGCTGCAATGAACATTTGGCTTCTGTGGTGTATCACATTAATTGAATTGGGACTATTAAAACAAACTTGTTTGTCTTTCTGTGGAGGAGTGACCTCTGTGTAGAATGTGTGCCAAATGGTTTTGGCATGCCAGTTGGAATCAGGGCAAGCACGTGTAGTGCCTGAGGTGTGGCTGGCCAGGAGCAGGTTCCAAGTGGGGCAGTTGTGTGTACATATGTGTGCACTAGCTCTCTGTTGTTTCGGCTGTTCATGGCCAGAATGGAGTTGGGGCAGAGTGGCCTGATGAATGCATACTTTCTTCCCCTTCCCATCCAGGCAGGGCTGCCTGATATATGTGTGACCCACGCTGTTGCTTTGCCTGTTGCCCAAGCTGGGTCAGAGCAGAGCTACTTTGTATGAATGCAGCAATGCCCTACTATTTCCTCACTTTCTCCTGACAGGGCAGCCCTGCTACTTCTGCACTATCTCCAGGTAGGAGAGTCCTTCATATGCACACAACCCAGTGGATAGGCACAGCAGTGCCTTTATACCCACTTGATCAGTTTCTGGGTGGAGGAGCCATGTGTAGTATGGCACCCTCCTGTTCTTGCTGGAGCTAACTCTGGGAGGGGTGGCTGGGGACTTGCTACAGCAGCCCTGGAGGTTAGCCAGAGAACCTAAATAGAGCTCCCGCCCACTACCCAAGTGCAAGAGAAATGTAAACAATAGTTGCTCACTAGTTCCTCTGGTACTAGACATCCCTCAGCTCTCTAAGCGCTCTCAGATTTCTCTGACCTTCTCCTTGCAATCTCTCTCTTGTTTTTCTTTCTTTCTTTCTTTCTTTCTTTCTTTCTTTCTTTCTTTCTTTCTTTCTTTCTTTCTTCCTTCCTTCCTTCCTTCCTTCCTTCCTTCCTTTCTTTCTTTCTTTCTTTTTCTTTCTTTCTTTCTTTCTTTTCCTTCCTTCCTTCCTTCCTTCCTTCCTTCCTTCCTTCCTTCCTTCCTTCCTTCCTTCCTTCCTTTCTTCCTTCCTTCCTTCCTTCCTTCCTTCCTTCCTTTCTTTCTTTCTTTCTTTCTTTCTTTCTTTCTTTCTTTTTCTTTCTTTCTTTCTTTTTCTTTCTTTCTTTCTTTTCCTTCCTTCCTTCCTTCCTTCCTTCCTTCCTTCCTTCCTTCCTTCCTTCCTTCCTTCCTTCCTTCCTTCCTTCCTTTCTTTCTTTCTTTCTTTCTTTCTTTCTTTCTTTCTTTCTTTTTGCAGAAGCTGTTCAACTGACCCTCACCCTCACTTGTTTCTTAGGAGAAATTGTTCCAAATATAGGTGTACATTCAATGTGTTCTTGGGAGGGGGCAATCTCAGCCAGTGTCTTGGACCCATTTCCCTAGATGTATTCTCTTCTTAAATTATTTTTTTGTTAGTCCTCACCGAAGGATATTTTTTCCATTAATTTTAGAGAGTGAATGGGAGGGAGAAGAAGGAGGGAAGGGGAAGGAGAATGAAGGGAAGGAGGGAGCAAGGAAGAGAGAGAAACATCAATGTAAGAGAGACACATCAATTGTTTGCCTCCCACATGCGCCCCGACGGGAGTAGGGATTGAATCTGCAATCCAGGTACCTGCTCTTGACTGGGAATCAAACCCACCACCATTTGATGCCAGGGCCAGCATTCTAACCAATGATCTATACTAGCTATATCCCTAGATGTATTCTTGAGTTCAATCCAGCCACGCTTGTTTGTTTCCTCCCTAGAATAGAAACTATCTGGATAAGAAACTTCATTCATTCACCAATTATATATTTATGCCTATGACATATCAGTCAATGAACTGTCGTGGAGAGTCAGTGAGGAGAGAAAATGGACATGTTTATGCCCTCAAAGTTTCCAGTATTGGGGGAAGGCCCATTTTTTTGCAAGCTAACTTTTTGTCTTCCCAATCACAAGGCCTAAAACAGAGCTAACTACTCAGGGCTGCTCAGTCAATACTTGCTAACATATCAAGGGGAATTTAAATAGACTTATGAAGCTAGTTTATTTTCAACCTAATTTAAAGTAGGATGTCTGTCCAGCTCTGTCCACCTCAATCTGAAGTTCCTGTGCTACACAGGGTTGCAGGCATGTTAGTGGCACACACTAGATTGCCTGGATTCAAGTCCCAGCTCTGTTACTAATCAGAGTTGTGCAAAAATAACCTAACCTTAACCTCTCTGTGCCTCAGATTTATCATATATAATAGAGCTCAATTAATGAAATTTTTAAGGATATATATATATATATATATATATATATATATGAATAATGGCCTCTGCCAGCACTTTTGTCTGGCAGAAAGCTGCCCTTCCAGCTCTTGCCATGATTCCAGGCATGTTAGTTCCTCCCTAAATGTCCCAGGTTCCTTTTAAGCTGCTTCTCCAGCACTGGAGCTCAGAATGAGTCCCAGTAGGTCCATGCCCAGGCCCTTTAAGAGGAACTGCCTGGGACTCCATCAGCCTCTGTGTCAGCCACAATCTGAGCTGTTTTTTATAGCCAGAAGTTATGAGGACTTATCTTCCCCATCCTGGAACCGTGGGTGGGTGGGGGGGGAGGGAGGGGAGAGGCTGATGTGGGACTGAGACCTCTCACTCCTCAGGGAAACCTCCACAACCAAGATATCCTTCCCAATTTTTTTGTAAATTCTCACTGGAAGATATATTTTCTGTGGATTTTTAGAAAGAGTGGAAGGTAGGGAGGAGGGGGGGGAGAAAAAGAAACACTGAGGTGAGAGACACATCTATTGTTGCCTCCCACACATATCCTGATCAGAGCCAGGGATTGAAAAACAACAGAGGTGCGTGCCCTTGACTAGGAATAGAATCCATTACCACTCAGTCTGTGGGCCGATGCTAACCACTGAGCTAAATTGACCAGGGCATATCCCTCCCTATTTTAAAATGCCACACATGTAGGAGTGGTCCATTCTGCAATTCTGCCCCAAGTCTCTGCCCCTCCTACTAGTCTCCATGTGCTTCTTCTTTAATTCCCTAGGTGTAGGACTTCCATTCAGCTAGATCTCAGTTGGCTCTGAATGATGGTTGTTATAATGTGGTGGTGGGAGGCAGTGAGTTCCATGTTTACCTGTGCTGCCATCTTGACCGGAACTCTAAGATAATCGATTTTAAATGTTCTCACCAGAAAAAAAAAAATGCTAAGAGATATGTTAATTAACTTAGTTGTGGTAGTTGTTTCATTATGTATAACACTAGAGGCCTGGTGCACAAATTTGTGCACAGGTGGGGGTCGCTCGTCCTGGCCGGTGATCAGGACCAATTGGGGCATCTTGCCCAGTCCCAATCGGGGCCACAGGAGGGCTGCAGGAGGTTGGCTGGCCACATAAGGTTGGCTGTGGAAGCACACTGACCACCAGGGGGCAGCTCCTGTGCTGAGTGTCTTTTCCCTAATAGTGTGCATCTTAGCAACTGGTCAACCGGTTGTTCCAGTAATGGTCACTTAGGCTTTTCTATATACAGATATATTAAATTATCTAATCGTGCGCTTTAAAAACAAACACATTGTACAACCTAAATATATAAAATTTTGTCAATCAAGCCTCAGCAGAGCTGGGGGGGGGGGGCGTAGATGCTAATTGTGTTCCACACAGTAAGGAAATTTACACAATGGGGCTTGTTTATGAAGATTGCAGAAGACCCTGACTGCCTTCCTGCTAAAACATTGCTGTAGAAGCCTGAGAACTGTTACAACGTTTTCCCCTCTTGTTTTAAAGGGCCCAAGAGAAGCAGAGGCTATAACTGCTCTCAGTAGCCCAGTTCTGGGGAGACAAAAACCCTAACTACAGAAAATTGCTTTGATTTAATGTAAATCCTACAAGCTGGAGGTATTTTTCTCCTATTGACTCTGCTTCTCACTGCCTACTGTGGTAAAGCTTCTTGTTCCATGTGGCAAAGCCCCAGTGAAAACAGACATGAGATATTTCCATAGCAGCGAACAGAGTGGTAGTCTCAAAGCTAGGTATCACACCTGACACCTCAAACTCTCCACCATGAGTAGCTTCTTAAATTCAAGAAGGCCAAATACCTTCAAGGTTAAGGCTAAGTGCGCAAGCTCTGCAGGTTACTACCTGAGTTCAAATTCCAGCTTCACCACTACTGCATAACTGTGGGCAAGTTTCTAGCCCTCTCTGGGCCCACTTTGCTTATTTAAAAAAACAGGATAGCCGAAACCGGTTTGGCTCAGTGGATAGAGCATCAGTCTGCGGACTGTAAGGTCCCAGGTTCGATTCTGGTCAAGGGCATGTACATTGGTTGTGGGCACATCCCCGGTGGGGGGTGTGCAGGAGGCAGCTAGTCGATGTTTCTCTTTCATCGATGTTTCTAGCTCTCTATCCCTCTCTCTTCCTCTCTGTAAAAAATCAATAAAATATATTTAAAACACACACATACACACACAAAAAAAACAAAACAAAACAAAACAAAAAAAACAGGACAGTGACAGACAGCACCTACCTTGTGGGGTTCCTGTGAAAATTAAATGAGATAATCCTTTTACAGCCTTACATTTAGTAAATACTCAACATTTCAAGTAAAGGCAGTACTGTTTTCATTTGGCAATCCCACCTAAGTTTTCATGATATTCTATTGGGTTAGCAAATAGAGGTGGTCGAAACTGGAATATTATTAGGTCCTTATACAAATTGCTATCTATACTCTTTATGCTAGCATTTGTTTCCATTTGCAACATACCAGTTATGAAATAGAAACTTCCTAGTCATTCCTTCTAAAATAGTGCTTCAAAAAATTTTATATTACTTTGAGAATCAGTGGCCTAAACTATATATATCTTACTTGCTATAATGCCTTCAAGTCACCTTGCAAACCTAGTGAACCTGTTTTTCCACTCCTGCTTCCACACCTACATTTTCTCTTCTTTTCCTTAAGGTAGTAGTTCTCAAAGTATAGTCCCCGGACCAGCAGGATCAGCATCCAGCATCACCTGGGAACTTGGTTTTTAAAATTTTATTTTATGCCGAATACGGTTTGGCTCAGTGGATAGAGCATTGGCCTGTGGACTGAAATTCCAGTCAAGGGCATGTACATTGGTTGCAGGCACATCCCCGGTGGGGGGTATGCAGGAGGCAGCAGGTCGATGATTCTCTCTCATCGACGTTTCTAGCTCTCTATCCCTCTCCCTTCCTCTCTGTAAAAAATCAATAAAATATATATTTTTTAAAAGTTATTTTATTTCCATACTAGTGACCTGGTGCACGAATTTGTGCACATTGAAAGGAAATTAATTAGAAGGTAGCCAGTGAGGTGGGACTGGGTGAGACGGGCCGGACACACCCTGGAGCCAACCTTCTGCAGTCCCTCCACAGTCAACTGCACCTGGGGTGGCACTGTGGCTTGAAAGATGTCTGTGGAGTGAGCAGGGTCCCTCGGACAGGTGGGGTCCCTTGACCTGGCCTGAGGGGATCCAGCCGAAACCAGCTCTCTGACATTCCCCAAAGGGTCCTGGAGTATGAGAAATCAGACTCCCTCCTCTCTGGTTCCAGGGTGTCATCTGAGAACCTCTGCTGCTAAGTCACTGCAGCTCAGCAACTCCTGCATTGAGTGTCTGCCCCCTGGTGGTCTGTGTGTATCATACCTACTGACCAGTTGGACAGTCCCTTTTCTACGCCCCCCCCTCCCCCAGCAATCACCACACTGCTGTCTATATCTTTTTTTGCTCAATCCTTCCACCCTCCCCAACATCCCCCTACACACACATACCAGAGCTGTCTGCTTGCTTTCTATCTATGACTCTGTCTCCCAGCAATTCCACTTCTGGAAAATTTATCTGAAGAAACATGAATCGCTAATTTGAAAGAATATATGTACCCCTATGTTCACTGCAGTGTTCTTTACAATAGTCAAGATTTGGAAGCAGTTCAAGTGCCCATCAGTAGATGAGTGGATAAAAAATCTGTGGTACATTTACACCATGGATTACTCCTCTGCCAGAAAAAGGAAGAAAATTTTACCCTTTTTGATAGCATGGATGGACCTGAAGGATATTATGCTAAGCAAAATGAACCAAAGACAAATACCATATGATCTCACTAATCTGTGGAATTTAATGAACAGACCGATGTCTGGTTTGATATCTTCTCTCCATTTCTGTGTGCATGCCTTCACTGTGTACTTGTTTACTTCAGTGCTCCACCTTAAAATATATTTTTATCTTCAATGATGACTAGTCATTACCATAAGGATTATGTTGACTCATGTTATTTTGCTAACCTTTCATCCTTTTATATATCCAAGTTATAACTAGAATCTGAACAAGTTGAGTCAAGAGCAAATAATGATATAATTTTGTGTTTTTTTGTGTGCTCATCTAATTTAATGTCTATATCTATATCTATGTCTATCCAACTTCTAAAAAAATGCTTTTAGTAGCTCCTTCAAATACCACCCCAGGTATTGAGGATAATGAGTCATGCCAAATCACGACTTCTATTAGTCATAGAACAGATCCCCGGTTCATTTGCTCTTCTCATTTTCCTAAGCGTTAAAAGGATAAAAAAATCTGGGACATCTACTTAAAAAACTCTCCTTCTCCAGAAGATTAATACAATTGTTGATCAAATTAGTCCCACGCAGTTCTCTTAAGACTTGAGATTATTAATCTAAACAATGTAGGCTACCAAAAGCACATGCACTTTGCTGTTCAGTGAAAAACTCTTTCAACTGGGGATAATAAGACAGGAAATGGTGACGTTCTGATGGTCTGAAAAAAGTATCTTCAGAACACAGAGACGAGAAATGAGATGAGTCTACTGTGCTGCACTCTCCCTAAATGCATTTGTGTTTTGTTGGCATATCTATGGAAGCTGAAAAGGTTGGGGCTTTGAGTAATTCTAGTGTGTGTTGTTAAGTTCCATTTCCCCCAGTTCACAATGCTTCATGTTTTCTTTAGGAGATGAAGTCAAATAGAATAATGCTACTTGACTAGCATAATGAAGGCATATCCCATCTACACTAATAAGAGTGAAATATGCAAATTGACCATACATCCGTTACACCCACCAGCCAATCAGGAGTATGCAAATGAACCCAACAAAGATGGCAGGTTAATTTGCATACACAGGCACAGAGCGGCTGGGTGGGTCGGGACACCTGCTGGGTGGGGGGCAGAGGGAGCTATGAGAGCAATGCTCCAGCCCGGAGCAAAGACTTGCAAAGGCTCCCGGGCAGCTGGGAGCAAAGCCAGGGGAAGGCAGGCCTATTCTTACATGAATCTTCATGCAATGGCCTTTATTTAGGTGTCACCTAATAGAATATATAAAATTCACCATTTCTGGACATCGAAGAAAGAAGTCACATTTCACAAATCCTATTATTTCTCCTCAACTTTGTATTCGTTCCTTCTCCAGTTACATCCTAGAACAGGCTTTCAACACACTTCAAGCCTAGATTACTACCAGAGCTTCCCCAACCGCCATCCGCCAGCCCGTAGAGTCTAGGTTAATTTTCTTTCAAAATTCCTTTCATTTAATTCCCCTCGTCAAAAACCTACAATGGTTTCCTACTTCCTAACACATTACCTTTAAACTCTTCTGCCTAGATTTAAGGCTATCATCAGGCTCCATCCTTTGCACCCAACATTATTTTGTACTATTTCACAGTAAGAAATAGGTTCCCTTCTAGACTAACTGTGAAATTAACTTGTTCTTCCTTAGGAAAAAACTTAAATAAATAAGAAAGAAAAACAGACACTGAATCTCTTAAGAGCAAGTTTATTTGTCATCGGAGTTAAGGATCATTTTAATGCATGCTGAGGAACAGTAATACTCCAAACTTCTAGGTTACTATCTTATAGGAATACAAGACAATGTTAGAAGAGGCTTTGGCACACACAACTATTGGAACAAGATTATCAGAACACGCTATTAAAACCTTATCATCAGAACACTCACATATTACCTACTTTTATGTCAAATGGGCTTCATGGACAGCTCATCTTCTAGTTTCTCACTGGCTATTTGTGTAAATAGCATTCAAGGGTAAACATTAAGACTGAGGAGTGGGGAAGAAATACAGAAGTGGTAAGCATCACAACATTTCAGCGTCTACATATACTAATACAACAGTAAGATTAAGAAACAGTATTTTGATTTCTTTTCTGAAACAGCATTTTGGCAATGCTTAGCGCATGAGAAGACACTGCTTTGGTCCGTCCACTCTTTCCAGCTTTTCAAAGTGTTTCCTGGCATTGCGGATGTTGATCAGTGTCGCTGCAGAAGCTGGAGGTGGGGGTGGGGGAGATACCCAACAAAGTAAGTACAGGCAGTCAAAGGAATGTCTATTAAAAACAAATAAATGAGATCCAAATCCCTCAAAGTAGTAGGACATAGACAACATAGGAATATGAGGCACCAAGTTAAGCATAGGTTAGTTTTTCTGAAAAAGTGTAAGTGTTTATATTATAAACACAAACTTTCCAACATAAATTATTAAAAAATTATATTTGGGGGATAATACTATAAAACCTACTAACCTATATTATATTATATATTTTAAATATGTTTTATTGATATCAGAGAGAGGAAGGAAGAGGGAGAGAGAAATAGGAACATCAATGATGAGAGAGAATTATTGATCGGCTGCCCCTCACTTGAGATTAAGCCCGCAATCTGGGCATGAGCCCTGACCAGGAATCAAACCCTGACCTCCTGGTTCATAGGTTGACGCTCAACCACTGAGCCACACCAGCCAGGCTTATGTTATATTTTAATATTAACGTAAGGTAGAAAAAAAAAAAACAGTGAATCAGAGATAACTTAAACTTCTGGGAACATCCTGAAAATACTGCTACAACCTTTATTTTAATGATTGAGATGAATCTGACAATTATGGCATGGAAGCACCAAATATCTCCCTTTATGCCCATAACACAAATATGGGGATATGCTACTTAGAAATATACAGTGACATATAAAATGATCAATATGAGTGTCGTCCTATGAACCAGGATGTCACAGTTCAATTCCTGGTCAGGGCACAGGCCTGAGTTGCAGCTTGGTTCCTGGTAGGGAATGAGCAGGAGGCAGCTGACCAATGATTCTCTCATCACTAATGGTTCTAACTCTCTCTCCCTCTCCCTTCCCCTCTGAAATCAATAAAAAATATTTTTTTTAAAAATCTATACTATATATCATATATTTGGGTTCTTCTTTCTTGAAGTTCCCAAGAACAAAAGATAATACCATAGAGCCTAAATTATTTTTAAGCTTCAAAATATACATTTATGAAATAGAAAAAAATACTGATTACTAGTACTAAGATAGTTTTTTTTTTAATATATTTTATTGATTTTTCTTACAGAGAGGAAGGGAGAGAGATAGAGAGCCAGAAATGTTGATGAGAGAGAAACATCGACCAGCTGCCTCTTGCACACCCCCTACCGGGGATGTACCCGCAACCAATGTACATGCCCTTGACCGGAATCGAACCTGGGACCTTTCAGTCCGCAGACCGACACTCTACCACTGAGCCAAACCGGTTTCGGCTCTTTTTTTTTTTTAAAATATATTTTATTGATTAGTTTTTTTGTGTGATAAAGTATATATAACAAGAAAGTTAGCCCTGGACATGTGGTTCAGTTAGCTGGACATCAACCCATGCACCAAACGGTTGCCAATTTGATTCCCAATTAGGCACCTGCCCAGGTTCTGGGCTTGATTCCCAGTAAGGCGTGTGAAGGAGGTAGCCGATTGATGTTTCCTTCACATGAATGTTTTTCTGTCCCCTCCTCTCTCTAAAAAGTCAATAAAATCTTTTAAAAATTTACCATTTTATCTATTTCTAAATGTACACAGGTCAGTGGCCTTAAGTACATTCACACTGTTTCGAAACCATTCTCACTCATTACAAAACAGTTTTTCAATATCTAAGTCCTACCTCTAGGGCAGTGGTTGGCAAACTCATTAGTCAACAGAGCCAAATATCAACAGTACAACAATTGACATTTCTTTTCAGAGCTAAATTTTTAAAACTTAAACTATATAGGTAGGCACATTGTTATTAACTTCATTAGGGTACTCCTAAGCAGGCCTTGGCTAAAAACTCAAGGGGCCAAAGAGCTGCATGTGGCTCGCGAGCCGCAGTGTGCCGACCACTACTCTAGGGCAGTGTTTTTCAACCTTTTTTGGGCAAAGGCACACTTGTTTCATGAAAAAAATCACGAGGCACACCACCATTAGAAAATGTTAAAAAATTTAACTCTGTGCCTATATTGACTATATATAAAGTAATTCTCTTGAATAGGAATCAAATAAACACAAAGAAAGTATTTTATAATTACTTTATTATGAAATATTAAGTAAACAAAATAGTGAAAAATTATAAAATTCTTGTCTTGTCTGCACCTATGGCACACCAGGCAACATCTCGCGGCAGCTGCTCTAGGGCAATAAGTTTAAAGAATATGTATGTGGCTTTGAACCAATGGGAACTAAGTTTAAACTTACGAATGGATGGGTCAGACATCACAACCATCACATAGGTGTTGGATGTAAAGATATCGATGAAAGCAGCGAAGTTAGAGTTCCTAACTTCCATGCTCTGGAAAGAAGCAGCCAGCTTGCTATGGGAGAGAAGAGAAAAGAGCAAAGAACATAAAATAATAGTAATATAAGAATTTTTATGTTTCAGGAAAACATTTTCATAGCATTATATCGTAATTGACCTCTTCATTAAGACAGTTCATCACTAGCTCCACTTTGTTTTCCAAGGAAACTCTAATGCTCAATTGATCATAGTTTGGAAAGTGACTTAGAGAGTTAGGCCTTGATATTTTTTTATTGATTATGGTATCACATAATTGTCCTCATCCTCCCATTCCCATCCCAAACCCCCCCCACATATACCCTCACCCCTCCTAGGCCTTGATATTAACTGTGAAATCAAAGTGGGTTTAGACTTAGATCCCTGTTAAAAATCATGTTATAAAAGATTTTTCTTTAAGAAGCTTTTCAATTTGAAATTCCTCTATCACTAGGATTAATTTTTGAATTTTAGTTACATGGAAATTCAAGAAATGATCCCATCTCTTTGAAAACAAACAAGGAAATTATATTTGCATTTCGTTCTATATTTCTCCTTAAAAACGTTAGCATTAAACATGCCACGAAGTCCCAAATTAACTCATACCTATTCTACTGTCTGGGTATCCACGTTTTACCAGAGTAAGAATTTTGATTCTTAGATATTTAAGAAATTGTGATGTTCAGCCATTGCATCTGCCTATATTCACAACGCTAAGACTCAAATTGTATTTAATCCAAGCTGAGGCAACATGATTAGACATTCCCAGACTCTATTTTGTACCATTCCTGAATCAGTGCTCCCTGTTTTAATTACTGCAGTTCCATAGAAAACCTTGGCATTTGGTGGGGTATATTATCCTACTTTCTTCTTTTTTAAAACTCTCTTGGACATTTTTTATTTCTTCCCAAACAGAATCAAACATCTCAAAAGGGTACTCTGCTTAGATCTTTTTCATATGCTTCTTCTGTAGCCCTTGAGTTTACATGAAAGGACAATGAATTTCATTCCCCTCAGACTAAGGGAGGCTCCCTTAGACTTTAGCTTTCTTTTCAATTGAAGGAACTATTCTGGATAGAGAATGTAGTCTACTCTAGTTATTTGAACCTCTCAAAATAACATTAATTTTTTCCCAGTGATAAATAGATCCACAAGACCTCTTACCTGCAGCTCAGCTTAAACTGCTTAATAATGTTGCTGATTTTTTCAAATCTGTGGGCATCACGCTGCTCTTTGCACTGATAGTGAGAAATCACCTATGAAAAAGAGCAATGCCCTGTAAGTCCATGCGATGTAGTCATATCACCCACCGTGACTACTCTAGGCCAGCACCTGTCAGCCTCCTGTCACCTGATTTTCAGGGCAGACTTGGCACCTGGCTTACCATTTGTTTCCCTCAGCCCCATAGGCTGCCAACATTATGCAGAATTTCAACATCCTTATGGATGACTCATCCCATAGTTTGGTTATCATTTTATTAGATCACTCAAGTATTATCTATTTTGATTTGTTGGTCTTCTTTATCACTTGCTTTAATCATGAAATGTTCATCTTATTTCAATATTTCTCAGGATGGTCTTTGATTAAAAGAAATACAAATCGAAAAAGAAAAATATATAAAAATTCCTAGCTGTTATTGAGGTACTCTTACTGTATTTAATTTTAATAAAGCCTATATCTAAGTGGCTTTCGGTATTATATTTAAAAATCTTAATGAAATGATTATAACCTCTGAGAATTGACTGTTTATAAATGAACCTACTCAGGATGGACATCCACGCCAGCTGAGAATACTTTCCCTCACACTTTCAGATTTTAATAAAACGTAGACGAGCATTTTGTATAGGCTGAATATACAGATATAAAAATTTTCAGTAGGAAGCAAAACTGAGTCACTCGAAAGAACGTATGAGATGGATATTATTATCTCCATTTTAGGGAAGGAGAACCAAGCTCACAGATTAAGAAATGTGTCTAAAATCATTAAGCATTGGTAGAACTCAGAAACAAATTATTTACTGTAAATTGTTCTTAAGAGTTACATTTACTGAGCTGATCAGCAATTACTTATGCAGTGCTTTGTGATATCTCAAAGTCCTTTCTGCTACTGTTATTTAAAAACTTTACTTATATGGGTCAGTGGTTGAGTGTCGACCTATGACCCAGGAGGTCATGGTTCGATTCCCAGTCAGGGCACATGCCTAGGTTATGGGCTTGATCCCCAGTGTGAGGCGTGCAGGAGGCAGCCAATCAGTGGTTCTCTCTCATCATTAATGTTTCTCTCTCCCTTCCTCTCTGAAATCAATAAAAAAATAATTTCAAAAAAATTTTTTTTTTTACTTATAAATATATTGGTTTTTGTATTGCCTCTCAAGCCCATACACAGAGTAGGCTTTAATATACTTAAGTTGAATTTATAAAATTAAAATTAAAATACCAACATGCCTCATTTCCGTTCTGCCTCTCCATGTGAACTCTTAGCTATGTCAGTGAGTTAACCATTATATCTCTTCCATGTTAAAAGTTCTCAACTCAGTCTTTTGTTGAAAAGGGTGGGATGTGAGCTTCCTCAAAAGGGAAATAACCCTCACCTATAATAATAAAAGTGTAATATGCTCATTAGACCGGACGTCCTTCTGAATGACCTTCCCAATGAAGCCAGGGCTTCAAGAGCCAAGCCCCTTGCCCGAATTTCATGCACCGAGCCACTAGTTTCATAATAAAATTCAATAGGAAACGGGGATACTTCAATACAAATAAGCAGTGATTTGCAGATGTAATCTAAATTCTGTGTATCAGAAGCTGCCCATTGGTGGTCCATGAAGTCAGGAAGGTTAGTGACTGCTGCTGTAGATTATACCTACAAAAATCTAAGTTTTTACTAACTACTGAAGAGTGACAAACCAAAGGATTTGTTTCAGGTCGCTTACTGACAATACTACTGTATAAATAAGGCATGTTAACATGAACACAAGAGGGAAGAAGGTTCTTTCAGAAAGTAGCAACATGGTGTTCTACTGAATAAAGTAGCAACATGCTGCTGAATAAAAGAAGGTGAGTGGGAAGTAATATTTGCAGAGAAGAAAGTTCTCACCAGAAAAGTAGCTCTCTCAAATAGAAGCACTTCGTCAGCCTCAATAATTTCGGCAAAATTCCTCAGGTTCATTTCGAGCTGCTGAACATTGGGAATCAGCTGATAAACAATGCTGGACCAAGCCTAACAGGACAGAAACGTGGTGGAATATTACTAACAGGCAGCCAGTCCCAGACCTTTGCAAATGAGTAAGCACACTACGACACATGGACAGCAAAACACGGTGATAATTGAGTCCCAAATACTGATAACCAATGACATAAAACAAATAAAATGAGAAAGCAAAGCTAATATTTGACATTTACCCTTCAGTTGGAGTTTTTAAAAAATTGTCAAACACTTGCGTAAAATGCTGCGGAAACTTTTTCCTATTGATAATAAATAACTTAATTCCATCATGTTATCTTAGGAAAAGTTGAAAACTCTGATCTCCTATTGGGGTATAAAGCTTCTACTGCTGTCATTCAACAAATATTTAAATCCAACGGTGCAGACTGTACTAAAAAATCAGAACCTAATGATGCTATAGTTAACATATCCCTAAAAATCAGTTCTTTAAAAAATATCAGAGCCACATAGACAAACAGCCCCTCCCTTCAATGGGATAACATACAAGAGAAATTTTAAGAAAAATTAGTGGCAATATCATTCTAAAAGGCTTATATTCAGCTCTATAAATTATTGAATTTAAAATGGTCCACTGCGTGTTTGCCTAAAACTGACTTCATCTAGAGGAGTATGACTAAGGAAAGGAGTTGAAATTAACCACACCTCCCTCTATTCTCTTATGGCTCTTGAATTTGAACCTCCGTTAGAATACGTCCTTCAATCTTGCTCTCGTTTGTCTGGCAAGGTGTGTAATGTTCTTCTCTCCCACTAGAGGGCAGGAACCTGGTCTTAGTCATGTGTGCGGCCTACAGCATCAAGCAGGTATGTGATGAGTGCTTGCAGAATAAAACGGACTATAAAAATGTAAGTTAGCTCTATGCGACATTTATGCAAGCGAGGGTAGTGCCATGTCTCTGCTCCAATTAGTTTTTATTACTTAGGCATGGGGTTTCAGGCTCCAGGCTCCCAGGTCGGTGTTAATGTCACTGCTGAATTTACCTTGGAGAAGACACCAAAGCTAACCACAGCAGAGACATTGTCACTCACAGCAGTGTTGTGCTTAGCCAATTGTCTTTGGTCGTGTTATGTATTGCCATCCTTCACACCGCAGCTGGTTCTTATCAGCGCGTCATGTCCATCCTTATTCACGGTTACCTGTTCTATGGGAATAAGGCTTTGAGAGAAATTCGGCCCAAATGAATCTAGAACAGTATTTCCTAGACAGGTAGCTCAAAAATGATCTGTTAATAGAGCGAGGCTGGGTCAACATAATATTGGGGAGGGAAATGAATTAGTGAAAAAATAAATAAAGCAATGGCTATATGTAAAGTCCAGTGTTTTGGTTTTGTTGTTGTTGTTGTTTTGTTTTTCTCCTCGAGAAATCAGGTTTCTGTGCTTCTGGTTGTAGATCCTTGTTGTATGCAGTTGATACTGAGGCTGTAGCTACCAGGGACCGAAAAGGTTGTTTTTCCTACCCAGAGTCAAACTTGTCAACAGATACCAGAAGCAGTCTGAAGGAAAGGTCTGACCACAGGAGGGCGCCAGGGAGCCAGTCTTTCCAATCGCTGGATCAGTAGGAGAAAGGGAGGAAGCAGGATAAGGAACCTATGTGCCAATAAGGTCATTTCAGCTTTACCCGTAACACAGCTATTGTTGTGACCTCGAGGACTACCGCGAGCGGTGTGGTATCCATTCCAGCAGCAGGAACAATCTTTCTGGTTGAAAGAATGCTAGTCTCGCCCAGCCGGCGGCTCAGTGGTTGAGCGTCAACCTATGAACTAGGAGGTCTGGGCACATGCCCTGGTTGTAGGCTCAATCCCCAGTGTGGGGCGTGCAGAAGGCAGCTGATGAATGATCCTCTCTCATCGTTGTTTCTCTCTCTCCCCACCTCCCTTCCTCTGAAATCAATACAAACATACTTATGAAAAAAAAGAATGCTAGTCTCCATTTGGCATGAAAATGAATGCTACCAAATTCTAGGCAGACATGTCTCATTCTAAGACTCCCTTTGCCAATCTCTCCCTTAAATATTGTTCTTCTCCCGCCATCCAAACTTAGGCAGACTAGCACATAGCCTGTAGAAGTACCTGGATACTAGTCACAGCTCCAATCAGCATTGAGACCACAACAGGTCAAAATGGACGACAGCCAATGAAAGCTCAGCTGGCATGAATATCAGTATCAGATCAATCCTGACCAAACTGGCTAATTCAGTGTGGTTGGTAGGCATGTTGGCCTGATCTGAGATCAAAATCAAAATCTCTGAAGGTTAATTCTGATGTTTCAAACAATTTATTGTAATTTTTTTAGTTCAACATTTAGATGGCTATGACAGAGTTTAAATCTTTTTAATAATACCCTTCTTGCTTTTTTTTTTCATGCTCTAAACTGAGGGAACTTGGAGAAACATACACACCTTATAAAGAGTTTCATCCCAGATAGATGTCCGAAAGCAAGAACATTCCAGTGGGCGAGACAAACGCCTCAGATCTTCTTCTCGCTCTTTGAAAATCTGAATGAAAAAGCCCAGCACACTCATCAGGATACATAGCTCTCCTCTTTCTTTGCAAAAGCTGAGATATGATGATTTCTGCATATTTTAAACAGAAAGCATTTCCTTTTTCCTCAGAGGGATTTTTCAATGTGGACAGCACTTCAGAGACATTCTGGCAGAAATGTTTTCAGGTCAGGTCTAAAAGTGATCCTACCTGTGATGGTGAATTTTATGTATTCATTTGGCTAGGCCAGTGGTCGGCAAACTGCGACTCGCAAGCCACATGCGGCTCTTTGGCCCTTTGTGTGTGGTTCTCCCACAAAATACCCCAGCCTAGGCGAGTCTATTTTGAAGAAATGGCGTTAGAAGTTGAAGTTTAAAAAATGTGGCTCTCAAAAGAAATGTCAATCTTTGTACTGTTGATATTTGGCTCTGTTGACTGATGAGTTTGCCAACCACTGGGCTAGACATTTGGTCAAAGATCACTTTCAATGTTGCCGTGAAGGTGTATTTTAGATGAGATTAATAATTAAATCAGTAGACTTAACGCAGATTCCCCTCCACGATGTGGGTGGGCTTCATGCCCCTTCCCTTTATCATTCCTATTTACACACACACACACACTTATTGTTGGTTCTGTTTCTTTAAGGATCCCTCACTAATACACAGAAACACCCATCTTACTTGAAATTGATACTTAGGGAAGTGCCGAAACTGGTTTGGCTCAGTGGATAGAGCGTCGGTCTGCAGACTGAAAGGTCCTAGGTTCGATTCCGGTCAAGGGCATGTACATTGGTTGCGGGCACATCTCCAGTAGGGGATGTGCAGGAGGCAGCTGGTCAATGTTTCTCTCTCATCGATGTTTCTATCTCTCTATCTCTCTCCTTTCCTCTCTGTAAAAAAATCGATACTTAGAAAAGCACCCTAGCCATTTTTACTTCAAAATTTCCAAGTCTGACCGAATCTTTAATGAAACAGCACATATCTTTCTTAATTAAGTTTCAAATCCCACAAACAACAGCAATGCATCTGTGGAGTGTCTAGAAACAACTGCCCTAGCCAGTTTGGCTCAGTGGACAGAGCACCGGCCTGTGGACTGAAGGGTCCCTGGTTTGATTCTGGGCAAGGACATGTACCTTGGTTGCAGGCTCCTCCCTGGCCCTGGCCCTGGTCAGGGCATGTGCAAAAGGCAAGCAATCTATGTGTCTTTTTTCACATCGATATTTCTCTCTGTTTTTTTCCTCTCTCTTCCACTCTCTCTAAACCACATGTGTCAAACACAAGGCCCGCGGGCCAAATCCAGCCCGCCAGGCCTTGCAATGTGGCCCGCACCGCGCTGTCATCACTACACTCCTCTGTCAGTTTATGACATTGTCAGTTTATGACTGTTCAGTAAACCATTCGGCCCACGATTTAGGCTGGATTTTAGATTTTGGCCCCTTCTCTGATTGAGTTCGACACCCCTACTAAACAATCAATGGGAAAATGTCCTTGAGTGAGGATTAATATATATATATATATGTACAAATATGTATATAAATATGTACACACAAATGACAAAACTTTATTTTGAAAGCTTAGGTGGAGATTTCTGCCCTGAAAAAAAGGATGGCACAAATGTCCCTATGCAGGGGTCCTCAAACTTTTTAAAGTGGGGGCCAGATCACGGTCCCTCAGAGAGCTGGAGGGCCGGACTATATGAACTACTAATTCCTACTGTAACACCTCGGCTGCACTCACTTCCCAAAAAACCTGGCGGGCTGGATCAGACTCCTCTGCGGGCCGCATGTGGCCCGCGGGCCGTAGTTTGAAGACCCCTGTCCCTATACTTCTATTGTACAAAAGAAGTGTGCAAAGCATGTCCGCCATTTCCTGCAGCAGCCTTTCTGTTTCTTACCAGATCCCGCTGATCCTCCTGAACCAGATCCATCTTGTGCACCAAGCAAAAGATTTTGGCATCTGGCGAGTTCTGCAGAATGGCCTCCAGGCATGACTGGTAATAGTGCATGTCCTTCTCCAGTTCGCGGCTCTCCACGTCAAAGACATAAATCAGAACCTCCACATTTCGGAAGATGTTGTCCCGTTGGCTAGTGAAGTAGTTTTCCATGAAGGTGTCCTGTCTAGTAGGAAAAAAAAACAAGCAAGTCCTCAGTTTAGGACCTTCTACTTGTGATCCATCTTATATGAAAGATAATTGAAAAGCTTCGAATGACAGGGCAAATAATAGCAAACCAGTCTGACATCAATTTCTTAAGCCTTGCACTACCCTAAGGCCCTCTCCTTGTGTTGCAAACATACTTTGACCTGTCCTTGGTTCTCCAGGCTTACCATCTATTCCCCGAGGGGCCTTGACATTCATTTTCTCACCTGGCCCTACCTCAACGTATCATTCATTCCTACTCATCCCTCTAGATTTCAGTTCAATCCATACTTTACAAAAAACATCCCTGACCTCCCTGACGGGCAAATCCAGTCACCACAGGCCCTTTGACCAATACACTGTTCTTCTTTTTAACATTTCCAAGTATGGTTTTACTCATCTGCATGAGTTATGAATGAATGGCATTCTCTTCCCTAAACAGACCGTTCTAAGGTAAGGAACATGGTCTGTTACTGTTCGCCGCGGTTTCCCAGCTTTTAGCATAGAGCCTGCCATTGACGAGGTGCCCAGTGAATATTTACTGAAGAATAGTCAATACTCTGAACAATATGAAAATGACTCCAAGAACACTTTATAGCGGAATGTTGCTCTCTGCTCCTTAGGCTGTGTGCTGTTTACCAAGGAATTCTCAATTCCCAGATGCCTAGCAAAAAACAGAATTTTGTTATGGGGAGGAAAAAAAAACCACCTCATGAACCTAGTTTCCAGTCTTGCACTTTGCTATTAAATGACTGTGCAGCCCGGCCAGTGTGGTTCAGTGGTTGAGCATCAACCCATGAATCAGGAAGCCAAGGTTCAATTACCACAAGTCAGGGCACATGCCTCATTGCAGGCTCAATCCCCAGTGTGTAGGAGGCAACCTGTCGATGCATTTCTCTCTCTTTTCCCCTTCCTCTTTGAGAAAAATATATTTAGCCCTAACTGGTTTGGCTCAATGGATAAGAGCGTCGGACTACTGAACGGTCCCAGGTTCTATTCCAGTCAAGGGCATGTACCTCAGTAGCAGGCTCAATCCCTGGACCTGGTCGGGGCCTGTGTGGGAGGCAACCAATTGGTGTGTCTCTCTCACACCGATGTTTCTCTCTGTCTCTCCCTGCTCCCTTCCACTCTCTCTAAAAATTGGTGGAAAAATATCCTCAGGTGAGGATTAACAAAATATATATATTTAAAATAAATGAATATGAATAAATAAATATAAATAGATAAATGGCCATGTGACCTTAGGAGATGCAAAATCTCACTGGACTTCAGCTGCCTTATGTGTAAAAATGACATCTTATTGCCTAAAAGTAAGAGACTTGGACTGATCTTGACACAGATTACGGAATTGGAAGTAATGGTAATGAGGAAGGATTTGGATGGAGAAATTTGCTAGGGTGTTAAGTGATCCATCTGCTAGCAATAATGAAGTCATTTTCTGATGGAATATTTGGCTATTTTGTTGTTGTTAACAGATACTCATTGAGCACCTAGTCCATGTCTGGTTCTATGCTAGGAACTGGGAAATGCTGAGCTAATTATGTCTGTTTACTTCGTGAAGCACGTGGCTGTGCATTTCTTAACATCATCTTACTTAATCATCAAAACAACCCTATGAGTTGGCACAATCATTCTCTCTATTGTATGGATGAAGAAAGTGTGGTTCAGAGAGTTTACGTGATCAATGCCAGACAGCAGCTAGCAGGGCTGAGATACAAATGCTAATATAACTCCAGGGCCTAAGCTCCTCCCCAGTACGCTACCCAGCAGCCAAAGATCAAATGGCCACAGGGTAGGGAGCAATACCAGCATACAAGTGCAGTGAATGTTCATTTATGATGGGATATTCCAGAACTGCCGTGGCCATGAGAGAAAACAGTCTCCTACTCCTTCCACGGAGGAAAGGTATGTGCTCAGGTCTTATGGATAGTGCTTAGACTGCCTGGAGATAATTCATACACAGCCCGGCCTGTGTAGCTCAGTGATGACTCTCTCTCATCACTGATGTTTCTATCTCTCCCTCTGCCTTCCTCTCTGAAATCAAACAAAACCTATTTTCCAGTCGGAGATCTTGATGTCATCAAATGCCCACTCTAAATCAATGTGTATCCAATGGATCTATTATGGAAGGCAGCTATGCTCACCGCTATACCGCCAACGCCAGCCAATGGGTCTCTCATGAATGAGAGTTACTCAAGTGCATTCTCCATGCTGATTACTGCCACTGGCCTCACAGGTAATCAGATGGTACTTACCCACCACAGTCCCACAGGTTCAACACCAGGTTTCCCAGAAATCGAACATGGGAATGTTCTACATCAACTGGAAGGTAAATATGACAAATCTAGTAATTGCAGCATGCGAGGCGAAACTCAAACTAAGCAAAGCACTAAGCCCGGGATTTAGAAGGACCAGAGTGGAGTGAAATGCTCAAAGCCACAAGAAGGTGATTTTCAGCTTAGTAGCGTGGTTTAGTGGCAAGGTGGCACCCCGATTATCCTGAACTGGCTCTCATGTAAGTCGTTTTACTTTTTAGTAGTTTAGTGCTTGAAGCAGAGACAACTGCCAATTAAAATACTAATGTTAAAATCTTAACATGTAAGACAGAGACATATACCATTTAATAGCGCTATCCTGGCGCGTTTACCCCTACCAAAGCCCTCCGCAAGAAATTTTTTAAAAGCAACAACCAACCCCACCCCCCCAAAACATACAACGTAACCATATTCACTCCTTCTATCGATTCCCTTATTTTCGTGACTGACCCGACCAATTTCACATTGGGGGTGGTCATGTTGACTCCTCTGTCCACATTCATTCATGGCTATCCTTTGTCATCTCCCTCATTTCCCACTCCTTGCTTTATAACCCGCCGCTAACATTGAGGAGGCCCTTCCCTTCTCAAGCCTACACAACCACAATAGCTCCACAGTTACCTTCCCCCCCTTTCTTTGACCCTCTAGGCTACTGCCAGGTTCATCTTCTTAGCACTACTTTGAACATGTCACTCCCCATTCAAAAAGCTTACAAAGGCTCCTCTATGTCTATAGGGGGGCGTTCAAGGTCCTTCAGAATCTCCCTTTCGTATTCCCCAATGAGGCACATTAATAATGCCTTTTGCTCCAGTCCAATCTGGTTTGTTCAGAGTCCTCCCCAACCCCACTACCTCCCCAACCCCCAATGGACCTTACATCAGGGGTCGCAAACTTGCTAATAGGGGCCAGGCCAGTAAACATCCAAGAGCAAAGTTAATCATTTCTGAAGAGCAAACATTTACCCAAGGGGTCGATGGCGTGAGTGGCAGTTACTGAGCTGTAGCTCGTTTGCCATGCAGGAACATGGGTTTAGGATTAACAGAGCTGGCCATTTTTCAATCGTGGTGGGAAGTCCAGACTTTTAGGGAAACATTTACGTGTTGATAACTAATTCCAATTCTTAAGAACATTGGACAGGCCAAACAAAACACATCCATGGGCCTTTTCCAGCACACAGTCTGCCTGTTTGCGACCTCTGCCTCACGCTTCCCTCCCCTGCCCTCTATACTTGGCCTACTCTGTCCATCTGCCTAGAAAGTCCTCCCCACCTTTCTTTCTGAGTTTGATTCATCTTGTAAGACCCAACTAAAACCCCCACTCCTCTAAGAGCCCTACCTGGCCACCCCCACTTACCGTCATCATTCCCTCTCAATTCATTCAAACATTTACTAAGCACCTACTCTCTGCCAGGCACTAAAAGTCACAAGGTGGAAAACCACAAATTTTTATCCTGGAAATTTCTCCGAGTGAAGCAGCTATCACCTTTACAATTGAGGTGACAGTCAATCAATCACTCAGTGGTATTTCTTCCATGACCAGCTCGAAGCTGTTGCTTAAACGGACAGCTAACTTTTGTGCAATTTTAGATTCTCATAAACTGTATCGTAAGCAGCAGAGCATTATTTTTTTTTTAGTGGACCCTGGAGCCAAACAGTTCTTAGTTCTATGTGTCTGTGTGACCTTGGGCAAGTCACTTCACCTCTAAGTATAAGTTTCATTCTTCTATTAAAAAAGCGCGGAGGCATACTCCTGACCTCACAGGCTTCCTGTGAGGATTGAAGGAGTTATCCTAAATCCAGTGCCTGGCACATAGTAGGTACTCAAACTACCTCCCTTCTCCCCTTTACTTCCCCCTCCTTGGAAAAGGAATCATATCTTACATGTCCTTGTATTTCCAACAGAGTCTACGAGAGAGTAGGTGCTCAAACTGCTATTAATTTGAAGACTATGTAAACGGTCTAGTACTAAAAAAAAATGGAAAGAAGTGCTACTGAGAAAGGGAAGACAATAACAAAAGAAGTGACAGGATTCAGTGACGGTTTAGATATGGAGCACACGGAATAGAAATCTGGTTTCTATTCCCCATATCACAGACATTGTTCTCATTAAGTGGCCAATGGCCTCATGTCAAATCCAGCGGACTTTTGAGTCCTTGTCTTACTTTCTATTGTATGACACTGTTGACCACTCTCTTCTCAAAAAAATTCTCTTCTCTCAGCCTCTGATATCACATCTACAACCTCTGGCAGATCCTCCTTCATGGCTCCTGTTCTTCTTTCTGTCCCTTAAATGTTAGAGTTCTTTGGGATTCCATTGTTGGTCGCCTACTCTTCTATATATTCTCCTCTTAGGCATGCTCCTCTATTCATATTATTTTATTTCTCTCCTTCCTTTCTGAATCATAGAGTGGACATCTTCACTTGGTTAAACCACAAGGATCCCAAACTCAACGAGCGCAACTATAATTCATCATGTCCCCATTCTTCCCATAAAATCGATTCCTCCTTCGGCCTTCTCCATCTTAGGGAATGTAACCAGTTGCTTAAGCAAAAACCTTAGTTACATTTTTTTTTTAAATATTTTTTATTGATTTTTTACAGAGAGGAAGGGAGAGAAATAGAGAGCTAGAAACGTCGATGAGAGAGAAACATCGACCAGCTGCCTCTTGCACACCCCCTACTGGGGATGTGCCCGCAGCCAATGTACATGCCCTTGACCGGAATCGAACCCTGGACCTTTCAGTCCGCAGACCGACGCTCTACCACTGAGCCAAACCGGTTTCGGCAATTAGTTACATTCTTAAGTCCACTCTTTTCCCCGCCATTCCCCCCAAGCCTATCAATCAGCAAGTCTTATGGACTCTACCTGTTAAAACATCCCAAATCCATCTACTTCTCATCATATCTATGACCATCACCCTAACCCAAATTAAGCCTCCTTCATCTTTTACCTGGTCTACTAAAATAGTTTCCTGATTTGTTAACCTTTTTCTACCCTTGCTTCCCCTAACCTATCCTCCAGATGACAGACATAATGGTCTCTCAGAAATGCAGATTTTTATTCCAGTTTTCTTTAAAAAGGAAAGAAAACACATTATCTCTGTATAATTCTATATATGTCTGATTCTATACACTCAGGAAAAAAAAAAGACCTGAGAATGAGGAAAGGAATATACTTTCTACGCTTCCATCATGTTTGAATTTTTCACAAATATTATACTCTTGTCCTTAAAGTTGAACATTAAAAATGGTAAAATATGACTGTTACTTTCTGTTTAAAATTCTTTACGGGCTGCCCTCTATTCTCAGTTCAAACTGCCTGGCATGGCTTATAAGGCACTTTATGACCTAAAACCCACTTTTTGCCTCCCTCTTTAGTCTCCTGTCTCCTATATGGCCCTCTGGCTCTCCTAGTCATCCTATCCTCTATTATAAGAGCAACTGAAGCGAACCAAGAACAGAACTCACATACATTTATGGGGCAGAAAGAAAAAAAATATTATTTTAAAAAAGGGAGGGCTGATTTAGAGATGAAGGGAGAAAACCAGGATAATAAGGCATTAAATAAAAAGGGAACAGAATTTTGAGAAGATCGGAAATCTCAGAGTCGTCAACAGTGTTTTAGAATACAATACTTCATAATCATATTTTCATTGACAATTTTACTCTTCCAACACAAACACATTTTAACAGCCCCCTAATGAAGTCATTATTATCACCATTCTGTATCCTTACTTCAAATTTCAAAACAAGTAGACTCTAAGATTAACAAAATAAAACTGGACTTTTTCATCAATGACAATCTAGCAAAAACACTAAACATTCAAGGTGATGTCATATATTTGACGTACTCTTTTACTACTTTTTCAAGAACATTTTCAAAGCTGCATACAAAGGAATAGCAAGTGAAAATCAATGTATTTTTAGTTAGTCTATAAGTTAAGCAGTAGAACCCAAATGACAAACTAGTTAATGATACACCAAAGCATGAAGGCCAACACAATATTTTAAAGTATATCTTTTACTACCTTTAAGGAAATACAGTAATTGCTAACAAAGCATTATCAATGAAGGTCCCGCTTGAGACATCCTTAAGGGTAAGAGTTCTGTCCCATTCACAGCGCCTGGCACACAGGAAGCTCTGGAAAAGCGCTTGTTGAATAAACAACCTGCATTGATGTATACGAAGTCATATAATTTGCAACATACTGTGTATAACATTTCAGTGATGCTGCTGGCTTATTTTAAAATGATTTTAAGAAGCTACAGTAGTTCTGAAATTTGGATCGCAAGACTAGTCACTAGACTTAGGGTAGTAGGTAAACACTACTAATTCCCTAAAAACAAAAATATTAACTGGACGAGAAGAAAGGCGCTTCAATAAAATGTACAGAATTTAAAACACAGAGAGAAAGAAGTCTTTCAAGAATTGCGGCTGTCGCATAGTGACTAGCATCCGGCGTTCAGGCTTTTGAGGCGAGTGAGCTGAACTCCTGGGTCACACTTTGCTCATCTATGAAAATGAAGCTGACACAAGGACTAAAGTAAACAAAATGGCATAGGATAAACATTGGCTGCCTCTAATCTACTAAAACCATGTGATTATGAGGCCCAGATAGTTAAGTTGGAAGAAGAGGGAAAAAATGAAAATTGAGCAAATCAAGACAGGGAGGAAACTGGACAGGTACTTTCTAGAACACATGTGTCAAACACAAGGCCCGCGGGCCAAATCCAGCCCGCCAGGCCTTGCAATGTGGCCCGCACCGCGCTGTCATCACTGCACTCCGCTGTCAGTTTATGACATTATCAGTTTATGACTGTTCAGTAAACCATTCGGCCCGCGATTTAGGCTGGATTTTAGATTTTGGCCCCTTCTCTGATTGAGTTCGACACCCCTATTCTAGAAGGAAGGTTCTTGAGGCATGATGGGCCAAAGGATCCCATCCTGACCAAGATTTCTGATGGAGTACTTAGCTAAAATCGAGAGGAGATGTTTATCAAGTGTACGAACTGTACGAAGGCTAGGAAGAATAAGTAGGAACAGATGAAAGAATCAAAGATAGGATTTACCCTCTTTCCTGGACTTCACAGTGAACAAACGCTGGGTTCAGGCACAAGTCATGGGTTAAAAACGAACAAATAGAGGTAAGCATGTATTCTCAGGTTCAAAATATGAACTGCACGAGAATCAGAATACGTGTTTCGATGATAATACCCTGTTTTCCCGAAAATAAGACAGTATCTTATATTAATTTTTTCTCCCCAAGTTGCGCTAGGTCTTATTTTCAGGGGATGTCTTATCTTTCCATGCGCTAGGTCTTATTTTCGGGGAAACACGGTATATGTGAAAAGAAACTGGGTGTTTTTAGAGGACTCAACATCATGGAAGTCACTCCACAAAAAAAAAAAAAAAAAAAAAAAAAAAGAGCCAGAACATGACATGTGACCATTTTTTCGGCCCTAATCAGGCCACATCGACATTTGAGTCTTAGCACTTTAAGAAAAATGTAGATATGTTCAAACAAGTCCTTCAAAATCCTTCAGAATGATGTCAAGTGAGGCACAGATGGAGGAAGTGGAGATGTTTGACCTCAGGAAGATAAGACCGGGGACGTAAGAGATGGCTGCGGCTGATTGAGACATTTATCATACACAAATATTTGCAGAGACTCAAGAGAGCGGAAAGGGGCCCAGCCGACAGAAATAAAGGGGAATAGACTCGGGGCTGTAACTAAGAAATGGCTTTCTAGCCATTAGAGCTGCTCCAATTAAGAGTCTATACTCCACGCCTCGCCCAGAGATGAGATTCCCTTCTCCTCTGTATCCTAGCACCTGGGACATAAGGTGTTGTTAAAAGGTTTGTTGTTCTCAAAACCACAGCGAGATGCCTTATGAAGTGGCGGGAGACTTGTCCCTGAAAATGGTCAGGATGCCAGAAACCCACATCAGGAAATCTTTGAAAAGCCAGATGAGGCCAATGGCTTCGTCACCTAGAGGCCAAGGACCATGACAGGATCCGGAAGTGCTTGGATGCTGCAAAATGAAATGGCGTCACGGCCTAGGAGCGTGGATCCGCTGACGGCCCAGTGAGCGAGCCTACGCGAAGAAGCCAGATTGAACATTCAAGCCATCAAGGGCAATGAAACGTTTCTCAAGTCGAAGCCAGAGCTCCGGTGAGAACATCCGTGTGTATCCAGGAAGAGAAACAGCAGAGCACAGATAAGGTTAACCTCCCTCTCATAACCCCTGCCCCCTACCCCCCCACCCCCCAGCAATTTACCTTTTAACGAAGCCTAGGACTAGCAGCTGCTTAAAAAAAGAAATCTTTGGCGATTTCATTGTTATGCCTGTTAATACCTATCAATGAATTTCCTTTTACATAATGGCAGTTCAAAAACAAACACCTGCCCCCCCCAAAAAAAAAAAAACAAAACAAAAAACACACAAACAAACAAACAAAAAGATCCCTATGCTTGTTTAAGAAAAAGCGGGGTAACAGAAGTGGCACACGGGCATTCCACTGGGTAAGCAACCTAGACGAGAACCACCCAAGAGCGCAAGCAGTAGTAGCCAGAATCAGGCCAAACACCTCTGCAAAGAAATGCAACAGGGAGAACATGCTGCAAAACCAATCTTTCAACCTCTGCATGGCCGAGTGGCTGCAACCAAGTGTGTTATGCGGATCATCAACAGTTCAGATCACCTGACTTGACAATTAAGATAAAACATCTTACTTGTGGCACCAAGGCGACGCGTGTCTCTGGCAATATAATTTGCAAAGATAATTGATCTCATGCTGGTCTTACCAGACCCGCTTTTACCCATCAATAGCACCTGAGGACAAAGTGGGGGGGGGGAGAGAGAATGAAAAGAACTTAGCAAGCTAAAGCAAATCAAGTCTCCAGGGATCTCTCTCTCTCTCTCTCTCCTGTACTTGATGTTTTCCAGAAGTAACAGTACCAGCAACTTGCTGCGGATAATGGCGACTCATTCCTCAACCACAATACCCAGAATTCCAGGGCCCCGATGCTTAGCTGTCACGAGTCACACATCCTCTTGGCAACAGAACTGCAGTGAGTTTATTATGCTATGAGTATACGTCATATATTCAAATATTCAAAACCATGTTAATACCCAGCCAGCATGGCTCAGTGGTTAAGCATCCCGGTCAGGGCACAGGCCTGGGTTGTGGGCTCGATCCCCAGTGTGGGGGGTGTGCAGGAGGCATCGATCAGTGATTTTCTCATCATTGATGTTTCCCTCTCTCTCTCTCTCTCTCTCTCTCCCTTCCTCTCTCAAATCATTAAAAATATATATATATATTTTTAAAAGTGATGTTACTGACATAGCAACTTGAATGGAAACTGAACCCTGATCTCGCATGATCTAATGTTTTGTGCACTGAATAGGACAGATTTCTGTTATAACCCAAGTTTTTCCTTCTGCTCAAGGTCAACCTTTCCATCCCTGCTACCCATCTCATCCTATCTACTGACCTCCATGATTTTGCTCTGCTTCTTTTTTTTCTCCAATGTCCTATGGCCTACAACAGTGGTCGGCAAACCGTGTCTCACTAACCACATGCGGCTCTTTGGCCCCTTGAGTGTGGCTCTTCCACAAAATACCACGTGCGATTGAAACTTCGTGGCCCATGCGCAGAAGCCGGTTTTTGGCCTGGGCGAGTCTATTTTGAAGAAGTGGTTCTAATGCCCAGCCACAGTCAAGGGGTCAAAGAGCCACATGTGGCTCTCGAGCCGCGGTTTGCCGACCACTGGCCTCCGGGATCAAGTCCTTAAACCACATATTACAGCCCCCTTGATCTGGCTTGTTTATTCCTCTGCCCTCATCTTCTGACCGTCCCTGCCTGGAACTTTATTGTCCAGCCATACTGAATTGAACTGCTCGTAGTTCCTTTCCCTGCTCCCAGATCTCCGGGGCCTGTGCACTATGTCTTTGTTTCACCTCGGACTCTCTGCCAGTAGCTTTCCGTTCCCTTTTCTTTCTCCAGCTAAGCTCTACCCATTCTTCAAAATTCAGTTCAGTGACCATCTCCTCAAAAAGCTTATCTGGCCCTGGCCAGTGTTGCTCAGTGATTAGAGCATCAGTCTGCACATCGAAGGGTCGCAGGTTTGATTCCCAGTCAAGGGCATGTACCTGGGTTGAAGGTTCAATCCTCAGCCCTGGTGGGGTGTGTTTGTGTGTGGCAACCAATCAATGTTTCTCTTTCTCTCTCCTTCTCTCCCCTACTTCCTCACTCCCTTCCCTTCCACTGGCTCTGAAAATAAAAACTATCCTTTGGTGAGGATTAACAACAAAGAGCCGCTCTGACTGCAATCCCCTAGGCTGGCTTAGGTAATTCTCACCTATGCCCTTCCATGACAATCTTATAGCACTACAAAGACCACAATGCATTGCAGTTAGCCCATTCTTTGGTCTGTCATGACAGAGAATCCCCTTGGTAGCTTCAGCGTCTAACATATAACAGATGCTCAACATTCATGTTTCTCAAATGAATTTGCCGACCACTAGCCTAAGGAAATGTTACTCACGAGCCAGTATAAAGTTGTTATAAAAAACGTTTTGTTTTTCTTATTCATGCACACATTTCTGGTATTTTTAGACAGTCTTATTAATTACTTTAGACAGGCTCATCAAGAACATCCCCTAAGCGAAGTGGAGTTTTTTATATAATAATTATTAAATGAAGTTAGGCTTAAATATATTTCTTTAAAAAAATGATTCTTTACTGTTAAAAGTATTACATATGTCCCCTTTTTTCACCCCATTGACTCCCTCCAGCCTGCCCCCACCCACCCCCCCAGGCCCTCACCACCCCACTGTCTGTGGCCATGGGCCATGCATATATGCATACAAGGTTCTTGGTTGGTTACTTCCCACCCCTCCTTCCCTCTGAGATTCCACACTGTTCCATGCTTCCATGTCTCTGGATCCACTCCATTCATCAGTTTGTTACTTAGATTCCCCATATGAGTGAGATCACGTGACACTTGTCTTTCTCTGACTGACTTATTTCACTTAGCGTGATACTCTCCAGGCCCCTCCGTGCTGTCTCAAAGGTTTTTTGTTTTTTTAATTTAAGAAATCTTGCTTTAATTGTTTAGGAAAGACTGTGTTAGGTGCTGATCGAAGTGCTTGGCACGTATTTGCTTATTTAAACTTCCTAACTACCCTATGAGATAGGTAATATCACCATTTTACAAATGAAGAACATAAAAGCCCCAGAGGTCCAAACACTTGCTCCAGAGTTGTGCTCTTATGAATTCTGCCTAAAGGGCAAGTTGGGTACCATAGAGCACAAGGGGAAAAGCCTTCAATTCCACCTGGAGCACTCATATTAACATCCTATAGTGGCCCAGCCGGTGTGGCTCAGTGGTTGAGCGTCGACTTACGAACCAAGCGGTCATGGTTCCATTCCCAGTCAGGGCCCATGCCCAGGTTGAGGGCTCAATCCTCAGTAGGGGAGGTGCAGGAGGCAGCCAGTCAATGATTCTCTCTCATCATTGATATTTTTCTCCCTTCCTCTCTGAAATCAATAAAAATGTCTTTTTAAAAAAGACCCTATAATGGTAACATTTGGGTTGGGTTCAACAAAAATGTGCAGGCTTGTGTATGGCTTGCAGAAAATGCAAATTAATTTGTACATCTGGAGAAAAACAAATTCTGTATGGCTATGCTAAGGCGATTAGGTGTGGCAGAATGTTTAGTCAGGAATCCGTTTTTAAAGAGCATTCTATGCCATGAAATCCCTTGGATTTTATCCTATGGGCTTTGAGAAGTTACAAAATGGTAATGTGAATGACCCAGATACATACATGTCTCAGAAACATTAAATCAAGAAGTAAACACTGGGAGAACATGGTTACACATTTTCTGAAGAGTAACTTCTTACCTTCCCCATCATGTTTTTGATGTACTTAATGCATCTTACCTTTTTCTTCAAGGCTGTATTTGGCAGCGCCCACCTGCAGATATAAACCATAAGACAGAGTTTCCATGATCCAGTTGCCTCCGAAATTGGGCTTACAGAAACACAAATCAATACCAAGATGCAAAAGAGCGTTTCGCACAACAGCTGAGCACGGCTGTGTGTGGCTCCTCTGTGGCGTAGAGGCCCTCATTTGCCTAAATTATACAACTGGCTTTATGCTAACCTGGCCCCTAATTACATGCTCAGGAGATAGCTCCTAGTTATATTTATTAAGGAATATAAATGAGCCATTAAAATGCAAGATGCCACTTTCCATAACCTTCATTTTTTTTTTTTTAAGCAAAGCAACATACACAAGTGCTTTAACAAAGCTAACAATGTTGCCGGATTTAAATGTCCTCTGTTTGTTTGTTTTTAAAAGCTAGCCTCCGATTTTAAAAATGTGGGAGCATCTTTAACCCTTCGGCTGTCCTTCCAAGTCCTATTTCGCTCACTGCAGGCACAAAGGATATAAAATACAAGACTCGATTGCAGATACAAATTGGCACAGAAAGCACTCTCAAGTCCATGATCTCTGCCCAGGCAATGCCCGCCCTCCTTGTAAGTCTTCTCATCCTCAACATGGTGATGCCCAATCTCCTTTTATTAACCATCCAAAACAATTCAGAACCTTCACCTCGTTTAGAACACACCTTCCAGGGCTGGTATCAGGCCTGTCCCTTCCCCTCCCGAGGGATTTTTCGGCCCAGTTCCCAACCAGCCCTCTTTCCAGTTCACCCAGTCCCCAAAAGCATGATACTGATCAACCCTACTGGTAAACAGAAGCAATCGATCGCGGGTGGGGTGCTCTAATTCCAATACTCCCTTCGGTGCAAAGCCCCTCACCCCCCACCCCCACCCCCATTTCCAGGTTTGGCAGAATACCCTTCACCCACCCAAGCGATCCTTCCGGCTCCCCTATGGGAGGGTCCACTCTTGGCCCCAGATTCTCCTTCTCCATCTTTTTCTCGGAGTCAGATTCTTCCATCGTGCAACAAGTCCTTTGCGGTCCCTGCTACAGCCGCAGTACGCTTGCTGCCCCCCCACTCGGCCACCCCCTCAGCCGCCTGTCCTCAGCGCCTGCAGCCCCTAGGCCCGCTCCGATCTTGCCTTCGCCTTTGTCCACTGGGGGGGCTGCTGTCCCCCTTTACCTTTTACCACCTCAAACTTGGCCCCGAGGCACAGCCCAGCCGGCCGGCTCCGAGGCTAAGGGATGCGGTGATGCAGAGGAAGAGATGGAGGAGGAGCGGGGGAGCGGGAAAGAGGGGGTGAGGCGGGGATGGGGGGGGGGGGTCTCGAGTTGGGGCCTCACGCCCCAAGGTCTCGGAGACCCAAAGGTGACTTCACCCGCAGGGAGGTGGGGATGGCGGAGGCGGAGGCGGCAGGAGGAGCAGAGCGGCGCAGGCACTGAGCGGCGATCGCAGCTGGGCTCGTGGTGCCCGAGCCCGCCCAAGCCCGCGAGTCCGCCGCTGGCGCTGGCGACGTTTACGACCTAACCGCCCGCCCTTCAGGAGCCCAGGTGCTTCGCTGCAGCCACACGACTGCGGGCGGGGTCACGTGGGCACCTGCCGTAAACCCGGGGCCCGTCACGTGACCGCCGCTGCCCAAGGCGCGGGGGCAGAGGAGGATACCATAGAGACTGCGCGGAGGAGGGCAGAGTGCCCACCGCCCCCCCCCCCAGCGCCGTCACGTGGCCCCCGCTCCGGTGGGGCCCCGCCCGGCGGCGGGCGCTCCCCTGGGGGGCTATCGGGGTCCCACCCGCCTGCTGATGAGTTAAAGGGGACCGTTGTGATTTCTGTGCCACAAAGCTAGCTTTTTTTTTTTTTTTTCTTCCCCCCTCTAACTGCTCTTTCTCTCTTCACATTTTTGGTGGGGAAGGCATTGTCTTTACCTGTCTGTTTTGGAAATTTCTATCTTCCCTTTCTTTAAAAAAAATATATTCTATTGATTTTCTACAGAGAGGAAGGGAGAGGGATAGAGAGCTAGAAACATCCATCAGCTGCCTCTTGGACACACCCCACTGGGGATGTGCCCGCAACCAAGTTGCATGCCCTTTACCGGAATTGAACCTGGGACCCTCCAGTCCCCAGGTCGACACTCTATCCACTGAGCCAAACCGGCTAGGGCTTTGTAAATTATCAGTCCCTATAACGGAGCTTGTCATGAAATGAGTTAATAGCATCTGAGCGAATGGCCACTGTGTCTGCCACATAGCGCTCAAGGAAAGTTATTGTTGGGACCAGTGGTTCATCGGAGATTCTAGGACACACACCTATCTTTCACTTGTTTAAAACGGGAAGGGGAATACATTCTCATAGACCATAGTAAACGTCAAAAGATGAAGCCCAAAATTGATCCTGAGGGACTGCTGACAGGTATATACTTAGTATGTTTAGATGATGAGACCACCAGGAAAAAAATGGCCAAAAGAGTTCAAAGGGGGAGGGGATAGGAAATTAAGGGCCTTTTGCTTTTCATCTTAAGCCCTTTTGTATATTTAGTATATATAAATGTATGTATTAAATATATTTCTATAAATGTATACATAATGAAATTATACACATACATTTAAACCACATGTATATGTTACTTGTTAAGAAAGAAAATGAGCCCTAGCTGGTTTGGCTCAGTAGATAGAAGGTCGGCCTGAAGACTGAAAGGTCCTGGGTTCGATTTTGACCAAAGGCACATGCCCAGGTTGTGGGCTCCATCCCTAGTAGGGGGCGTGAAAGAGGCAGCCAATCAACGATTCTCTCTCATCATGGATGTTTCTATCTCTCTCCCTCTCCCTCTCTGAAATCAACAAAAATAAATTAAAAATATAAATTAAAAAAGAAAGAAAATGAAGGGAAGAATGAAGGGAGGGAAGAGAAGGGAGACTGGATAGGAACATGGCGTTTTCTGCTCCCAGACTTCCCCATTTGCCATCCTATACAATCCCTTCTCACCACAACTACAATGCCTCAAGAAAAATGTATTCTATTCTGATCACAGGATTCCTTAGCCCTGTCACTCACTAATCACCTTCCTTCTCCCCACCAGCTGCCTCCAAACCTAGCTCCTGTTTTTTTCTCTGAAAGACCCTAAGTCCAAACCAGGAAGTCACTTTAGATTTATGGCCCTCCATACAAGACAGTGAGATGAAATGATGATTAGTGTCAATAAGGTAAAGCAGTGAAGACGAATTTTATTCAATAACTATTGTCAATAGGGGGGAAGCTGAGCTCCGTTCCAGTTTGGACATTTTACAGGGATGGGGGAACGGGGGCGGGGGGAGTAGGGATCAGTTGAGTCAGAGAAATGAAAAATTACAAAAGATTGGTCTGTGTCAATGCGGATTAAACCAGCTGTATCTGCTAGCTGGCAGTTATCAAAATGAGGAGTCTATCTTTCCACAGATACAGGAAGACAAAGGCCCTAACCTTCCTGATGATTACATTTCAAGGGAATGACTCTCGGGACCTTGAGAAAGACACTTCTGAGCTGTAAGAACATTTGATAAAATGTAATCCCTTTTTATCAAATGTTTTGAGAAAAGTAGGTCAGGGACCTACCATTAGACTAGAACATACTGTAATTCTACTTGCATACAAGGTTTCTTTTCAGACAAGCTTCTTTTGATTCTTTTTGTTTGTTTCTTTTGTTTCTTTTTTTTTTTTTTTTCCTGTTAACCCTCACCCGAGGATATTTTTTCCATAGATTTTTTTTTTTAGACAGAGTGGATGGGAGGTAGGGAGAGGAAGAGGGAGAGGGAGAGGGAGAGGGAGAGGGAGAGGGAGAGGGAGAGGGAGAGGGAGAGGGAGGGAGGGAGGGAGGGAGGGAGGGAGGGAGGGAGAGAAGAGAGATGTGAAACACCTCCATCTGCCGCATGCTCCCCAACAGGGGACTAGGGATTGAATCTGTAACCTGGAAATGTGCCCTTGACCAGGAATCTAACCCTAGATGCTTCAGTGCACAGGCTAGTGCTCTAACCATCGAGCCACAGAGGCCAGGGCACACACACACAAACATTCTAATGAAAAGTTGGGGTCAATGCAGAACTGGGGTAATTCTAGGGGTATGGCAAGCCTCTTACTGCAGGGGTTTGGACAGAGGTATGTGCTGAGACTTCTAAATTTCTCATTAGTCCTTTTCTACAATTTGTCTACTCCTTCCAATTCTTACTGATGTCGTTTTTGTTCCAGCTGTTATAATACCTGGCTGGGTAATTGCTATAGCCTCCTAAGTGATTTTCCGACCGTGGCAGTTCCAAAGGAGTAGGGAGTGGGTGGAATAATCTAATCTTCATCAGTCATCTCATCCCCAAAAGGCACTTAATGTAATTAATATGTGCTTGTTATGTAAAGGCAGCTTTCAAACATAAACCCCACCCTCCTCACCAGGCGTCACAAGCCGTATTGTGTTCTTGAACTGCTGTTTTATTTTTTTAAATTATTCTTTATTGTTGAAAGTATTCCATTTGTCCCCCTTTCCCCCCTTGACCCCCTTCAGCCCGCCCCCCACCTCAGTCCCTCCTCACCCCATTGTCTGTGTCTATGGTCCATGCAAGGTCCTTGGTTGATTACCTCCCACCTGCCCACTCTCCCCCACCTTCCCTGGAGCTTTAGGAAAATTCCCTGTCTCCCTGTTGTTGGTCTCCCTTTACCCCTTCTCCAAATCATCACTTTTTTCTGCCCACTCTCCCTCTTTCTATCAAGGACCATGATACCGCTGGTACAGAGAAAGAAAGGGAAGGGAAGGGATGAAGATGAAAAGTGGGAGAAGTGGAGCCAAGTGTGTTGCTCCATTAAAGGAAAAAAAAGAAAAAGAAAAGTGGGAGAAGAGAGAAGTTGGAAAGAGAGAAAGTAGAGAGGAGAAAGGTGAAGAGGAAAGAGGAGGTATAGGGGTAGGAGGATAGTTGTGAAAGAAAGGGATTTGAAAAATGATTGAGGTACTAAGTCGAATTAAGAGTTAATTCCAAAGAATGAGGAATAAGATTGTTGGTACAATGCATTCCTATAGAGGTTAAGATTCTGGTTTCTACCCAGATATCCCTTGCTGCTTAGTATTTTTACATTTTTATGAAAGAATCTTGCTTAGCGGAAACTGGTTTGGCTCAGTGGTAGAGCGTCGGTCTGCGGACTGAAAGGTCCCAGGTTCGATTCCGGTCAAGGGCATGTACCTTGGTTGCGGGCACATCCCTGGTAGGGGGTGTGCAAGAGGCAGCTGGTCCATGTTTCTCTCTCATCGACGTTTCTAGCTCTCTATCTCTCTCCCTTCTCTCTGTAAAAAAAAATCAATAAAATATATTTAAAAAAAATAAAGAATCTTGCTTAGATAAGAGATGAAATTTGCTTTTCATTTTTATTTTTGTCAAATTACTTTTTAAACTTGTAATTATAGTTTCTTTTCAGAAAGCTCTGCAGGCTTATTCATGCATTCATTCAACAAATGTTTACTGAGCAGCCAGGAAATATGTTAGATGCTAGAAATACAAGCATCCCGCTATTTCCGGTCCCACTTCCTATCAGTGCTTCTATATAACATTCACTATACTCAGATACACATGAACACACACGTCCCAATACATCAGCATTCTGTCTGTCCAGATCCTACACCGTATTTTTTCAACTATCCACCTCAGCAAGAAAAAGTAGTATAGACCCATAAAATCGAATATAATAGGTTTCTTTTTACTGCCATACTTTACTTAATTTTGTCATCTTTATCCTCAACCATACCCAAGTCTCCAATTACCAACTGTCCCTCATAACTCCCTTGCCCTTCTTTCTCCTCCACTCTTCTCTGCTCCTTTTGACCCCATAGCTATCATTGCTATTTCCCAGAACGGCATGAGTTTATTACTGTCCTGCTGGAAACTCTTTCCTCTGCATTCCCACCTCTTTGAGTGAAATATCAGGAAATGATCTTCCAGCTAACTGGACTTAACGATTTGATGAATAATTTCTAATGGAGGGAATTTTTTGTCTGCCTGCCCAGCATGGAAGGAGCTTAGAAATTGCTACTTCAGCCGAAACCGGTTTGGCTCAATGGATAGAGCGTCGGCTTGGGGACTGAAGGACCCGGGTTCGATTCCGGTCAAGGGCATGTACCTTGGTTGCGGGCATATCCCCAGTAGGGGGTGTGCAAGAGGCAGCTGATCGATGACTCTTTCTCATCGATGTTTCTGACTCTCTATCTCTCTCCCTTCCTCTCTGTACAAAATCAATAAAATATATTTAAAAAAAAAAGAAAAAAAGAAATTGCTACTTCATGCTAACAAGTAAAAGTCTGACCAAACTGAGTCACCAGAGCAGTAACTCACAAGGAAAAGCAATGCCTCTAAAATTGAAGAGACAGCTTTAACTGATTTGGCTCAATGGATAGAGCATCGGCCTGCGGACTGAAAGGTCCCTGGTTGGATTCCAGTCAAGGGCACGCACCTTGGTTGGGGGCACATCCCCAGTAGGAGGTGTGCAGGAGGCAGCTGATCGATGTTTCTCTCTCACCAATGTTTCTAGCTTTCTATCCCTCTCCCTTCCTCTCTGTAAAAAAATCAATAAAATATATTTAGAAAATAAAATTGGAGAGACAGACAGGCAGATGTAGACAATGATAACTCTCCAGAACAGGAGCTTACACACAGAAACCTTTATGGGAATTACTCCTGGGATAGGAAAACCTGAATTGCAATTGATCATTTTCGGGACAAGTCTGAGAGTTAAAAACTCTAGGGCAGCCCAATCATAGGGGTCCTCCACTCTTTTGTGAGTTTTACTTCCAGGAACTCTATTAGCTCCTCACAGTGACTATTGGAGGAAAATATCCTTCTGCCACTGGCAATAGGAGGGAAAAAATAATCATTGTTTAAACAAACCAGATTTCCTTTTGTTCTTAACAGGGCTTTCTCTCTAAAGAAACGATATTGCTGGGATTTTATCAGTGTGCCTAGCATACCAGAGGAAAAGGAAATGCCCAACTCCAGCATACTCTAAATATCCTGTTCCACCTAAAGGGGGGAAAAACACTGAGAAGCACTGGTGAAGTTCACAGACTAGGGACAAAGACTGAGACCTAATTATACTATAGATTCATCCTCCCACTCCCCTACACATTATTACCACATTCCTAAAGGCCTATTTACCAAAGTTCCTTTCACCCAGTATATCATGTCCACCTTTCAAAAAAATTATAAGGCTGAAACCGGTTTGGCTCAGTGGATAGAGCGTTGGCCTGTAGACTGAGGGGTCCCAAGTTCGGTTCCAGTTGGGGGCATGTGCATTGGTTGCGGGCACATTCCCGGTGAAGAGTGCACAGAAGGCAGCTGATCGATGTTTCTCTCTCATCGATGTTTCTGACTTTCTGTCCCTCTCCCTTCCTGTCTGTAAAAAAATCAATAAAATAAAAAAGTATAAAGCATACAAAAAGGCACAAAACACAGTTTGAAAGGACTGAACAGGATCAATACCAGTCACATATGGCACAAATATTGGAACTACCCAATTGTGGATTTAAAAATAATTATGATTGATATGTGAAGAGCTCTAATGAAAAAATATATAACATGCAATAACAGATAGGTGATGTGAGCAGAGAGATGGACATTCTAAGAAAGAATAAAAAAGAGATGCTTGAGATCAGAAAACACTATCTCAGAAGGGAAAATGCCTTGATTGGACTCATTAGTAGATTGGACATGATTGAGGAAAGGATCTCTGACCTTGAGGATATGTAAAAAGAAACTTCCAACACTGAACAACAAAGAGAAAAAGACAAAAAAAATCAGAAAAGAATATTAAAAGATTATGGTGTAACTGCAAAAGGGGTAACATATGCATAATGAGGATATTAAAAGGAGAAGAAAGAGAAGAACAGAAGCAATATTTAAATACATTGGGAATTTATTGACTTTTTAATATTAGCCTTGTATCCTGTAACTTTGCTATAATTACTTATTAGTTTCAATTGTTTTTATATTGATTCTTTCAGATTTTCTATCTAGATGATCAAGTCAACTACAAACAGAGTTTTATTTATTCCTTCTAGATCTGTATACACTTTTCTTTTTAATTAAAAACACAATGCCATTTACATTACTACAAAAAAAGTAAACACTTAGGTAAAAATATTTTTTAAAATATGTACAATATCTATATCAGGAAAACTTCAAACTCTGGTTAAAGACATTAAAGAACTAAATAAATGTAGTATAGCTATTCCATGATAATGGATAGAAAAACTCAATATTGTCAAGAAAAACTCAAAACTCAATCATGTCCAGTTCTTTCCAACTTGATCTATAGATTCAATGCAATCCCAATAAAAATCCCAACAAGTTATTTGTGGATATTGACAAACTGATTCTAAAGTTAATATGGAGAGAGAAAAGATCCAGAACAGCAAATACAATTTTGCAGAAGAAAAAATTGGAACAGACACTACCCAATGTCAAGACTGATTACAAGGTCACAATAATCAAAAGAGTGTGGTATTAGCAAAAAAATAGACAAATAGACCAATGCAACAGAACCAAGATCCCGGAAATATAAATATAGCCAACTGATCTTTGACAAAGGAGCAAAGGCTGGACTGTGTACACACGCAATTCACATACTGCCTTTGCTTACAGACTGCCACATGCCTTTAACCACTGTGTACTATAGTATTTTCAACAAATAGTACTGGAACAGCTAGACACCCACAAGCAAAAGATATATCTAAACACAAATCTTACACCCTTCACAAAAATTAACTCAAAATGGATCAGGAACCTAAATTTTAAATGCAAAGTTATAAAACTCAGAGAAGATAACATCGGAGAAAACCAAGATGATCAGAGGTATGGTGATGATGTCTTTTATTTTTATTTATTTTTTAAAATATATTTTATTGATTTTTTACAGAGAGGAAGGGAGAGAGAGAGTTAGAAACATCAATGAGAGAGACATCGATCAGCTGCCTCCTGCACACCCCCTACTGGAGATGTGCCCGAAACCAAGGTACATGCCCTTGACCGGAATCGAACCGAACCCGAGGCCCTTCAGTCCGCAGGCTGATGCTCTATCCACTGAGCCAAACCGGTTTTGGCAATGATGCCTTTTTAGATACAACAACAAAAACATAAATCATGAAAGAAATAACCGATAAGCTGAACATCAGTAAAAAAATTTTTTAAACTTCTTCTCTGCAAAAAAACAACATCAAGAGAATAAAAACACATGCCACAGACTGGGAGAAAGTATTTGCAAAAGACACGTCTGATGAAGGACTGGTATCCAAAATATACAAAGGACTCTTAAAACTCAATAATAAGAAGAAAAACTTCTATTAAAAAAGGGCAAAAACCTTTACAGACACTTTGCCAACGACAATGTGAAGATAGTAAATAATCATATGGAAGGGTGCTCCCTGTCATATGACATTAATGAAATGCAAATTAAAACAACAAGGAGATACCAAAATACACCTGTTAGAAGGGCCAATATCCAGGATACATGCAACACTAAATACTGGCAAGGATATGGAATAACTGAAACTCTCATTTGCTAGTTGGAATGCAAAACGTTATAGCCATATTGGAAGACAGTTTGGTGGTTTATGACAAAAGTAAACATACTCTTTAGTTTACCATACAATCCAGCAATTGTACTTTTGTATTTACCCAAATGGGTTGAAAACTTATATCCCCACAAAAACCTGCACACAGACTTTTATAGCAGCCTTTTCATAATTGACAGAACTTGGAAGCAACCAAGATGTTCTTCAGTAGGTGACTGCATAAGTAAACTGTGGTACATCTAGTCTAGTGAATGGAATATCATTCAGCACTGAAAAACATAAGCTACCAAGGCATGGAAAGACATAGAGGAATCTTAAATACATATTACTAAGTGAAAGAAATCAATCCAAAAGGGCTATCTATTTTATGATTCCAACTATATGACATTCTGAAAAAGTCAAAACTATTGAGACCTTGAAAAGTTCAGTGGTTGCCTAGGGCTGGGGGGAGGAAGGAATGAATAAACAGAGCACAGAAGATTTTTAGGTCACTAAAACTATTCTAAATAATACTATGCTGATGGAAATATATCACTAGACATTTTCCCACAGTCATAGAATGTACAACACCAAGAGTGAATCTTAATATAAACTGTGGGCTTTGGTGATAATGATGTCTCTGCAAAAAGTCTAATAAACACAAATCAGGAAATACAGATCAAAACTACAATGAGATACCACTTTTCACTCACTAACATGGCTATAAATAACAACCAAAAAAACACACAAAACAAAACAAAACAAAGCAAAAAACAACCCTTCAAATAACAAGTGTTGGCAAGGATTTGGAGGAAATGGAACTGTATACATATGTCAAAACTTATTAAATTGCATGCCAATTACATCTAAAAACTGTAGTAAAAGGAAATAGTTTATCTCACTTATCAGATTGCTAATATGGAGAATATTTGACAATGCTTAAGGCTGGTGTTAGATGTGGCAAAGCATTTACTCTCCACACACTACTGGTGATATTATGAAATGACACAACTATTTAAGGAAGTCATGCTAGATATATACATCAAAGTTTAAATGTGTAAAACCATCTGAGCCAGAAATTCCATGACTGGAAATATATTCTAAGTAAGTAAGTGGACATTGTTAGGGTATCCAAAGGAGGTACTACCGCACGAGGCCAAAAGTGATAAGGGATTATAAATTTATTAGGTCATCTGGATATCGTATGGACAGAGCCCCCAAATGATGCTAGCACCCAGGGATGGGGAGTCAGAGGTTTTAAAGGAATCTACACAGGTTTTTTCAGCAGGGAACTTTCTGGGTGGGTCTGGATCTGGAAAAGTCAGGAGAGGAAAGACAATGGTCTTAAGTGGAATGTCGTCTTAGCCAGTGGAATGTGGTCTAAGCAAAAGGGAATGTCGGTTGTGAAATGGTCTAAAGGTCAGTTCCCAGGGGAAAGGTAAGCAATTCAATTATTTGATCAGACCTAACAGACATATTTACAAATGTGTATAGACAGGATGACAGCAACAATATTGCTTCTAAATGTGAACAGATACTCTACATATTCAGCAGTAAAGTTATGGTGAAACAAATTATAATACAGGTATAGAATGTAATATTGTGAACTAAAAATTTTTATGTGTGCCTTGAGATCCTCAGGTCATGCATATGCAGGCAATAAAATTTGGCCCCTTGCCCTGACTGGTGTGACTGAGTTGGTTGAGTGTCCTCCTGTGCACCAAAAAGTTGTTGGTTTAATTCCTTGTCAGGGTACATACCCAGGTTGCAGGCTTGATCCCCAGTAGGGGGCGTGCAGGAGGCAGCCGATTGATGTTTTGCTCTCACATCAATGTTTCTCGCTCTCCCTCTCCCTTCCTGTCTCTAAAAAAATCAATAAACTATTATTTAAAAAAAACAACTTGGCCCCTAGAGATGATTGTTTACAATAATCAAAATCCCACATTCCTGTGTCAATTTTAACTTCCAGGTCTTCAAAAATATTGTCCCATTAGTATGGAGAACCTTCTGAATTTTCCTCTGCTTCACTCTTATTGAACTTTCAAGTCTCAGTCTACTAGTAAAGGCAACTTATTTACTCAGAGATAACTTCCTGGGCAACACTTAATTAGGCTGATTTCCCCTGGTTCACGCTCATATGCCTCATCCAGATTTCTCCGAATCAGCACCTGTCACACTTAGCTTTTTCACTTCTTTGTATCCACTAAAAGACTGTTACCTCACCCTTAAAATCCCAGTGAGTAGGCTGACACCTGGCATATAGTAAATGTTCAGTACATATAATTCCAAATGAATAAAGTGCCTGGCAAATAGTAGGTATTCATTAAATTGTAACATTTATATTGCTACTACTGTTTTATTCTGGACTAGACGTTATGGAAAAAGAAGAGATAGGAATTCAGTGAGAATATTACAAGTAGCTGAACAGCAGGAAAATTTAGATATTGAGGGTGAATCCTGAGGATAGTGTTGAAATTTTAGATATAACTGGAGACACTTATAAATATATATATATATATATATATATATATATATATATATATATATATATATATATATATATTAGAGAGGAAAAGAGAGTCTGATTGGCTGCTTCCTGTATGCCCCCTACTGGGGATTGAGCCCACAATCCAGCATGTGCTCTGATGGGGAATGGAACCATGACCTCCTGGTTCATAGGTCAATGCTCAATCACTGAGCCACATGGGCCAGGCAACAACTGGAGACACTTAAAGGAAAACCTACTCAGCAGCCCAGAGACAGCTATTATTATTTACTAGAGGACTGGATTCATGCACCAGTGGGGTCCCTCGGCCTGTGGGGATCGGGCCAAAACTGGCTCTTCAAGATTCCCCTAGGAGTCCTGGAGTGCAAGAGGGTGTAAGCCAAGCTGAGGGGTTCCACTGGTGCATGAATCCTCTAGTATACATATAAGATCTTTGGTTAATTTCTTCCCAACCTCCCCCTCCCCCCTTCTCTCTGAGATTCATCAGTCTGTTCCATATTTCCAGGCCTGCGGTTTCTGCTCCTGCATTGAGTGTCTGCCCCTTGGTGGTCAGTGCATGCCATAGCTACCAGTCGGCAGGTCAAAGAGGTCATCTGGTCACTTAGGCTTTTATATATAGATAAATGTACCACAAATCAGACATTATTCTAAGTACTTACACCTATTAACTCATTTAATCCTCAACATGATTTCACAGATAAGGCCATTGAGGTACAGAAAGATTCAGTGTCTTTCCAAGGTTTGCAGTCTTGTGTATGGTAGAATTTAGATTGATCCTAGGTAGTCTCCTTTCAGAGCCCATGCCTTTAACCACTGTGTGCTACTGACTTCCCTTAGGTAACAAAGGAGAGAAGACATTGTGAAAATCTTTTTTTCATGACCAAGGAGAGATGGGTTGTATTACACAGTTTTATAGATGAGTCAGGGAGAAAAAGAGATCTATGGAAGATTATGTACTGAGTAAAGGATGCAGATATCCTGCCTAACACTCCAGTGTTCTACATGGAGCCATCACTTTGCCTGTTTCCTCTAGTGTTTCTCTTTCTGCAGGACACCATGTTGGCAATTATTCACACTTAACCCAATAAGTAAGATAGTTGCACAGAAAGTATGCATTTCTCACCAAATAGGATGTCTGTCAAAATGTGAAATAAAATTCTATGTATCCAGTAAAATAATTATATACAATGATTGTTTTAACCATGGAATATTGTCTGGAAAAAATGAAAGATTGAAATGAGCTTTAGAAATTTGAGTGACTTCGTTTTTCTCTATTACTTGTCAGTATTGCTGATCATGATTGCATAGTACATACTAAATAGCTGAAGAACAAAGGAATTTAAAACTCCAAAGTTGTCACAAAAACTGTGGAAGAAAGGGAAGGTGAGAACTCCCAGAGACAGTCTCAGGACCTAACTTTTGACTCTATGCTCAGACTCCCTTCCAAGTCTTCCTCCTCACTAGAGTTACCAGCCTCTGTTTCTTTTTGTGTATATGTTTGTTTGTTTGTCTTAATTATATCACATCCTGGCCATAGAATCCTCATCTACTTAGCAGCACTTCCCTCGGTTAATCAGATTGTTTAAGTTGAAGATCTGTCATGTGACATTGAGCTGACATACTCTAAAGAGAGCGAGCCTTTGTGAGTGCACAAACACCTCTGGTTATAAATGTACACACAGAGTATGGGAAAAAATTAAAGAAAATTATTAACAATTATCTGTAGTAAGGTTGGTGAAACCATGTGGAGTCCATTTGTTTAGGGAGCACAGATACTCAAGTTCACGTGTCCCTCAATATTTCTGAATGTTATGGGATCCAAATCATGGAAGTTACAATCACTTTCTCCCAGGACCACACTGGAATTACAACTAAATTACAGAATAATCAGCCTAAATAACCAATTAAAAATTAGCTGAACAGAGTCTTATAACCAAGGATTTACAGAAGAAGCCATATTGAGACAGGTAGGAAAGGTAGAAACACTGAAAGGGCTGAAACATTGAAATGAGCTTTAGAAATTTGGCAGTTGAGAATCTGGAGGAATATCTCAGCTGCAAAGGTCCCCCCAGAGGAGCAAGGAATCTCAACCCACCCTGGAGCACCAGAGCCAGGAAGGGGAAGTGACATAATATCTGCTGTGAAATTCAGTGAGGATTCTATCTGCAGGGAAAGACAGAAGTGTGCTAGAGAAACAAGCACCCTCCTAAAGGGCCAGCTAACAAAATTTCCTTTGCAGCCACTCACCCTGCTCTCTGGTGATGTGAAGGCATCTTGGAGCAGACTGGCTTGTGTGGGTTCAGGGATCGTGTTGAAGGGACAAACACCAAGATCTCTTTTCTTGGCCCCTCTCCTGCACCAACTGCAGACGCCATCTTTCCTTTCCTGCGTTGACCACTCCACTCAGTATAGAATCAGCTTTGGAGAATGTACTAGCCCCACCCTTCTGACTCCTGGTGGCCCCACCCTGCCAAGCTCAAGCCCTGCAGAGTAGCCTTCGGGCTATAGCCAGCTTGGACTGAGGTATAGGCTTTCACACAGGGATCTCAAGTAAGTCTAGGCAAACTTGACAGGGAAGTGGCAGAGACACACAAGAAAAGTCTGAATTGTGTGACTCTAGGGCAAGGGCCATTTCCCCCTCACACACTTGAAAGACTTTACCATTCCACTGCATAACCTTCCCTCTACAAGGCCAAATATTGGTCTTTTTAGCCTAACGAACTCTGCTGGTCTCACCCCAATAACTGCCTGTGAGCCCAACCCATCAGAGAGGCCCGTGGGTTCCAGGAGGGTGGTGGCTGTCCTTGGTACAGTCTGAGACTTTTGCTGAGTGGCCTCAGAACTACCACTGTCACCAAGTTTGAATCTGTATCAACCTGGTAAACACCACTTGCTTCTACATGGTGAGTCACTGAGAGCATACCATATGCAACTCACATATTGCCAGAGGCTCCTTTAGTGACTGAACCTAACAGACAGCCACATGTGACAGTGAATCTCTAGGTGCCTTGGGCCTTTTGCTGACTTGATGCTGGGCTCAGTGCTGACAGAAGATGGCCTTGCTATGCATCTTGATCCCTCCCATGTGCACCAAGGCCCAGCAGAGGGAGCCACAAACTGTGGATCGCTTTGTGGCTCCAGACAGATAGCCCAGGGCCAGTCACAAGCAGTGTCTGAAATGACCTGCACCATAGTCTCTCTCAAGAAGCCCCAGAACTAACACACCAAGTGGTAGACTTCAGGCCACATCAGAGGAGTCAGGTCTTGCATAGCACTAGGGTTAGGGTCAGTCTTCATAGTCAGCCAGCCTGAAGGTCAACCCCAACCATGTAGAGGCCAACAGAATCAAGTCTAAACTACAACAGGAAAGCTCATATAACCTACAAAAGATACATTCCTGCAGCACCTAGCTCAGGTGATCAGGGAGACTAGACTACTGAGTCCCATAGGACACCTACCAAGTCCCATAGGTCACCAAACCAAGACATAGAAGATCTACATAATACACAGAAACAAATACAGAGAGGAAGCCAAAATGGAGAGACAAAGAAAAGTGCCCCAAATTAATTAACTGGACAATTTAAAAAAAAAAAAAAAAAAAAAAGAGCTAAATTAAATGGAGGCAACAATCTACCAGATACAGAGTTTAAAACAATGGTTATAAGGATGCTCAAGGAACTTAGGGGAAAAATGAGTGAACTCAGTGAGAACTTAAAAAAAGAGATAATAGACATAAAAAACAACAACAACAACAACAACACATAAAAACCATAAAAAAAGAACCAGTCAGAAATAAAGAATACAATATCTGAAATAAAGAATACTCTAGAAGGAATCAATAACAGATTAGGTGAAGTACAGGATGGAAACAGCAATTTGGAAGACAAGGTATCAGAAAATACCCAATGAGCATCAAAAAGAAAAAAAATTAAATGAGGAAAGTCTAAGGGAGCTCTGAGACATCTAGTATAGCAACATCCACACCTTAGGGGAACCAGAAGAAGAAAGAGAACAAGGTATTGAGAACACGTTTGAAAAAATAATGGCTGAAAATTCCCCTAATTTGCTGAGGTTCAAAGTCACATAAGTCCAGAAAATGCAGAGAGACCTAAACAAGGTGAACCTAAAGAGACCCACACCAAGACACGTCAGAATTAAAATGCAAAGGTTAAAGACAGAGTCTTAAAAGCAACAAGGGAAACACAGTTAGTTGCTTACAAGGTTGTTCCCATAAGGCTGTCAGATGATTTCTCAACAGAAACATTTCAGGCCAGAAGGGATTGACACAACCACAATGATATGAAACTAGAATTCAACCACAAGAAACACACACACACACACACACACACACACACACACACACACACACGGAGGCTAAAGAGCATATTACTAAACCATGAGTGGAGGCCCGCTAAAGAGGAACTTATTATTGATAGATGAGGAGGGACTGGAAGTGGGAAAATCCAGAAAGAAGTCTGCTGCATAAATCTAGATAGGAAACCCTGTAAGTCAGAGTGGTGGTAATGGGAACTCTGGCATTCATGACCCAAAGTAGAAACAACAATGTCTGCGGTATCAGGGGAAGTGAGCCAAAAATCCTGGCTCTATCATCTGTAAAGGATTTGATATCAGGCCAGTTATTATGTCTGTCATGACATGAGATGCCTCATATTTTCATTGGGCATTCTAATGAGTGTGACCACCTAGAGTAATGGTTCTCAACCTTTTTAATGCCGCAACCCTTTAATACAGTTCTTCATGTTGTGGTGACCCCCAACCATAAAATTATTTTCGTTGCTACTTCATAACTGTCATTTTGCTACTGTTATGAATTGTAATGTAAATATCTGTGTTTTCTGATAGTCTTAGGCGACCCTGCTAGCAGTTCTCAACCTGTGGGTCATGACATTGGAATGGTTGAGAACCATGTACTAGAGGGTATTATGCTAAATGAAAAAAGTTAGTCAGGGAAACACAAGTACCATATTCTTGCACTTATATGTGGAATCTAAAGAACAAAACAAAATAAATGAGCAAACAAAACAAAAACACTCATAGATACAGAGAACAGACTGATTGATGGTAGCCAGAGGGGAAGATGTTTGGGGGGCCAGGTGAAAAAAATGAAGGGATCAAGAGGTATGAATTGGTAATTATAAAATAGTCATGGGATGTAAGTATAGCATAGGCCCTATGCCATAGGGAATACTGTCAATAATATTGTAATAACTAAGTATGGTGCCAGTTGGGTACTGGAAACATTAGGGGGTGTCACTTTGGAAAGTATATAATTGTTTAAGCAGTATACTGTACACTTGAAACTGTCTGTGGGTCCACAAGTTAAAATTGAATGTAACCTGTAATTAAAAATAATATTTTTAAAAAGAACTGCCCAGTCAATGTCTCAATAGGTGAGCATCTCTGGTTCAATTCCCTGTCAGGGCATAGGCCCAGGTTACAGGCTGGATCCCCAGTAGGGGGCATGCAGGCAGCCAATTAAGGTTTCATCGATGTTTCTTTCTTTGTTGTTCGTGACCCACAGGTTGAGAATCACTACTGTAGAGCCTAAGACCATCGGAAAACACAGATTTACATCACGATTCATAACAGTAGCAACATTGCAGTTATGAAGTAGCAACGAAAATAATTTTATGGTTGGGGGTCACCACAACATGAGGAACTGTTTTTAAAGGGTCGTGGCATTAGGAAGGTTGAGAACCACTGACCTAAAGATAATGCACATTAAGAATAGCAGAAGGAAGTTACTAATTACTGATATCATGAATAACAACAGGCTGAATCTAATATTTATGGTGAGAAAAGAAACACAACATGGTTAATAATAAATGTTTTTGTTAATGGTTATGAATAAATGTTATTTCAGTTAACAGCTGGGAGATCTTTATTTTATTTTTAAAAAATATATTTTATTGATTTTTTTACAGAGAGAAAGGGAGAGAGTTAGAAACATTGATGAGAAAGAAACATCAATCAGCTGCCTCTTGCATCCCCCCACTCGGGATGTGCCCACAACCACGCTACCAAGGTACATGCCCTTGACCGGAATCCAACCCAGGACCCTTGAGTCCACAGGCTGACGCTCTATCCATTGAGCCAAACCAGCTAGGGCTGGGAGATCTTTAATGTAACTGCTTACTTATTTTATTTTCAGGAGGCAGATATTTCACCTCCCTCTCAGAGTCATTCTAACCATTAAAGAGAAGGCATGAAGGACTAGGGTTCCCAAGGAAAAGGCATGTCCAGGAGGAACCAGGGACGGACTCTAGGCCTACCAGTGATATGCTACTAGGGTCCACAAGAGCACACAGGCTGATTTCATGAGTATGATATTTGGCAGCTTTTGTTCATATTATCCCTGATGTCACTTGATGGGAGTCAGTACCCTGAAGACGCCAGAGAATCTTAGGGTGAATTTTAGGAAGCACCACACTCCTGTGAGAATGCAGAGTTGGCTAATCAGCTCACTTTGAAGTGAAAAAGATAAAGGTATTAAGGGGGGGGAAAAAGAAAAGGAACTCATAGACACAGACAACAATATGATGATTACCAGGGGGAAAGGAGCACGGGTGGAGGTAGTAGACCGTAAAGGGGGGGATAAATGATGATGGGAGAAAACTTGACTTTGGGTGATGAACACACAATGCAATGTACAGATGATGTAGTATTATAGAATTGTACACCTGAAACCTATATATTTCTATTAACCAATGTCACCCAAATAAATTCACTAATTGTTTTTTTTTGGTTTTGTTTTGTTTTAAAGAAAGATATACGGCGCTTTCCTTAAATACTCCTTTCTCAGAGGGGTCACATATTGATGCATTGCCCTTTGAGGCAGACCAACACAAGCTTCAGGGACAGAATGGCCTGTGAGCAGACAGGTGGAATTTAGGTACTTGGAAAGGAGATTCAGACAGAGGAAACGGTGAGCAAAGACCTGGGCTGGGTAACTTCTGAATATGCTCCAAATCACATTCAGATTACCGAATGAAAGGAAGGAGTAGAACAAATCGGGTATTCAGGCAGACTGGAGCCTGGAAACCTCAGAGCCAACCCACACTCCACCCTCTCCCCATTTCCCACTTTCACCCAATCAGACTCTAAAGCCTGTCCATCATCACCCCTAAAATGCCTTTCTGCCTCTCCATCTCCATGGCAACCGCCTTCAGGCTCATTTTCATTCCCTCTTGCTTTTCATCCTAATTGCTTCCTGAGTGACCTTCCAGACAATGGGCTGCTCCTCTGTGAGGCAGCCAATCAGTGGCCTGCTTGATCATCCCGTGAATACACAGCATTTTAAAGGCTCTGCGTCTCTTGTACGCTGCTTGCTTTTGCAGTTCTGTGTGCTCTCATCGCCATGTTATCTGGGTGTTAGATGGGCCCACGGATTAATTGGCATACACACGATGCCTGCTGAAAACTGGGCCAGTGAATGAACGCGCTGTGTAAACCAAGACAGGAAAGGGGAGCTGGGAATAGCTGATTCCTTTCAAGAATCCACGCCCCTTCCCCACCACACACACACACACACACACACACACACACACACACACACACGCCCTGCCTGCCTTCCCTGGGAGTGGAGAAAGAGACCCATTCCTTCCCAAGGCCCTCGAGCCAATCCTGTACCAGATTGAAAAGAAAAAAAAAGACATCATCTCTTTGCATTTCTCCTCTGCATCCCGCGGACCTCGCCAATCCCAAGCCTTCATCTGGGATCTAGCCCCACCCCTGCAGGAGGCCAGCCCCCTTTCCTAGCTGACAGCGGAAGTCTGGGGGCAGGAGCCGCCCACTTCCTTTTGAGAGTCAGGGGTGTGCGTGGCAGGGGAGGCGGGGCCAATCCTGCCCAGCACTCTCGCGCGCTCGCGGCCGGGGCGCGTGCAGGTGGCGGTCGCCCCCGCAGGTGGGCTTGCGTGGGAGTGCGCGGCGGCCGAGACCGTCTGGCTCCCTGCTACAAAGACTCTCGTGGCGTGGGTGGCTTCATCGGTAGCCCCTTCAAAAGGCAGAGACTGTCCCTTTCTGCAGGGGCGATAGGCATTCTTCCCTAGGATCGCTGCAGGCTCAGCGCCCCCAGCCAACGACATGCCTCGGGGACGAAAGAGCAGGCGCCGCCGCAACGCCAAGGCCGCAGAAGAGAACCGCAACAACCGTAAGATCCAGGCCTCGGAGGCCTCGGAGACCCCGATGGCCGCCTCCGTGGTCCCGAGCACCCCCGAGGACGACCTGAGCGGCCCCGAAGAAGACCCCAGCACCCCGGCGGAGGCCTCCACCACCCCCCAGGAGGCCTCCAGCACGGCTCAAGCGCAAAAGCCCACGGTCGCCCGGAGCAATTTTCAAGGCACCAAGAAGAGTCTCCTGATGTCCATCTTGGCCCTCATCTTCATCATGGGCAACAGCGCCAAAGAGGCGCTGGTCTGGAAAGTGCTGGGCAAGTTGGGGATGCAGCCGGGCCGGCAGCACAGCATCTTCGGCGATCCAAAGAAGGTCGTCACGGAAGAGTTTGTGCGCCGAGGGTACCTGATTTACAAGCCGGTGCCACGCAGCTGCCCCGTCGAGTACCAGTTCTTCTGGGGACCTCGAGCCCACGTGGAATCCAGCAAGCTGAAAGTGATGCATTTTGTGGCAAGGGTGCGTAACCGCTGCTCCAAGGACTGGCCGTGTAATTACGATTGGGATTCGGACGATGATGCCGAAGTTGAGGCTATCCTCAACTCAGGGGTAGCAGATTATTTTGCTCCTTAGGGAAACCTGGCGCACACCCCCAGGGGTGTGGGGGGGCGGGGCGGGGTGTAAAGAGCTTCACAGGTACCCCAAGGAGTATATCACCTGGGTTCTCAGTTGGATGTGATGGGGAAGCGGGCGCGCTGTGTTTGTATTTGTGATCAGTGCTAATACTAGTTGGAAGTGCGACAAAGACCGTTTGCTTTGGCTATTGTAAAATTGTCTTCGCTTTAATACGATGTTGCTTAAGGTCACACGATATGCTTCAAATACGATGGAAGAAAAGGTGTCTTTCTTTTTCTGTCTTTTGATTTAAGTGTAACAGTTTTGCTAACGTTAAACAATGAAGCCTTTTTCATCATATTCTGTGATCTGGTACCTGTTTTATAGCATTGAATAGTCTGTTCTTTGAAATAACCAGTAAACTGTGAAAGAAGGATGGGGCGGTGGGGGTTGGCGGGGTGGGGAGGGGAAGGGTTCATTTATGTCTGACCTATCTGAAAACCTTTGTGTCTGCTGTTGTGTATAGAAGACTTAAGACTTACCGTGATGTTGCTTAGTTATTGCAGAATATAGGGGAAAAAATAAAAGCGTAATATCGAGGACACTTTGCTCATTTATTGACCACCAGTCATGTGTGAATCACCACTGTACATCCTGAAAATACTCATTGGCACACAGCCCTCCGTTCTAAAGAATGGTAGAGATTACATGGGAGAGGAATATATGAACGGGCAGTGTGGTAAGTGCTGTACCAGGGATGAGCTTGGGGTGCCATGAAAATGGAGAAAAGCTATCTTGGGTTGGAACAGGAAGAAGACATCAGAGGGAGCTATAAAAATCCAAGAGTTGGCTTGGGGCTATTTGAAAGGGGCATTAGAGCATACTCTGAGAATTCTGTACACTGGGTACTTTTGGGATACCTAAACCAGCTGGGCGGAAGTGACATTGGCCAAGGGAAGGGAGCATCATGGGGTGCAGTGGACATAGAAAGTACACCTAAATCAGCTGGACAGCAGGGCAGAGGAGAGAGGGCTGCTTGCAGGAAATAGGACATGGTGAGGCACTGCGTAGATTAAAGAGGAGACTGTCAGAAAACTCTGGGCAATATAACAGCCTGGAGTCTGAAAATATATTGGAGTTGGGGAAAGGAGTAATAGGGAGGCACTAAAGGCAGTGTGGACATTAGGGAAAACACACTTGTCATTGAACTATGAAGGACATGTCAAGATAAAGTGGAGAACAAGAAATGAGATGGGAAGGAGGGTCTAGGACATCAAAGGGAGGGAGTTATGTCCAGGTATATTGTTAATAATAATGATAATCCTAGAATAATGGGAAGAAATGGCTCCAAATAATGCATACACTCTTGGATGAGGCAGAGAGAAGATACAACTGGGGGAACATCTGAAAGGTGACCTGCCATTTCTCTCAGGAACTACCCTCGGTGAGAGTGTACAAATTGTTTGAAAAGTGCAGTGTGCCTGTATGTCCACGTGATGGGGTGAAATTAGCATTCTGACTGTCTCCTTCAGCCAGTGTGGTAATTCCAGAGGACCATCTGGCATGGTGGTGGCCCCTGGTACATACTAAGTCATGTGGGATCCGCTTTCTACCCTCCTCCAGCTTTCAGACTAACCTCCTGGTACCGAGGATTCAATGCCCTCCTCATCCATCCTATCACCGGGCCTTTGGAAGTCTCTACCTCACCCTGAAGCAAAGGTGGAGATGTGAGAGTCATCCCTCAACTTCTTAACAGCTACTGGCAAACAACACACATAAGGAGCTGGGACACCCCCCCCCCAAAAAAAAAAAAAGTGACCACATTTACCCCCTAAAACTCGGCACTTGATGGACAAAGTCCACTGATAGGGAACACAAGGAAGGGTGCCCCACCTGGCCTTGTGGGGCCCTGAGGCCACGGCTATCACACACAAAAGAGGGGCCAGGGTCCCTTCCTCTGCCTTTGCCTCCAGTCAGTCCTACTCTGCCTCCTGCTGTGTGCAACGTCAAGACCCTGGGGACACGCTGGCTAGCAAGTGACTTCCTGACAAGAGTTCAGGGACCCACAGAATGAAGCCTGCAGGCTCAGGGGGCTTCAAAGGAAAGCAGGAACTATGACCCCACCAGCCTCAAATTCAGTCAGCAAACAAGGACCTAGAGGGCCCCCTAGGATTCAGGCAGAGTGACAGCAACTGGGCTGTCCTGGAGGGGCCATGTTTCTCAATACCACCTCCAGATGTAGACAGGTGTGAATCCCAGGTTCAGATCCCCAAGAGACTTTCCTGTCTAGAGCCACAAGGGAAACAGGTGACCTGTCCCAGACAAGGCCCCAGTCCATTCCCACAAACACAGTGTTTCCCCGCAGGCCACCTGCGGTCCCTCTCTGCCTGCCACAGCGCTTACAAGGGCCTTGTCTACTGAAGACACCGGAGGCCTCAGCGCAACAGGCCTCAGGAACCCCGGATGCAGCCTGAGTTCTCTTGGGGACAGAGCTGACTACAAATGCCCCCCTTTCATAGACAGGGGCTCACAGAGGGCAGGCGGGCCCAGGCCAGGAGCTGCGTTGGCTAGAGCATCTTCCCCCTCCACCAAGCTTGAGGGCACATCCGTAAGGGGGAGATGAGCTGCAGAGCAAAGATGTACTGAGGATCTTCTGTGCACCAGGGCTGGCCATATATCATCTCTGCCAGGTCAGAAAAGTGACACACACACCCCAATTTATAGCACGCACCAGCTAGCTCAGGGAAAAAATACTGCGCGTTCATTCCAGTGATGTGGGTAGGATGGGAGAGCAGCGGGTCACGCTGGACATTCTGCTGTGACCCCCCTTGCCAGTTGGCTGAATACACACACACACACACACACACACACACACACACACACGGAGAAGATAGCTACGTGCAGCTGCTAGCTGAAAATGTAACGTGGAAAGGGGAGGGGAGGGGAGGGTCTGCAGTTTGGCCTTCAGAGCTCAAAGTCCGATAACAAGGCGGCTACTCTTCTGTGATGTTACCAACAGCTCAGCCCCTTCCTGGGACCGGAGAATGGTCAGCGTTCCTGACAAACACGCCCGGAGGGGGTCAGGGTCCGGGCACAGCCACCAAAGCAAAGCATGTCCTGTCTTGCTCTGTCCTCAAAAAGTATTTCTCTTCTGAGCACTGGACCCATGGAGGCCTCTTATCTTCTGACAGCCTTGTTCCATCCTCCAGGCTCCTGGGGTCTGTAAGGAAACTTATCTGTGGTTGGCAAGGTGAATCAGACAGTGGTGGCTCCATTCTTCCTCCGTGCCCTTCCCCTTCCTAGATCCTGTCTGAGTCCACGTTCCCTTTGGCTCTGCTGGGCAGTAGCCGCCCCAAGACCTCCATGGTTATTTGCAAGCGTGGGGCAAGAGCTTAACTCGGTCAGAGAGCCAGTAAAGGGGAGAGAGGGTGGGGCATGCGACCCCCTGCACAGAAAGCCAGGGCTGCTGACTCCTGAGGGCCCAGGCAGGAGGCTCCACAGGGAAGTGCAGAAGCTGGAGTGACCTGGCCAAACACAGCCAGGAAGCCATGACTGTCCCAGGCCCATTGCCTCCCCCCTGGCCTGGAGGTGTAGTGAGTCCCATCCCCCCTGCATTGGTGCTGCAAACAGCTAACCTTCAGCTGATGAGCTCACCACTGCACCAGGGCTGCACTTCCAGGGCCAGGGAATGGACAGCAGGGCGGAGGGAGAGGCAGGAAAGGGAGAGGCAGGAAAGGGGGCTCCTGGAAGGAGGGGAGGGAAACGGAATCTTCGTGGTTTCTTCTCTTTCCCACAAATCCCCACACTCTCACAGTCTGTGAGCATCCACATGGGAACCAGGCTGGGAGCCTCTGCTGTGTCAACCAGCAGCCTAAGCGCCCCACCACCCCTCAGAGTTTCCAGGGAGTGAGTTACAAAGATGCAGCTTTAGTGGCCAGCAGACTTCTGAAGTGCATTGAGATTCTGGGTCCTAGAGCCCCCAGTTGTTCAGGAAGTTCAGGTAGAGAGAGCCCCATGCCCCCAGTGCCCAGCAAGACTGGCAGCTGCCATTGCCTGCACGCCTAAGCTGTGCCAGCCACTTTGATGGCCACTGCCATGTCTAACTCTTGTGCCAGTCAGCAAGGTGGGCGCCCCAGGCCATGCTTACAGAGGGAGAAGCTCAGGTCAGATATCAGAGGCAGGTAGCTAGTTCCCCTGGTCGGTCACTGACGGCCTTGGACATGGGTTCAGGGCCAGCCCAGTCCAAAGCCCCAGCAGTTTTACTAAAACAACCACTGCATCACAGGGACACCGGGCACTCCACCTGGCCCTGGGAGTCTTCTGTCTTCACATTCCGCACAGCTCTGCCAGGTGAGGAAGAGCACGCTGGGGAGGGCAGAGGGGTGGGACTAGAAAGCCAATGAGGCATTTGGGGATCAGAGTGAAGGTCCTTCCTGCTGATTGGGTGCGGGCCCAGCCACCACGTGTCCTTGAGGGGTTGCCATGTGTGGAAGGAGGATTTCTTTCCCAGACAAGTATGTCTCTCCCATCCCAGCACATGGCTCAGACACTCCATTGATTTTCAGATTCGAGATCCTAGCTCTCTCACAGTGGACCCACCAAACAGCAGACTTTCTGGGCCTGCCACCGTGTTAGCTGATCCCCCTTTCCATCCAGAAGGTACAAAGGCCACAGAACTCTTAACTTGAGCAGAGCAGGAGCCTGGGGTGAGGCTCAGGCAGCCAGCACTGGGTGTCAGAAAGGCAGGCTGAGGGGTGTGCTCTTTGGCCCAGGGCTGTGTTCTTATACTCAGCGGTCAGGGGCAGAGGACAGACCACAGCCCTGGAGGAAGGCAGATGTGGATGCCGCCTGGTCACGTGTCCCCTGGAGGTGGGTAGCGGCCAGGCTCCCTCTGTCTCCTTTCTTTGGCAGGAGCACAGGCCCCCGCTCTCTGAGGGCAATGGTTTTGACGCAGTGGGGCTGCTGGAGATCAGTGGTTGCCATGAAGATGTAATGAGATCTGAAGCAGGGCACTGCAGGGCTTGCCATGCGGGAACAGTGCAACACCAAAGAGCATAAAGAAGAATGGCTCTGGAGAGTCCAGGGCTGGGAGAACAGGCCTTGGGGGGACGCGGGCTCTGGGCTGGGAGGGCTCCCCACCCAGCAGGCACAGAGCTCCCTCAGGGCAGATTAAAGCAGGAGGCAGAGCCCATAAATAGCTGGTGAAAAGGAGGCCCCGTTCTTGACAGGTCGGTTTTTGCCGCAGTTTATGACTAATGACACCCTAACCAACGTTATTTCAAAACAAGCAGTCCACGAGAAATGCCCGAAATCCCTCCCGCAACTCCTATGAAGGAGACTCTTGATCTATTCTCAGCCCACAAAGTATCAAAAGTAACTGGGCCCACGGTATTTTGGATGCCGAGATTATCTAAGAATTCATCCATTCACTCATTCAACACGTTTTCAAAGGCCTATTTGTGCCGGCCACAGTTCCCGTTGCCTGGGAAACATACGTGACACATCGCAGGCTCTCTTGCTGGGAAACAGGAAATTGAAGGTAAACCTTTTCAATAACCAATTATGCAGTGCCTCGGGAGGACATTAGTCCTCTGCAGGGGCGTCCTCTGCCCGCAGAGAACAGACAAAGGTGCATGGGAGACATGAGGAAAGAAAGGGAGCATTGCATTTCAAGCTAACACGTAGTCAGGGCTGTCCTCATGGGAGGGGCGGCATCAGCTAAGGAAGTGGAGGTGAGGGGATTCGCTCTACTGATACAGGAAATGTTGTTCCTGCAGCAAAGCCTGTGAGGCAAAGGCTCCGAGCCCGGGAGCTGGTAGCAGGTTTGGGGAACGGTGGAGGGGCCAGTGTGACTGGCATGGAATGAGCAGAAAGGACACGTTATGGAGAGACAGCCCGAGCATTAAGAGACGCCCACATTGTGTAGGGCCTAGTAGGCCATTGTAGGAAACTGGCTCCTGATGGCAATGAAATGTGGGGGCAGGAGGAGGGAGACCAGGTAGGAAGCTAGTTCGGCTAGGGATGGGGTGATCTTGACCATCCTGCAGCAGTAGATATGGTGAGAGCTGCTGAGTGTCTGGGCGTACTGTGAGGTTGACCTAACAGAATTCCTGACGGTTTCCATGGGGAGTGTCAGAGCGGAGTCAAGGATGACACCAAGTGTTTCTCCTCACAAGGAGCAGAAGGGAATGACGGTCAAATCATATGGGCTTCATAGTTGGGCGAGGGGATTAAGAATGCAGTCTGTACATGTCCAATTAAGCAAATGTCCCTTTGACTCTCGTAAGGATGGGGCAGGCAGGGTGTAATTCAGTTGTATGGAAGTCAGGAATGTGGCTGAAAGGTTTGCCTGAGATGCCGTGAGATGCTAGGCAATCAGGTAGGGGGCGAGGGCACCCAGCGAGGCACAGAGGAACGAGGATCACGGACAGTCGCCTGCAGCCTGAAGGTGAGGGAGAACGGGAGATACCGGCCCAGGACAGGGGTGTTGTCCCCAGAGCCGGAGATGGAGAGGGCAGTGACTGGGAAGCCAGGGGAGCAAAGTGTATCCAGGGAGAGCAGTGGGCAGCCATGCACCGAGGGCTGATGCGAGCAAGGGTGAGACGTGACCGTTGCATGTGATGACGTAGAGGGTCCTCCAGACCTCGATGAGAGGCGCATTCCGTGAAGGGAGGGTCCAGCGGAGAGCAGTGAAGTCCACAGCACAGGGTGGCAGAGAAGGCCTGGCACAGCCACCGTGAGGAGGGCACTGGATCCTGCGTGAAGATGGGGCCACCGCACGCACGCACAAGGAGTTGCAAGTCCTGCGGGTGCTGGATCAGAGGGAGCTCAGCCAGCCTGTCTGGGCCCCTGATCTCCTCCCCCTGAGGTCAGGCACCTGCCCACCTGATGTGCCTGTGTGGCTGTGGAGCATCAGTTATGTGCCAGGCTCTCTGGTGACATTTAATCCTCCAAACAACTCAATGTAGGTTACATCCTGGTCCCAGGACACCGGCTAGAGACGTGATGCACAAGGGAGCAGGTGGACTGGAAAGGGCCCTCAGCCATCGATTGGAGGATTAGATGCTGAGCCCAAACAGCCTCATTATCAATAGCGACTTATACCCACAGGCTCGGGCCTGCTGGCAACTCAGAGTGTGCCCCTGAGCTTGCTGCCTGTCACCCTGGTAACAAAGCTCCCTGCAAACCACAGCTGCTTCCAATGACCTTGCCACTGCCAGGCGGGGTGTCTGAGCACCTGCCTCAGGCTCGGAGTGGCATGCCACCGCAGAGTTAGAACTCAATTCCAAGTCTGAGACCGCGGGAGGCAGAGCCCTGTGATGTTGAGCTGCTTGAAACAGTCCTCAGCTCTGAAGGTGGCCGACTCCACGTGGACCTGCCATCCCAGAACCACACACTGTCCTTCCTGGACTTGAACCAGCTCTTTGCAACAGCAAGGCCCGTGTCCTGAACAGGATTTCCTGGGATCATAAAAACTCTGATCAAACTGAAAGCCACTGTGCCATTGGGACACTACCCTGCAGACTGCTGGACACACACACACACACACACACACACACACACACAAACACACACACACACACACACACACACACAAACACACACCCCTTTGTCACCTTTGGGGCCTTTCTACCATGGCTTCATTCTGGTGTCTCCCACTCCACACCCAGCCGCTCTGGCAAACAGGCCATCTGCTCCCAGGCCAAGATGAGCTTCCTGATGAGGGGAGGCCCCTCTGCAGGGAAAGCCTGAGGCCAGAGAAGATGGGAGGCTGTCAGGAGAGTGGGCCTCAGGTCGCAGGGCCCCCTAGCCTGGGGGAAGGAAAATCATGCGGCTGATCTGAGCCAGTGAGCATGGCTTCAGACTCCATGACAAGAAAGGAACAAGAGGAAGAGATGGCACTGGCGCCCTCAGAGACCCGGATTGGGAGGGCGGCTTAGTTCAAGGATGAGCTCCTGCAAGGCACACACCGCCTTCTACCCACGCCTACGGCCCTGTCCCTGACACGTGGGTCAAGGCCTGAAGGTGCCCACTGCCCTGCAAGTGGACATTCAGAGTCACCTCTCTGTGGTTTCCACGCAGACAGAGCCTCAGTTAGCAGGCGTGAAGCTGCCTCCCTCTTTTCAGAGAGGGATCCTCTGAGGCTCCCCAGCTTGTGGGCGAGCTCCTCCTGAGGCATCGCTGCCTCATAAGGTGTGCGAGGTGCAGAGCAGCCTCCAGGGCTGTGGCAGAGGCCCCTGTGAAGTCCTGGCAAGATCAACTGGTTCCGGCCCAAGAGAACACAGTTGAGGGAAACTGGGCACGTTGAGTGGAGACCTGCTGCTCCCCAACCCGAGGTGTTTACACAGCAGCTCAGGGACCCTTCCAAGTTCTCTAGCTCATGGCAGCTTCTGGGAACACCGTCACAGGCACGAAGGACACCTCCTGCTCACAGACACACTGTGAATCCAGCCGGCTGACCTTCCCAAGGCCCTTCGACTGCTGCCTCTCAAACTGACTGCTGAAAACCCAGGTTTGTTCTTTCCCAAGCCAGTCACTGCATCACCGCATTTGTTCCACGTGAGGAGAGTGGACTCCCACAAGAAGGAAAATGAGAAAGTGCAGCCCTCATGTTTTGACCATCATGGAAAGTCTTGCCGCATGCTTTGCAATTTTCTGAGCTTGTAATCTCCAGCTCTTCCTCCCATCTATCAGATCGGCTCTTCAATGCAAGTCTGAGCCTGAGGGTGAGGTTAAGCCGGGAAAGGTGGCCCCACAGCCCAGCCTGTGTGTGCGTGGCCAGGGTCCCTTTCCCAGGACCCATCTCCTTATCTTCCCTTTGGAAGGGCTGCCTCCCGCAGTGCTTCCCGGAACCTGGGCCACAGCACTTCTTCCTGGCCACTGCCCGCCTCTATCCTCCTCCTGGCCACCCCTCCCAGCCCACGCCAGAGGCAGCTACAGCGGCCAGCATGCCGTGGGCAAGTCTAGCACCCTCATGCTGCCCCTGGACAAGACTGCTCTGTGCTCCCAGCCCTGGAAGGCTCTCTGATCATCTGATTCTCCTGTGCTCCTCTGACCTGCTGACCTCTGATGTGCCCTGTTTCAACATCCCCAGCGCTCATTTCCAGCTCACTGAGGGCGGAGTCTGACAGGCATACCCTGGGCCCCCACAATGATACCTAAGCCTCCTTTCCCCCATGGGTGACAGCCCCACTGAGCCCCTGAGGTCCTACCGATGGGCATCCACCTCTCTCTTCAGGTGCACTCCCGCTCCCCATGCCACAGACAGCCACCCCACACAGCTCCAGGCTCTCCTGAGGCACCTTACCCATATCCACTGCTGACTGTGTGCTCACAGGAACAGACATACCCCCAGATGGACACACGCAAACATGGCCCACTCACCATATGGACACCACAGAGACACCCGACATACACTTCCACACCCACCAACATACCTAATAATGCACAGTGCCAAGGCCACACACAAGTGCACAAATATATACATGTGTGTACACAGGATGGGGAAAATCTCAGGGGGTAAGGTGTCCCAAAATACCCTAAATGCACACATACATGAAAACTATCACACACTACAAAAACATATTTACTCACTAAGAAAACCCCACATGCACAGTACAGGAGAAGCATGTTATGTCTACCCACGCTAGCCAAGTTCTGAGATAAAAAGGATAAGGATGCATTTGTAAGTCTTGTGTTCTTTCCAGACCTAATGTACATAGTTCAATTTCTCTCTCTCTCTCTCTCTCTCTCTCTCTCTCTCTCTCTCTCTCTCACACACACACACACACACACACACACACACACACACACAGACACGCTAATAAACACACACTAACACACACAGCTCCCAGGGACATGGCAAGGTGAGAAAGTGGAGGTGGGTTCCAGGGTTCCAGGCCCTGAGCAGCAGTCACTGGGAGCAGGTGGCCCTGCAGCTAACCTTGAGCCCTGGGCCTCAGGGGATCCCCATTCCTGGCCCCCAGCCTGGGCGGCTCCAAAAGCCAAAGGCAGGGCAGCCTGCTTCTCAGCTTCCTCTGTGCAAGGTCCCTGCTCCCTCTTCCTGCTCTGAGGGCTCCCTCACTCCCTCCCCCCCTCCCTCGCATGACCCTCCTGGAATGCAGCTATGAAGAGAAAGCAGATATACCTGCTGTTCTGGTCAAACAGTGAGAAGTGTCAGGACCCGTGACTCAGAAAAAGAAGCCCGAGTGTTGGTGTGCAGGGGGATGAAGCAGGAAAAGCTATCTGCAGGCCAGCGCCCGAATGGGAGCTCCACAGGCAGAGCAGCAGACAGCGATCTGGGAGGAAAGAGACCATGGAATCCTGCCCTGTGACCCGGAGCTGACAGCACAGCCAAGCTGTCCCTAAAACTCCCAAGGGGTCTCCAGGCATGCCTCGCCCCGTCCATCTCTGTGTGATCAGACAGATTCCCTGAGAAAGCCTCGGTCCCTGGCATGCTGACCTCTGACATGAGGCTTGGGGCCTGCAGCTAAGAAATGCATCAGCTGCAAACTCCTGCAGAAAGTCAGCAGCCCAGGGCCCGGGTCATCAGCTCATGTGGAGGAGCAATGGCCCCCTCTCCTCCTCACCATGTGGCTGATGCCCCCAAAGGCCTCTGCCCCTTCCAGGGAGATGCCCGCCCACAGGGCAGGGAGCAGAGCTGTGAGGGCTGGGACTGGGGCTGCCCTGGGCACAACCTGAGGCCCAAGAACCAGGACAACCTTGATGCCCACTCTTCCCAGCCAGGCTGCTGACCCCACCCCATGTGTCTTTCCAGTCCGGGTGAGAATTACGAGTATGTGTTCAGTGATGAGATTATGTGAGGATAAAACCAGCAATGGATGTTGGAAAAGATGCCTCTGAATTATCAGTATTAACGAAATAGTCAGATCTGGGCATGCCAGCAAAGTGCAAGGAGCTGTACCTAGAACAGGGACCACTTAGAGGGCTATGGTAGCGTTCTCCTCAAAGTAACCCACAGTCTATGCACATCAGTGACCCTGTGCCCACGAGCACACGGACAACAGCTCCAGGAGTGCAATTGGAAAAGGAATGGGGGAATAGGGGAGATGGGAAGGAATGGGGGAACAAGTGGAAATGAGATAGGAATGGGGGAACTAGGGGAGATGGGATAGCAATGAGAGAACCAGTGGAGATGGCACAGCAATGGGAGGTAAGGGAGATGAGAAAGCAATGAGGGAGATGGGAAACAATGGGGGGACTAGTGGGATGCACCATATTTATCACACCAAGAACCCATGGACTAGAAGGAGTAGCCTTCCCTTTCCTCTGCACCCTGCTGTGTCTACTTTGTTGGAGGGAGGAATCATCAGCCAGTCTTGTTCCTGCCTTTGGGCTCCTACATTGGAGCAAACTTAGGGCTATCACATCTCTCTCCTAAGGCAGAGAAGTGAAGGTTGGACTGGCTGTTCTGAGTTCCCTGTCCATATCTACCCCCCCCAATCCCGACCCCCAGGCTGGCAGAATACAGAAGGGGCTCATCTCTTAAAAAGAAAGGACATGGGTAGGAAATGACTACCATTTGTTGTTCATCTTCTACTGAGGATATTTTTTCCATTGACTTTTATGTAATGAAAAGGAGGGAGAGGGGATGGGGAGGGAGGGAAAGAGAAGGAGGGAGGAAGAGGGAGGTAGAGAAAAGGAGGGAGGGAGGGACTGAGGGAGGGAGGGAGGGAGGAAGGAAAGGAGGGAGGGAGAGAGGGAGGGAGGGAGTGAGGGATGAAGGTAGAGGGAGAGAGGAAGGGAGGGACGGAGGGACGGAGGGAGGGAGGGAGGAAGGAAAGGAGGGAGGGAGAGAGGGAGGCAGGTAGAGGGAGAGAGGAAGGGAGGGAGGGAGGCAGAGAAAGCCACATGAATTGGTTGCTTCCAGCATGGTTCCCAATTGGGACCTGGGATGGAACATGAAACCCAGGGATGTGCCCTTGATAGAGAATCAAACCACCTAACCTCTGTGCATAGGTCAATGCTCTAACTATGGAGCAGCATCGGCCAGGTTGGGGAAGTCTATCGTTCCCTGTCCCATGCATTTAGGGGTGTGGACCTTTGTGCCAGTCACATCTCTGCATAGTAAGCCTTGGGTGGGTCAGAAGTGGTGATGCTTGGGGACGGAGGACTTGGCCATTTATCCCCAGACCAGGAGAGTCAGCCAGCAGGCCATTAGGTGTGGTACTAACTTCCTGACTGTGGGTGAAAGCCCCCAGGACGGAGGGAGCATCAAGAATTGATCTCATGCCCTAGCAAGTTTGGCTCAGTGGATAGAGCATCGGCCTGTGGACTGCCAGGTTCAATTCCAGTCAAGGGCATGTACTTGCGTTATGGGCACATCCCCAGCAGGGAGTGTGCAGGAGGCAGTTGATGGATGTTTCTCTCTCACAGATGTTTCAAAGTCTCTATCCTCCTCCCTTGCTCTCTGTAAAAAAATATCAATAAAATATATTTTTGAAAAAAGAATTGAACTAAGGCAATTGTCTCTCATTCTCTGACAGTCTCTCTTTTAGTGACTACACACACACACACACACACACACACACACAAGCCTGCACTCAACACCTTGGTGTATGATCATGCACTTTCTCAATTCTCATGGGTGGGGCCTGCAGGTACTACTTACACCCATTGGGAAAGGTTGGGATTTGGCTTCAGAACGCTTGACTGCCTCACTTTTGCTGGACTGTGTGACCGTGGACCAAGCTTTTCCCTTTTTGAGTCTCAGCACGCGCAACTGTACAGTGCTAACACCTACTCAAGGAGATGGCTGCGAAGGTGAAATGAGGTGCAGTGTACCCAACTACTTTATAAAGTTCACAGAGGTTAGGCACATATTCCGAGTTTGACCATTGCTGAAGACAGTCATAGATTGGAAGGAGGACTGTGACGCTGGTCCACATTCTCACCCAGGTGGCAAGAAGGCCTGCCTGTCCCAGCTGATTCCCATGCGGATCACAGCTGAGCCTGGCACAGAGGGTGAGTCCCTGGGGTCAATGCTCTCACCATCATTTTGCTAGACTGCAAGCTCCAGGGAGTCAGGCCTTTCCGGGTTTGTTTGCTTTTTCTACTGATATAACCTAGGTGCCTGGAACGGTACCTTGGGAATATTCAACAGGGAAAATAGCTGGTGAGTGAGTCAATGAATCCTTTTGAGCATCTAGTGCAAAAGATGTCCATGGTAATGATAATAAGCACTTTCAAGTTCTGATGTGTTCCCACAAAGAAATCAGGTGGCAGCAGAATAATAGCTTCCTCGTCTCCAAATGAAAGATATGGAATTATTTTAAACTTGAACGACCACTGAAGCTGAGCAGGCACGTGCCAGGAATCATTAAGCTAAGAGTCAATTGTGCAATAGCAAACCAGGGAAGTTGCTAGGATACTCTGAAGGTGGTACAGAGTTCTCCACTTGATCCGAAGCAGATTCCTCAATGAGCAAGGAATGCACTTCACAGCTACAGCTTGTGTTGATTGAGCACAGGGATGTTGTGGGTGTGTATTTATAGAATTCATATTGGAAAATGCAACCCTCACCTCCACCCTATGGGATAGGGCTTATAATATTTACAGATGGCATGTCTGGAATTCACAGAGGGTAGATAGCCCACACAGGGCCATCCAAGGTGTCATTAAAGGGCAGAATGAAGATGTAACACCAGCTCTCTTCAAGACCAAAACCTGGACTTTGCTCTGAAATCTCAAAGGGCACCAGCCACCCTTCACTGTCTGCGAGCTGGTTAAAGGGCTCCTATGGGATAGGCCCCTGTTCAGGTGCAGTGTGAAGTCACCTGAGGGATTAAGACACAATACATTGATAGCGAGGCCCTTACACTGACTATCTATGGGCAGAACCTCACACTTTCCTACAGTGTGCTCTCTGGTGCAAAGACAAGACAAGGTCTTCGTTTTCAAGACAAATCCAACTCGGCCCAGACACACTGCAGTGGGTGGTGGAGGTGGCAAGGATCACCACTTACCTTTCATGATGGAAGATTCCTCAGGCTCTTTCAGTTTGGCTGCTTCATTTTCGGCAATGATGGTGTCCATGCAGAACTCTCCTCCTTCTCCTTCTCCTTTTCCTTTAGGAGAGGAGGCCTGGGGATGGAGGGAAGGGTATGGTGTGCCTGATGTGGGGTGGCAGCAAAAGCACCCTGAGTCTTAGGTTCTGGTGTTGGAGGCTGACTATGCGGCTCTGCAATTTGAATGCTGCCTTCCTACTGGAATGTTCTCTTGCTACACTCATTGGGGCCCTCAGACTTGATTGCCATGCGGGTGCCCAGTGTATCATTCTGTACAGCAAGGGCCTCTGGCTGATTTTCCCTACATACTGTCCTGTGTGGAGGAGCGTGCCCCCAAGTTTCATATCCATCCAGAACCTCAGACTAAGGCTTTATTTGGATATAGAGCCCATGCTGGTGTAATTAGCTTAATGAGTCCAGGTTGGATTAGGGCAGGACCTTAATTCAACACAACCAATACAGCTGTGGTCTTCCTGTAAAGTAAAGAACACACAGAGACACAGACTCAAGCAGAGGAGCACGCCATACAAAGAGGAAGGAGGAGATTAGAGGGAGGCGTGTACAGGCCAGGGGACTCCAAGGATGGGGGCAGCCACCAGAGGCTGGGAAGGGCATGGGGGGGTCCTCTCCCAAAGGCCTCAGAGGGAGTGTGGCTCTGCCCACACCTTGCTTCAAAATCCCAGCCTCCACACTGTGAGACAACATGTTCCTGTTGTTCAAAAGCCCCCCATTTATGGTCCATTGTTACAGCAGCTCTGAGAGCCCAACACCTGCCCCTGTAATCACAGATTCCGAGCACAAGCCGCCACTGTGTGGACATGTATGAACTCACAGGTTATACAATGGTGAGTGACACTATGTTAGGATGCCATCTCTTCATCAAACATACACTAAAATTAGAAGTTGAAAAGGACGTAATATCATAAAAATCCTTAGAATCTTTAACATTGAGGTCTTCCTACGTCTCCATATCTCTTCTTACCCAGCCCCTTTGTAAACCAGGGTGCTCCAAGATCCCTTTCTCCAGGCTAGAGTGGCTCTGGTGTGCTCAACAGTAAACATCCAGTTGCCTTCCAACACGTCCATGAGGCTGGTGCCATATTCTTGACCTTCTGTAAAGCAAGTGGCAGCTGTGGGAAGGTTCATGGGTTCAGGCTCTGATCTCTCCACATCCACGCTGAGTGAGGTGTGTCCACAGGCTGCAAAACAGCTTTGTTCTCGCAGCAGCCATGTTGGCCCATTGTGGTGGGCAGGTGCCCATTCTTGTCCAGCTTTCCCATCTTCTAAATATGACCACTTACAGGAATTGTCAGAACATGAGGTCAGGACACACTTATGTTAAGTAATTTTCTCTTCTTTCCACCTCTTTCTCCCTGCCCCTTCCTTCCCACAATTCTTCTGAGAAAAATAAGCAGTTATTTTACTACTTCTGTCTGAGTGTCAATGACCTATTTCTCTTATAACATGGCATCCTTTTTCCTAAGGTTACATGAACAAGTTCCCTCCCCCAGACGCTGGAAGAATCTTGGGAGGCAAAATCTTTCTTGAAAATTTAATGACCCAAATACTTGCATATGCTATTGCAAACTAGTACTCCATTATTCAACATGCTTCTAGAAATCACACAATCCCGAAGGAAGCAGATGGAGAGACCATCTCTGAGCTTGAAACGGTGAGGATGGGACTGCTCCAGTTTTGAATATAATATAAAAGGAGAGGGCAAGAAGCCCCGGGTGGGAACATGATAGCTGACAGACTAGTCTCCAACTTCTACTCTTAGCTCCTGGAAAGCATAGTAGCTTCCTCATGCAGTGGGTCCGAGGGTCCCTCATTGCCTGGGAATACACAGGGACATGCTAGAGAATCTTCCCTCTTGGGTAAAGAAGGGCAAAATTTTCAGGGGATCCTGCCTTGATTTCCCACACTTCTTCTGGCCCACTGCTGGCAAGGAAGGGAAGTCACTGACTGAGACAGTTCCCAAGACTGGTGTGGTGGCCAGTCAAAAATGGATGGGGAGTTGAGCCTGTATTCCTTTGAATGAAATGTGGAATATGTGCCCATCCCTCAGTGAGGGTCCTTGTTTCCTCTTACTTTTCTATTTCTCACTGTAAGAGCTATACCCATTAAGCATTTAAAGCAAATTTTTAAAACAGAAAGAAGGAAGATGTGACCCCAATGCTGTCCGGACCCAACCCTCCGGCCCAAGGACCAGGACACCCATGACTGTCATGATGCCCCAGCCGGGTTTCTAAACTGGCAAGAGAAGAGCAGATTACAAGTACTTGAACCAAGTCATGTCCTGGAGAAAAGGATGGGGGAAGGCAGTGATTTAAGAGACACAATCAAACACCTGCAATGTGTGGTGGTTTTAGGATCCTATCTGATCAAACGATTTGTATCAATACATTTAGGAGACCATTGGGGAAATGGAAATGTCATTAGGTGGTAAGTAGGTGGTGGTAAATCAGTGTTGGTCCCTTGCTTGGGTGTGATATTGTGCCTTGGTTATGGAAAAGGGGTCCTTGTTTCTTAAAGTGTACTCCTAGATGAAAGGAGTTGATGCCTATACTTTGCTTCACGGTACTCCAGGAAACACATTCGCATAATGGGATGTACATGAAACACAACCTGAAAAGTTAATGATTGTTGAAGTTGATGACTCTTGAACTTAATGGGCACACAGAATGCATTATACTATTCCTTCTGCTTTCATGTGTCTAAATTTCTCCATAATAATCAGAAAATGAAATGCTTGACTCACTACAGGTAACGTGGGGGCAAGAGATGAGAGATGGAAAAAATAGTCACATTCATGGGAACAAAAGAGCCAGTGCAATATGCAAATGGCTGTGAACTATCAGTCACATATCCATAGATGACCTGCTAATGGCCCATTATGGCAGATATAAGCCATCCTCAGACAAATGGGCTGAATAGGATTTAGCAATGAAAACAGAGTTCATATAACCAGAGAAATCATTTGGAAAGAAGGGGACATCTTCCCGATCTCTGAAACATGTGTTATTTTTTAAAAATCACCTTTTTTGTTCTTGTTGAAGGAGATAGAAGCAAATTACTTATACAGTAATATGCCCGACTGGTAAGAATATTGAGGGTGGTGTGCTTGGATTTCTCTTGCCTAAAAGACACAATGGAATAGTACACTGTGGCCAAAAAGGAGGAGCTCTTACCATTTGCAACAGAATGGATGGAACTGGAGAACGCTATGCTAAGAGAAACAAGCCAGGCAGAGAAAGATAAATATCACATGATCTCACCCATTTATGGAACATAATGAACAACATAAACTGCTGAACAGAAACAGATCTATAGACAGAGAAGCATCTATCAGACTTATATAACTCAAAAGGATAGTCGATGAGGGTGAGGGTAAGGGGAAGAGATCAACAAAAAGACTTGTAAGCATGCATATGAGCCTAACCAATGGACTCAGACACCCAAGGGGGGCGGTGAAGGCTTGAGTGTGTGTGTGTGTGTGGGGTGCAGTGGGGGTATAAGGACACATATGTAATACCTTAAACAATAAAGAATAAAAATAAAAGAAAAGAAACGTGGTGAAAAGAATTACCATCCTTCCCATATGTATGGTTAGTGGAGAAATTCATTTCGGTGCAGAGAGAGGTTTTCAGGGATCAGATGCAAGGGCACAGGTCTTAAAGTCATCAACATCTTCAAGGCAAAAGGGTGCAGTGAGGAATGTCTCCCTCTTTAGGAGCTTCTGCCTACGGGACCCTCTGTGTCGGGGGATCCATGATCCTGGGACAGGAGGTGACAGTCTTTCCACTGTGCCCCTCCCAATATCTCCCTTCTGTTCACTGCTGTGCCACTGGTAGAACAGAATGCTACCTGACACAGGTTCGTGATAGTGAATGTGTGTGTGTGTGTGTGTGTGTGTGTGTGTGTGTGTGTGGAGAGAGAGAGAGAGAGAGAGAGAGAGAGAGAGAGAGAGAGACCCTCACTGCAAAGGGGAGGTGAGAAGATGTTCCTGTCTACAGAAACTACATTTTAAATACAAAAATAGAGAAACTCATGCACAAAGGGTGCCATTATTTTCTATCTTCCATCGAATATATAACATAGGCAAAGCTCCGATGAAGGCACCAGCAAAGGTAGGATAGGTCTCCCATCAGCCGCCCTCCAAAGAGACAGGCAGAGGGAGAAAAGGTCATGTGCCCAGGAATCAGACATCAGCAATTGGTGTCTCAACTGTAGCTCTATATAGGTGCTTGTTTGTATGATGTATGTGTGTGTATGTGGACATGCAGGTGGACATGGGAAGGAGGAGAGTGGATGAGTATGCATATGGGAGTGTGTGTGGGGGGGACTGTGTGGACATGTGTGTAAGCACACATGTAGGTGTGGGAGCAGGTGTGAATATGTTTGCATGTGTGTACGGGTCAATAGCACACTATATCCTTTTTCTTGCCAAAGGTTCCTAAAATCCACCATCTGGCCTGAGCTTCAGCCATGGGGCCGTCTCTGTGACCAGCATCATGACTGCCATCATCACTACTGACGATAAAATCCACTTCCTGGGGCTACAGCAGTTGAGTGCTCTCCACACGTCCCTGCTGATCATCCTCCCAGCCAGGTGGCCTCAGCTGTCAATCCCATTCCCAGCCAAGGAGAGAGATCCACACCCCTTTGCTAGATACCCAGTCCTGCTGCACCCAGGGAACCAGGACAGCAGCCAGCGGGTGTCCGGGGTTCTCTGATGGGGCAGAGGGAGGAGGCCCTGAGCAGCGGAGGCGCTGAAGGGGGAGCGTGAGCTGTGAGAAGGGAGAGCACCCGTTCTGTGTGATGACTTCCACGCGGGAGCTCCAGAGCTGGCCAGTCAGTCAGGAGTTGCTCCTTCAGCAGCAGCTGAGCTGCCGAGTGCGGGACAGGAGAAGGAAAGGGCGGAGACCCCTCTCCCTCAGCCTCTCAGGGAGAGAGGGGGGTTTTCTCTGACTCACACACACACACACACACACACACACACACACACACACGGGTTCCTGGGGGCTTTAGGGGATGGGCCTGCAGGCTGACGGTCAGTGCTTCCTGAGGGAGACCATGCTTCCCGAGCTGGTCCCTGCGGGCCAGGAGCTGACCCGCGTGTGGGAGGGAGAAAGGGTGGAATCAGGCAGCTCTCACCCCCCAGGAGGGTTCCTGTAAACCGCAGGGTGCTGTGGTCCTCCTGCTCCAGGGCGTGTGGGGCTTCGTGAAGCCCTCTGTATAGAACGCTCTGTGGTTCTCTGCTGAATGTTCTTTTCTAAACGGATGATCACATTATTTAGCAACGAGTAACCCATCTTCATTACTGTTTTTAGATAATACACAGTTACAAGGTTTTAATCCAGACATATATAAAACCCCAAACCCATACATAAATGCATGGGTAATAAAATATCTTCTAACTGTGAAAAACAAAAACACAAAAAACAGAAAATATAACGTAGACCCAGGACAGCAATATGTGGAAACAAAGGAGAAAATATAGATATTATTTCATCACCATAAATTCTCATGGTGTGGATTGCAGTACACTTGTTTCCCTCATGTGCCCTGTGAATATGCTTGGTCTAGGTGGCTAAGATCCTACAATAAATAGGACACTATGCCCTGCCTTTCTACCTTCTTTTCCTTTTGACCGTAGGCGTATGAGTCCTCACAAAGATATGAAGGAGGGAATCACATTTGGTCGTACACTAAACAGACTGCAGGTTTCCAAATGACAGCATCAGATGCAATCAGCCCTGTCCCTGGAAGCGCAGAGCATGTGAGCTCTGTGCCTGAGGGGCTCTGTGGGCACACGGCAGAAGCCTCACGTCTCCATCCCTGCACGCTCTGGGGTGGGGCCGGCACGGGGGAGGGTAAAGAAGATGGTCTAGAGATCCGCCTAACAACGAGCCTCTTGTTCCTCTTACCATCCAGCTCATACTTTCGGGGAAACCCCTGCTCCTGGGTCCGCAAAACGGTTGAAGACCCAGCTGCAAGGGAAAACGCTAACGAGCAGTGGCCGAACCCACTGAGAGCTGAGGAGAATGTGTGCAGGTCTCCGGAGCCCCTGCCACCTCTAAGGAGGCCCCCAGGGAAAGAAACTGGAGGCCACACGCACGCGAAGGTCAGATTCCAATACTTGGCCAATTGCGGGGTCGTTCCATCAACACACCCATCAGCATTTAAGTGAAAAATTCAGATACGTTCCTGTTTGTCCCCTGCATAACTACGGCACCGCAGCAGATGTGTATGAAGTGTACAGACATTGCTGGGTATGGTTTCTGAAGCCTTTAGCAGCTCTGTCCCTAGAGGGAGGCTGCTGAGGGCGACAGGTCATCCTATTTTCTCAATTTCCATGTCTAGTTTTGGAGAACATTGCCTTTGGGTTATTCAAAACAAGGAGGGAAACATATGTGGTAATTCAAAACAAGGAGGGAAACATAACGTTGGCTGGGGAAAGGCTTTGGAATATTGACTTCGCTGCTGCTTGTGTGCCAACCAGAGACCGTTGGACATGAACACTTGTTGCCAAACCAAAGCATCTGAGCAATTCCCTGGCAGGTGGCTGACCTCCTCCCTTCCGTACACTGGTTACATCTTTGCAAACCCAGTGCATGCTCATCGGAGTGTCTCCCCATCAGCCCCATCTCTCAGGCAAAGACAACAATGGTGAGCCCTGTCAGTGGGTGTGCCTTCCGAACTTCACATCTGCAGTTTAAATGGACAGAGAATTTTGGTTGAAACAGTTGGAACCGACCTAAGGATTGGCTCAGGGCTATCCCGATGTTAGCCCCAAAGGCCCTGTGTCCTGGGAACCTCTTCCTGGGACAGGGACAGCCCGGTCTCACATAAGGAGGCAGCGTTTGGGGAGGGGGGCAGAGAACTCCGTGGCCGCTCCCGGACAGGGGCTGAGAGGTACCGAGCTTGCTGTGTCCAGTGGGTCCCCATGGGTCACGGCCTTGCCCAGTGGCTGGCATGTTTGGTCCCTGCCTAGTCACGTGGTCAGGCATGATTTGGGCTCACAGGAAGGGATCAGGCACTGCTGCCTCCCTGTGTGATGTGGCCTGAGTGAGCCACCTAAGCACCTGTCATTCTGAGTGCGATCCCAGCCTGGCACTCATTCCACCTGCAGGGAACAGCTTTGACATGAATTTCCGGGGAATGGATCCACTGGTGGAGAGGCAGACGTGTGACGTGACTTTGTACAAGTGTATCCTTTGCAGCTTTGGTTGCAGTGACAAAACGTGGGAAACAACCCATTGTTCTCCCTTAACAATGGAACTCGTTAAAATGACCAAGTTAAAAAGCTTGTCCATCCATTCCAATGTAAAACAACTCTTTACATTTTGTATGAAAAACTATAATTCCCCATTGCACTGTTTAAAAGAATGATTTCTTAAATTAATATTGTATCTATTTAAGGTGTAGAACAGGATGGCTTGATTTGCATATACATATTTAAAGGAGCACTGCATTCAAACTAATGAACATATTTCTTCAGTTGTGTGTGTGTGTGTGTGTGTGTGTGTGTGGGAGAGAGAGAGAGAGAGAGAGAGAGAGAGAGAGAGAGAGAGAGAGAGAGAGAGAGAGAGAGAGAGAGAGAACGAACATTTCCAAGTGTCTTCACAAAGTTATAAGTACGATTACCAGGTCCATTAGATGTACAGACTTATACGTCCTACCCAAGGGCAATTTTGTGTTGCAGAGCTGCAAAAGGGTTTGGAAATCACAGCAACGAGCTGTGTTCTGCTGCGGGATGCTTCCTGGGACATGCTGTTTGTCTGAAAAGCACTTTCAAGCACAATGTTTCTAATTGTTGCCATTTGTGATAAAATGAACTCGACAACATCCATTTCGAGTTGTTTTTCTGTAGAATAACTCTGTGAGGACAGCATGGAGCTTAATGAACGTGGCTGTCTCCAGCAGGGCAGGTTGGAGAATGCGTCAGGAGAGGGAGGAAAACATTTCACTCTACACAATTGTGTGTCCATTTTGAATTTCCTGCCTGTGCATATGATCTACTTAAAATCTCAGTTTTGAAACCTGGCCCATAAACTAATCCACTGCTTTCTAAAATTAAATAATTAGGTGGGCCTAGCTGGTTTGACTCAGTAGATTAGGGTGTCTGCCTGCAGTTTGAAGGGTCCTGGGTTCTAATCCGGTCAAGGGCACATGCCCAGGTTGCAGGCTCAATCCCCAGTAGGGGGCATGCAGAAGGCAGCCTATGAATGATTCTCAGCACTGATGTTTCTACCTCTCTCTCCCTCTCCTTTGCTCCCAAAAATCAGTGTGTATATATATATATATATATATATATATATATATATACACATTTTTTAAAGATTGGAAAATAAACTGGGCTGGTAGCATGAGGCAGGTCAAACCGGTCGTCAGTGAGCAGGTGGCTGTGTCTCAGACGGCACAGGAACAGGACGTCCACTCAGCGGGGCCCAATGAGACACGGTCCATGTGACAGTTTATGTCATGACTGTGCCACGACTCACAGGTACCAGAGTAACCCTTGCTGACTTGTAAATCTTCCAGTGTTTAATGACAAAATTTGTCCCCGGTGTGTGCTGTCTGTGTCTCAGCTCCACACTCCTGCCCTCTATTGAGTCCGCTGGGAAGCCTGCCTTTCATTGTCCCTGTAGTCAGACCTGAGGGGACTGCAATGATGTCATTCCCACTCCTCCCCTACCTCATTGTCCTTCATAGTCAGACCTGAGGGAACCCTCTGGTGATGGTGCTCACATCCTCACTCCTCACTCCTTCCCTACTGAGACCTGCAATCTGTTGGCTCCTTCCCTGAATAGGGTTTCTTGACTCCCTCACACGAATACTCAGTTTACTCAGAATTCTGTGGAAATGTAGTGAACTGAGCCCATGCCCCATGACACCCTACCCTACAAAGAGCTTAAGCAAAGAACTGACTAGAAGACAGAACATATCAAACATTCTGGGGGCTCCCGGGCCAGCACCCCCTCTCCCATTCTCATCTGTGAGGTCTTAGGTCAGTATAAAATGATCCCTCTGTTGTTCCATCTGGAAGGTATGAATAGCAACACCTACCTTGGCACCCCAAGTGATAGAATACATTTGAATGGGTGGAACAAGAAGAGCACATCATATGCACTTAGTAGATTGTAATACATTTGACCATTAAGGGCATTAAGAGGCAAGAGCAGTAGAAAATGGAATTCAAAGAGGTCTATGCAAATGGATGGGAAGTAGACCTGTCTTTATTTTCAGCTACATATTTTCTAAATTGTGCATGTCCAGTTATGAAGCTAGGCAAGAGATCACAGTAATATTAGTATTACCTTGGTCTAGATTAGTATTCCATTGCATTGGCAATGTCACCAACAAAGATTTTCACTTCACATTATATTGGCTTGCATTTCTCAAAATATTGTTTATGCTCACTACTTTGAAACTGTGGTAGTTATTATGTCAATCACTAGATACTGTCATTTAATGTGTTAATATATAAGTACATATGCTATGTATCCAGTATTTCAAAAATTTAAGCCTTATTTCAGTATAACAAATGTTATAATCCTGTGCATTTCATTTTATGCATTTAGTAAAAATAATATTATTATCTTAAGGGAGCCACGGGCTACCTGTAGCTGCCAGAGGGACCCAAAGTGCCAAAAGTTTGAGAATGACTGTTTTTAAAACACATTTTATTAATTTTTACAGAGAGGAAGGGAGAGGGATAGAGAGATGCATAGATGAGAAACATTCATCAGCTGTCTCCTGCACGCCCCCTACTGGGGATCAAGCCCACAACCAAGGTACATGCCCTTGCCCAGAATTGAACCCCAAGCTGACACTCTACCCACTGAGCCAAACCGGGTGAGGACAAGAATGTTTTTAAATGGGAATCCACGGGGAAGGGAAGGGAAGGGATTGGGCTGACATGCTGGGTGTTTTCACGTTACCTGACAGACAGGAACACTATGGAGGCTTCTGTGGTTGACTCATGAAGAGCAAAAAGTGAAGCCGAGCTGATTTTTATATCAACAATAATAATAGCCGAGACCGGTTTGGCTCAATGGATAGAGCGTCGGCTTGGGGACTGAAGAGTTCTGGGTTCGATTCCGGTCAAGGGCATGTACCTTGGTTGCGGGCATATCCCCAGTAGGGGGTGTGCAAGAGGCAGCTGATCCATGTCTCTCTCTCATCGATGTTTCTACCTTTCTATCCCTCTCTCTTCCTCTCTGTAAAAAATTAATAAAATATAAAAAAACAATAATAATAGCTGATTATTATTGTTACCAGAAGTTCTTTGAAAACTCCAGAGGAAGAAAAACGAATGTCCCAAAAGGCACTGCAGTTGAATCGCATTGTCCCATCTTTTGAGCCTCTTGTACTGAGAGCTTACCTGCATCTGGAGAAGCTAAAACTTCTAGCCTGAAAACAGTAAGCCTCTCTTCTCTGATGGCGCTTGTGACAGTTAAACCATCAGAGTGGCAGTGGCCTTTCCAGTATGCTGTGTGGCCCCTCAGCTCACTTGATGGCCAAGTAGCTGTGAACTAGAGACCTCACTGGGACTCCTTTTAAGTTGCCACGAGTTTATGGTAAGAACTGCTAACAGGTGAAACCAGCTCTTTTCTGACTGGTTCTCGAGATGACCGTGGAGCTTGCTTAAAGTTACAAACACTGCTACTAGTGAACACAGAAGTATAAGCGAATCGCTCTCTTATATCCCAGGTACGTGTTCCTGAAAATACATTCCTGTGAAGAAGACTAACGGTTATTGGAACCTCTCAACCTATAGTCATTCTGGGCTATGGCACAGTTATGGTGGTTCTTCTCTCCAGGATTATGTGGATCTGTGCTTAGTCTGAAAATTCACAGATTATTGACTCTCTTTGAGCTCCTGACATCTACCCTGTTTCCCCTAAGTGTCTTAAATTAATTTTTTCTCCCAAAGTTGCGCTAGGTCTTATTTTCGGAGGATGTCTTATTTTTGGGGAAACATGGTATTTTAGGAAGGCACCTACAGGATGCCACTCGCAAGCCTGAGAAAACGGAAACCCGATTGTGAGGTTTAGGAAAATGGTGCATGAGTATCCCAGAGAGATTCGATGCAATATGAAATATCCTCACTGATAAGCATGAATATTGCTGGGATTAGACATAGAGGGCAACAAGTCCTGGAAGGAGCCCTTTCGTGCAGGTGGTGCCCCCGGAAGCTGGATGTCTTAAAGGGAATGAAAAAATCTCCCGGGAGGACACAAATTGCTTTACTCGGCATTTCTCACAGTACAGCCTAGCCCGGCAGTACTGTTCTGAGCCTTGTATATATGTGGACTGCACGCTCAGCCACATGAACTGCCTGGGAGGGATAATCCAGTGAGCTGAGCGGTAACTCTGAGAGAGCTTCAAAAGAGAGCTGTTCTCTTTTCTTGTCCTTTTAAGTCTCCCTATTATGCGATAGGCTGATTGTAAGCTGGGGGTTGAGAGAGGTAGAAAAGATAAAGCTGGCCACAAAGCTTCTTTAGTCTGTATATACTGATTTAGTGTTCTTAACTGGTTAGATGATTGTCATTTTTGTGCAACGAATGATGTAACTAAGGTTCAGAGGGGTTGGGATCTTTATCTGAGCTCACACAGCTAGCAAGTGCCTGAGGCTCTCTCAGAGCCCTACTTATCCTCCCTCTCCCCGCGCACTCCAGCTTCTCTCCACTCAACTCCAGACACCGGACCAGGATGCGTCCCTGAGGGATCCCTGCCAGGGAGCTGCCACCCCTGAGCTGCCAGCCCTGAAACCCCTTCCCCAACGAATTTTTCGTTCGGAGCGCGTGGGCCGGGAGCCAGGTGAGGCTGAAACCTCCATTTCCGAAGCTCTCTCTCCAATCCGTCACTGCGGTTCCTCCCAGTAGAATCCGTTTCAGGAAGAGGTTTGTCTGCGCGGGACAGCGTTGCCATTCATCACTGCGGGAGGGCAGAATCGGGGGCCGGGGGCCGCCCGGCGAGAGGGGAGGGGCCAGGGGCGGCCCCCTTGTGACCAGCCCTGAGGAGAGGTCAGGAGAGGAGGCTGGCTGAGTGAGGAGCGCCTGGACAGCAGCGGCTGCTGACGTTCGGAATCACGCGCCCGGGGCCCAAGGTAACCCGGACCGTCCGCACACGGCGGGCCGGGGGCGCCGCGGGGCGGGGGCGGGAAGCGGCCGGGACTCCGGAGGGCTGAGCGGTGAGGATGGGGGTGGCCGCGAACGCGTGGAGGGCGTGAGAAGGGCTCCCGATTCCCGGAGGGATCCCTGGGAATGAGGGTGCTGGAGCCAGCAGCGAGGTGCGGAGCGCGCTGAGAGGGCGCAGGAGCGCGGCTGACCCTAAGACCGCGCCTGGAGGAGGGGGAGAAGGTGGAACCCCGACAGCCCCCGGAGCCTAGGTAAGGTGGGAGCGGGGGGCCATTTTCTTCCCGAGCCCATTTCCCAGAGGGGGCCCCCTTTCAGCCATTTTTCAAGGTAGAAATGTAGACGCGGTGCGTTTTAAGGATCTAAGGGACGAACGTCAGAGGAAGCGGTACCAACGTGAGGCTGCTCCCGGCGCAGTCCAGGCAGGCAGAGGGTGGCGCCTTTTTTTTAAAGATTCCATCTCTTTCCACCCCGAAGCTCAGGCCGTACCCCCCCTTCCCGCACCTTTCCCATCCTCCTTCTGCCTCCCCCTCCCCCACCCCCACCATCCCTCCTCGGCCCGGGCACCGTCCGATCGCCTTTGGAGCAGGTAAACGCCTGGGTGGCTCCGCACACTAGCTCGGGAGCCTCTGAATAGAAGGGGTGGAGTCTGCAGCGGCCGCGGCTCCGCTCGGGGGGGCCGGCGGGAGGGTTCCGGGGGGCTCTCGTGGCCCGCCGCGGCCCCGGAGCCGGCCCGATCGCTCAGAGCGATCGTCTCTTTCCTTCTGCAGCCGCAGCCCGGTTCCGGACGCCTCTCTCCCCGGCCCGCCAGCGGAGCTGATGGCCCAAGTTCGAGAAGCTTCCTCGCCCTCCGCCTCTTCGGTCCGCTGGAGCTCGGGAGGTAGGGGAGGAGCCTCCCCCGCGGAGGCGGCGGCGAAGGCAGGGGAGATGGAGGAGGAGGAGGCGGCGGCGGCCAGGGCGATGAAGGCGAGCGCGGGCCAGGAGGCTGCGGAGGGGAAGCCGCAGCCATTCCAGGAGCGCAAGCCCGCGCCCGAGACCTTGCCCTGGAGGAGCGGCGGCCGCGGCGAGGAGAAGGTGCTCCCCTCCGCCCCCCCGCGCTGGCTCGGCGGCTCCGCGCCCCTGTGCCCGCGCCGCAAGCCCCGCCCTCGGCCCCAGCCCTGGGCGCGCGCCCGCGGCCCGCCCGCGCTCTCGCTCCCGCCCCCGCCCCCGGTGCATCCCTCCCCGGTGCCACCCCGGCCCCGGGCCTGGCGCAGACCCAGCCGCAGGGCCCGCCCCGCCGCATCCAGGCCGCCGCTGCGGCACAGCGGCCCCGGGGACTCGGGCAGCTCCGGGGACCGCAGCGGCTTCGGGGACTGGCTGCTGGAGGTGGAGCTGGAGCAGGGTCCCACCGGCTGCTCTCACGTGGAGAGCTTTAAGGTCGCCAAGAACTGGCAGAAGAACCTGCGGCTGATCTACCAGCGGTTCGTGTGGAGCGGGACCCCCGAGACTCGGAAGCGGAAGGCCAAGTCGTGCATCTGTCACGTCTGCAGCACCCACATGAACAGACTGCACTCGTGTCTCTCCTGCGTGTTCTTCGGCTGCTTCACGGAGAAGCACATCCATAAGCATGCAGAGACGAAAGAGCACAACTTAGCGGTCGACCTCTACCACGGGGTCGTGTACTGCTTTCTGTGCAAGGACTATGTGTACGACAAAGACATAGAGCAGATCGCCAAAGAGACGAAGGAGAAGCTTGCGAAGTTAGCTTCCACCTCCGCAGATGCTGCTCAGCAGCAGGGTCTGGAGTCCGGTGCCGAGGAGAAGCGGTCCAGCTGTGACTCCAAGGAACAGGAGCCCAAATTGGTGAAACCCAAGAAAAAGAGGAGGAAAAAGTCTGTCTACACGGTAGGCCTGCGAGGGCTCATCAATCTCGGGAACACCTGCTTTATGAACTGCATCGTGCAGGCCCTCACCCACATCCCGCTGCTGAAAGATTTCTTTCTCTCTGACAAGCACAAGTGCATCATGACGAGCCCCAGCTTATGTCTCGTCTGCGAGATGTCTTCGCTGTTCCACGCAATGTACTCTGGGAGCCGGACCCCTCACATTCCCTACAAGTTACTGCACCTGATATGGATTCATGCCGAACACCTGGCGGGGTACCGCCAGCAAGATGCCCACGAGTTCCTTATCGCGATATTAGATGTGCTACACAGACACAGCAAAGACGACGGTGTTGGGCCCGAGGCCAATACCTTCAACTGCTGTAACTGCATCATAGACCAAATCTTTACCGGTGGCCTGCAGTCCGATGTCACCTGCCAAACTTGCCATAGCGTCTCTACCACCATAGACCCGTGCTGGGACATCAGTCTGGACTTGCCTAGCTCTTGTGCCACATTCAATTCCCAGAGTCCAGAGAGGGCTGACGGCACAGTGGGCAGGAATGACCACATACCAGGCATCCCGTCACTCACAGACTGCCTGCAGTGGTTCACCAGGCCAGAGCACTTGGGAAGCGGTGCCAAAATCAAATGTAGCCATTGCCAAAGCTACCAGGAATCGACCAAACAGCTCACGATGAAGAAATTGCCCATCGTGGCCTGTTTTCATCTAAAGCGGTTTGAACATCTCGGCAAGCAGAGACGAAAGATTAACACTTTCATCTCCTTTCCCTTGGAGCTGGACATGACCCCGTTTTTGGCCTCCACGAAAGAGAGCAGAATGAAAGATGGCCAACCACCACCAGAATGTGCACCCAACGAGAATAAGTATTCCTTGTTCGCAGTGATTAATCACCATGGAACTCTGGAAAGTGGACACTACACCAGCTTCATCCGGCAACAAAAGGACCAGTGGTTCAGCTGTGACGATGCCGTCATCACCAAGGCTACCATCGAGGACTTACTCTACAGCGAAGGATATTTACTGTTCTATCACAAAAAGGGTCTCGAGAAAGACTAGTCTTATCAGGCCACTTGCCAGAACCAAGTAAAAGAAAGAGGTAGGCAAGGATCCTACCTGGAATGGACAAGGACAATACCTATACAACAATGAGCACCTCTTGAAATATCACAAAAAACCTCCTGGAATGGACAATGACAACAGCACCTATATGACAATTAGCACCTTGATGTAAAGAACTCTTCCCACGGGCCTGTGGGAAAAATGAATACTGACTAGTGACCAGCCTTAAATGGGAGGAGGAAGGAGTGGTCGAAATGGTCACATAAAGCATAGTTAAGTGAAAAGAATATTTTAGGTAGACAGAGTAGGAATAGAAATGTTCTAGAACTACTATATGTCATTTGTTTCTGTAAAACATACTGTGGGAAATCAGGGAGTACTGTTCAGCAAAAAGCTTCACAATTGGTATTCCAGCTGTGGCTGACCAAATAATAGTTTTGGGGGAAAGAATATTTTAAAAGAGATTCTAAAAAGCTTTAAAAGAGAAACATTTAAAAAAAACATTTCTTTTTATTTTAAAAGAAAAATGTTTGTAAATGTTGGAAGTTCTTAAGTTGGATATTTTTAAATGTTTTAAAAATTAAAGTTGTTTTTTTTAAAACTTCAAAACTATTAAAATAAGGCTTAAAAATATTTTCAAAGTTCTTAGTGTGAAACAGGTAAAATGAATAAAATAAGGGAAAAGATTAAAAATGGAAGTTTACCCAAAAAGTTAGTGAAAAAAAATCAGCTTTAAAATTAAAAAGTCACAAAAGAACAGAACTTAATTTTTTAAAGAAATAAAATGTTAAAATAAAACATGTAAAATTGGAGTATAAAATATGTGTGTTGAAAATCAAAAGCTAGCAAAATTCATGAAAATGTATTAAATAAATTTTCAAAAAGCATAGATTTAAGTTTAGAGAAAAGTATAAAAGCAATGTTCAGAATTAGTCAAGAAAAAGATACAAAATTTTCTTAAAATTTTTAAATTGAAAAAAATCTAAAAAGGAATATTAGAGAATAGAAGATTTAAAAATATACCAAGAACTTTAGACAAGTTGAATTTGAAGGAGTTAAATAAAAACTAAATATTTAACAAAGGGTAAAATTTTAAGACCTTTAAAAATAGCATTTAAAGAAAAATTGAAAAATGAAAAAATCACATATATTTAAATAGAAAAATCCTAAAATTAAAAGCTTAAAAGTTTGTTTGTTTTTACAAAAATTTAAGCATATTAAAATACATACGGGTATGAAAGAAGTGAAAGAGACAGAAGTAATTTGACAAAAGGGTTTGTAAATATATATTTTTTGAGTTTTATGTTACACAAATAGAATTTTGTAAAAATATATAGAGACTTTAATAATCATCATTTCACAATTCAGTTGTGAGATCACTGCAAGCCTCAACCCTAACCCACCCTCTCTTTTCGGGTTCCACAGGCCATCTGATTTCCTGAAGGAACTAGAGCTATTTCTTAGGCAGGATCAACAGCATCTGAGAAAGATGAATACAGTAGGGACTCTCTCCCATTTAGAACTGCATTCATACAAATTATTCCCTTCTGAAGGGGGCTTTTCACAATTTAGTGGCTTATGGATATTAGATCCCAACTGTGAAGCTCTAGCCTTGATGTTGGAGCCTGATGGCCATTGAGAGGTGGCAGGGACCCATACCTTAGGACCTCCCACCTTCCCCCACTCCCTCTTCCCTCTCCATGGAGAAACAAGACCTTCACATTTCCACAGTAGAGCTATAGGTTTGTGCTTAACAGTTCTACTCATTCCCTACTCACTTTTTCCTTCTTCCGTCATTCATGCCTGGTTTCCTGAACCCCTCACTTACTTGATTGACCTTACGTACTACACCTGTGTCCCAGCCTGTAAGGGCTCCTTCCTTCACTGTTCACCTGGTGGCTTCTACTCCTTCGAGACTCATCAGTGATGTTTCTGGAGCCTTCCCTGAATACTGTAGGCAGGCATAAGTTGGAAAATTGTTTCTCCCTCACCTGTGTATCCCTTTCACAGTGCCTCCGAAGTACTTTGTCTGTACCTCAGTGATAGTACTTATTCTACTGTGATTCTACCGCAGCTTTGTGATTGTCTGCCCCTCTGCATCAAGCATTCTGAGAACAGGGGCCAAGCCTTATTCATTTCTGTGTTAATAAATGGTTGTTGACTATGAAAATGAGTTCAGTTATTTTCTTCTATTCGCCCTCTCAATAATGTGCTCACCCATTCACCCATCAAGCCCTCATTAAGTGCTCAATGCTATGAAACAGTGTGATCCTGTATTTTACTCAAAGACAGTGTATCAAAGACTCCTCAGCTTACAAGGGATGACTTAAGAAAGGAGGTGCTCAGAGGGGAAATAGCCAGGTTGTATGGAGGGAATCTCGGGTACAATTCAAGGAAAAGAATACAGATCTAAGAATTGGTGGTTATAAGATATTGGGAGGCAAGAGGGAGCAGCAATTGCAACACTGAGCTGGGGTGTGTGTGTGTGTGTGTGTGTGTGTGTGTGTGTGTGTTAAGGCTGAGAGAGAGAGAGAGAGAGAGAGAGAGAGAGAGAGAGAGAGAGAGAGACTCTTACAACAGTGTATCACACATCTCCATGGTGTACCACATTAGTTTACCTTCACAGGAGACAGTGTACATCACCATTTCATAGTGTTTTATAGTGCGTGGCACATCGTGACTATGCAACAGATATATCCCTCTTTATTAGATAGGATTTCTATTGGTTTCAGAGAGAGGAAGGGAAAGAGAGAGAGGAACATCAATGATGAAAGAGAATCATTGATCTGCTGCCTCTTGCACACCCCACACTGGGTATCGAGCCCGCAACCCAGACATGTGCCCTGACCCAGAATCTAACCATGACCTCCTGGTTAATGAATTGATGCTCAACCATTTAGCCATACTAGCTGGGCTCCCTCAAATCTTAATACTTCCTCCTGGAGTGTATACTTTCCCCAGAAGAGACCAAAAAGTCTCTGTAAGATCTTGATTTTAGGTTCATATTTAAAACAATTCATAACCTTTTCATGATGTTTCCGTTTCTGATATTATTTCATTCCTTTCACTGCCAAGCTTTTCTATACATGTTTGTCTCATGTCATTTCCACTCACTTCCTATACCATTTTTAATTCTCCTGTACAACTCCATTGAAACTACTCTGGATTAAGTCCAAAATGACTGACTTTTTCAGTTTTTTTATTCTGCCATGTTGGCTACCACTCAGGGTAGGTTTCCTTTTTTTCTTATACCAGGGGCTATGCCCAGTCTAAAGGAAGGGACTGGGGCTAAGGGTGAAGCAAGTGGATTTGAAGAAGGTATTGCATTGCAAATCAAATTGTAAAAAAACAAAACTGGATTGCATTTTAAAACTACCGGTACCAGAGGATTTGGTGTTACCAAGTACAGGTGTAAAGAATCCTTTCTGTGTAGAATTGAGGCCTTATTGAGAGTTTAATCAGATCCTAATCGATCTGTTTCAGAATGGTCTACTTAAAAGGAGATGCGCTTTTATTCTATTTGCAACCTTATCTTTTAAAGCTTCTTGCCATACCTCGGATAGAGAGTTAAACTGACTGGCCTGCAATTTCTACTTCTCTGTGATGGGGGAGGTGTGGTGAGGCAGGCCCAGACAAGAGGAGATGATGACTTCAGGGCACCAGGCAAACTTGAACTGAAATCACATCCCAGATCCACCACCACTTACTAACAGGTGACATTGAACCAGTCACAAGACCTTGTGCACAGCCCCCCGAGGGCTGTTGGGAGGTCTAAATGCAAAAGTGTTTGCAAAGCATTTAGTACAGAGCAGGGCATATGGTTGCAACTAAAGAAGCCATCTGGTTCCTCTCACTTTTCAGTGTCTACGCAGTCCCTTTGTTGCCCAGATATCCTCAGGATATGATAACTGCTAGATCTCTGGAAACCCATTTTCCTACAGACCACAAGGGCATCACCCAAGTAGATATCTTCCCATAAATCCTCCTCAGCCAGGTTCCTCCTCACCTCACCGAGTTTTTCTCCTCCTGTGCTATAGGCACTTCATTGGGGTCTGTCTTAAAATTGGCTCTACTTGATAAACAAGGAATTTGAGGTACAGAGATTCAAATGTATTTCCTCAAGTCACACAGTAATTAAAAGAGAGAACTGTGGCATAAAGCATTGAGCCCAGGACCCTAACCACCAGGTTTGGCTGCAACCCAAGAACTCATTTGATTCCTCTGATTTTACTGGAATAATGTTCAGGTAATGCTCACCTCTGAGCCCACCAAATTTATGGACTTGCAGAATTGGGTGAATCCCTACAGACCCTTTCTCCTTCAGGTTTTTCGCTGCTTTAAGGATACACTGGCCCAAGGAGAGATGAAGGGATGTGCTCAAGGTCACACAGGGGATCAGTGGCAGAGCCGGGAGCACAACACAGGTCCTGGGATTCTCTTATTCCATGCCAAACCTTCTGACTGCCAAGTTTCTCTGTAAATATTTTATCTCCATTGCCTATCATATCTCAGAATCTGCATCCTTCTAGGCTGGTCTGGATCCCTGAGTACATGGCTCTGACTATTGCCAAAAGAATTCTTCCCAGAGATAAAGGTGTAATAAGGGCACTGGAAGCACGCAGATAATTCTGGTCTCAGGGCTGTAGCAGGCAGCAGGTCTTCACCAGGCCTGACAATAAGTGAAGCTCTATGATTGGATAGGGTGATGGAAAGGAGGTTGAGGAATTCTTGACGGCTGCCCTTTTTAAGACATAGGAAATCTGTTCTTTTGCCAACTTTTGTTAACACTGGGTCTTGGTTTTTCCTCCATAATGAGATGCAGCTTTGGGGGCAGACGTTTGTCCTATAGGGTTCTTGTATGCTAGTAGTGTGGGGACACCCTCCAGCTCATCCCCACACTGCAGATCCAGGCCTTGAAATAATTATATCTAGCCCCAAGCCTAGATTACCCCCACCATGGTAAAGAATTGCATCAGTGCCTGGCTCAAACAAGAAACTTCTTTGTAGAAAAGGCTTGTTTGGCTGGAAAAAAACTGATGTCAGAAGTCCCTCAAATGGAGTTAAGGCTCTGTCACCTGTATGTTTACCTGTTTCCCCATTACCAGGGCATCCTGGTTCTCCTAATGTAGGGCATATTACAACTGCCTGGGAGTACAGAGACAAGTGTTCTTGTGCAAGTTACACATCATCTTCGATTCATTTGGCCCAAGTAAGAAAAGAGGTGGTTCGTTTTGATTGTCCCCAAAGGGTTTTGTAAGCTTTAAAACTGTATGGACTATTACACTTACCTATACACTCATAGCAACGTAGCAAGAACCTTACAAAGAAAGGAAAAAAAAATGCAGCATGTTGAACATAGTTTAAAATATAAAGTTGTCTTCTATTTTAATGTGCTGCATAAGGTTTCTGACCTTGATGATTTCAACCAGCTACTGTATAATAGATAATTGTCATGTCCTACTTTTTGCCATTGTAATCAATGCTGCAAAGAATATCCTTGCATACATTATTTCACACATCTATGTATTTTTCAAATACCTGGAAATTTATTCAGTAGCTATTCCCTGTGTGTCTACTGAGTGCCAGGCTGAGACAAACCTACTCCCTGCCACCAAGGAGCTCACACTTCAGCAGGGGAGACAGATATATCACCAGACAGGGATAGCCAGGAAAGGAGAAGGCTAGTGGGGAAGATGGGGTACAGCAGGGACAGACATTAATCACAAGAATTAGAGGGATGCTGAATAAATAATCTCTAATGTGAGGTCAAGGCCTTGTTCTCTCTGAGTCATCTTTACTCCTTGGTGCCTGATGCCTGGCACAGGGTTTGCCATAACAGGAGGCTCAGTGACAATTGACAAAAGGAATTGACTAGTCCTTCAGCTTCAGCACTGAGATTAGATGTTGGTCCCAACATCTCTCCTGATTTGCTGTGTGAATGTGGGCAAATCATGTCCCTTTCTGGTCCTTTCTTCTTTCATAAGTTATACGGGAGGTGCCACAGGCATAAAAGAGTCACTTGGTAGTTAGACCACAGCCTGCGGATTCCACCATGGGTTTTCATCCTGACTATCCACCGCTGGCTGTGTAACCTTCATCAGATTACTTAAGCACACTGTCTTGAATTCCTCAACTATAAAACGAGGCCAAATGGTAATAGTAGCACCTCACTTTTACAGTTGTGGAGATATGTCAATAGATAAAAGTATCAAGTGCTTAGCACAGAGCCTGCTGCATAGTAAAGGATAAATATCTGTAAACTCTGTGCTCCTTTCAAAACATAAACATATTTTCAACTCATGGCCTTTGTGCTCATTACTCTACCTGAACCAGTTTTTCCCCATAGTTTGCCTTTTCTTCATTGAGATTTCTGTTTAGATACCACACAGACAGCCTATTCTAACCAGCTATCTAAGGTAGCAAAACCCTGTCAATCTATTTTCTTTATCCCTCTTATTTTTACTACCCAGTTTATAATATACTAGAGGCCCAGTGCATGAAAATTTGTGCACTGGGGTGGGGTTCCCTCAGCCTGCCCTACTCCCTGTCACAGTCTGGGAGCCCTCAGGGGATGTCCTACTGATGGCTTAGGGCCTCAGCCACAGTTTGGCCTCCCTCTGCAAGAGGCTATGGGACTATCAGGGGAAGGCACCGCCCCCATCACCCTTCGGCTGCTGCTGTTGCTGCTGCCTCTGCTGACCTGCCCTCAGCCCTCCTAGCCATCACAACTGCCTGACCGGAAGGATGTTCTGCTGTCCGGTCTAATTAGCATATTATATTTTTAATATTATAGATATTTACGCCATGTCTCCTTCAATAACATCAAAGTGACTGAAGGAGGGTTTTCTTTATGCTCACTGCTATATCCATGGTGCCTAGAAGAAAGTCTAACACATATTACATCATCTGTTGATTAAATGAAAAAACAGTTTAATGAGGTGGTTACTATTCACTTCCCCATTTTACAAATGAGGTGAAGATATTTGCCCAATCTCACACAGCTAATAGTTAAGATTTAATCTTGGTCATCTGACACAAGATTCCACTCTCAACCAGAATTGTTTTGTTTTTGCACATGATGTTAATGTTGAAGGTAAATGGTCCTCAAAATTTACATATATGCAAAGGTTTAAATTGCTAAACACACACATTCCATGGAATGACAGTTTTGTTCTGTTACATTCATGAATCAAATAAGTAAAATTTATAGACAACAATGATGAACAAATTAAATGATTCATCAATGCATGAGTTTTACACAATAATGAATTCAAAATAACAGAAAGTTTAAAAATATTTTATCTGAGCATTCAAAGAACAAATGAAAGAAGACTCGGAAATGTCATCAGAATTTTAAATATCTATAGTATAATAACAAATTATGTTCAGCAATGAAATATTAATAGAATATATATATATATATATATATATATATATATAGTATCTTTGCAACTTAGACTAATAGTGTTTCTTGAAGAACCTGTCCACTGCAATGAAAAGGCAACTATTTAAAAATATTACAAATTTAAAAAAATGAAGGTTTGGCTGACCAGATTTTTTTAGGCTGTTAATAACCCTGGTCACAGCCTTAGGAGATGAGAAAGCATAATGTAATAAATAATGATACACATGTTATTACTTTAACACAAATTATGAAACATAGATGTTTATTTTCAATGACATTTTGCTTTTTCCTTTTCTGTTTCATAAATGCTATTGTCTAAACAAAATAATAATGGAACCAGTAAACAGTGGCAAATGCTAATTGGCACTAGAACAAATTACATAATAAGTGTGAAAAAATATAACATTATATAAAGCTTTTTTTGTCCTCTAAAATCATGAGTTCTTTTATTTTTAAAAAAATCTTGTTGAGTATTACAATCATTCTCATTTTCATTATCTGAATCCTCAGGAATCATGATTCCAATATTCATATTATTGCAAGTTGAACTAGCACTATCTCAATACAAATAACAACAGTTGGTACACATGCAAAGTAAAGACAGACTGTAAACGCTCATAATACAGTGGGCTTAAGTTACACAGTTCCTTTATTCTATATATTTTGGTAATTTCCTAGATGAGAATGGGGGGTGCTGGCCCTGGAGCCCCCAGAACGTTTGGTATGTTCTGTCTCCTCATCATTTATTTGCTTTAGCTCTTTGTAGGGTAGGGTGTCATGGGGCATGTGCTCAGTTCACCACATTTCCACAGAATCCTAGTAAATTCCTGAGTATTCCTGTGAGGGAGTCAGGAAACCATATTCAGGGAAGGAGCCAACGGACTCCAGGTCTCTGTAGGGGAGGAGTGAGGAGTGAGGGCCATCACTGGAGGGTTCCTCAGGTCTGACTATGCAGAGGGAATGAGGTAGGGGAGGAGTGGGAATGTCAGGCACATCACTGCAGTCCCCTCAGGTCTGACTACAGGGACAATGAAAGGCAGGCTTCCCAGCGGACTCAATAGAGGGCAGGAGTGTGGAGCTGAGACACAGACAGCACACACCGGGAACAAATTTGGTCATTAAACACTGGAAGATTTACAAGTCAGCAAGGGTTACTCTGGTACCTGTGAGTCGTGGCACAGTCATGACATAAACTGTCACATGGACCGTGTCTACTGGGCCCCGCTGAGTGGACGTCCTGTTCCTGGGCCGTCTGAGACACAGCCACCTGCTCACTGACAACCGGTTTGACCTGCCTCATGCTACCAGCCCAGTTTATTTTCCAATCTTTAAAATATATATATATATTTTTGACTGATTTTTGGGAGCAAAGGAGAGGGAGAGAGAGGTAGAAACATCAGTGCTGAGAATCATTCATAGGCTGCCTTCTGCATGCCCCCTACTGGGGATTGAGCCTGCAACCTGGGCATGTGCCCTTGACCGGATTAGAACCCAGGACCCTTCAAACTGCAGGCAGACACCCTAATCTACTGAGTCAAACCAGCTAGGCCCACCTAATTATTTAATTTTAGAAAGCAGTGGATTAGTTTATGGGCCAGGTTTCAAAACTGAGATTTTAAGTAGATCATATGCACAGGCAGGAAATTCAAAATGGACACACAATTGTGTAGAGTGAAATGTTTTCCTCCCTCTCCTGACGCATTCTCCAACCTGCCCTGCTGGAGACAGCCACGTTCATTAAGCTCCATGCTGTCCTCACAGAGTTATTCTACAGAAAAACAACTCGAAATGGATGTTGTCGCGTTCATTTTATCACAAATGGCAACAATTAGAAACATTGTGCTTGAAAGTGCTTTTCAGACAAACAGCATGTCCCAGGAAGCATCCCGCAGCAGAACACAGCTCGTTGCTGTGATTTCCAAACCCTTTTGCAGCTCTGCAACACAAAATTGCCCTTGGGTAGGACGTATAAGTCTGTACATCTAATGGACCTGGTAATCGTACTTATAACTTTGTGAAGACACTTGGAAATGTTCGTTCTCTCTCTCTCTCTCTCTCTCTCTCTCTCTCTCTCTCTCTCTCTCTCTCTCTCTCTCTCCCACACACACACACACACACACACACACACACACACGCACAACTGAAGAAATATGTTCATTAGTTTGAATGCAGTGCTCCTTTAAATATGTATATGCAAATCAAGCCATCCTGTTCTACACCTTAAATAGATACAATATTAATTTAAGAAATCATTCTTTTAAACAGTGCAATGGGGAATTATAGTTTTTTATACAAAATTCAAAGAGTTGTTTTATATTGGAATGGATGGACAAGCTTTCTAACTTGGTCATTTTAACGAGTTCCATTGTTAAGGGAGAACAATGGGTGTTTCCCACGTTTTGTCACTGCAACCAAAGCTGCAAAGGATACACTTGTACAAAGTCACGTCACATGTCTGCCTCTCCGTCATTCCCCGGAAATTCATGCCAAAGCTGTTCCCTGCAGGTGGAATGAGTGCCAGGCTGGGATCACACTCAGAATGACAGGTGCTTAGGTGGCTCACTCAGGCCACATCACACAGGGAGGCAGCAGTGCCTGATCCCTTCCTGTGAGCCCAAATCATGCCTGACCACGTGACTAGGCAGGGACCAAACATGCCAGCCACTGGGCAAGGCCGTGACCCATGGGGACCCACTGGACACAGCAAGCTCGGAGCCTCTCAGCCCCTGTCCGGGAGCGGCCACGGAGTTCTCTGCGCCCCTCCCCAAACGCTGCCTCCTTATGTGAGACCGGGCTGTCCCTGTCCCAGGAAGAGGTTCCCAGGACACAGGGCCTTTGGGGCTAACATCGGGATAGCCCTGAGCCAATCCTTAGGTCGGTTCCAACTGTTTCGACCAAAATTCTCTGTCCATTTAAACCGCAGATCTGAAGTTCAGAAGGCACACCCACTGACAGGGCTCACCATTGTTGTCTTTGCCTGAGAGATGGGGCTGATGGGGAGACACTCCGATGAGCATGCACTGGGTTTGCAAAGATGTAACCAGTGTACGGAAGGGAGGAGGTCAGCCACCTGCCAGGGAATTGCTCAGATGCTTTGGTTTGGCAACAAGTGTTCATGTCCAACCGTCTCTGGTTGGCACACAAGCAGCAGCGAAGTCAATATTCCAAAGCCTTTCCCCAGCCAACGTTATGTTTCCCTCCTTGCTTTGAATAACCCAAAGGCAATGTTCTCCAAAACTAGACATGGAAATTGAGAAAATAGGATGACCTGTCGCCCTCAGCAGCCTCCCTCTAGGGACAGAGCTGCTAAAGGCTTCAGAAACCATACCCAGCCATGTCTGTACACTTCATACACATCTGCTGCGGTGCCGTAGTTATGCAGGGGACAAACAGGAACGTATCTGAATTTTTCACTTAAATGCTGATGGGTGTGTTGATGGAACGACCCCGCAATTGGCCAAGTATTGGAATCTGACCTTCGCGTGCGTGTGGCCTCCAGTTTCTTTCCCTGGGGGCCTCCTTAGAGGTGGCAGGGGCTCCGGAGACCTGCACACATTCTCCTCAGCTCTCAGTGGGTTCGGCCACTGCTCGTTAGCGTTTTCCCTTGCAGCTGGGTCTTCAACCGTTTTGCGGACCCAGGAGCAGGGGTTTCCCCGAAAGTATGAGCTGGATGGTAAGAGGAACAAGAGGCTCGGTGTTAGGCGGAACCCTAGACCATCTTCTTTACCCTCCCCCGTGCCAGCCCCAACCCAGAGCGTGCAGGGATGGAGACGTGAGGCTCCTGCCGTGCGCCCACAGAGCCCCTCAGGCACAGAGCTCACATGCTCTGCGCTTCCAGGGACAGGGCTGATTGCATCTGATGCTGTCATTCTGAAACCTGCAGTCTGTTTAGTGTACGACCAAATGTGATTCCCTCCTTCATATCTGTGTGAGGACTCATACGCCTACGGTCAAAAGGAAAAGAAGGTAGAAAGGCAGGGCATAGTGTCCTATTTATTGTAGGATCTTAGCCACCTAGACCAAGCATATTCACAGGGCACATGAGGGAAACAAGTGTACTGCAATCCACACCATGAGAATTTATGGTGATGACATAATATCTATATTTTCTCCTTTGTTTCCACATATTGCTGTCCTGGGTGTACGTTATATTTTCTGTTTTTTGTGTTTTTTTTTTCACAGTTAGAAGATATTTTATTACCCATGCATTTATGTATGGGTTTGGGGTTTTATATATGTCTGGATTAAAACCTTGTAACTGTGTATTATCTAAAAACAGTAATGAAGATGGGTTAGTTACTCGTTGCTAAATAATGTGATCATCCGTTTAGAAAAGAACATTCAGCAAAGAACCACAGAGCGTTCTATACAGAGGGCTTCACGAAGCCCCACACGCCCTGGAGCAGGAGGACCACAGCACCCTGCGGGTTTACAGGAACCCTCCTGGGGGGTGAGAGCTGCCTGATTCCACTCCTTCTCCCTCCCACACGCGGTCAGCTCCTGGCCCGCAGGGACCAGCTCAGGAAGCATGGTCTCCCTCAGGAAGCACTGACCATCAGCCTGCAGGCCCATCCCCTAAAGCCCCCAGGAACCCGTGTGTGTGTGTGTGTGTGTGTGTGTGTGTGTGTGTGTGAGTGTGTGTGTGTGTGTGTGTGTGTGTGTGTGTGTGAGTCAGAGAAAACCCCCCTCTCTCCCTGAGAGGCTGAGGAAGAGGGTTCTCCTCCCTTTCCTTCTCCTGTCCCGCACTCGGCAGCTCAGCTGCTGCTGAAGGAGCAACTCCTGACAGACTGGCCGGCTCTGGAGCTCCTATGTGGAAGTCGACACACAAAACAGGTGCTCTCCCTTCTCACAGCTCACGCTCCCCCTTCAGCGCCTCCGCTGCTCAGGGCCTCCTCGCTCTGCCCCATCAGAAAACCCGGGACACCCGCTGGCTGGTGTCCTGGTGCCCTGGGTGCAGCAGGACTGGGTATCTGGCAAAGGGGTGTGGATCTCTCTCCTTGGCTGGGAATGGGATTGACAGCTGAGGCCACCTGGCTGGGAGGATGATCAGCAGGGACGTGTGGAGAGCACTCAACTGCTGTAGCCCCAGGAAGTGGATTTTATCGTCAGTAGTGATGATGGCAGTCATGATGCTGGTCACAGAGACGGCCCCATGGCTGAAGCTCAGGCCAGATGGTGGATTTTAGGAACCTTTGGCAAGAAAAAGGATATAGTGTTCTATTGACCCGTACACACATGCAAACATATTCACACCTGCTCCCACACCTACATGTGTGCTTACACACATGTCCACACAGTCCCCCCCCCACACACTCCCATATGCATACTCATCCACTCTCCTCGTTCCCATGTCCACCTGCATGTCCACATACACACACATACATCATACAAACAAGCACCTATATAGAGCTACAGTTGAGACACCAATTGCCGATGTCTGATTCCTGGGTACCTGACCTTTTCTCCCTCTGCCTGTCTCTTTGGAGGGCGGCTGATGGGAGACCTATCCTACCTTTGCTGGTGCCTTCATTAGAGCTTTGCCTATGTTATATATTCGATGGAAGATAGAAAATAATGGCACCCTTTTGCATGAGTTTCTCTATTTTTTTCTTTAAAATGTAGTTTCTGTAGACGGGAACATCTTCTCACCTCCCCTTTGCAGTGAGGGTCTCTCTCTCTCTCTCTCTCTCTCTCTCTCTCTCTCTCTCTCTCTTTACACAAACACACACACACACACACACACACACACACTCACACACACACACACACACACACACACACGCACACATTCACTATCACGAACCTGTGTCAGGTAGCATTCTGTTCTACCAGTGGCACAGCAGTGAACAGAAGGGAGATATTGGGAGGGGCACAGTGGAAAGACTGTCACCTCCTGTACCAGGATCATGGATCCCCAGACACAGAGGGTCCCGTAGGCAGAAGCTCCTAAAGAGGGAGACATTCCTCACTGCATCCTTTTGCCTTGAAGATGTTGATGACTTTAAGACCTGTGCCCTTGCTTCTGATCCCTGAAAACCTCTCTCTGCACCGAAATGAATTTCTCCACTAACCATACATATGGGAAGGATGGTAATTCTTTTCACCACGTTTCTTTTCTTTTATTTTTATTCTTTATTGATTAAGGTATTACATATGTGTACTTATACCCCCATTACGCCCCCCCACACACACACACTCAAGCCTTCACCCCCCCCTTGGGTGTCTGAGTCCATTGATTAGGCTCATATGCATGCATACAAGTCTTTTTGTTGATCTCTCCCCCTTACCCTCACCCTCATCTACTTTCCCTTTGAGGTATGTAAGTCTGATAGATGCATCTCTGTCTATGGATCTGGTTTTGTTCAGCAGTTTATGTTGTTCATTATGTTCCACAAATGAGTGAGATCATGTGATATTTATCTTTCTCTGCCTGGCTTATTTCTCTTAGCATAGAGTTCTCCAGTTCCATCCATTCTGTTGCAAATGGTAAGAGCTCCTTCTTTTTTACCACAGTGTACTATTCCATTGTGTCTTTTAGGCAAGAGAAATCCAAGCACAGCACCCTCAATATTCTTACCAGTGGGGCATATTACTGTATAAGTAATTTGCTTCTATCTCCTTCAACAAGAACAAAAAAGGTGATTTTTAAAAAATAACACATGTTTCAGAGATCGGGAAGATGTCCCCTTCTTTCCATATGATTTCTCTGGTTATATGAACTCTGTTTTCATTGCCAAATCCTTTTCAGCCCATTTGTCTGAGGATGGCTTATATCTGCCAGAATGGGCCATTAGCAGGTCATCTATGGATATGTGACTGATAGTTCACAGCCATTTGCATATTGCACTGGCTCTTTTGTTCCCATGAAAGTGACTATTTTTTCCATCTCTCATCTCTTGCCCCCACGTTACCTGTAGTAAGTCAAGCATTTCATTTTCTGATTATTATGGAGAAATTTAGACACATGAAAGCAGAAGGAATAGTATAATGCATTCTGTGTGCCCATTAAGTTCAAGAGTCATCAACTTCAACAATCATTAACTTTTCAGGTTGTGTTTCATGTACATCCCATTATGCGAATGTGTTTCCTGGAGTACCGTGAAGCAAAGTGTAGGCATCAACTCCTTTCATCTAGGAGTACACTTTCCAAAACAAGGACCCCTTTTCCATAACCAAGGCACAATATCACACCCAAGCAAGGGACCAACACTGATTTACCCCACCTACTTACCACCTAATGACATTTCCATTTCCCCAATGGTCTCCTAAATGTATTGATACAAATCATTTGATCAGATAGGATCCTAAAACCACCACACATTGCAGGTGTTTGATTGTGTCTCTTAAATCACTGCCTTCCCCCATCCTTTTCTCCAGGACATGAGTTGGTTCAAGTACTTGTAATCTGCTCTTCTCTTGCCAGTTTAGAAACCCGGCTGGGGCATCATGACAGTCATGGGTGTCCTGGTCCTTGGGCCGGAGGGTTGGGTTCGTACAGCATTGGGGTCACATCTTCCTTCTTCTTTCTGTTTTAAAAATTTGCTTTAAATGATTAATGGGTATAGCTCTTACAGTGAGAAATAGAAAAGTAAGAGGAAACAAGGACCCTCACTGAGGGATAGGCACATATTCCACATTTCATTCAAAGGAATACAGGCTCAACTCCCCATCCATTTTTGACTGGCCACCACACCAGTCTTGGGAACTGTGTCAGTCAGTGACTTCCCTTCCTTGCCAGCAGTGGGCCAGAAGAAGTGTGGGAAATCAAGGCAGGATCCCCTGAAAATTTTGCCCTTCTTTACCCAAGAGGGAAGATTCTCTAGCATGTCCCTGTGTATTCCCAGGCAATGAAGGACCCTCGGACCCACTGCATGAGGAGGCTACTATGCTTTCCAGGCGCTAAAAGTAGAAGTTGGAGACTAGTCTATCAGCTATCATGTTCCCACCCAGGGCTTCTTGCCCTCTCCTTTTATATTATATTCAAGACTGGAGCAGTCCCATCCTCACCCTTTCAAGCTCAGAGATGGTCTCTCCATCTGCTTCCTTCGGGATTGTGTGATTTCTAGAAGCCATGTTGAATAATGGAGTACTAGTTTGCAATACATATGCAAGTATTTGTCATTAAATTTTCAAGAAAGATTTTGCCTCCCAAGAGTCTTCAAACGTCTGGGGTGAGGGAACTTGTTCATGTAACCTTAGGAAAAAGGATGCCATGTTATAAGAGAAATAGGTCATTGACCCTCAGACAGAAGTAGTAAAATAACTGCTTATTTTTATCAAAAGAATTGTGGGAAGGAAGGGGCAGGGAGAAGGAGGTGGAAAGAAGAAAAAATTACTTAACATAAGTGTGTCCTGACCTCATGTTCTGACAATTCCTGTAAGTGGTCATATTTAGAAGATGGGAAAGCTGGACAAGAATGGGCACCTGCCCACCACAATGGGCCAACATGGCTGCTGCGAGAACAAAGCTGTCTTGCAGCCTGTGGACACACCTCACTCAGAGTGGATGTGGAGAGATCAGAGCCTGAACCCATGAACCTTCCCACAGCTGCCACTTGCTTTACAGAAGGTCAAGAATATGGCACCAGCCTCATGGACATGTTGGAAGGCAACTGGATGTTTGCTGGTGAGCACACCAGAGCCACTCTAGCCTGGAGAAAGGGATCTTGGAGCACCCTGGTTTACAAAGGGGCTGGGTAAGAAGAGATATGGAGACGTAGGAAGACCTCAATGTTAAAGATTCTAAGGATTTTTATGATATTACGTCCTTTTCAACTTCTAATTTTAGTGTATGTTTGATGAAGAGATGGCATCCTAACATAGTGTCACTCACCATTGTATAACCTGTGAGTTCATACATGTCCACACAGTGGCGGCTTGTGCTCGGAATCTGTGATTACAGGGGCAGGTGTTGGGCTCTCAGAGCTGCTGTAACAATGGACCATAAATGGGGGGCTTTTGAACAACAGGAACATGTTGTCTCACAGTGTGGAGGCTGGGATTTTGAAGCAAGGTGTGGGCAGAGCCACACTCCCTCTGAGGCCTATGGGAGAGCACCCTTCCATGCCCTTCCCAGCCTCTGGTGGCCGCCCCCATCCTTGGAGTCCCCTGGCTTGTACACGCCTCCGCTAATCTCCTCCTTCCCCTTTGTATGGCGTGCTCCTCTGCTTGAGTCTGTGTCTCTGTGTGTTCTTTACTTTACAGGAAGACCACAGCTGTATTGGTTGTGTTGAATTAAGGTCCTGCCCTAATCCAACCTGGCCTCATTAAGCTAATTAAACCAGCATGGGCTCTATGTCCAAATAAAGCCTTAGTCTGAGGTTCTGGATGGATATGAATCTTGGGGGCACACTCCTCCACACAGGACAGTATATAGGGAAAATCAGCCAGAGGCCCTTGCTGTACAGAATGATACACTGGGCACCCGCATGGAAATCAAGTCTGAGGGCCCCATGAGTGTAGCAAGAGAACATTCCAGTAGGAAGGCAGCATTCAAATTGCAGAGCCGCATAGTCAGCCTCCAACACCAGAACCTAAGACTCAGGTTGCTTTTGCTGCCACCCCTACATCAGGCACACCATACCCTTCCCTCCATCCCCAGGCCTCCTCTCCTAAAGGAAAAGGAGAAGGAGAAGGAGGAGAGCTCTGCATGGACACCATCATTGCCTAAAATGAAGCAGCCAAACTGAAAGAGCCTGGAGAATCTTCCATCATGAAAGGTAAGTGGTGATCCCTGCCACCTCCAGCACCCACTGCAGTGTGTCCTGGCCAAGTTGGATTCGTCTTGAAAACGAAGACCTTGCCTTGTCTTTGCACCAGAGAGCACACGGTAGGAAAGTGTGAGGTTCTGCCCATAGATAGTCAGTGTAAGGGCCTCACTATCAATGTATTGTGTCTTAATCCCTCAGGTGACTTCACACTGCACCTGAACAGGGGCCTATCCCATAGGAGCCCTTTAACCAGCTCGCAGACAGTGAAGGGTGGCTGGTGCCTTTTGAGATTTGAGAGCAAAGTCCAGGTTTTGGTCTTGAAGAGAACTGGTGTTACATCTTCATTCTGCCCTTTAATGACACCTTGGATGACCCTGTGTGAGCTATCTACCCTCTGTGAATTCCAGACATGCCATCTGTAAATATTATAAGCCCTATCCCATAGGGTGGAGGTGAGGGCTGCATTTTCCAACATGAATTCTATGAATACACACCCACAACATCCCTGTGCTCAATCAACACAAGCTGTAGCTGTGAAGTGCATTCCTTGCTCATTGAGGAATCTGCTTCGGATCAAGTGGAGAACTCTGTACCACCTTCAGAGTATCCTAGCAACTTCCCTGGTTTGCTATTGCACAATTGACTCTTAGCTTAATGATTCCTGGCACGTGCCTGCTCAGCTTCAGTGGTCGTTCAAGTTTAAAATAATTCCATATCTTTCATTTGGAGACGAGGAAGCTATTATTCTGCTGCCATCATATTTCTTTGTGGGAACACATCAGAACTTGAAAGTGCTTATTATCATTACCATGGACATCTTTTGCACTAGATGCTCAAAAGGATTCATTGACTCACTCACCAGCTATTTTCCCTGTTGAATATTCCCAAGGTACCGTTCCAGGCACCTAGGTTATATCAGTAGAAAAAGCAAACAAACCCGGAAAGGCCTGACTCCCTGGAGCTTGCAGTCTAGCAAAATCATGGTGAGAGCAGAGCATTGACCCTAGGGACTCACCCTCTGTGCCAGGCTCAGCTGTGATCTGCATGGGAATCAGATGGGACAGGCAGGCCTTCTTGCCGCCTGGGTGAGAATGTGGACCAGCGTCACAGTCCTCCTTCCAATCTATGACTGTCTTCAGCAATGGTCAGACTCGGAATATGTGCCTAACCTTCGTGCACTCTACAAAGCATTTCATACACTGCACCTCATTTCACCTTCCCAGCCATCTCCTTGAGTAGGTGTTAGCACTGTACAGTTGCGCATGCTGAGACTCAAAAAGGGAAAGGCTTGATCCACGGTCACACAGTCCAGGAAAAGTGGGGCAGTCAAGTGTTCTGATGCCAAATCCCAACCTTTCCCAATGGGTGTAAGTAGTACCTGCAGGCCCCACCCATGAGAATTGAGAAAGTGCATGATCATACACCAGGGTGTTGAGTGCAGGCTTGTGTGTGTGTGTGTGTGTGTGTGTGTGTGTGTGTGTGTGTAGTCACTAAAAGAGAGACTGTCAGAGATTGAGAGACAATTGCCTTAGTTCAATTCTTTTTTCAAAAATATATTTTATTGATATTTTTTTACAGAGAGGAAGGGAGGAGGATAGAGACTTTGAAACATCTGTGAGAGAGAAACATCCATCAGCTGCCTCCTGCACACTCCCTGCTGGGGATGTGCCCATAACGAAAGTACATGCCCTTGACCGGAATTGAACCTGGCAGTCCACAGGCCGATGCTCTATCCACTGAGCCAAACTTGCTAGGGCATGAGATCAATTCTTAATGCTCCCTCCGTCCTGGGGGCTTTCACCCACAGTCAGGAAGTTAGTACCACACCTAATGGCCTGCTGGCGGACCCTCCTGGTCTGGGGATAAATGGCCAAGTCCTCCGTCCCCAAGCATCACCACTTCTGACCCACCCAAGGCTTACTATGCAGAGATGTGACTGGCACAAAGGTCCACACCCCAGAATGCATGGAACAGGGAACGATAGACTTCCCCACCCTGGCCGGTGCTGCTCCATAGTTAGAGCATTGACCTATGCACAGAGGTTAGGTGGCTTGATTCTCTATCAAGGGCACATCCCTGGGTTTCATGTTCCATCCCAGGTCCCAATTGGGAACCATGCTGGAAGCAACCAATTCATGTGGCTTTCTCTCCCTCCCTCCCTCCCTTCCTCTCTCCCTCTAACTTCCTTCCTCTCTCCCTCCCTCACTCTCTTCCTCCCTCCCTCTACCTTCATCCCTCACTCACTCCCTCCCTCCCTCTCTCCCTCCCTCCTTTCCTTCCTCCCTCCCTCCCTCAGTCCCTCCCTCCCTCCTTTTCTCTACCTCCCTCTTCCTCCCTCCTTCTCTTTCCCTCCCTCCCCATCCCCTCTCCCTCCTTTTCATTACATAAAAGTCAATGGAAAAAATATCCTCAGTGGAAGATGAACAACAAATGGTAGTCATTTCCTACCCATGTCCTTTCTTTTTAAGAGATGAGCCCCTTCTGTATTCTGCCAGCCTGGGGGTCGGGACGGGGGGAGGGGGTAGATATGGACAGGGAACTCAGAACAGCCAGTCCAACCTTCACTTCTCTGCCTTAGGAGAGAGATGTGATAGCCCTAAGTTTGCTCCAATGTAGGAGCCCAAAGGCAGGAACAAGACTGGCTGATGATTCCTCCCTCCAACAAAGTGGACACAGCAGGGTGCAGTGGAAGGGGAAGGCTACTCCTTCTAGTCCATGGGTTCTTGGTGTGATAAATATGGTGCATCCCACTAGTACCCCCCCACCCGCATTGTTTCCCATCTGCCTTATTGCTTTCTCATCTCCCTTACCTCCCATTGCTGTGCCATCTCCACTAATTCTCTCATTGCTATCCCACCTCCACTGGTTTTCTCAATGCTATCCCATCTCCACTATTTTCCCCACTCCTTCCCATCTCCCCTATTCCCCATTCCTTTCCCAATTGCACTCCTGGAGCTGTTGTCCGTGTGCTCGTGGGCACAGGGTCACTGATGTGCATAGACTGTGGGTTACATTGAGGAGAACGCTACCATAGCCCTCTAAGTGTTTTCTGTTGTAGGTACAGCTCCTTGCACTTTTCTGGCTTGCCCAGAACTGACTATTTCATTATTGCTGATAATTCAGAGGCATCCTTTCCAACATCCATTGCTGGTTTTATCCTCACATAATCTCAACACTGATCCACGTAGTAGTAATTCTCGCCAGGACTGGAGAGGCAATGGGGTCTGGTCAGCAGCTCGGCTGGGAAGAGTGGGCATCAAGGTTGTCCTGGTTCTTGGGCCTCAGGTTGTGCCCTGGGCAGCCCCAGTCCCAGCCCTCACAGCTCTGCACCCTGCACTGTGGGCGGGCATCTCCCTGGAAGGGGCAGAGGCCTTTGGGGGCATCAGCCACATGGTGAGGAGGAGAGGGGGCCATTGCTGCTCCACATGAGCTGATGACCAGGGCCCTGGGCTGTTGACTTTCTGCAGGAGTTTGCAGCTGCTGCACTTCTTAGCTGTGGGCCCCAAGCCTCATGTCAGAGGTCAGCATGCCAGGGACCTAGGCTTTCTCAGGGAATCTGTCTGATCACACAGAGATGGAAGGGGCGAGGCATGCCTGGAGACCCCTTGGGAGTTTTAGGGACAGCTTGGCTGTGCTGTCAGCTCCGGGTCACAGGGCAGGATTCCATGGTCTCTTTCCTCCCAGATCGCTGTCTGCTGCTCTGCCTGTGGAGCTCCCATTCGGGCGCTGGCCTGCAGATAGCTTTTCCTGCTTCATCCCCCTGCACACCAACACTCGGGCTTCTTCCTGAGTCACGGGTCCTGACACTTCTCACTGTTTGACCAGAACAGCAGGTATATCTGCTTTCTCTTCATAGCTGCATTCCAAGAGGGTCATGCGAGGGAGGGAGGGAGGGAGGGAGCCCTCAGAGCAGGAAGAGGGAGCAGGGACCTTGCACAGAGGAAGCTGAGAAGCAGGCTGCCCTGCCTTTGGCTTTTGGAGCCGCCCAGGCTGGGGGCCAGGAATGGGGATCCCCTGTGGCCAAGGGCTCCAGGTTAGCTGCAAGGCCACCTGCTCCCAGTGACTGCTGCTCAGGGCCTGGAACCCTGGAACCCACCTCCACTTTCTCACCTTGCCATGTCCCTGGGAGCTGTGTGTGTTTGCGTGTGTCTGTTAGCATGTCTGTGTGTGTGTGTGTGTGTGTGTGTGTGTGTGTGTGTGTGTGTGAGAGAGAGAGAGAGAGAGAGAGAGAGAGAGAGAGAGAGAGAGAGAGAAATTAAACTATGTACATTAGGTCTGGAAAGAACCCAAGACTTACAAATGCATCCTTATCCTTTTTATCTCAGAACTTGTCTAGCGTGGGTAGACATAACATGCTTCTCCTGTACTGTGCATGTGGGGTTTTCTTAGTGAGTAAATATGTTTTTGTAGTGTGTGATAGTTTTCATGTATGTGTGCATTTAGGGTATTTTGGGACACCTTACCCCCTGAGATTTTCCCCATCCTGTGTACACACATGTATATATTTGTGCACTTGTGTGTGGCCTTGTGACTGTGCATTATTAGGTATGTTGGTGGGTGTGGAAGTGTATGTCGGGTGTCTCTGTGGTGTCCATATGGTGAGTGGGCCATGTTTGCGTGTGTCCATCTGGGGGTATGTCTGTTCCTGTGAGCACACAGTCAGCAGTGGATATGGGTAAGGTGCCTCAGGAGAGCCTGGAGCTGTGTGGGGTGGCTGTCTGTGGCATGGGGAGCGGGAGTGCACCTGAAGAGAGAGGTGGATGCCCATCGGTAGGACCTCAGGGGCTCAGTGGGGCTGTCACCCATGGGGGAAAGGAGGCTTAGGTATCATTGTGGGGGCCCAGGGTATGCCTGTCAGACTCCGCCCTCAGTGAGCTGGAAATGAGCGCTGGGGATGTTGAAACAGGAGGGCGCATCAGAGGTCAGCAGGTCAGAGGAGCACAGGACAATCAGATGATCAGAGAGCCTTCCAGGGCTGGGAGCACAGAGCAGTCTTGTCCGGGGGCAGCATGAGGGTGCTAGACTTGCCCACGGCATGCTGGCCGCTGTAGCTGCCTCTGGCGTGGGCTGGGAGGGGTGGCCAGGAGGAGGATAGAGGCGGGCAGTGGCCAGGAAGAAGTGCTGTGGCCCAGGTTCCGGGAAGCACTGCGGGAGGCAGCCCTTCCAAAGGGAAGATAAGGAGATGGGTCCTGGGAAAGGGACCCTGGCCACGCACACACAGGCTGGGCTGTGGGGCCACCTTTCAGGCTTAACCTCACCCTCAGGCTCAGACTTGCATTGAAGAGCCGATCTGATAGATGGGAAGAAGTGCTGGAGATTACAGGCTCAGAAAATTGCAAAGCATGCGGCAAGACTTTCCATGATGGTCAAAACATGAGGGCTGCACTTTCTCATTTTCCTTCTTGTGGGAGTCCACTTTCCGCACGTGGAACAAATGCGGTGATGCAGTGACTGGCTTGGGAAAGAACAAACCTGGGTTTTCAGCAGTCAGTTTGAGAGGCAGCAGTCGAAGGGCCTTGGGAAGGTCAGCCGGCTGGATTGGCAGTGTGTCTGTGAGCAGGAGGTGTCCTTCGTGCGTGTGACGGTGTTCCCAGAAGCTGCCATGAGCTAGAGAACTTGGAAGGGTCCCTGAGCTGCTGTGTAAACACCTCGGGTTGGGGAGCAGCAGGTCTCCACTCAACGTGCCCAGTTTCCCTCAACTGTGTTCTCTTGGGCCGGAACCAGTTGATCTTGCCAGGACTTCACAGGGGCCTCTGCCACAGCCCTGGAGGCTGCTCTGCACCTCGCACACCTTATGAGGCAGCGATGCCTCAGGAGGAGCTTGCCCACAAGCTGGGGAGCCTCAGAGGATCCCTCTCTGAAAAGAGGGAGGCAGCTTCACGCCTGCTAACTGAGGCTCTGTCTGCGTGGAAACCACGGAGAGGTGACTCTGAATGTCCACTTGCAGGGCAGTGGGCACCTTCAGGCCTTGACCCACGTGTCAGGGACAGGGCCGTAGGCGTGGGTAGAAGGCTGTGTGTGCCTTGCAGGAGCTCATCCTTGAACTAAGCCGCCCTCCCAATCCGGGTCTCTGAGGGCGCCAGTGCCATCTCTTCCTCTTGTTCCTTTCTTGTCATGGAGTCTGAAGCCATGCTCACTGGCTCAGATCAGCCGCATGATTTTCCTTCCCCCAGGCTAGGGGGCCCTGCGACCTGAGGCCCACTCTCCTGACAGCCTCCCATCTTCTCTGGCCTCAGGCTTTCCCTGCAGAGGGGCCTCCCCTCATCAGGAAGCTCATCTTGGCCTGGGAGCAGATGGCCTGTTTGCCAGAGCGGCTGGGTGTGGAGTGGGAGACACCAGAATGAAGCCATGGTAGAAAGCCCCCAAAGGTGACAAAGGGGTATGTGTGTGTGTGTGTGTGTGTGTGTGTGTGTGTTTGTGTATGTGTGTGTGTGTGTGTGTGTGTGTGTGTGTGTGTGTATGTGTCCAGCAGTCTGCAGGGTAGTGTCCCAATGGCACAGTGGCTTTCAGTTTGATCAGAGTTTTTATGATCCCAGGAAATCCTGTTCAGGACACGGGCCTTGCTGTTGCAAAGAGCTGGTTCAAGTCCAGGAAGGACAGTGTGTGGTTCTGGGATGTCAGGTCCACGTGGAGTCGGCCGCCTTCAGAGCTGAGGACTGTTTCAAGCAGCTCAACATCACAGGGCTCTGCCTCCCGCGGTCTCAGACTTGGAATTGAGTTCTAACTCTGCGGTGGTATGCCACTCCGAGCCTGAGGCAGGTGCTCAGACACCCCGCCTGGCCACGGCCAGGTGATTGGAAGCAGCTGTGGTTTGCCGGGAGCTTTGTTACCAGGGTGACGGGCAGCAGGCTCAGGGGCACACTCTGAGTTGCCAGTAGGCCCGAGCCTGTGGGTATAAGTCGCTATTGATAATGAGGCTGTTTGGGCTCAGCATCTAATCCTCCAATCGATGGCTGAGGGCCCTTTCCAGTCCACCTGCTCCCTTGTGCATCACGTCTCTAGCCGGTGTCCTGGGACCAGGATGTAACCTACATTGAGTTGTTTGGAGGATTAAATGTCACCAGAGAGCCTGGCACATAACTGATGCTCCACAGCCACGCAGGCACATCAGGTGGGCAGGTGCCTGACCTCAGGGGGAGGAGATCAGGGGCCCAGACAGGCTGGCTGAGCTCCCTCTGATCCAGCACCCGCAGGACTTGCAACTCCTTGTGCGTGCGTGCGGTGGCCCCATCTTCACGCAGGATCCGGTGTCCTCCTCACGGTGGCTGTGCCAGGCCTTCTCTGCCACCCTGTGCTGTGGACTTCACTGCTCTCCGCTGGACCCTCCCTTCACGGAATGCGCCTCTCATCGAGGTCTGGAGGACCCTCTACGTCACCACATGCAACGGTCACGTCTCACCCTTGCTCGCATCAGCCCTCGGTGCATGGCTGCCCACTGCTCTCCCTGGATACACTTTGCTCCCCTGGCTTCCCAGTCACTGCCCTCTCCATCTCCGGCTCTGGGGACAACACCCCTGTCCTGGGCCGGTATCTCCCGTTCTCCCTGACCTTCAGGCTGCAGGCGACTGTCCGTGATCCTCGTTCTTCTGTGCCTCGCTGGGTGCCCTCGCCCCCTACCTGATTGCCTAGCATCTCACGGCATCTCAGGCAAACCTTTCAGCCGCATTCCTGACTTCCATACAACTGAATTACACCCTGCCTGCCCCATCCTCACGAGAGTCAAAGGGACATTTGCTTAATTGGACATGTACAGACTGCATTCTTAATCCCCTCGCCCAACTCTTAACTCCATATGATTTGACTGTCATTCCCTTCTGCTCCTTGTGAGGAGAAACACTTGGTGTCATCCTTGACTCCGCTCTGACACCCCCCATGGAAACCGTCAGGAATTCTGTTAGGTCAACCTCACAGTACGCCCAGACACTCAGCAGCTCTCACCATATCTACTGCTGCAGGATGGTCAAGATCACCCCATCCCTAGCCGAACTAGCTTCCTACCTGGTCTCCCTCCTCCTGCCCCCACATTTCATTGCCATCAGGAGCCAGTTTCCTACAATGGCCTACTAGGCCCTACACAATGTGGGCGTCTCTTAATGCTCGGGCTGTCTCTCCATAACGTGTCCTTTCTGCTCATTCCATGCCAGTCACACTGGCCCCTCCACCGTTCCCCAAACCTGCTACCAGCTCCCGGGCTCGGAGCCTTTGCCTCACAGGCTTTGCTGCAGGAACAACATTTCCTGTATCAGTAGAGCGAATCCGCTCACCTCCCCTTTCTTAGCTGATGCCGCCCCTCCCATGAGGACAGCCCTGACTACGTGTTAGCTTGAAATGCAATGCTCCCTTTCTTTCCTCACGTCTCCCATGCACCTTTGTCTGTTCTCTGCGGGCAGAGGACGCCCCTGCAGAGGACTAATGTCCTCCCGAGGCACTGCATAATTGGTTATTGAAAAGGTTTACCTTCAATTTCCTGTTTCCCAGCAAGAGAGCCTGCGATGTGTCACGTATGTTTCCCAGGCAACGGGAACTGTGGCCGGCACAAATAGGCCCTTGAAAACGTGTTGAATGAGTGAATGGATGAATTCTTAGATAATCTCGGCATCCAAAATACCGTGGGCCCAGTTACTTTTGATACTTTGTGGGCTGAGAATAGATCAAGAGTCTCCTTCATAGGAGTTGCGGGAGGGATTTCGGGCATTTCTCGTGGACTGCTTGTTTTGAAATAACGTTGGTTAGGGTGTCATTAGTCATAAACTGCGGCAAAAACTGACCTGTCAAGAACGGGGCCTCCTTTTCACCCGCTATTTATGGGCTCTGCCTCCTGCTTTAATCTGCCCTGAGGGAGCTCTGTGCCTGCTGGGTGGGGAGCCCTCCCAGCCCAGAGCCCGCGTCCCCCCAAGGCCTGTTCTCCCAGCCCTGGACTCTCCAGAGCCATTCTTCTTTATGCTCTTTGGTGTTGCACTGTTCCCGCATGGCAAGCCCTGCAGTGCCCTGCTTCAGATCTCATTACATCTTCATGGCAACCACTGATCTCCAGCAGCCCCACTGCGTCAAAACCATTGCCCTCAGAGAGCGGGGGCCCTGTGTTCCTGCCAAAGGAAGGAGACAGAGGGAGCCTGGCCGCTACCCACCTCCAGGGGACACGTGACCAGGCGGCATCCACATCTGCCTTCCTCCAGGGCTGTGGTCTGTCCTCTGCCCCTGACCGCTGAGTATAAGAACACAGCCCTGGGCCAAAGAGCACACCCCTCAGCCTGCCTTTCTGACACCCAGTGCTGGCTGCCTGAGTCTCACCCCAGGCTCCCACTCTGCTCAAGGTAAGAGTTCTGTGGCCTTTGTACCTTCTGGATGGAAAGGGGGATCAGCTAACACGGTGGCAGGCCCAGAAAGTCTGCTGTTTGGTGGGTCCACTGTGAGAGAGCTAGGATCTCGAATCTGAAAATCAATGGAGTGTCTGAGCCATGTGCTGGGATGGGAGAGACATACTTGTTTGGGAAAGAAATCCTCCTTCCACACATGGCAACCCCTCAAGGACACGTGGTGGCTGGGCCCGCACCCAATCAGCAGGAAGGACCTTCACTCTGATCCCCAAATGCCTCATTGGCTTTCTAGTCCCACCCCTCTGCCCTCCCCAGCGTGCTCTTCCTCACCTGGCAGGGCTGTGCGGAATGTGAAGACAGAAGACTCCCAGGGCCGGGTGGAGTGTCCGGTGTCCCTGTGATGCAGTGGTTGTTTTAGTAAAACTGCTGGGGCTCTGGACTGGGCTGGCCCTGAACCCATGTCCAAGGCCGTCAGTGACCGACCAGGGGAACTAGCTACCTGCCTCTGATATCTGACCTGAGCTTCTCCCTCTGTAAGCATGGCCTGGGGCGCCCACCTTGCTGACTGGCACAAGAGTTAGACATGGCAGTGGCCATCAAAGTGGCTGGCACAGCTTAGGCGTGCAGGCAATGGCAGCTGCCAGTCTTGCTGGGCACTGGGGGCATGGGGCTCTCTCTACCTGAACTTCCTGAACAACTGGGGGCTCTAGGACCCAGAATCTCAATGCACTTCAGAAGTCTGCTGGCCACTAAAGCTGCATCTTTGTAACTCACTCCCTGGAAACTCTGAGGGGTGGTGGGGCGCTTAGGCTGCTGGTTGACACAGCAGAGGCTCCCAGCCTGGTTCCCATGTGGATGCTCACAGACTGTGAGAGTGTGGGGATTTGTGGGAAAGAGAAGAAACCACGAAGATTCCGTTTCCCTCCCCTCCTTCCAGGAGCCCCCTTTCCTGCCTCTCCCTTTCCTGCCTCTCCCTCCGCCCTGCTGTCCATTCCCTGGCCCTGGAAGTGCAGCCCTGGTGCAGTGGTGAGCTCATCAGCTGAAGGTTAGCTGTTTGCAGCACCAATGCAGGGGGGACGGGACTCACTACACCTCCAGGCCAGGGGGGAGGCAATGGGCCTGGGACAATCATGGCTTCCTGGCTGTGTTTGGCCAGGTCACTCCAGCTTCTGCACTTCCCTGTGGAGCCTCCTGCCTGGGCCCTCAGGAGTCAGCAGCCCTGGCTTTCTGTGCAGGGGGTCGCATGCCCCACCCTCTCTCCCCTTTACTGGCTCTCTGACCGAGTTAAGCTCTTGCCCCATGCTTGCAAATAACCATGGAGGTCTTGGGGCGGCTACTGCCCAGCAGAGCCAAAGGGAACGTGGACTCAGACAGGATCTAGGAAGGGGAAGGGCACGGAGGAAGAATGGAGCCACCACTGTCTGATTCACCTTGCCAACCACAGATAAGTTTCCTTACAGACCCCGGGAGCCTGGAGGATGGAACAAGGCTGTCAGAAGATAAGAGGCCTCCATGGGTCCATTGCTGAGAAGAGAAATACTTTTTGAGGACAGAGCAAGACAGGACATGCTTTGCTTTGGTGGCTGTGCCCGGACCCTGACCCCCTCCGGGCGTGTTTGTCAGGAACGCTGACCATTCTCCGGTCCCAGGAAGGGGCTGAGCTGTTGGTAACATCACAGAAGAGTAGCCGCCTTGTTATCGGACTTTGAGCTCTGAAGGCCAAACTGCAGACCCTCCCCTCCCCTCCCCTTTCCACGTTACATTTTCAGCTAGCAGCTGCACGTAGCTATCTTCTCCGTGTGTGTGTGTGTGTGTGTGTGTGTGTGTGTGTGTGTGTGTGTATTCAGCCAACTGGCAAGGGGGGTCATAGCAGAATGTCCAGGGTGACCCGCTGCTCTCCCATCCTACCCACATTACTGGAATGGATGCGCAGTATTTTTTCCCTGAGCTAGCTGGTGTGTGCTATAAATTGGGGTGTGTGTGTCACTTTTCTGACCTGGCAGAGATGATATATGGCCAGCCCTAGTGCAGAGAAGATCCTCAGTACATCTTTGCTCTGCAGCTCTCCTCCTCCTTACCGATGTGCCCTCAAGCTTGGTGGAGGGGGAAGATGCTCTAGCCAACGCAGCTCCTGGCCTGGGCCCGCCTGCCCTCTGTGAGCCCCTGTCTATGAAAGGGGGGCATTTGTAGTCAGCTCTGGCCCCAAGAGAACTCGGGCTGCATTCGGGGTTCCTGAGGCCTGTTGTGCTGAGGCCTCCGGTGTCTTCAGTAGACAAGGCCCTTGTGAGCGCTGTGGCAGGCAGAGAGGGACCGCAGGTGGCCTGCGGGGAAACACTGTGTTTGTGGGAATGGACTGGGGCCTTGTCTGGGACAGGTCACCTGTTTCCCTTGTGGCTCTAGACAGGAAAGTCTCTTGGGGATCTGAACCTGGGATTCACACCTGTCTACATCTGGAGGTGGTATTGAGAAACATGGCCCCTCCAGGGCAGCCACCTGCCTTTGATTTTTTGCAGCCCAGTTGCTGTGACTCTGCCTGAATCCCAGGGCGCCCGCTAAGTCCTTGTTCGCTGACTGAATTTGAGGCTGGTGGGATTCATAGTTCCTGCTTCCCTTTGAAGCCCCCCTGAGCCTGCAGGCTTCATTCTATGGGTCCCTTAGCCCTTGTCAGGAAGTCACTTGCTAGCCAGACTGTCCCAGGGACTTGACGTTGCACACAGCAGGAGGCAGAGTAGGACTGACTGGAGGCAAAGGCAGAGGAAGGGACCTTGGCCCCTCTTTTGTGTGTGATAGCCGTGGCCTCAGGGCCCCACAGGGCCAGGTGGGGCACCCTTCCTTGTGTTCCCTATCAGTGGACTTTGTCCATCAAGTGCCAAGTTTTAGGGGGTAAATGTGGTCACTTTTTTTTTTGGGGGGGGGGGGTCCCAGCTCCTTATGTGTGTTGTTTGCCAGTAGCTGTTAAGAAGGTGATGGTAGACTCCCTCATCTCCACATTTACTGCAGAGTTAGGTAAAGGCTTCAGAAGGCCCCCAGTGATAGGATGGGGAGGGCATCGAATCCTTGGTACCATGAGATAAGCTGGAGGAGGGTAGAAAGCGGATCCAACATGACTTGGTATGTACCAGGGGCCACCACCATGCCAGATGGTTCTCTGGACTTACCACACTGGCTGAAGGGTACAGTCAGAATGCTAATTCTGCCCCATCCTGTGGACATGCATGCACACTGCACTTTTCAAACAATTTGTACACCCTCACCGAGGGTAGTTCCTGAGAGGAATGCCAGGTCACCTTTCAGATGTGCCTCTGGTTGCATCTCTCTGCCTCATCCAAAAGTATACTTCACTGGATTTCCATCGTTTCCTGGTTTATATTCCAGGTACCCCTGCCATATAAACGCTTGAGTGATCCTTCTCATGTGAAGCCATCAGACCTTTATATGGATGGTTGGCATCTCAGATCTCCACCACACCCTGTGGTTTGCAGTGAAGCCCACTATTCCATTCCTGTGGCTTATGCCCATCCAGGCAGGGGTTGGGGGTGAGGGTTGTTCGGGCAAGTCAGGGAAGGGTGTACATAGATCAGAGCAGCCTAGAGAGCAGGAGAGAGTAGTGTACTATAAACCAGTATGGGAAACTTGTCTCTTAGACTGAAACTGCTCTCACTGATATCACTGCTTCCTCTCTAGGACTACTGTCTCTAGTTTCCCAGTCACAGCCTCTGTCCTTCTACCTTTCATACATCTGCCACCACAGCTACACCCTCTGCTGCCATCACTTCTACTGCTATGGACAATGCTGCCCCTGCCATGGGACAACCAAGTGCCACTCTTACCCCTATGTGGCTAGCACTAACAAAGCTACTTCCCGGCTAACTGTGCCTGTCTTGGGCCTTCTTCACCTCCTCCCAGCAGCCTCCAGCAAGAAAACTCCACTCCAATGGCTTCACCCCACCCTACTTCCAGCAAGTCCCCTCTGTCTCCATCAGAGGAAGTGGGGCTATCCATTTTTGCCAACTTCCTAGGTCACAGGGAACCGGAAGCAGGCAGTCAAGTGGGGGAAGGTGGGAGGGAAAGAGAGGGAGGGTGTAGTGGGCCAAGGGAAAAATGAATGGGTCCTTGCATTCTATAATGATCAATTTGCTTACCTTGGGAAGGAGTGTGTCTCTACTCCAATCCCAGGTGAGGCAAGACTGAGTGTTAGAGAGAGATGGGACTCGGAGGGTGGAGAGTGTGTTCATGGAAGGAATCAGCTCTCCTTTCCTGTCTTGGTTTACACAGCACATTCATTCACTGGCCCTGTTTTCAGAAGGCATTCATGTGTATGCCAATTAATCCGTGGGCCCATCTAACACCCAGATAACATGGCGATGAGAGCACACAGAACTGCAAAAGCAAGCAGCGTACAAGAGACGCAGAGCCTTTAAAATGCCCTGTATTCACGGGATGATCAAGCAGGCCACTGATTGGCTGCCTCACAGAGGAGCAGCCCATTGTCTGGAAGGTCACTCAGGAAGCAATTAGGATGAAAAGCAAGAGGGAATGAAAATGAGCCTGAAGGCGGTTGCCATGGAGATGGAGAGGCAGAAAGGCATTTTAGGGGTGATGATGGACAGGCTTTAGAGTCTGATTGGGTGAAAGTGGGAAATGGGGAGAGGGTGGAATGTAGGTTGGTTCTGAAATTTCTAGGCTCCTGTCTCCCTGAATACCCGACTTGTTTTACGTCTTTCTTTCATTCGGTAATCTGAATGTGATTTGGAGCATATTCAGAAGTTACCCAGCCCAGGTCTTTGCTCACCGTTTCCTCTGTCTGACTCTTCTTTCCTCTCATCTCCGAGTACCTAAATTCCACCTGTCTGCTCACAGGCCTTTCTGTCCCTGAAGCTTGTGTTGGTCTGCCCCAAAGGGCAATGCATCAATATGTGCCTCCTCTGAGAAAGGAGTATTTAGGCAAAAAGCTATATATCTTTCTTATGTCATTCCCAACATACTATGTTGCACACGCCACTTTACTTCTCTAACCTTCCTTTTTTGTGTCTTGAAAGTGGGATTAGCCCGGCTGGCGTGGCTTAGTGTTTGAGTGTTGACATATCAAGGTTCAATTCCCAGTCAGGGCATATGCCTGGGTTGCAGGCTCGATCCCCAGTGTGGAGAGTGCAGGAGGTAGCTGATCAATGGTTCTCTCTCATCATTGGTGTTTCTCTCTCTCCCTCTCCCTTCCTCTCTGAAATCAATAAAAATATATTAAAAAATGAAGTAGGACTAATGAAAGTACTGGCCTCCTGGGATTGTGAGAATTAAATGAGATAATAAATGAAAAGCGCTTATCACACAGGAAGCACAGCCTTTGCCACTCAAGATGTTTTAGCGATGTATGGTGTTTAGTAAATGCATGTGGAAGGAATACCCGATGGTAAAGATTTTGCACATGTTTTTACCTGAACTGTTAAAAAGCAAGTGAATACTTTTTACAGTTTCGCTGGAAAGGATTAAACTTGCTTGTCAGGGCCTCAGACTAATCCTCCTGAGGGAAGGAGCCCTGTCTAGCTTCTTGATGTCTCCCAGGCCTTGGTAGAATTTATGGACTAAGTTCTATGCCTGGTGAACAAGTTATGGGTTGGGGCCCTGTGATGTTCAGAAAGCAGAATTGCCAGCTGAATTGTCCCCAATGAGGCCAAGTCCTCTGTAAAATGTGTAGAAGGGGAATGCCTGGTACAGGCATGAACTCAGACCTGGGAACATGAATTCTGGCTCAGCCTGTGTCACAGGATAATTTTTCTAGCGTCTGTGTCCTGTGATTTGTCCTCTGAAAAAAGAAAAGAAAAAAAGAAAGAAAGTAAAAGCTAATCTCTCCAGTCTTGTTTTCCAGACTTGTTGTGAGGGTTCTCTGGGAATTCAACAGCACGTACCAATGACCCTGGCTTAGAGCGGGTTCCTTTGAGGTCAGCTGCTCTTTGTTTGAGGCTTGTTTTATGTCTGCTGTTTGTGAATCTGTGTGCCTAGAGGACTGCAAAATTGCCTGCATTCTTTCAAACAGCTTCTTCATTCCGATGGGCTTTTATGAGAATGTAATGCAGCAAAAGAATTTTCTTCCCAAAGGTCACTTTCTAATTGAAAATGCTCTTTATACCCAGAGCTTACCAAGGCCTCCTGTTGGGGAAGCCTACCCATAATGCAACTGGAGGCAGTGCATTCTCTTTGTTGCCTTGCCTTCTGCCTACCAACCAGCTGACTGAGGATGAGGTGCCATTTTCCAGTTACTGCCTTCGTTTTAGTAAACCTTTACTCCAGTCCACAACAAAACAGGACATCCCCAAGTAGATCAGAGCCTGTCCTTAGGAGTGTAAAACTTGGGGCTGCAGCTTTCAACCCATTTCCTCAAAGGAGTATCAGCAAAGGGGTTTAAGTTGTGAGCTACTCTCAGTGTTCCCAAAAGCTTTACAGAAATCACATTCATGTTAGACAGGCCACAGAGATTTTTTTTTTTAATTTTTTAATTGATTTTTCACAGAGAGGAAGAGAGAAGGATAGAGAGTTAGAAATATCGAAGAGAGAGAATCATCGATCAGTTGCCTCTTGCACACCCCCCACTGAAGATGTGCCTGCAACCAAGGTACATGTCCTTGCCCAGAATCGAACCCGGGACCTTTCAGTCCGCAGGCAGACGCTCTATCCACTGAGCCAAACGGTCCCGGCAGCCACAGAGATTTTTAGTCTATAAACACCGTCTATTTAATACCCAGAATATCACGAGGCATGCTATTAACAGGAGGAAATAATAAAACCATGCCTTGGGACATTGGGACCACAGGGCTGTTTGAAATAAGTAGCACATGACAAAGCAAGGTCAACTAATTTATTCGAGCTTTAGAAGTACAAGTAGAGGAGGGAAACTAATGTAGTGGAAGGTTATGTGCATAAACTATCTCCAAACTAAAAAGTTTACAATATCTTCACGCTATCAATGAAGCTAGAGAAAGTGTTACTCTCTTGCCTAATATAGCACTGCTGGTGAAAAACACTTCAGATTTCTAAGCCCTGGCTTCTGCCATCACACACATCACAGTTGCTTCAATTAACAACATTTGATGGTACAAAGAAGCTTAACATGCAAGGCAGTGCTTTTGCTCCCCATGAGATAGGAGCAGAAGAGACACGAGAAAAGGAACAAATGTGAGAAAGAACAAGGCGGTGATGCTTCCTCGCCTTACCAGGTTTTTCATACTCAGCTCTGCCCCTTCTAAGCTGTGTCATGTCCAGCATGTCCCTTAACCTTTCTAAGCCTCAGTTTTGTCATCTGAAAAATGGGTATATCATAGTGGTGTTGTGAAGGTCAAATGGAAGTAGCTTGTGCACGATGGGATAGGCTGAAAAATTCTCTCCAGATCCCAAAGATGTTCATGTCCTATCCCCAGAATTCGTAAATGTGATTAATTTAAGGATCTTTAGATGGGGAGATTATCCTGGATTATCTGGGCAGTCCCAACGCAAACACAAGAGTCCTTTTAGGAGGGGGCAATAGAGTTCGAGTTAGTTAAAGATCTAAGAATGGAAACAAAGATCAAAGAGGAAAGAAGATTCATCACTCCTGGCCTTGTACATGCAGGAAGAGGCTATGAGCCACGGGATGTGGGGAATCTCTAGAAGCTGGAAAAAAGAGAATGGGTTCTTCCCTAAAACCTCCAGGATGAATGCAGACCTACATAAGTTTTAGAGTTCTGACCTCCTGAACTATAAAATAATAAATGTATTTGCTTTAAGCCACTAAATTTATGATAATTTGTTGCATCGGCAAAAAGAATCTAATGCACAAGGCATGTTTGTGACTCACTAATAAGGCATGCCTAATTGATAAGAGCCATGGCCTGGCTGGTGTGGCTCAGTGGTTGAGTGACTACCCATGAACCCAAAGGTTCCGCCATTTGATTTCCTGTCAGGGCACATGCCCGGGTTTCAGGCTCGATCTCCAGTAGGGGGCATGCAGGAGGTGACTGATTGCTGTCTCTCTCTATCCCCCTCCCTTCCTCTTTCTCTAAAATCAATGAAAACTTATTTTTTTTAAAAGAGCTATGATTATTGGTAAGATGAATTTCTATTAATGCCATCTTTTCAGTGCAAGTAGTGGGAACAATTGGGGTGGAATATGAGACTGGGCTGGGTACCTTGGCAGCAATTCTTGTGGGTGTTGATCCAATGTGTTCTTCTGAGAGGCTGTCTACCAGCTCACTTATCCAGGCACTGTCCTGTCTGTATACCCGGTTCCAAACATTGCTCTCACCATTGCCACAGCCACCACCTAGTGGTAAGTGTTAGGAATGGTATAGAGAGGGAAATGCAGGCATCCGTCAGCACTACCCCTGCTGCTGTATCCTAACCAATCATTTTTCAGATACTCTGTGGACCCTGTTCTAATTCCAATAAGCACCTCCCAGGGTGTAGAGCACTCTTGGGCCAGTACCCTATTTGCAACAACCTGTGCACAGATTGTGAGCCACAGCTTACTCAGACAAGTGAGTCTGACCCCATCTGCTGTCCTTCACTCAGGACTCCTTACTATTTCCAGTCTTCGATGATTCCTCTGAATCATTTCGCAGTGCACGTATGGATTTATTTTACAATTTTCAGGAATTAGGGTCTTGCCTGGAAGTCTTTAGCATGTGTACTTTTACTATCATGAAGCAAAAATCATGTGATTACTTTTGACGTTTGTTTACTGTGTTTTAGAAAATATATATTTTATTGATCTTTTTACAGAGAGGAAGAGAGAGGGATAGAAAGTTAGAAACATCCATGAGAGAGAAACATCCATCAGCTGCGTCCTGTACACTCTCTACTGGGGATGTGCCCACAACCAAGGTACATGCCTTGACCGGAATCGAACCTGGGACCCTTGAGTCCACAGGCCAATGCTCTATCCACTGAGCCAAACCAGTTAGGACAATTCTGCTTTAATTTTTATTACTTTCTCTCTTCTGCTGAATTTGGTCTTAGTTTGTTGTTGTTCTAGTTCCTTTAGGTATAAAGTTAGGTTGTTTATTTAAGATATTTCTAATTTCTTAATATATGCACTTATTGCAATAAACATTCCTCTCAGACCTGCTTTTGCTGAATTCTGTAAGTTTTTGATGTATTATATTTTCACACTTGATTGCCTCAAAAACTTTTCTATTTCCCTTTTAATTTATTTTGTGATCCCTTGGTTGTTCAGGAGTGTGTTGATTTCCATATAGTTGTGATTTTCCCAGTTTTACTCCTGTTATTTATAATATACCAAAAAAGGATGCTTGGCCTTTTCTATCTGACCTTTGTCACTTAGCATTTTTTATGAATTATCTGATTTAATCCTCACACTATACCTATGATATGAATATAATTATCACATTTTACAGTTAAGGAGTAGGAGACACAGAGAGATTAAATGACAGACTGCAGGTCAAATTGCTAATAAATCAGCAAACCCAGGATATCAATCCAGGTGTACTTTACACTATAAATCTTATTTTTACAAGTAAACTATAAAGCTCTCTGACATCTGGCATCCTGACTTTTTAAAAAGAAGAAAATACAAGAAAGCAAATAGTGGAAAGATGAAATTATGTTCAGGGACTAGTACAAGTATATTCCCTTGCTAAGAGGCTCAGCTACTTTTTACTGAGGACAAAATGTGTAGATAGTACAAAGAGAAAGTAGCTTGATGATGAGTAGGATTGCTAAGCAACAGTTTATGAAATCCAGGGAAACCATGGCAACGGAACACTGTGGTCCCAGCCATGAACTTACTTAACATTCAAGAGTAAAAAGGCACAGCTATTGGGAACATCTGGTAAAATAAATTAGGAGTGCTTTGGAAATATAAAGCGTCATCATTATTTTTGTTGCTATCACCGCTGCACATGAAGCAAATAACCCAAGCAATCAGTACATATCAAAAAATAACTGCTCTCAGATTTTTAGAATTAAAAATTGATTATCACATCTACAAACTAACCATCACATGCTCTGAATATTTTTATATATGAAAGGCATTGACATCTGCAAGTTTATTTTTATTTGCTTCTTACCTAATGATTTCCATAATTTTCTGAGTAAGTTTAATAACTAATTTTCTGGGGCAGGGAGCCTTAATCTTGGAACTATTGACATTTAAGTCAGGTAATTATTTTGTGCGTGGGTTGGGGAGCTATCCTGTGAATTACTGGATGTTAGCAGCTTCTATTCACTAGGTTTTATTATTTTTAAAAAATAAATCTTTATTGTTCAGATTATTACAATTGTTCCTCTTTTTTACACCCATAGCTCCCCTCCACTCGGTTCCCACACTACCCTCTGCCCTTACACCCCCCACTGTCTTCATCCATAGGTGTACGATTTTTGTCCAGTCTCTTCCCACACTCCTTCCCCGCACCCCCACCGAGAATTGTCAGTCCACTCCTTTTCTATGCCCCTGATTCTACTATATTCACCAGTTTATTCTGTTCATCAGATTTTTTATCCACTTGATTTTTAGATTCACTTGCTGATAGATATGTATTTGTTGTTCATAATTTTTATCTTTACCTTTTTCTTCTTCCTCCTCTTCTTAAAGAATACCTTTCAGCATTTCATATAATACTGGTTTGGTGGTGATGAACTCCTTTAGCTTTTTCTTATATGTGAAGTTCTTTATCTGACCTTCAATTCTGAATGATAGCTTTGCTGGGTAGAGTAATCTTGGTTGTAGGTTCTTGCTATTCATCACTTTGAATATTTCTTTCCACTCCCATCTGGCCTGAATAGTTTCTGTTGAGAAATCAGCTTACAATCATATGGGGGCTCCTTTGTAGGTAAGTATTTTTCTCTTGCTGTTTTTAATATTCTCTCTTTGTCTTTGCCCTTAGCATTTTAATTATGATGTGTCTTGGTGTGGTCCTCTTTGGATTCCTTTTGTTTGGGGTTTTATTCACTTCCTTATAAGTCTATTTCTTTCACCAGGTGGGGGAAGTTTTCTGACATTATTTCTTCAAATAGGTTTTTAGTATCTTGCTCTCTCTCTTCTTCTTGCACCCCCATAATTCGGATGTTGGTACACTTGAAGTTGTCTCAGAGGCTCCTTACACTATCTTCATATTTTTGGATTCTTTTTTCTTTTCTGGTTGGGTGTTTTTTGCTTCTTTGTATTTCAAATCTTTGACTTGATGCTTGCAATCCTCTTGTCTGCTGTTAGATCTCTGGATATTATTTTTTATTTCAGTGAGTGTATGCTTAATTTCTAGTTGATCCTTTCTCATATCCTCGAGGGTTGTACTAAATTTATCGGCCTTTTCTAGAAAATTCTTAAAAAACCTTAGAACCGTGGTTTAGAATTCTATATCCAGTGGTTTGCTTTCCTCCATTTCTTTCATTTGTGACCTGTTTCTTTTTCTCCGCATTTTGGCTGCTTCCCTGAGTTGATAGTGCACACAAAACCATGCTATCAGAGTCCCATGGTAATCTCTGCAAGAACCTCTGAGAGAAAGCCACCCTCGAGTTTTACCCACTGCCAGACAGTCCATTTTCTCCCCATATGAGTCTGAGTCCTCAGAGTCTCGTCTGGAACTGGAGTTCAGAACAGTTGGGAGCTTTTGTCTCCCTCCTGATTGAGAAAGCCAGCCACATACTCAGTTGCCACCCCTCTCTGCACATGCGTGCCTTCATACCTCTTCCTTCCGCAGCTCCTCTGAGTCTCAGTGTGCTTTTCTCTTTCCTTCTAGTTGTAGAATTTCCACTCAGCCAGCCTTCCTGTGGTTCTGGATGATGTCTGTTTTGTCTTTTAGTTGTAGTTTTGAAATTGTTGTACGAGGCAGCAGTTCAGGTGTTTACCTATGCCGCCACCTTGGTTTCTCTCTCTATTCACTATGTTTTAGAAATAACCTATACTCCCCAGGCATGACAATGGAAAAATGCCTGCAGATATTGCTGAATATTCCCTGTAGGAAGGGAGGTCCCCTCCACCTCTCACTGAAGACCTTTGTGCAAATCATTGTAGACCCAGGCAACACTTTGTCACCTCTGAATGACTCTCACTGAATTAGTTATATCAAGTCCACTGCTAAGAAAGTGTTGGCTTTACATGTGAGCTAGTGTCTGCAACATATACCCAGGAAAAGGATCCTCATACTTAACTTACAGGGTGAGGTCCCATTCTTTGAGGTGGTAAGGTGGACATTTCCTGGCAGGCCAGGAGCCATAGATTTGAGGGGATTTGAAGAGAGAAAATCCTCTAACATTTACAGGGGCTTCAAGTGAAATGTGGCAAAGTTAATTTCTTGGACTTGGTTTTCTATTTTTAGGGTAGAAGAATAAATAATAGAAGACATTTGTAAAGATCTAATTCAAGATTCATTATTGACAACTTCCTGGAAGATTTCATCAGTAGGGATTAGGAATTGCTCAATATTTTATTACTGTAGATTTGAAAAGCAAACTTACTGATGTCTATATTATTAAAAAAAAGTTATACTAGCTAAATGTAATTTACATATTACTTATGTAAATAATTATGCCAAATCAAATGAGCGCAGGGATTTTGTGAAATTATTTGTACCCACAGTGGAGGAGACCTTGAAAATTTATCCAAAATTTGAGTGTTCTTTTAGTGCAGTGTTGGGTATTATAGTATTGATTGACTTTCTATTGGCTGGGATCTTTTACAATTCTATAGAGGTAGAGATTACTTTGAAGAAAACTGGTGTAAATGAAAATAATTCTTGTCTGAGTGAAATATAAATTATTTCTATTTCAATGCAAGTGAAGTTTGTGTGGTATAGAGCAGCAGAGAGGCAATTAATTTACATCAGGTTGAAAAGATAACCCCAAATCCTATAGTTTATGGCTTTTTAGGCTGTTAACCATGTTTGTATCTACCGGTATTAAAAAATCCTTTTTAAGTATATATTTACATGAATATACACTGAGTGGCCAGATTATTATGCATTCAGAGGTCATAATAATCTGGCCACTCAGTGTATACATCCCTGTTTATCAATTCTTCTTCCAACCCATGTTAACACTTTATTGATTTCCACATTGGCTAATGGGTTCAATAAATAGTCAACATGTTCTAATTACTTAAAATTTCAAGTCCTTTAGTTTTATCTGTCCAGTAGGGTTCAAACTCTGCTTGATTTACTGGAAAATTATGTCTATATACACATTGGATTATTAGTCCTATTATAATGGTGACACAGTTTTCTTTCCCCAAAACTGGGTGCCAGAAACTGCATTAGTACTTGGGTTTAAGAGGCAAGCAAAACATACATGGTGCTAGAGAACATGGTAATGAAACTATCAATGATGGGGAGAGTGCTCATTAAAATAATTTTCTGTGGGCTCTGCTCTGTGCATAGCAGAAGAAACCCACCTTAGTCTGAGGGGCCAGAATAAGTCTCTCAAAGTAATATATGGCCTTAAAGATTTCTGGCTTGGTAAAAATTGATAGAGCAAAATTCACTATGTTAGGCTACACTAGAAGAGTGCACATTTTCAGAGCAGAGGGAAGATGAGTTCAGTGTGGATATGTTGAGTATTAGTTCCCTGTGAGACTAACAGTTGTCCAGAAAGCCTATAGCTTAGGAGAGAGGCCTGAGCTGACAATATGGATAGCGACTCATCAGCATATGGCTTTGTCAACAATTACTCCTGATGTGACTTTGGAGATGATCATTTACCCATATGTGGTTAAGTTTTCACATATGTAAAGAAGAATAATAAAAATTTGGAATAATTACAAATTTCTTCCTTTAGCATATGAGTATATTTACTATTTTCTGTAACCACAAAGGGCTGTTCTGGGGGGGAATCATACTCCCGCGCTAATGGAAAGAAAATGCCACATAAGGTACAAAATTGTAACTCTTCTTAAACCCACCATAGAACTTAACTTTCAAGGTGACTCACGCACTACCCTGAAATCTAAGGGGGAAAAGGCACTTCAAGGGAAGTCAAGATAAGAACGCTGACTCACCTAGGCCAGAGATAGGAAGAGTATTGGGACATCATACAAGTGGGTGAGAAGACTTCAGTTAACATTTTAACAAGTTGATAAGGGCCCAGTGAGGGCTAGCATGTGAGTATGGAACTCTTGAGAGTCACAGATACAAGGGGTCAGTGCATCTTCCTGCAAGTTCTTCTGAATGTACATTCACCGATTACTCATGAGAAAGATGGGGGAACTGGGAATTAGTAAACATTATTCGGCAAAGTTTCAGGATAGAGCATCAATATCTAAAAAAAAAAAAAAATGTACCTTTATATAACAGACCAAAGGAATATAAAATTTCAGAAAAAGGGACAATTTATGATAGCATCGAACATCTAGGAGTAAATTTAACAGTACACGAGCAAGGCTTCTTTTGTTACTGTTTGAAACTGTCAAACTTTATTGAGAGAACTTAAATAGTTCACTTTCCAAAATAAGGACAGCATGTATGGTGCATGGCTTCTGCTTGTCTTCATTTACAGGTAAGGTTGCCCTTCGCCTAGAATGTAAACATAACAGTTGGGAACATCACTTAGCAGAGTTTTATTCACATTATAGATATACAAAGGACACTACAGTTTGGGTTTTTTAAGTGGACTAAAACTAGAATTCTAAGGGTGATCCTTTGGCTTACATACACTTTTACCTCTGTAAAGACTTTGGAGGTAGACTTTAAGATCTAGTAATGATATTTTAAAACATACCACTCTTTCTAGCGGTATAGGACACAAAGACTTCAGAACAGATCAAATCAAAGAAGACTATTTAAAGTGAGATTTAAGTAGAAAGCAAAAATCCTGTAACTTGAGTAAAAATGCAAGTAAAGTGAACACCTAGCAAACAAAATGAAAAATGTTAAGTATAATTTTAGATGTTTTGACTTGAAATAACACTCTGGGTGTGTGTGTGTGTGGGGGGTGGGGAGGATAGGCAAAATAATAATGCCGTACTTGGAACTGCTTAGGTAAAGTAAATAGAAAAGCCAGTTCAATTGTTTTCTCTGTATTGTGGAAAAGTGCAAAAATGTTTCTTTGGGCTATTTCAGGCTTTATGTGTTTGTTTTAATTAGTATAATAATGTCCTTTTTTCCACTCATATTCCTGGATTAATTATAATTAATGCAGCTTTATTCAGTTAAAGGTGTTTTGGTTTACAAAATAAACTATATGGCCACATTACTTTTAAGCCATATTATTATGGGAACAACAAAATATGAAGGAAAATACTACCATTTCTTGAGATCTGGTAAAAAGAGGGCACGAGGGAGAGAGAGAGAGACAACATACATAAGGAATGATCTCACATGTAGATCATTATTTGCTTCTAAAAGATATGTGCTTTTGAGGGGTAACTTGGACAAATGTTCAAAGTCCACCCATAGTAGGTTTAATGTTTAGACATGCAGTTACCCCTGTGGTATGTTAAATAATTTGTTTTCTTAGCAAATTTCATCCATATTTTAAAAATGTTTAGAGTTCAAGAATGTATTAATTTTTAATGTATAATATACTTAACATGTGTGAGTATCTTGTACACATGAATGTATTTTAGCTGTATTCAATTGGTTTATGAACATGTTCTGAAAACAATATTTTAATGTAAATATTCTGATGGAATGAATCAGAAATGTAGAGTGAACAAATAGGAGATAATGCAGGATAATTTTTCTCCTAAATTCAAGTGCCTCCTTTAAATTCAGTAGCTGTGTAATTAAAAGTAAGCACTTTGGAAAACACAAGTGTAAGAAATACTTACTTTGCTTATTCAAAAAATACAGCACCTATACAGACTTTGAACTACAAATCTTATCAGCTGGGGTCTCAAGGACAAAAACTGGAGATATACGACCTTTGACATGATTAGAGGTGGTCATAATTTTTTATTGAAACAGTAGCTCATTAATACTGATGGTAGAGACTGGGAGTGTGCTCATCATATGCATCTTACTCATCCCCACATTGAACATCACTGACTATGTGTATTGGTCCCTACAATTCAAATGCAGAAACTAGAAACTAGACCGTTTCCTGACATTTTATTATTCAGTCATTTGAGGCTTCATTTGGGGGAGAATTTAAAATAAAATTATTATTTATAATCATAAAAATGAAAAAATTTGACAGAATCTAGGTCTCTATATGGAAAAACAAACATCAAGTAGAATGTTCACTTTCTTAGAAGTCATGAAACTTCATCTCAGATGTTATAATTTGACTCTGGCTATTGTTTGATGATTTATTATAAAAAACGCATGAGAAGCAGGTTATCATTGTATCCTATGCACTATATTCAACAGAACCAGAGAATGCAAAAATACAAATTGAAATTTATTATTAAATACCTGATTTCAACTTTATTTTTTTATTATTTTTATATATATTTTATTGATTTTTTGCAGAGAGGAAGAAAGAGGGATAGAGAGTTAGAAATATCGATGAGAGAGAATCATCGATCGGCTGCCTCTTGCACACCCCTTACTGAGGATGTGCCCGCAACCAAGGTACATGGCCTTGACCAGAATCGAACCTGGGACCTTTCAGTCCTCAGACCAACGCTCTACCACTGAGCCAAACAGGTTTCGGCAACTTTATTTTTTATAACAGCAAAATGAGGATTAGAAAGAGATTGTACAGTCATACAAATTATGTTATAGCTGGTATGCGAACCTACTTCCATGCTTCAACATGTTTCACACAAATTGATGTGTGTTACAAATGTACTATATATATACTTGTAAAAAGCAGACCTTAATAATAGTATCTGGAAATTATTAGCTGTTCATTAAAGGACTTAATATTAAACAATAAAAAAGTCTACATTTTATAATTCAACTAGAGGCCCAGTGCATGGGATTTGTGCACTGTTGAGGGCATGGCCTGGAGGGATCAGCCCACTGTGGGAGCACTGCTCATCCGGATCAGCCAAGTGGCACTCCCACAGCAGGAGTGCACTGACCACCAGGGGGCAGCTTCTGCATTGAGCGTCTGCCCTCTGGTGGTCAGTGCACATCATAGCGACTGGTCAACTGGTCTTTCTGCTGTTTGGTCACTGGGCTTTTATTATATAGGATAGGATAAGGATTTGACCAAATGTGTTTCTATCTCTCATAGTTTATAAGTCATGCATGTGGAATCAAAACTACCTTTCAAAGAATATGTGTAAATTAAAGTATCAGTAATGATACCTCTATAATAATAAAAATACAATATTGTGGAAAACAGAAACCTCTTAACTTTCATTCTGAATGGATCACATACCTGCTTCCGGCACTATAATAGGCTCCAAATGTGCTCCACGATGGCAGGGCCATCTCCACACTGATCCCTAGCGTCTTCCAGAATTGGTTCCTGTTGAACAGCCTCCAGGACAGGCTCTTACAAATAAAATGGTTATCAATTTAAGCACTATATATATATATATATATATATATATATATATATATATATATATATTTTCATCCTGTCAGTATTATAAAAAGAAAGCCTGTAGGCTCGTGTGTTGATAAATATAATACATTAGAACCCCAAAAGGGATTATTTCAGGACTCTGGTGTCAGAAAAAAAGAAAGCAAGGTTTTTCAAGTCATTACCCTTTTTCTTTCTCAGCACTGTCCTCAGACAATTTAGCTGCTCTTTCTGTACTTTTGTTATTGTATTTGTCACTATATTTTTCACATTAAATCAGTGATTTAAGCCTCTCTGACTAGATGGTGGGCTCAAGGCAGAATTTGTGTCTCTCACTAGCATTTAATTTTAGGAACAAAACCTATTGACTTTCTTAATCATAAAATGATTTAGCCATCATTTAAAAGCCACTTAAATAATAACACTAAACCAGATACCTGTATGCCAATACCTTGAACTATCCAGCTTTTGCCAAGCTACCACATAAAAATATCAATTAAAGTAAGCAATGATTACCATTCATTAAACTTTTTCTAGACTCAATCCTTATATAGACTTTATTCCCTTGAACTGAATCTATTCCTGTGCCAGTACTGAGCTATTTTACAGCACAAAAACTTCAATATTAAGCATCTGAAACAAAATGAGATTTTCTTATAGCAACATGGATAGTAGAACGAACATAAACTTTGGGGTGAAACATGAGTTCTGTCTCCACCATTCAAATGCTCTTTGGTAAGACACAATCAGCAAGCTTCAGTTTTCTCATTTATGAAGTAGGTTAACTGCACTTGGCTGTAGGCCTGCTTTAATTTTCCAGCCAAATTGTAGGAAATGTTTAATATCTTCTCTAATGCTATATTTCCTCCTTTTACTGGTGTGTCATAATGCATGATGCATGCATACAATTTCACACACACACACACACACACACACACACACAGGCAGTCTTCTTCCCTCTCTTTTCATCTTGAACCTCCAATTCTCTTGCATCTTCTGGCTCTTGACCAGGAATGATATCCTGATTCTCAATTGGTGGCCCTGCTTGTTCAACTTGCTCATCGCTTGGCTGCTGAGCCTAGGGAAATGTATGTGTCAATAATATAAATATACATAACACATAAATAATGTAGCCATAGTAAGTCTAGTGACATTTTCCAGTACTATCTATAATAATAAAAGTGTAATATGCGCATTAGACCGGACATCTGGATGACCCTCCAGATGAAGCCGGGGATACGAGGGCTGAGGCAAGCTGCTGCGGCTGCAAAGGCCAAGCCCCTTGCATGAATTTCATGCAAGGGCCTCTAGTTCTATATAATTATTAACGAAGTTGTTCTTCCCATGAGAGGCTACTCCAAGGAAAGTTATCAACAAGGACTTTAGAAGCTATTTTAATCTCCACTGGAATGGATGTGAACAATCTGTTGTTAAACATGAGAAAGGAGTTGTACAATTTCCAGGAATCATAACAACATCCATCTAGGCAACATGAGAATGTAATCCACCTGGATCAATGTTTCCTTCATGAGATTCAATTTTTTACTTGTTATCAGCATGGAAGACTTTCATCAGTGTATCTATACTAGCTCCAAAACATTTCCCCCCAAAATAGATATCTGCTAATAGAAAACACGAAACATCAAAGCACTTACAGCTATAGGCCCAACCAAGTGTGAAAACACTTGATCATCTCCTTCTTCTTTAGATTCGGGTGCTGATTTTACTTGCTCACTCATATTTTACCCTGAAATATTGAGATTTAGAAAATTCACTTAAGATGATAGCTATATATGTATTTTTTTTTTAATTTCAAAATACTTTCAAGGTAAGTCCCAGGCAAATGCTCATGCTTTCTATTAATGCCAAATAGGCCCTTGTTTATGTGAGCATCAATCATACAGCCTTACACATGTGGTGAAAATTGGAGGACTTTTCTGATGAAGTCTGATTTCACAATTAAACTCATGAATGAAGGAACTTGAGTAACTTATTTGGTCATACTCTTATTTACTGGGCACCTTCTCCCCACATCAATAAAGTTTTGTGGGAAAGTATAGACAGGCTCATTTCTTGACTTAATGTCTCTGTTTTCTCAAAAGTCTTTGCGATAGAGAGGGCTGTGCCCCTGTCTCCCTGGGGACTCTGCTGGGGGCGCTACACACCTCGGAAGGGGGCGCAGCTCCAGGCCTCAGCGGGGCGGTCCCTCAGCATGGCCGTGTCTAGGCCCTTCCTTCGCCGCCCGCCCTTCCCCCCCTTCTCTGCGCCCCAAGGAGGACCGTGGATTGTGTTCTGTGGGCCGTTCCAGGTCCCTCCATGGCCCAGACACCCCAAATACTGTCCCCCAAACCCTTTACCTGCCCCCTGCCCTGGTGGGCCCAGCCCCTCCTAGTCCGGGTCACGCCAGGACTTCCAGGGCCATGGCGGCCATGATGCCTGAGAGGACAGAGGCGCTGCCCTTAGATAATGGTGCTAGCATTTAGGCTCAGTCCTCTGTCACTTGGTGAGACAAATGCAACAAAAGCACAATTCACAAAAAGAAAAATGATATAGTCCCTGTTTGGAGGATGAAAAGACAAGTTCCAGGCTGTGAGGAAACATTTGCAAGCACCTATCTACAACGGACCCTTATTTCAAATATATAAAGGACCCTCAAAATAGTGAAAATACGAATGTACCTATTAGAAAAAGACACAAAGAAATTTCACAAAAGAGGACATATGGGTGCCTAACAAACACATGAAAATATATTCAACATCGAGGGAAATGCAAATTAACATAGTGCAGGATAGGATTAGAAGAAACTGAATGTGTCATAAACTGATGGTGGGTACATGAAAAGGAAGTCACTCGGGCAATTAGTTGGGCAGTTTCTTTTCTTCTTTTTAAAAAATATATTTTATTGATTTTTTTACAGAGAGGAAGGGAGAGGGATAGAAAGCTAGAAATATCAATGATGAGAGAAACATCGACCAGCTGCCTCCTGCACAACCCCTACTGGGAATGTGCCCACAAGCAGTGTACATACCCTTGACCAGGATTGAACCTGGGACCTTTCAGTCCGCAGATCGACACTCTATCCACTGAGCCAAACAGGTTTCAGCAGTTGGGCAGTTTCTTAAAAAATAAAAAAATAAAAAATAAGCCCTAGCTAGTTTGGCTCAGTGATTATAGCATCGGCTTGTGGACTAAAGGGTCCCAGGTTCGATTTCAGTCAAGGGGACATGCCTGGGTTGCTGGCTCAATCCAACGTGCAGGAGGCAGCCGATCAATCATTCCCTCTGATCATTGATATTTCTATTTCTCTCTTCCCCTCCCTTCCTCTCTGAAATCAATAAAAATATTTTGTGAAAAAAACTAAACGTACACTGAACTTATGACCCAACAATTATAGTCCTGAGCCTTTATCCCACATAAATGAAAACATATCCACACAAAGACTTGTATACCACCTTTCATAGCAGCTTTATTTATAATAGCTAAAATCTGAAAATCAAAATGTTCACTAACATATGTATGGCTAAAGAAACTGTGGTATATCCATATCATGGAATACTACTCAGCAATAAAAGGAAATGAACTTTTGATACATACAACAATTTATATGGACCTCAATAGCTATGCTGAGTAAAAAAATAATAATAATAAAAATTTTAAAAAATCCAATTCCAAAAGGTCACATACTGCATGATTGCTTTTTTTATTAAAAACTTTTAATGTTGACATTATTGCAGGCTTCCTCCCATTTACCCCTTTTACCCACCTCCTCCTCCTGCCTCCCGCTCTTTTGCATTCCTTTTTAAAAATATATATTTTATTGATTTTTTACAGAGAGGAAAGGAGAGGGATAGAGAGATAGAAACATCAATGAGAGAGAATCATTGATCAGCTGCCTCCTGCACACCCCTCACTGAGGATGTGCCTGCTACCAAGGTACATGCCCTTGCCCAGAATCGAACCCAGACCCTTCAGTCTGCAGGCCGTCACTCTATCCATTGAGCCAAACCAGTTTCGGCTTGCATTCCTTTTTATGTAACAATCTGAAAATGAAACAGTTCTAAAGATGGAGAGCAGTTTAGTGGTTATTTAGGGATGGTAGTAGGGAAGGCTGTAGGTGTAACAACAAAGAAGTGGCACAAGGAAGATCTTTGTGGTGATGGGAGAGTTTTGCCTCTTTTTAAAAAAAATATTTTTTATTGCTCTAACCCAGTGGTTGGCAAACTGCAGCATGGGCTCTTTGGCCCCTTGAGTGTGGCTCTTCCACAAAATACCATGGCCTGGGCGAGTCTATTTTGAAGAAGTGGCATTAGAAGAAGTTGAAGTTTAAAAAATTTGGCTCTCCAAAGAAATTTCAATCGTTGTACTGTTGACATTTGGCTCTGTGAACTAATGAGTTTGCCAACCACTGCCCTAACCGGTTTGGCTCAGTGGATAGAGCGTTGGCCTGCAGACTGAAGGGTCCCAGGTTCAATTCTGGTCAAGGGCATGTACCTTGGTTGTGGGCACATCCCCAGTAGGAGGTGTGCAGGAGGCAGTTGATCAATGTTTCTCTCTCTTCGATGTTTCTAACTCTCTATTCTTCTCCCTTTCTCTCTGAAAAATCAATAAAATATATTTTAAAATTATTAAAAATATTTTATTGATTCCAGAGAGGAAGGGAGAGGGAGAGAGAGGGAGAAACATCAATGATGAGAGAGAATCATCAACCTGCTGCCTCCTGCATGGCCCCTACTGGGAATTGAGCCTGCAACCCAGGCATGTGCCCTTGACTGAAATTGAACCCGGGACCCATCAGTCTGCAGGCCAATGCTCTATCCACTGAGCCAAACCAGCGAGGACAGAGTTTTGCCTCTTGATTGTAGTGGTGGTTATACAAAGTTACACATATGACAAAATCACATAGAATCACACACATGCTTTGTGCCAATGCCAATTTCCTGGTTTGGGGATGGTATGACATTCTGCAAGATAGAATTACCTTGGGGGATATATGAATAGTAAATATCTTGAGGGAGACAGAGTGAAGGGTACATAAGACCTACCTGCACTATCTTTGCAACTTCCCTGCGCATATATATGATTTTTTTAAATTAAAAAAAAACAGGACGCTCGTGCATGCGCATGCAAACACACACACACACACACACACACACACACACACACACACACCATCAGACCTAGTGCTTCTTCTGGGATTCAATCAACAAAATGTAATGACAGTATTTAAAAAAAATGAGCCAGAAATACTACACAGATGGCTTATAATTTATTGGCGACAAGGTAAGGGAAAAAAAGTTGAGACCCAAAGAGGAAAAATGATGTCTTTGCACTAAAGGAAGTATTGTGGAGAGTATGGAGACATTGCTATCTAGTTGCTCTTGCCATGGAGGAACCGCTCCCAGCATGCCCCAAGGTGGCCCTAAAATTACTAAAGGAAATATGGCTATGTTTCTGGAGCTGGGTTGACTCGCCGGCTGATAAGTCCTTGGCATAGACTGGATGCTGTTATTTGTTCTCTGTTCCCAAAAGTATTCCACCTGAGGGGTTGGCAATGTTGGCACGCACGACCTCATCTCTTCTGGTCTTTCTGCGCCTGAGGGTGAAAGTCTTAGATTTAAGCTGCCCATTCTCTTAGGAACCTCTGAAACAGCCTTTTGCTCTTTTGCTCTCTGTTTTTGTATCTCTCTTCTCATCCCTTTCCTGCTCTCTCCTGTCAGAGAGGGGGTGGGTGTTATCTGAGTTGAGCCTTAAGTTGTTGAGTTGCTGTATGAGCTTATCACAGGAGGTACTTGCTTCCTTCCCAGGGGAGATCCCAGAAGTGGTGCCCACACATTTCAGGCAGTAGTAGCATTCACACTTGAATCTGTTCTGTTCTGTATCACGTGTAGAAGAGGTTTTTGCTTTTCTGTCAGTTTGATAAGGTGCTGCGGACTTGAGATATCTCCATCTGGAGCGTTCTACTAACTTTTTCCCCCTTGTCTTCTGAGGCACCCTTGAACTTTCCCACTGCTGTTCTTCTTCCATCCTCTAAAAAGGTACATATATTAGAAACCCAAAGAGTATATTTAAAACATGCCTTGTCATATCATTCATAGAACACCTACTAACAAACACATATGCACACCTTTCAGAAAGAGTCCCTGATAAATTAAGCAACTGAAATCTATATTTCAAATTTATTTGATTGGTCGTTTCTTTTTTTAAATTTACATTTCTTTTTTTTAAAAAAATTTTTATTGCTTTCAGAGAGGGAGGGAAAAGGAGAGAGAAATTGAAACAACAATGAGGAGAGAGAATCATTGATCGGCTGGGTCTAGCTGGCAACCCGAGCAGGTGCCCTTGACTGGAATTGAACCCAGGAGCCTTCAGTCCACAGTCTGACGCTCTATCCACTGAGCCAAACCAACGAGGGTATTATTTGGTCATTTCTTTTGATAAATGCCAACATAAGGAAACAATCTAGTCTAAAATTTTGGAATAATGGCTTTAAGCCAACTTTCTCCCTCCTGGATTACACATGGCGCAAGAAACTGCAGAATCACATTTCTTCAAGTGGAGAGTAGAGATTACAGTTTCTTTCCTTTCTCTTCCTTCACCCCGAGTTGAACTGATCATCTGGTTCTTCTCTTTTGTTCTTTAGTTTAATGAGTTGCATGGATTATTTTTTGGTGTGATAAGAATACTTAATGTAAGACCTACCCTCTTAGCAAATTTTAAAAGTGTGCAGTATTGTTATCTATAGACATAGTTTCAAAGGTACAAATAAATATATATATTTTTTAAAAGAAGCCTCATTCTCTTCATAAATTTTGTGTAATGTAATAATGTAACAGACTTTGAGATTCTCAGGTTCTATAAAGAAATTTATCCCTGATCCTAGAAGGTAAGGTGTTAAGCACAGTGACATATTGCCACTTGTTTGGGGAGGAAGGACAGAAACAATGAAAGTTAAGTGACCTTAACTCCTCATGACCCCCATTTTCCTCAGCTACAGTCCCTCTCCCCAGATGGGAAAAAACTCCCGAAATTCCTAGAAATAAATATATGCTTAACTTGCCCACTACCTTGGATTTCCTGCACCATCGCATGCCCCTTTTTATAAGGCAAGTAAAAAACTTGAAAGGAGAGAAAGGAATCTAAAGAGTAAGTTATTGGCCACAGATCCAGTTTTGTATGTGATTTCTCATGTTTTATTCTCCCAACCTTTGACAACATTTCTCTCTAATCCAATCCAAAATATAATTGCTGAGTGTGTCGCATGACCTCCCTTGTGACAGGTGATACAGAGATATGTGACAGATAACAGTCATCATTTACTTTTTTAAAAATATATTTTATTTATTTATTTATTTATTTATTTATTTATTTATTTATTTATTTATTTTTACAGAGAGAAAGGGAGAGGGATAGAGAATTAGAAACATATTTGAGAGAGAAACATCGATCGGCTGCCTCCTGCACACCTCCCACTGGGGATGTACCCACAACCAAGGTACATGCCTTTGACCGGAATGGGACCTGGGACCCTTCAGTCTGCAGGCCGACGTTCTATCCACTGAGCCACACCAGTCAGGGCAAAGTCACCATTTATTAATTTAAGGATACTTTTGGATGCGGTACAGTGAGTTAGATGCTTTACATCCATCCTTCATTAATTCTATCCCAAAACCTTCAAAGTAGGTAAAGCTGTCATTTTGCAGGTGTGGAAACTGAGGCTTAATAACGGAATGACTTAAGTGTCAGGGCCAGCGCTGGAATTCATACGTGTTCCATATTACACCAAAGCCAATGTAAATGAAAATTGTGAATGTGGAAGTCAGATTGGGCTGAGAATGGAGGGGCACTGATGCTCGGGTCATCAGGTAGGGGGGGAACATTGCATTTCATGGTAAGAGCAGCAACAAAGACACAGAGATAGCCTGAAACATTCTCCATCAAGTAAGTGGTTACATTTGCAATCTCTCCGGGAGCAGAACTGAGAATGAATGCTCAACTGATCCTTCCAATATAAGGGGTTATGTATTTATACATTTATAACTAGAGGCCTGGTATATGAATTCATGCTCAGGTGGGATCCCTCCGGGTGGCCTGCAGGGATCAGCCAAAACCCGCAGCCCAACGCTGCCTTCTTCTCCTGCCTGCTGCTCCCTCCATCCGGCCCCACTGCACCTGCTGTGGGCCTGTGCCCACTCACTCCTGATCAGGAGAGGCTTGCGCTGCACCTCAGCTCGCCAGCCATCAGCGGTGAGCCCTGCATCTAGAGCCTATCCCAAGGGACTAGATAGGCCCCAGACTCTGACAGAAGGAAGGTTTTCATATACATTTCACTAATTTTCTTTCATCTCTGACACTTCTATCATAGAGAAAGGGCAAATAGCAATATTAAATTATTCCCTCTAATTAATCCCCTTTTAATGTGCACAAATTTCCTGCACCGAGCCACTAGTTGTATATATATTAGAGGCCTGATGCATGAAATCGCACATGGAGAGTGGTGGTTCCTCAGCCTCTTGCAATCAGGGACCACTTGGGGGATGTCCGACTGCCAGGTTAGGCTAACCACTTTGCCATCATGCCTGATCATCCCTAACCACACTACCTGCCAAGCTGATTGTCCCTAACCACTCTGCCCGCCTGCCTGCCTGATCACCCCTAACCACTCTGCCTCCCTTCCTGATCGTCTCTAACTACTCTGCCTGCTTCCCTGATCACCCCTAACCACTTACCAGCCTGCCAAATCGTCCTAACCACTCTGCCTGCCTGTCTGCTTACCTGATCATCCTTAATCACTTGCCTACCTGCCTGATCACCCCTAACCACTAGCCAGCCTGCCTGATTGACCTTAACCACTCTGCCTGTCTGCCTCATCATCCCTAACCATTAGCCTGCCTGCCTAACTTCCCTAACCACTCGCCTGCCTGATTGATCCCCCTAACCACTCTGCCTGCCTAATTGCCATTAATCACTCTATCTTTCTGCCAGATCATCTCTAACTACCTCTGCCTGCATGCCTGATCACTCCATACCACATCTGCCTGCCTGCCTAACCACTCCTAACTGCTCTGCCTGACTGCCTGATCATCGCTAATCACTGCCTACTTGCCTGATTGCCCCTAACCACTCTGCCTGCCTGCCTTCTTGATCATCCCTAACAACTCGCCTGCCTGCTTCATTGCCCCTAAATATTTGCCTGCCTGATTGATCCCACCAAACCATTCTGCCTGCCTGCCTGATTGCCCCTAACCACTCACCAGCCTTTTTGATTGCCCCTAACCATTCACCAGCCTGTTTGATCACCCCTAACCACTCACCAGCCTGCCTGACTTGCCCCTAACTGCTCACCTGTCTGCCTCACTGCTCCTAACCATTCTGTCTGCCTACCTGACCACCCCTAAGCACTCTGCTTGCCTGATCATCACCAACCACTCTGCTGCATGCCTGATTTCCCCTAACCACTCACATGCCTGTTTGATCGCCCCTAACCACTCTGCCTGCATGCCTGATCACCCCTAACCACTTCCCAGTCTGCCTGATTGCCCCTAACCACTCTGCCTACTTGCCTGATCCCCCCTAACAACTCTGCCTGCCTGATCGCCATTAACCAATCTTCCTTCATGCCTGATGCTCCTAACTGCTTCTGCCTGCATGCCTGATCGGCCCTAACCACCTCTGCCTGCCTGCCTGATGATCCCAAACCACTCTGCCTGCCTGCCTGATTGCCTTTAACCACTCACATGCCTAATTGATCACTCCTCAGCATTCTGAATGCCTGTCTGATCACCCCTTACCACTCTGCTTGCTTGCCTGATCTCCCCTAACTACTCGCCAGCCTGCCTGATTGCTGCTAACCACTCTGCATGCCGGCCTACCTCATTATCCCTAACCACTCGCCTGCCTACCTGATCTCCCCTAACAACTCTGCCTGCCTGCCTGATCACCCCTAACCACTCTGCCTGCCTGCCTTCCTGATCATCCCTAACAGATTGCCTGCCTGCTTGATTGCCCCTAAACATTTGCCTGCTTGATTGATCACCCCAAACCACTCTGCCTGCCTGCCTGATTGCCCCTAACCACTCACTAGCCTATTTGATCACCCCTAACCACTCACCAGCCTGCCTGATTGTCCCTAACTGCTCGCCTATCTGCCTCATTGCCCCTAACCAGTCTGTCTGCCTGCCTGACCATCCCTAAGCACTCTGCTTGACTGCCTGATCATTGCTAACCACTCTGCTGCACGCCTGATTTCCCCTAACCACACACATGCCTGATTGATCACCCCTAGCCATTCTGCTTGCCTGCCTGATCACCCCTAATCACTCCACCTGCCTACCTGATCACCCCTAACCACTCACCTGCCTGCCTGTTTGCCCCTAACTGCTCACCCGCCCATCTGATCACCACCAACCACTCTGTCTGCCTGTCTGATTGCCCCTAACCACCTCTGCCTGATTGCCCCTAACCACTTATCACCCCTAACTGCTCACCTCCCTGCCTGATCGCCTCTAACTCTGCCTGCCAGCCTGATCGCCCCTAACTGATCACCTGCATGCCTAATTGCCCCTAACCACTATGCTTACCTGCCTGATCATCCCTAACCACTAGCCTGCCTTCCTGGTTGCCCCTAACCACTCTCCTGCATGATTGATCATCCATAACAACTTTGCCTGCCTGATCAGCCCTAACCACTCACCTGCCTGCCTGATTGATCGCCCCAAGCCACTTGCCTTCCTGTCTGATCAGCCCTAACCACTCTGCCTGCCTGCCTGATTCCCCTAACCACCCTACCTGCCTGCCAATCAACCCTAACCATTCACCTGCCTGCCTGATCACATCTGTCTCTGCCTACTTGGCTGATAGCCCCAACAACTCTGCCTGCCTGATTGCCCCTAACCACTTTGCCTGCCTGCTCAATGGGCCATAACCACTTGCCAGCCTGCCTGATCCCTCTTTACCACTCTGCCTGACTGCTTGTTGCCTCTAACATCTTGCCTGCCTGATTGATCACCCTTAACCACTCTGCCTGCCTGAATTCCAATACTATTCTACCTTCCTGCCTGATCACCCTTAACCGCCTCTGCCTGTATGCCTGATTGCCCCTAACCACTCTGCATGCCTGCCTGATCACCCCTAACCACTCTGCCTGCTTGCCTCATTACCCCTAACCACTCACCAACCTGACTGATAGTCCCTAACCACTCTTATTGCCTGCCTGATCATCCCTAACCACTTGCCTGCCTGATTTATTGCCCCTTACCACTTGCCTGCCTCATTGCCCTGACCAAATCTGCCTGCCAGCCTGATTGCCCCTAACCACTCTGCATGCCTGCCTGATCGCCCCTAACCACTCTGCATACCTGCCTAATCACCCCTAACCACTCTGCCTGACTGTATGGTCACCCCTAACCACTCTGCATACCTGCCTGATCACCCCTAAGCACAGCTAGCTTGCCTGGTCGCCCTTGACCACCTTGCCTGCCTCGCTGCCTGATCATCCTTAACCACTCACATGCCTGATTGATCACCCCTAACCATTCTGCATGCCTGCCTCATTGCCCCTAACCACATGACTTGCCTGCCTGTTAGCCCCTATCCACTCTGCCTGCCTGATTGATTTATTGTCCCTAACCACTCTGCATTCCTGCCTGATCTCCCCTAACCACTCACCTACCTGCCTGATTGCCCCTAACAACTCGCTTGTCTGATTCTTCACATCTCACCACTCTGATTGCCTGATCACCCCTAACCATTGCATGCCTGATCACCCCAAACAGCCTCTGTGCTTGCCAGATCACCCATAACCACACACCTGCCTGCCTGATTGCCCCTAACAACTTGCCTGTCTAATTGATCACCCCTCATAACTTTGACTGCCTCCCTGATCGCCCCTAACCACTCTGCCTGCCTGATTTATTGTCTCTAACCACTCTACCCACCTGTCTGATCACTGCTAACCACTCACCTGTCTGCCTGATCACCCCTAAATTCTCACCTGCCTGCTTTATCACCCCTAACTGCTCACATATCTCCCTGATTGCCCTAACAGCTTGCCTGCCTGCTTGATCACCCCTAACTGCTCACCTGCCTACCTGATCACCTCTAACCACCTCTGACTCGGCCCCTGCTGCCACATCTTTTTCTGGAAGAATGTCCGGAAGGTCGTTCGGCTGTCTGGTCTATTTAGCATATTATGATTTTATTATTATAGATTCCTAGATATGAATATGTGGTGGTGGGAACTCAGCATTCAGGTGAAGGGGTTGATGCTTGGAAGAACAAGAGAGAACATTATAACAGAGAAAGAAGAGGCTGTTGGCAAGACCCTTTACCTCTCTGAATCTGATTGCTCTCTGTAAATGAGGCTAATAAGATCAACATTCCCAGGAATGTTGTGTATGTCTGATTAGCACAGAGCCTGTTCATTATAAATTTTTTACCTTTTATTTGTGTTTTTTAAAAGCTGAATGTTATTCTGTTATATGTAGGTTTCGATTTTATTGATCTGTTGACGAACAGTTAGGTTACTTGTACCATTTAAAAAAAAAAGCTATGCTTTAGATTTTATACAAATAATATATCCTTAATATCACACATCCAGTCAATATTCAAATTTCCCTAGTTCTTGCATATTTTCACAGTTTCTTTCCAGAATAAATGTTACTTGATTGTTGTGCCTACCCCACCATTATAGAGGTTTTAGGTATATTAACACTTTTCCTTTTAAATATGTTTAAAAAAAATAACCGAAGATGCATAAAGTGATTTATGATCAAAGATATTTACCCAAGCTTTTTTTAACAGTGGAAAATGGGAAACAAAGATCATGCCTACGGGTTTGGTTGGATAAATTAGCCTTCATATTTACAATGGTATGTTATGGCTTTAACCCTCTGAGTGTGCCTCCACTTTTCCAGGCAAACCTAGGAAGTGACATCTGACTCCTGTAGAAAAGGATTGAAAATAACTGTCTGTGTTATCTTGGACTCCCAAGACATCACACATGCTGTTCCACCCTTCTTGAAACTTCGCCATTATCACCACCCTCCCACAAACACATCTGACAAAACCCTAGTCATGCTTCAGATCTCAACTCACATGGTGCTTCCAATAGCCAGCTTTCCATGATCCTGTTAACTGTCATTCCCTACATCAGAGAAAGTATTTACCATTTGGTTGTAATTGCTTCCATAGTTAACTATCTCCCCTACTAAGTTACTATTTCCTATGCTTAGCACAGGGTTGTTTGCATGTTCTGGCACATATGCCAGGCACATGCCCACCTCACATGTTTGTGCTGCCTGTTCCCACTAGTCCTCCAGATACCCTTGCGCTTTGATCTCACACCGTCTTTAAGATCTGCTCAAATGTCACCTTCTCAGTGAGATATTTAAAACTATACAAACCGATCACCACTGCCAATCCCACTTCCCTGATCTATTCTTCCAATGGACTATATTGCTCCTACTGCATTGTAGCATTTTCTTTCTTTATATTCATCACTCTCTCTACAGCTAGGCAGTGTTTCTCAAACTTTTGACATATGTGTACCCCTTCTATAATTTTCATAGCGCTGAGTACCCCTCGTACTCATGAGAACATAGAATTAGGCGCAGCTAAGCCCGGAGCAGTGCATATCTCCATCAAATTCTGGTGCAACGCGTACCCCCACCAAACACTTCCCGTACCCCTGGGGGTACGCGTACCACACTTTGGGAAACACTGAGCTAGAGTATAAACACAACAAAGGTGGGCGCTTGCGTCTGCTTAGTTCACTAGTTCACCCTCAGCTCCTAGAACACTGCTGAGCACGCAGGTGATCTCAAGAAATATCTGTGGCTGGAATGAATGACGTGCCTAGTGCAGAGTAGGTGCTCAGTGAACGGCAGCCTTTATTATTGCTACTTCCCTGGTTCAGTGATGCTGGAGAGGACACAGTCAATGACAGCACAGTGCAAATTGCTGAACATGGAGGAAAGCACCATCCATCTAATTGCCCCAACCCAAGCCCTGGCAGTTGTTTTCAACTAAGTAGATGCTGCTCTCTTTCCCCAGACGAGGTGTCTTCCTTATTAGTCAGGCCATCCACCCTTTTCTACAGGAGCCAGATGCTACTTCCTAGTTTTGTCCAGCATGTAAAGGAACACTCAAATGGGAAGCAGGAGCTGGATTCCTTTAGAGCTTCCTCTACGACATCTCATAAAATCTCATGTTTACTTTACAAATGCTTCAAGTTCCCAGTCACCGATTGTTGTAAATATTAACAAGAGGCTTATTACCCCATGAAATATGAATGTTTTGTTGCAGTCTGATCCTTCCCTTTTGTTAAAGAACAATCGAGAAGAATTACGAGGTAGATCCTGTGTCCTTAGCCTGAGAAAATGATAAACCCCTCTCATCTGTCAATTTATGGGAGTTCAGGGTCAAAGCTGCTCCCATATTTTCTGGAGAGGGCAGGCCTCTTGAGATAAGCTCTTATTTTATGGGCTGGAGCAGAAACAGAAAAGGAACAATCGGCATTGTTAAAAGCAGAAGTCCTGACGTCATTGAATCCAACATCTCTCTAATTTTTTTCCTTAACACTGTGCCATCTACAGAATTTTGGCAAACAGCTACCTACCTGATGTAATCCTTTCATTTCAAAGACCAGGAAACAGAAAACAAAGGGAGGCAATATAGCCTGCCCCAAGTCACAAAAATAATGTATCTCAATGTGCATATAGTCATTAATATTCACACAGCGGCCCTAGCCAGTTTGGCTCAGTGGGTAGAGTGTTACCTGAGGACTGAAGGGGTCCCAGGTTCGATTCTGGTCAAGGGCATATACCTTGGTTGCAGATTTGAGCTCCAGCCCTGGTCAGGGTGTGTGCGGGAGGCAACTAGTCAATGTGTCTCTCACATTGATGTTTCTCTCAGTGTCTCTCTCTCCTTCCCTTCCACTCTGTCTAAAAAATAGAAAAATATCTTCGGAAGAAGATTAATAAAACATTATATATAATACAGTGACCCAAGAGAGGTTTTGAGAACAAATAAATCTAAATGTTAAAAATGGCAAATTCTCCCTGAATAAAGAAAAAAAAAGCCTCTATCAAACAGCTTCCCTAAATTACAAGGTACACTCCCGTGGGTCTGCTTTCCCTCCACGTCAGGCAAACAAACAAGGAATTTGTACCATGCCGTGCACTGCAATAAAATGTCAGATAACTGCTGACTCTGGTAATTCATCATTGAATTGAAGGCATTCCATCTGGGAAGATCAAAAATCTAATTCCGGTTTCTTTCAACAAGAATCGATCTAGGAGCTCATTACAGAAAGTAATTTTTATTAACACAATGACAACAACAACAACAAAAAAGAGTAACGACAAGGATTTTATTTCCAATCACTATGTTGAAAATGTCAACATTATAATAATAGCTATTAACCCCTTTGTACAGAGGATAAAAACAAAGCTCAACCAAGCATAGTGACAGAACTAAGGTTACAGAGCTCGTACATGACAGAACATTGATTTAAATCATGGTACGCCTGGCTCTAAAGCTTGTGAACTTTCCATCATGTTTCAAAGTGATAATATCAACTTTGCTGAGAAAATTGTACCGCAGAGAAAGGACAACTACTGGGGTGGGGTTAATAGGCAGATTGGAATGCTTGGCCAGTTTCCTATTCATCACGCTGTTTGAAAAATTAACAGCAATAACACATAAATTTTACCAGAGGGAACATGACGGAGGCTGGTTTTAAATTTCCTGAATGGACTAAAGTCTCATTCTGGCTCAGAAAAAAAAGATACTTAAAAGTAGTTTCTGCTTATTACACTTGATATCTTCGTCTCGCTAGAAGGCACGTTTGTAAAATATTTTATTTTGGTTGAGTGATTTTAGGTTTGTTATGAAAGACTATTTGGGTGTCACAAAATGTCTAAAAGATTGTATGTGGTTGTGAAATAGAATATTTAAAGAGTCATAAACTATGAAAAGGTAAAAATAAATGACACCTAAGTAAACATATTTCTTTTAATCTTTTTTTCTGTCTTTATGTGTGGCTGTGGGTATATGTATAATTTACACCACTGAGATGATGCTCTCTATATAGTTTTACATTCAGCACATTTATATAATTATTTATAGTTCTTCTAACTATAAATGTAATTATTTAGAACAGTGGTCGGCAAACTCATTAGTCAACAGAGCCAAATATCAACAGTACAACGATTGAAATTTCTTTTGAGAGCCAAAAACCAACTTCTGCTGATGGGCCACGAAGTTTCAATCATACTGTACATGTGCGCCTGCACGTGGTATTTTGTGGAAGAGCCACACTCAAGGGGCCAAAGAGCCGCATGTGGCTTGCAAGCCACAGTTTGCCAACGACTGATTTAGAACATAAGATAAACACACACACACACCCCAAAAAAAAACATACCAAAAAAAAAAAAAAAGAAAGAAAGAAAGAAAGGATTGTTTGGGTGGATCGGAGCCAGGCCTGTGGGCAGAAGATGGCAGGAAGTTGGCCAGTTGGCTGGCCCCATCAGGCTGATCAGTCTGATCAGGGCTGGACTGGCTGGGAGGGGGAGGGGGGCAGCCACAGGCGATTGTTTGACAAGCCCACCCCTGATTGGGGGGGGGGCTATTGGGGGCCACCAGCCTGGAGGAGGGGCTATGGTGGTTGACCAGCTGGCCCTGCCCCTGGTCAGAGTTGGGGGGGCATAGAGGGAGGGGCCAGCCAGGCAGTAGGGCTGCAGGAGGTTGGTCAGCCAGTCCCACCCTCTATTGGGGTAGGGAGAGGCAATCAGGGGTGGGGCCTGCCAGGGGGCGGGGCTGCAGGAGGTTGGTTAACCCTACTCTTTATTGTGATTGGGGGGTGAGCAGGGGCAGGGCTGGCCAATAGGGGGTGTGGCCAGCCTGGGGGAAGGGCTATGGGGGGGGGGGTATTTGGCCAGCCACCCTGCCCTCTCTTGGGGTGGTAGAGGCTGCTCAGGGGCCGGGCGGGGGAGGTTGGCCTCCGGCCCCACCCCAGATCAGGCTGGTTCACTAGCAGCAGTGGGTGTCATAGCAACTGGTCATTCCAGTCGTTATGGCTTCCAGTTGCTGGGTTTTTATATATATAGAATACTATGAAAACTACTAGAAATAAATACTGTGTTACTGCTGGCATATCCCATCATTAATTTTAATTGATATTATTGTTTACCTGAGAGAGGCAAGAGAATGCGTCGGAAAATCTCTTCAAATAACATATTGAGAAACTTTAAAGGAAAATCTGAAAAACTAAGAAAATGAAAATGATAAAATTATTTTGAACACTCTATTAGATGCTAATAAATGGAGAGAATTTGAGTCTGGTTAGATAAATGCTGAACAAGGTGGCTGTGGGTGACGAAAAGGTTATCATTATTAAAATACCTAAATATAAGGACTGAAACAAATAAACAAAAAATAGAAGAAAATGTAGGTACCAAGATTTTGGACCTTGGTCTTAGAGAGGATTTTATTAATTTGGCCTCAAAAGCAAGGGAAATAAAAGCAAAAATAAATTAATGGGACTATATCAAACTCAAAAGCTTCTGCAAAACAAAAGAAACCATCAACAAAACAAAAAGGCAAAAACAAACGATCTAATTTTGAAAAAAATGGGCAGAGCCTGAACAGATATTTATTCCTATAGACATATAATGTAAACTGGTACAGCCACTATGGGAAACAGTATGGAGAGTTATCAAAAAAATTAAAACTAGAGTTACTGTATGACCCAGCGATCTATCTTCTTTGCATCTATTTGAAAATTTTTAACATATTTATTTACAAAGATATATGTATCCCTATGTTCACTGCAGCACTATTCACAGTGGCCAAGAAGAATGGATCTTGAAAATATCATGTTAAGCGAGCTAAATCAGATGGAAAAAGCAAAAAACCATATAATTTTCACTCATGTGTAGAATATAAAACTGAAAGCAACGAACAAACAAAAACTCATTGATACAGACAGTAGTATGGTGGTTACCAGAGGGAAATACAGGTGGTGGGTAGAAAAGAGTGTCAAATATATGGTGATGGAAGGAGACTTGACTTTGGATGGTGAACACACAATTTTTCAGTGAGGTTTTTCAATGACCTCAATATGGAAAATGTAGGTGTCCATATTGAACTGATTTTACATCACTGCCTGACCAATTTATCACATACTTCACGGCTTCAAACAATATTAAGTTCCCAACTCACAGTTTTTGTGTGTCAGAAGTCCAAGGGCGGTTGGCTCTTTGCTTACAAGGCCAAAAATCAAGCCTTCCTGGAGGCTCAGAGAAAGAACCTAACCCTAACCCTAACCCTAACCCTAATATATTGAGCTTCCAGGCTCATTCAGGTTGTTAGTAGATATGGTTCCTTGCTGGATGTCAGCTTTCCAAGGGGCTGCCTGCATTCCTTCTCACACTTTCCATGTGGCTTTCTCCAGCAAGTCAAGTCCCTCTGTGACACTCTGAATCTCTCTGCCCTCCCCTTCTACTGCATCTCTTTGACTGACTTTTCGGGCCTCCCTCTTCTGCTTTTAAGGGCTCATGTTATTACAATGGGCCCACTTAGATAATCCAAGATCATCTGTTTGAAAGTCAACTGAATTACAGCTGCCAAGTATTTTCAACAATAGTGCCTAGATATGTATTTGGTTGAATAACCAGGGGAAGGGAATTTGTGAGAATATCTTTGGAATTTTGCCTACCACACGTTTATTTACTAAAATTATTATTATTAATCTATTTTTAGGGATGTTGGTGAATTTTGTGGCACTGTGCCAAGGAATGATCTCTGACACTGATTCAAGCTCATTTAGTTCCTGCCCTAGCTGGTTTGGCTCAATGGAGAGAGTGTCGGCCTGTGGACTGAAGGATTGTGGGTTCAATACTGGTCAAGACCATGTACCTCGATTGTAGGCTTGATCCCAGGCTCTGACTGGGGCACGTGTGGGAGGCAACCAATTGATGTGTCTCTCTCACATCAATGTTTCTCTCTCTGTCTCTCCCCCTCCCTTCCATTCTCTAAAAATCAGTGAAAAATATCCTCAGGTGAGGATTAACAAACTCAGTTAGTTCCTGAGCTCCATAGAAAGCCTAAAGATCCTATTTCTACAACCAGAAAAATAAAATATTCCACAGAGTTTTAAATGAGAAATATGAGATTGGAGGCAGGGCATCTGAGGAATACAATTGTTCACTTAGAAAGCCACAAGTATGGTTAGCAATAAAGAGTACATTCACATAAGGTATAGAGATACTAACTCTCACCGGGCCTTTTCAGGAGATCCTCTTTCTCTCTCTCACTGGATCACTTGTCTCGAAGTGCTGGCGCGTGGAGAAGATAGAAGTTCGACCGCTCGGAGCAGGCCTCTTGAGATTCTAGAGAAGCAGAGTCTTCCAGCAGCCAACCTGTAGGGAGTGTTGACTGGATGTGGCAAGTGATTCTTGAGAAAAAGCAGGACTTTCTGGAGGATTGGAGGTTTCCTTACAGGGATGGTTTACACAGGGGCCCAAATTTCCCCCCTTTGGCCTTAATGTTCAGGGGCTTAATGGTGATCAGCTTGTTGGTGTCACAACGGGTTAGAATTTTTTTCTTTCCATGTGAACTAAATCACTAACCCTGATTGAGACCCCCAAAACTAACACCCCATTTCATACCTCTAGCTGGACAGTGGCACCACTGAGCAGGCCCTCCTCCAGGCTTTAGCTGCTTGGGACACCTGATGACAAAATAAGAGTTTCCAAGGCACTAGAGATGATGTAACAATAGAGTGATTGGAAAATAGGTCATAAACCCCATACCTGTGGTGACGGGGGTGGGGGAAGGGGGGAGGGGGAGCTGTGGGGGAGAGGAGGGTGTGTCCAGGTAGGAGGAGGTGATGGATAGAAGGATTTAAAGGAGGCATAAATCTGTATGTGACTGACTAGTGTTATTTCTTTTAGCATACACAGTAAAGAATGCAATTTGTATTCATTTATTTACAAGTATTTGTAATGAGAATACATACACATGTTGAAAAAACTCAATGTAACTCGTATGCATATGCAAGCACACGCACAGGGATTCGTTCCCCTTTTTGCCTAGGCACTAGGAGAGAACTGACACTTGAACAGTCATTTAAAGGCTAAAAAAATGGCCCTGGTCAGTGTGGCTCAGTGGTTAGAATTTCAAAGATAACATTTAAAAAATGAAGCATTATTTGATACTAAATGTTCACCGCAGATGTGATTATTGCAAATGGTTGTCATTATCCTTATGTTTTAGATGATAAAATAGGCACTTTAAAAGAAAAAAACAAAAAATAAATAAAATTGAGGCACTTTAGGTTCTTAAGAGAGCTTAAATATGCTACACAAAGTTAACAAATGCAGTAAGTGTTGGAGCCTAGATTCAAGATGATCTTGGACCTTAACCACTATGCTGTGCTGCCATCCACTGATGAGTCCCAGATCCACATCTTCAGCTCAGTCTCTCTCCTTGATGACAGTCTTGAGTATCCAGTGACCTTCTGCACATCTTTATCTTATGGTCCCATAAACACCTGACACTCAACATGTACACCCCTAAATTGAGCCTTGGCAAATATGTGATTTCTCTGATGTCAGTAACTCTGTGAAAGATACCTTCATCTATCCAGCAGTTCCAGCCATCTCATACTCTTCCACTACTCTCACCACCCCTAACACATCCATCCAATCAATAACCAGGTCTTTAAAATAAAACTTTACCCCTCTCTACCCTCTTCCTACACCTGCCTAACTTCTAGTAACCTTAGATGAGTTTTTCTGGCTAAGCTCTCTCTTAGGGCCCACAGAATGGCCCTGTGATAGAGAGATGTCTTCTAAGATTGTAGCACTGCTTATTTTATTAACTACAGGCCTGGTGCACAATATTCGTGCATGGAGCGGGGAGGGGAGTCCTCAGCCTGGCTTGCACCCTCTCTAATCTGGGACCTCTCAGGGGATGTCCGACTGCCTGTTTGGCCCAATCCCACAGGGCCTCTAGTATAAGTATAGTAATGTTCACAGTTAAAAAATAAAAATTCCTCAAATGTTCATCAGCAAAAAAATGGATCATAATCTGTGGTATGTTGCAATAATAAAATAGAATATAGCAAAGAAAATAAATTAATCTACATCTAAAACCAGCAGTTGGACATCCCACTCACAATCTGAGACCGCTGGCTCCTAACCACTCGCCTTCCTGACTACCTGATCACCCCTAACTACCTCTGCCTGCATGGGGAAGGGGGTGTCCCTCAACCAGGCCTGCACCCTCTCCAATCTGGGACCCCTGAGGGATCAGGCCTAAACTGACAGCCAGACATCCCTCTTGCAATCTGGGACTGCTGGCTCCTAACTGCTCACCTGTCTGCCTGTCTGATTGCCCCTAACCCCTCTGCCTACATGCCTGATCAGCCCTACCTTGCCTCCCTGCTGGCCTGATCGCCCCTACTTGGCCTCCCTTCTGGCCTGATCACCCGTAGCTTGCCCCCTGCCAGTCTGATCACCCCTACCTTGTCCCTCTGCTGGCCTGATCACTCCTATCTTGCCCCCCTGCTGGCCTGATCACCCCTAACCACCTCTGCCTTGGCCCCCAGTCTGGCCTCCCTCTGTGGGATATGACCTGGCAGATCAGGGGAAGGCACCACCCCCATTACCTCACTGCTGCTGCCACTGTCGGCCTGAGCCTCAGCCCTTCGCAGCTGCCCACGGGTGCCTGAGCCTTAGCCCTCACAGCTATTGCAGCTTTGTTTGGATATCCAGAAGATGTCCACTCTAATTAGCATATTACCCTTTTATTAGTATAGATATGGTCTCTGTTATACTGACCTCCATAAAAGCAAGAGCCCTGAATTCCAAGAGACTTGCATATTACCTGGTACACCATTTTGAATAAATTATATCAGAGTTGAAGACCAGATGTTAGGGTGAGGATAGGTTAATTTCTTAATATTCCAATGAAGGTTACATCTGGATGAAAAGGCAAAAGGAAAGGATGTGAAACTTTTACTGAATGGAATGTGATGAGAACCCTTTATGTCTTTCCCCACTGGCCTAATAATGTATTCAGAATACACCCAGTAGAAACAGAGTCTGAAAGAACATGTAGTTTCTAGTAGACAGTTCCTTGGTCTTAATAAGAAACTCATGGGAAGAATCACCTCCACATTTTGCACTGCACATTATGGCTGTTGAGAACGTATACTGGAAATGTGCAATAAAGGAGAAAGAACAACAATATGGAAGTAGCATAGTCCCCACGTACATTTCTTTTTTTTCCCTTAATTTCTTTATTGATTAAGGTATCACATATTTGTCCTCAACCCCCCATTCCAATCCCCCACCTCCCTACTCATGCCCTCACCCCCCCTATTGTCCTTGACCATGGTTAGGCTCATATGTGTGCACATAAGTCCTTTGGTTGATCTCTCCCTTTTATCCCCACCCTCCCTTTGAGGTCCAACAGTCTGACCCATGGCTCATTATCTCTGGGTATAAATTCTGGTTAGGAAAGAATTCAGAGCCACGACTCAAACTATAAGAGAACATCCTATATAATAAAGAAGTAATATGCAAATTGACCCTCATGCCCTCACAAGATGGCTGCCTGCAACAAGGCCGGCAGGGGGGTTAATGAGGGACGACCAAAGGACTGAACAGCAGGCTGCATGGGGCGACCAGGCCAGCACGGGGCAGGGGTCAGTTGGGGGTAATTAGGTTGGCAGGGGGGCAGTGAAGGGCAACTAGGCTGCTGGGAGGCAGTTGAGGGCAACCAGGCCAGCAGGGGTTTCAGTTAGGGGTGATAAGGCTGGCACACAGAGGCAGTGAGAGCCGATCAGGCCAGCATGGGGGCCAGTTAGGGGTGACTAGGCAGGCAGGCAGACAGGTGAATGATTAGGACCCAGTGGTCCAGGATTGTGAGAGGGATGTCCGACTGCCAGTTTAGGACAGCAGTCAGGCATCCTCCAAGGTGTCCTGGATTGGAGAGAGTGCAGTCTGGGCTGAGGGACCCCCCCCCTCCCCCATGCACGAATTTCATGCAATGGGCCTCTAGTTTATTTAGAAAATCACAAATGTAGAAGAAATAATTCTTAGAAGAAATGGGCTTAGGAAATAAGTTATAGAGGCAAAGGAAGGGCCCTTGGAGCTTATGGGGAGAGGGAGGGGAATACCAGGCTGTACTCTCAGGAGAAAGAGAGTACTCTCCTCTGTTCTAAAAGTTTTTATGGTGGAGATTTTAGGGGAGGTCCTAGGGGAAGCTCTCAATATAATATTCAGCAGCTTTCCAAGTGTGTGCTAATTGACTCAGTGCCAGGGCTGGGGTCATTAGTCAATGCAGCTTGTCCTGAGTCAGCTGTGATATCCCTTGTCTGGTTTTGCTGCTTTTCCGGCTCTGGAGCTGGAATACAACTGAGGCCCAGATGTTATCTCTAGGAAGGAAAGGTCTGGAGGCATAAACTGAATGACCCGTGATTTGAAAGGTCAGGGGGTCTACATAGTATGACCAGTGATATGCTAAGTGAGGAAAGGTCACCCTAGGAACGAGATCCCAACATATAATTGTCTGTTGCTAGGCACTCAGAGCTTTCCACTCTAGTGTCCTTCTGTACCTGGCCCGACGTCCTTGCTCTGCTCATGTTTATCTAACTGCCTACCACAGTAGTGCTCAACAAATATTGATACATTCAAGTTATCACCCTGTTCTTATCTACTCTATACACACACATACCACAAATTCTACTCAAATCTGTTTTTCTTATTTCTATGAAAATCCTCCAGTCTTGGGAAAGCTTACAGACAGATATAAATCACCCCCTTTTACTCCCTTCTAAAACGTTAAAGGCAGTTCCCTTTAACTTATAACGTCTCTGTGGTGATGACAAGATTAAAACAACAGGGTCTGTATCAAAAAGCAGTTGCCACAGAGCAGAATCTATTTTATCATCAGAAGAATATTATCGCCAGTGGCAGACTACCTGTTTTAATACTCTATAAATCAAAAACATTAACAGATTTATTCAATTGTACGTGTGAAAATGTACAGATAAGAGGCTAAAAGTGTTTATACAATATTCAAATAGAACAACTGCTCTGAGCTGCCTGCAGCTGTCAAGAGAGTGCACTCTACATTTTTTACACTAGGGGCAGCAACATCTAAGAAATGGTTCGTTATTCCCATGACATTTCTAAGAGACTGTAATATTTGACCAAAACCAAATATATATTAATTAGAAATTGAAAGACTAATACTTTGGGACCAATTTTCTGGGATTTGAGGAGGACCTCTAGGGGAAGATGTTGATTGGTGTGGTATACACTTTTGTTGCTTTTAAAGCTAGATGAAATGATGCCTTTGCCTCTCAGCATGAGACACAGCATCAGATGGGAGAATAGCACACAGCAGGGTCTGGATTCAAAGTCATTCCATGGAGTGATTCTCAAATAAATTTCTAAAAAATCTTTCTGTTTATCTTTGTATTTATATAGTGCATGTAAAAGAATCATAAGGATGAATGAGTCTGCTTGTTTGGTTAAACCCCTCTTGCAGGTAACTCCATATTGTTTTCCTCAGTGGCTGCACCAGTCTGCATTCCCACCAACAGTGCACAAAAATCCCTTTTTTTTTTCACATCCTCGCCAACACTTGTTTGTTGATTTATTGATGGTAGCCATTCTGATCTTGTGGTTTTAATTTGCATTTCTCTGATGATGAGTGACATGGAGGATTTTTTCATGTCTACTGGCCATCAATATGTCCTTTTTGGAGAAGTGTCTATTCAGGTCCTTTGTCCATTTTTTAATTGGATTGTTTGTTTGGTGTTTTGTTTTGTTTTTTGGTTGTGTGTGTGTGTGTGTGTGTGTGTGTGTGTGTACGTGTGTGTGTGTGTTGAGTTTTATAAGTCCTTTAGAAATTTTGGATATTAACTCTTTATTAGGTGTATCAGTGGCAAATATGTTCTCCCATTCAGTGGGTTGTCTTTTCGTTTTGTTGATGGACCTGGAGAGTATTATACTAAGTGAAATAAGCAAGTCAGAGAAAGACAAGTACCATATGATTTCACTTATATGTGGAATCTAATGAACAAAATAAACCAACAAACAAAATAGAAACAGATACTCATAGATACAGAGAACAGATTGACAGCTGTCAGAGGGGAGGGGGAAGTGGAACTGGGTGAAAACTGTGAAGAGATTGAACAATAACAACAACAACAAAAAAAAAACCCTCATAGACACAGACAATAGTATGGTGATTACCAGCAGGAAAGGGAGTGGGGAAGTTGAAATAAGTAAAGGGGGGATAAATGGTGATGGAAGGAGACTTGACATGGTGAACATATAATACAATATACAGATGATCTATTACAGAATTGTACAACTGGAACATATATAATTTTATTAACCAATGTCACCCCAATAAATTTAGTAGAAAATGAAAAATACTCATCCTCCATAAGGTTGTGCATTTTGAATACCAATTTTGTTTTTATCTCACAAGCTGAGGAATCCAGTATATTCAGCTTCAGTTTCCTTGGCAACCAAATTGCTTCCTGTCTAGACTTCTGGTCGTGAGAGAAAGAGAAAAGGAAAAACAAAGAATGGGGGAGGGAAGCTAAAAAATGTTATACCTTATCTCCCTTGCCTTTCCATACCACAGCCTGATAATTCTCTACCACCTACCACAGTCTAATAATTCTCTGCCACTCTAGCCATTATCCACCAAAAATAAATTAAATCTGTGGATGATGTTGAGTGAGATTAATTCCACATGTAAAGTCCAAATTTCCTTGCTCCCATCTATGCATCTGGGGTAAAATCTAAGGTTTTCTTTCTTTAAAAAAATATATTTTTATTGATTTCAGAGAAGGAGAGAGGAGAGAGAGAGAGAGAGAGAGAGAGAGAGAGAGAGAGAGAGAGAATGATGATGATAATGATGATAATCATTGATTGGCTGCCTCCTGTATGCCCCACATTGGGGATCAAGCCCACAGTCCAGGCATGTGCCCTGATCAGTAATCGTATTCTAACCTCCTGGTTTATAGGTCAATGCTCAACCACTGAGCCACACCAGCTGGGTTCTGAGGTTTTCTTGACAAGAGACCCTAAACCAGGGGTCAGCAACCTTTAAGACATAAAGATCCACTTGGACCTGTTTTCGAAGGAAAAAAAAAAAACCTGGGAGCCGTAAAACCATTGCGACATTTAAAACAAATATAACACTGCATATATTGTTTCTTACCTTAATGCTATATACCGGATCGTGCAGAAAAAGGATTTTTTCACTTAACAAAAAGAGCCGCATGCGGCTCCGGAGCCGCAGGTTGCCGACACCTGCCCTAGACTAAGAACCCTTGACATCTTTATTTTTACTCCTTCTTGCCTCTCTTTCTGAAATATAGAATAGGATTTTTATTACTAATCATAGAAAACAGCTCTATATTTTTTTCTTCTCCCATTCCATTCCCTTATGTCTACTAAAATGAGTGAGGGAAGAGAAGAAATTTGACCCATGGAAGAGACAGGGGCCAGCACTACTCCTGGACTCCCTAAGTGGTAAGCTATTCCATAGCAGAGGTTCTCAGTTACTCCTATCAATGCCTCCACATTGTGTTATAAAGGAAGGCTTTTTGTTTGAGACCTGCCTAAATCTTCTCCAATCCAGCATTGTGTGCTCACTCTAAATCATCCTCATTGGCATCCATGCCACCATTCTTTTTTGTTTGTTTGTTTGTTTATGCAACTTTATTGAAGAAAAATAAATCAATTACTAACAGAGCTATTAGTTGGTCACTCATCCATTGACAACTTGCATCATTTATTCAGTGCTATATTAAACAGTGTTTTGGAAGATAGATTAACTAATAGTTCCAAGCCTCCTAACAATTTACATGAAAATTACAAAATGTTTGAGACCCTATTTTGGAATATAAAGGGTGTTTGACTTCCAATTTCCATTCTCTGTAGAACAAGAACAGGCCATTCCTTTATTGACATGCATAAAATACATCACATTTTCTGTTCTGCTGATGCTATAAATTCAATACCAATTCTCCAGCCACATCAGTTATGAGCATAAAGTATATCATGTAACCTCAGATCTCTAACAGTGGAAGGATGGATGCTGCTACAATAGAATAATGCTGTTTCCTTTGATGCGACAATTGAGCCTCCATTTCCCTCCCCCTCAGATGAATTCTTCAGAATGTTAGAGCAGTGAGGAATGGTTTTAGTCTTATAACCAAATTAGAGTGAAGACATTGGCCACATAATACACATGCTTCATTTTTAAAAAAAAAAAAAAATTCTGAATCTTGGGCAGCTGTTCTCTTGTAACTACTTTACAGTGTCTAAAAGCAGTTATTGTCCAAAGCTAGAAGAACTTAAGTCTTCTCCGATGAGCATGTGAATGAATGGAGGGAGGTAAACAAAAAATAAAATTAAAAAAGATCAGGTCTGATAGGGTAGCAGCTGGATAAGAAAATCAAAAAAGGAACAGTAATTTAAAGTTTATTCCAGCTATAATGCAGGTTATTCTGACTTTAAGGTAGCATCACATGGCATACTTCTGAGTTCATTCCCGAGATATTCTGTTGTACTTATCTCTGTCTGTTTTATAGATCCGTGCAATCTCTGGCACTAGGGGGTCATCTGGGTTTGGATCACATAGCAGTGAACAAACAGATAAAAGAACTTTAGAAATAGTTAATGCAGGAGACCATTGTGATCTTAGAATATCGAGACAAATGCTGCCATTACTGTTAATATTTTAATTTCTTTATTGATTAAGGTATCACATATTTGTCCTCAACCCCCCATTCTAATCCCCCACCCCCTCAGACTCATGCCCCCACTCCCCTATTGTCCTTGACCACTGGTTAGGCTCATATGTATGCACACAGGTCCTTTGGTTGATCTCTCCCTTTTATCCCTACCCTCCCTTTGAGGTCCAACAGTCTGACCCATGGCTCCTTATCTCTGGGTCTGTTCTTGTTCATCAGTCTATGTTGTTCACCATTTCCCCTAGATGAGCGAGATCATGTCCTACTGGAAATATACTTAAAAGAATAAAAAATGAGGCAAGCAATCATGGTTATGCTGAAAGGCATATGAATCAGTCTGTATGAGTTTCTTTCTGGGCCAACAGTTCTTTTGAGGCCCAATTTTAATGTCAAACAGTTCCTTATGTGTACATGTCAGCAATGATATATCAGTTCTGGATGGTGGGCAAAGGATGATAAATTCTTGTTGTAAATGCAACCTTAGGTGGTTTGAAGGGGTAGTCTTCAGGAAAATGAATTGTCAAAAAGAATACACCACCTTGATACGGGCTGTCATTAGGTCCCATAATTGTGGCTTGCCAATGAAACATATCATCCCTAACTGAACCTGCAGAACACTGTGCTGGAGGGTCACGGGCAGGGTGTGTGCTCAAAGGTCTGGCCAAAACTCTGGCTCTGCCAGACACAGGCGCTGAGGGGCCCGGGCCTCCCTCCAGCTGCGGCCTCAGCCTCCTCCCCCGCATGGAAGCTGGGTGCCTTCCCGGCCCTACGGGGTTCACACGCCCACGCCACCATTCTAATTCTCAATCTCTACTATGAATCCTCCCATAATAAACCATTTTGTGACCCTTAGCACACTTCAAAGGGGCTTCCTAGAAATCCAACTATCTGGGATAAACTTCAATGCTAGTAAACCTCAAATATATGCCCTTAGATTGGCTCTATCATCTTGGCCTCAAGATTCTCCCTTTCTGGATTCTAGTTTTTAGTTGCAACAGGGTGCAAAGATACATTCAAATCCTGTCTTTCTTGGCCTAAAAGACTCCTACCACTTATAGGGGTCTGGACATCAGGGCCTCCAAATTCTCTCCCATGCACCTCTATCCTTTCTTACCCTCAGTTTCCCCATTTCCAGACCCTATAGGGCTTCAGGGAACGGAAGATGCAGGATAAGGGTATCATTGCCAATATTTTCCCTGTAAAAAATAGAGCAATTTGCCCTAGGCAGTTTGGCTCAGTGGATAGTGCATTGGCCTAAGGACCAAAGGATCCTAGGTTCAATTCTGGTCAAGGGCAAGTACTTCATTTGCAGGCTTGATCCCTGTGTGGGAGACAACTAATTGGTGTGTCTCTCACATTGATGTGTCTCTGTCTGTCTCTTCCTCTCCTTTCTATTCTAAAAATCAATGGAAAAAATCCTCAAGTGAGAATTAATTTAAAAAGAAAAAAGAAGACAGAGCAATTTAAAGGAAGCAACCAAAATTTAAATTGTGAGGAAAGAGCTTGATGAGCTGAAGATATGTTTATAATGTTATCTCTATTCCAAGTGATCTGAGTGTTCCTACTGATATAAGTCCCAGTCCTAGCCTCCCTCTCAGAGGCCCAGTTGTAGGCTGGAGCTGAGACCCTATACTCCATTCCACAACAGCTACACCTTCACCCATATTCATTGATTTATAACAACAAAAAAACTTCTAAGTTATCTTAGGGTAAAGATGAAATTTTAAAAATGCAATTACATGATCATTTGAACTGGAATCAGTAAAAACATAAATTCAGAGTTAAAGGAACTATTCAAGTCTATCTTCAGGCTAATTTTCATCTTGAACTGTTTTTTTTTCTTCTTTTAAATAAGAGAAACTAAAAAAAAAAACACCCCACAACATCACTAAATCTTCAAAAAATTTTCAACAAGCAAGCATGAAGAAAGCAAAATAGACAGTAGATAAAATAACAATCTTTGGCATAGTAAATAAGAAATTTGTTAAAAATTTTAAAATGTTATCTGATAATCATGTGAAATACCACAAAAACAGAGTAGACTCAAATAAATAAAATCAGAAATGAAAGAGAAGTAACAACTGACACCTCAGAAATACAAAGGATAGCCCAGCTGTTCTGGCTCAGTGGTTGACCTATGAACCAAGAGGTCACGGTTCAATTCCCCTCAGAGCACATGCCAGGGTTGCTGGCTGAATCTCCAGTGTGGGGCGTGTAGAAGGCAGCCAATCAAAGATTCTCTCTCATCATTGCTGTTTCTATCTCTCCCTTCTTCTCTGGGATCAATAAAAATAAAAGAAATACAAAGGATTGTAAGAAAATACTATGAAATTGGACAAACTCAACAAAATGGATAAATTACTAGAAACATACAATCAATCTGAAAATGAATCGGGAAGAATTTAAAAAAAAACCTGAATAGACCAATTACAAATAATTAAATCAAAGCAGTAATAATGATAACAATAATAATAAAATTCCTAGGCAAAAAAAAAAGTCTTGGACCAGATGGCTTCACAGGTAAATTTTATCAAACATTCAAGGGAGAAGTAACCTATCCTTCTCAAACTATTTGAGAAAATTCAAGGGAAGGGATGACTTCCAAGCTCTATTTATGAGGCCAGCATTCTCCTAATTCCAAAACCAGATGGAGACAATACAAAGAAAGAAAACTCTGGGGCAATATACCTGATAAACAGATGCTAAAATCCTCAACAATATATTAGTAAACTGGATCCAGCAATACACTAAAAAGATCATACACCATGATCCAGTGGGATTTATTCCAGAGATGCAAGGTTAGTACAATATTAGCAAATCAATAAATGTGATATATCACATAAACAAAATGAAGGATAAAAATCATATAATCATATCAACAAATCCAGGAAAAGCATTTGATAAAATCAGAACCCATTTATTTTATATATATATATATATATATATATATATATATATATATATATATATATATAAAATTAAGGTATTATATGTGTACATATCCTACCAATCCCCGCCCCCCCAACCCATTTATGATAAAAACTCTCAGCAAAGTGGGAACAGAGGGATCATATCTCTACATAATAAAGGCCTTATATGATAAGCCAACAACCAATATCATATTCGATGGGCAAAAACTAAAAGTGTTTCTCTTAAGATCATGAACAAGACAGGATGCCAACTTTCACCATTCTTATTCAACATAGTATTGGAAGAAGTACTAGCCACAGCAATCAGATAAGATGAACAAATAAAAAGCATTCAAATGGAAAAGGAGGAAGTAAAACTGTCATTATTCACAGAAGGCATGATATTGTACATAGAAAACTGAAAACACTCCACCAAAAAAACTTCTAGATCTAATAAGTGAATTAAGCAAAGTAGCCAGATACAAAATATTCAGAAATTGGTGGCATTTTTATATACCAATAATGAACTATCAGAAAGAGAAATTAAGAAAACCATCCCACTTACTATCGCAACAAAAACATAAGGTACCTAGGAATAAATTTAACCAATGTGATAAAAGACCTGTCATAGGGAAGTTATGAGATACTGAAGAAAGAAATTGAGAAAGACACAATGAAGTGAAAGCATGGATAGGAAAAATTAGCATAATTAAAGGCAATTTGTAGAATAATTGCAATTTCTATTAAAATACTAATGACATATCTCACAGATCTAGAATAAATAATCCAAAAATGTATATGGAACCAAAAAAGACCCCAAATAGCCTCAGCAATCTTGAGAAAGAAGAACAAAGTTGGAGGTATTATACTACCTGATATCAAACTACACTACATACCATAGTAATAAAAACAGCATGGTATTGATACAAGTACAGGCATATAGATCAATGAAACAGAATAGATAGCACAGAAATAAACCCATGTTTTTACAGGCAATTAAATTTAACAAAGGAGGCTAGAACATACAATGGGGTAAAGATAGTCTCTTTAACAAATGGTGTTGGGAAAATAGGACAGATACATGCAAAAAAATAAAACTGGACCACCAACTTACACCATACACAAAAATAAACTCAAAATGGATTAAATACTTAAATATAAGTCACAAACCATAAAAATCCTACCAGAAAACATAGGCAGTATAATTTCAGACATTTCTCTTAGCAATATTTTTGCTGACATATCTCCCGAGGCAAGGCAAACAAAAGGAAAAGTAAATAAATGGGACTACATCTAACTAAAAAGCTTTTGCACAGCAAAAGAAACCATTAACAAAATAAAAAGGGTACCCACTAAATGGGAGGTCATATTTGCCAATGACATATCTGATAAGAAGTTAATTTCCAATGTATATAAAGAATTTATACTACTCAACACCAAGACAAACAACCCAATTAAAAATGGGCAATTGGCCAGTATAAACACTTCTCCAAAAAGGACATACAGGTGGCCAATAGACATATGAAAAAACCCTCAATGTCACTAGTCATCAGAGAGATAAAGATTAAAAGCACAATGAGGTACCACCTCACACCTGTCAGAATGGCTATCATCAACAAATCAACAAATGACAAGTGCTGGTGAGGATGCGGAGAAAAAGGAACCCTAGTGCACTGCTGGTGGGAATGCAGACTGGGGCAGCCACTATGGAAAACAGTATAGAGTTTCCTCAAAAAAATAAAAATCAAACTTCCTTTTTGATGCAATGATTTCACTTCTGGGAATATGGGTGAAGAAACCCAAAATACTAATTTGAAAGAATATATGCACCCTTATGTCCAATGTAGCATTATTTACAATAGCCAAGATCTGGAACAATCCAAATACCCATCAGTAGATGAGTAGATTAAAAAAAAAAGCTGTGCTCCATTTACACAATGGAATACTTCTCCACTGTAAAAATGAAGAGAACCTTACCTTTTGCGACGGCATGGATGGATCCGGATATTATTTTGCCAAGTGAAATAAGTCAATCAGAGAAAGATAAATGCCATATGATCTCACTTATATGTGGAATCTAACTAACAAACTGAGGAAAAAAATAAAAACAGAGGCATGGACAATGGAATAGACTGACAGCTGTCAGAGGGGAAGAGGATTGGGGAGCTGGTGAAAAAAAGGTGAAGGGATTAAACAAAAAAAAAGTGAAAGCTAACTGCCTGGGTTCATAGTTGGGGTATGTACTTACTAACTGGCTAATTATCAGTTAGTTACCTCTTCTTTCTTAGCCTGTTTCTTCATCTGTAACATGTGTATAATAATACCTATCTTGAAAGGTCCTTATGAGGATAAACTAAGTTAATACATGTAAAGCACTTAATCAAGGGTCTGGTGCATAATAAGCACTTAACATTGCTACTTCTTTGGACCAGGCACTGTGCTTAGTGTTTTCTGTACATGATGCTATTGAATTGTTATGTTCTGGTGTAACCGCCATCTTACAAAGGGCGCCTCAAAAAAGTCAAATTATGGAGTCGTTTATTAAAGGCTGGCAGCATACGAGGGAGCAGAAGCACCCCAGACCACGCAGCCCCGAACAGCTTGCCACTTCTGGCTTATATTGGCAGAATATCACAAAGGTATTACATACATCTTTGGGTCTGGAACAAGGAACCTGTTTCGCGATTTTACAGAAGTGAAACTGAGGAAGTTAGTTATCTATGAATCACTGAATCAACAGAAACACATTATCTGGGACAGACCACCTGGACAATTTAGAAGAATTGTGCAGTCCAGATTCTGGGATCACTGAGCCAACAGGAATGCACTATCTGTAGCTACAAAGGCAATTTGGGATAATTGAAGTGTCTTGGGTCCCAGGAATGTGCTTCGATGACCAGTGAGATCACAATCAATGGGATAGTCAAACCGCCATCAAGGGAGTATTCAATCATACATAAGTTCCGAAAATCAAAATAACTTTCTATTGCTTTAGCAAACAAATAAGTACAGAACCCAAACAGCAGCTTCTACCTGAGATGACTACTACCATGCTTCAGTTACAATGACCTAGATGTCACCTATGGAAGCTGACTGCTCCAGAGAGCCCTTCCTACTTGTGCTACAGTTGCTTTTGAGTTTTATTGCCCATCATTTTTTTATTTTTTAAAATGTCTAATTGTGAAGAAGATACACATATAGAAAGATGCACAAAGTGGTGTATTTCATGATATATATAACAAAGCAAAAAACTAGCAAACCCATAACCAAGTTGCAAGTTCACCTCATGCTCTGTCTCATAATTTCTACCCTTCCCTCTTCATCTTTTTATTTTTTATTTTTATTGATTAAGGTCCCCCACCCCCATCCCACTCATGCCCCCACCCCCCTATTGTCCTTGACCACTGATTAGGCTCATATGTGTGCATATAAGTCCTTTGGTTGATCTCTCCCTTTTATCCCCACACTCCCTTTGAGCTTTTATAGCTGAAGAAACTGAGGGTTAGAGAGGTAATTTTGCTCTGATTCCAAAGCCCAGCAAGTTCATTTTACTACATCAGAGGAAGAAGAGGAAGAATATAGAAAGGGGAGAGCCACTGCTCGGGGAGAGGGGAGAGAGAGGACTACACTGGGTTTTATCTCTAAGAAGGGCCTAAGATACCTTTGGGGCCAATGCAAGGCCAGGCCAGCAGAAGGCGGGGTGGGTGGAGCTGAGCCAAGGGGGAAGGGATAAATACCAGGTCCTGACCCACAGCATCCACCCAGTCGTTCGTTCGTCCTCAGTGCAGGGCAACAGGTAAGAGTGACCTTCAGCCTGCTGCCCTCTTTCTGGTCTGTCTGTCCACCTAAAGGCTGTACATGCTAACTCTCTGGCCTGGCTAGATCCAATTTTGTTTCTTAGAATCTGTCTCTGTCATTTCCTCTTCCCTTCCCCCCATGTATTTTCCTGCTTTTCCCTAGTTTAGCTTTTTTTTTTTTTTTTAATCTTTTCCCCCTCATTTCCTCTCCTTTGTTAGTTTTCAAGGTCACTCTTTTCAGTTCATCTCTCTCCGACACACTAGCTTTCTCTTATTTTCCCTTCTTGGTCTGAATGCTATCTGTGTTCTTCTCTCTCTCTCTCTCTCTCTCTCTCTCTCTCTCTCTCTCTCTCTCTCTCTCCATCTCTTCCTTCTATTCTGCTCAGTCTCTGTCTTTCTGTCTCTCTGTTCCTCTACTTCTCTCTCTCCGAGAAAGATGTCCCGATATTTCTTCCAGCAATTCTCCATTTCTCTCTCACTTTGACTCCTTCTCTCTGCTTAGCTGACAGCATAGATCTATGAGTCAGAGCCTAGGGGGACAGAAGGAGGAAGAGAAAACAGGACATGTAGAGATTATGGGATTAATGAATTGGAGAAAGATTTGAAGGACTTGAGAGATGGATAATTAGTAGAAATAAGGGGGAAAGGTGAAAGAGGAATGTTGTGTCACTGAAGGTCAATAGATTTGTTTTCTCACACTAATTCATTGTGAGACCCTCTGAAAATGGAGCTTAGCCTATGATTTCCACAGCTTCTTTTAATTTTGATTTTGTGGTCTTCTAAATTTTTCTGTTTTTAAGAATTCCTGATTTCTGCTTCCTGTTATCTAAAATTCTCTATGATTCTTTCATGATGGAGAGAGGATGCTAGGAAGGGAAGTAAAACCTGATGCTTTCAACTCCTGTAGTTGTGTCCACATCTACTCCAGACCTAACCTATTCTTACAAAGCAGGCCACAAAGGAGAAAGAAGAGGCAAGGAATGCTACAATTAGTGGTTTCTGGCTCTCTGCTGGGGTAGAGTTGTGGTTGGCTCTTCTGATATCAGGGATTACAGATTGGCTGCTGACCTGAGAGAAGATTTTAAGATACAGGGAAAACCTACTAGTAATGATCTGTCTAGTAATGGCCTGGAATTGCACTATTATGTCTTTGAATAAAAGCATTGTTTTAATAAGAGCCTTGACAAGGATTGCCACAGAGTGGGTGCATAACTTGTTAAGTGGTGTAATGAATGAATGAGTGAGTGAATGAATGTTCACCAGTGCCTGAAATTTTACTTAAATTAGAAATATGTTCCTTTGGTAAAGGCATTGGTCACATTTCAAATTCAACTATTCCAGAAAGGAGCCTGTTAGTACAGCAGAGGGATTGACCTCGGGAGTTGAGCTCTCAGACAAGAATATATGTAGTAATATTTAAATCACAGATCCACAGTGGTTAAGTTAGTAGGATCTGGAACCAGATTCCCCAAGTTTAAATATTGGTTCTTCTACTTAACTAACTCTGTGACCCAGACAGGTTACTTAATTCTTTTGAGCCTCAGTTCCATCATCTTTGAAATAAAGTTGTCGTTAATGTCTACCTTGCAGAGTTACAAGGATTAAATAAATTAATTCATATGAAGTATTTCCAACAGTTAGTACTTTGAGTGTTTGCCTATTAGAATCTGATGGATTCTATGAAGTTATCTAGTCCACTGTCTGTGGATAAACTGGGGCCCAGGGAGAGAAAGTACAGGACCCAAATTCACATAGTAAATTGTAACAGAATAAGGGCAAGAATTGGGGCTGAGACAAGAATCAATTTGTGAGACCTGGTCTGATAATACTCATGATATAACTCCCCTTGGCTATACCTTCACTTTCCCTCTATAGAAAATGTAAAAAGCAAAAATTATAGCTAACACTTTTTCAGTGTTTACTATGGAATAGGCACTCTTCTATATACTTTATATAGATTATCTTACTGAATCTTCACAACATCATTGTGAAGTAGATTGTCCTTGTTATTATCTACATTTTACAGATATAAGACACAGAGCAGAGATGTAACTTTGCTAAGGTCTCAGAGCTAGTGAGTGGTAGAGCCAGGATGCAAACCCAAATAGTCTGGCTCCAGAGGCTGTGCTTTTAATACCCCAAATCGCTAAAAGAGTTCTTTGATTCAATTTTACTCACTCCACTTTTCATGACGGGTTGTGGGATGGATTGTAAACAAAATCCAAAGTAAATAGACTGTACAGTTATGGGTCATAAAGATAGGAAGAGTGAGGCGGGACAAATTCCAGGAAAGGAGTAAGAGAACAGAGAAATCAGAACTTAAACTTGAAAGAACTTGGTAGTTCAATGAATTCCAAGAAGTAGTCTATATTTTTCTAGGTCCCTGAGAACAGCATAGCCAAAAAACCCTTAAAGATGATGAGTATATTGCACTTCTTCCATTTTTATACAAGGGGATGGGAGTAGGCTTTAATTCGCCACCATCCCAAAGCAGGACTTGACTTACTATTACATATCCCTCTGTTGTTGTCATTACTCTGTGTTGATATTGGAGAATGGCATTTTGAAGAGCCTGGAACCTAGCTATTTGTTTTGCATTCCTCTCCCTGGGTGTCCACCCTTCCTCACCACCAATAGCCAGAGTCAGCCCTAAGCCAGATGCTCAGACGTGATTCTAGAAAGGAGCTCCTCTTCTCTCCCACACCCTGGTCTCATCGGGGAGCGGTCATACCTCAGTGGCGATAAACTCTTGGAGCTTTATCTGGGGTCTGCAGGCTCAGCCTCAAGTGCTTTAGCCTTTGCAGGCAGGCAGGGAAAGGAAAACGCGTATCTCCAGATACAAAGTAGTCATTTGGCCCATTCATTACCTTCCCTTTGAGGAAGGCATAAATACCTTACATTTGACAGCTGATGAAAGCTGAGACCAAGAGGGGAAGTGACTTTTTAAGAATGTCCAATAGGGAGTTGGAGAGCTAGAATTGCAATAAGAAAAGCTACCATTTATTGAAAACTATGTGCTAGGCACTGTCTTAAAAGCTTAACATGATGCGTTTCATTTAGCCTAGGGGTGTCGAACTCAATCAGAGAAGGGGCCAAAATCTAAAATCCAGCCTAAATCGCGGGCCGAATGGTTTACTGAACAGTCATAAACTGACAATGTCATAAACTGACAGCGGAGTGCAGTGATGACAGCGCGGTGCGGGCCACATTGCAAGGCCTGGCGGGCTGGATTTGGCCCGCGGGCCTTGTGTTTGACACATGTGATTTAGCCCTTTAAACACACCTTGACATTTTTCAATTCCAAAGTCCACACACCCTACCCCACCTACTAATCTCTGCTCCTATGACAGGCTGTGGGAGTTAGAGGGACAATGCTCTGGAATGAAACAAGGGGGAGAGATTGCTTTGTGAATTAGGGAGCACATGCTTGCTTTGTGAGACCTGGAAGGGAAGGTGTTAACTCAGTAAGAGGTAAAGGATGTTGCCATATGAGAACAGGGCTATGTGCTCCTTCTGTTAACTTGTCCCTTTCAACATAAGACCCTATATCTAATAGCATCGAGGTGCTATTAGATTCTACTTAGCAGTTTTCCTGGTGTGCCAAGGCCTTAGTCTCTCCTATTGTCTTGTCCCATATCTTGTCTCTTGATCCTCTGATGCTGGATATCCAGTTTGCCCTTTTCTTTTTCTTTTTTTTTTTTAAAGATGTTTTATTTTATTTATTTATTTTATTGATTTTTTACAGAGAAGAAGGGAGAGAGATAGAGAGCTAGAAACATTGATGAGAGAGAAACATCAACCAGCTGCCTCCTGCACACCCCCTACCGGGGATGTGCCCTCAACCAATGTACATGCCCCTGACCGGAATCGAACCTGGGACCTTTCAGTCTGCAGACCAACGCTCTACCACTGAGCCAAACCGGTTTCGGCCCTTTTTCTTTTCATCTGTTCCTCCCTCTTGCTCTCCCTAGCTGTCTTTCTCTGTGTGTCTCTCAGCCCTTCCTCATACCAACCCCCAACCCACCTTAACCACCTCTCTGTCTCTATTGTTTTGTCTCTACTCCCTCTGTCACTCAGTCTCTGTCTCATCTCCCTCAACAAGGCTGAGCTCCTCCTTCCCAAACTCTTCTTAGTTGTTCTCTCCCATCCCCTCAATCTCTGACAGATTTTCTCCTTTATTTTTGTGCCTGACTCTCTGCCTCTGCTAAATTCTCTCCATTCCTACTCTCAGTTTTCTGAGTCTTTGTATATTCCTCCATGCTCCTTGATCTGTCCTCATTTCTCTCTCTCTCTTTTGTTGTTAACCCCCACCTGAGGATATTTTTCCATTGAATTTTAGAGAGTGAAAGGGAGAGGGAGAGACAGAGAAAAACGAAATACATTGATTGGTTGCCTTCTGCACACACCCCGACCAGTGCCGGGGAACCTGTAACTAAGGTACGTGCCCTTGACCAGAAATGAACCCTGGACCCTTCAGTCTGTGGACCTACGCTCTATCCACTGAGCCAAACTGGCTTGGGTTGTCCTCATTTCTCTTTTGTGTTCTTCTGTCTCTGCCTCTACCTCTGCTTTCTCACTCACTAATATTTCTCCTCCTTCTCCTCCTCCTCTTCCTCCTCTTCCTCCTCCTCCTCCTCCTCCTCCTCCTCCTCCTTCTCCTCTCTCTCTCTCTCTCTCTCTCTCTCTCTCTCTCTCTCTCTCTCTCTCTCTCTCTCCTCTCTTCTCTTCTCTTTTTCTGAGCTCAGTCTCTTTCCCTATTCTTCTGTATTTCCTATCATCCTCTTGTCCTCTGTTTTTCTGGAGCAGTCCTCTTGTTCTTATCTCTAACCTCCCTTTTCCGTCTGGCTTTTATCTTTTTCTCTCTTACAATTTCTGTGCTTCTAACTCCACTACCATGATGTACATTTGTTGTCTCTCATTTTCCTTCTTTTATCTTTCCTAATTTTTATATTCTCCTGACTCGTCCCCTACTCTCCTCTTTTCTCCATTTGATTCTCTGTTTACTCATTAGTTTACTCCCAAATTCAACAAATATTTATATGTACTTTTTTAAATGATCTTCTCTCTGTCCCCTTTCTCTCCTCTGTCTTAGCTTCCATCTCTTTCGTTCACCCATAGACTTGTTCCCCGGGCCCTTTGAGTCTTGCCTTCACCTCCTTCTCGATCTGTATTTTATCTTGTAAAATATAGAAGCAAGTCCAAGAACAGCAAAATACCATTCTTGGGGAACATGGTTTGTAGGGCCTAGGGCCTGCCATTTTGTCCTGTTCCCTGAACATACTTAATCTGGTACCTGTGGCAGAAAATCTCTGGGATGAGGCTCAGAAGCTCTGATCAATGGTATCTCTATGTATTATCAGCTGAATCTTCACTGGACTGAGGCCAATATTTTTAGAAAAATTTTGGTCTTTAGTTGTGATTCAAAGAGTTAGTGGATTATCCACTCCTATCCTGGCCACAGTCACACTTCAATGATACCTCTGCATCACAGAGGGGGTCAGTGGCAAAGTCTGAATCAGAATTCAGGCTTTCTGACCTCCAGTTAGGACTCTTTCCTTCACCTCTTTGCTAAACAGCCAGTTTCCTATTTCTTCCTCTCTGATGCCCTATTGGTACATTTAAACATTGGGGAAATTCTTACCCTGAAAGGACAATAAGGGCAAGCATTTGGGTAGGAAGCTAAAGACAAAGAATCAAATACAAGAAAGACCCTTGGCTTTTGGCGGGGCTTTTATGATGAAATCTCATCTCTTCCACATCTTCTGCAGGACTTCTGGCTCAAGATGGTGGCAGCAGTCATGTTGCTACAACGCTGTCCTGTGTTTGCCCGGGGTCCCTCGAGCCCCCTGGGCAAGCTGATTAAGACTCACCAGTTCCTTTTTGGTAATGGAGGCTGTCCCATCCTGACCACCCAAGGACCAACCTATTCTCAAATCCACCTGAAGGCAACCAAGGCTGGAGGAGGTAAGAAGAAGCTACTGGAAAATGGGGGAATGTCTGGGTCCTAGACACAAGATACACTGTGCTTCATCTACCTCCCAAGTCGTACAATTCATCATTGCCTAATGATTGGTAGGGTTTATATGAAAGGAGTTGAGGCAGAATGAGCTGGCCTAAAATGAGCTGGGATCTGACTTCTGCCAGCATCTCCAAAGAAACTCAGGCTCATGCCCCTCATACTCTACATACTACATACTCTAGTCACTCTGAATTACTTAAACTTGCCTAGATCAACTCTATTATCTGAAGTTTCTGTGCCTTCACTCCTCTTAAATGATCCTCTTCCACACCCTTTACCAGAGTATCTCATATTTCTCATGGGACACTTAAATTGGGCATCATCTTTTCTGTCAAGCCTGCCTAGACTTCCAGCCTGTCCAATTCCAATTCTGTGTCATGTGTCTTCTCTGTTCTAGACTTTCTAGGCTTTCTGAAGCCTCCCAGCACTATTTATAATGTGTCTTCAGTGGGTGCCATTCCTACCAGTTTAAGAGCTCTCATCACAGGAATCTAACACAGGAACCAGACTCATCCATCTCTGTGTCTCTACCATAGTGTGAGATGGCACTTTGGGTTATAGTAGGTTTCAGTAATAATTGCTAAATGGAACTTTTGGTTAAAAACGCACTGCCACTTACTTGCTTACCTTTGCATAGACTCTCCATCTTGGTCCAAGAGCCACTGTCCCTTCATGCTGTCAGAACTCCAGGATGGGAAGAGCAAGATTGTGCAGAAGGCGGCCCCAGAAGTTCAGGAGGATGTGAAGACTTTCAAGACAGGTTAGAGTCAAGTTCCATCTCATCAACCTCTAGTCCTAATACTTGAACTCACTTCACTATAATCCTGAACGAGGCTACTCCAAGGGCAGCTAATATACATCCCATTATGGGGAGTCCAGTCTTTCTAGGGGAACCATGGTAAGCAATAGCTTAGATTATGCACTGAAATGCACCCTCCTCAATACACACAAATGCACAGGTTCCTATAACTTTTAGCCATTAGTCTAAAATACCATTCTTGGGGAACATGGTCTGTAGAACCTATGGCTGCCATTCTGTCCTATTCCATGAATATACTTAATCTGGTATCTGTGGCCTCAAATTCCTTCTCTCTTTAGAGTTCTGCCTCTTCTCTTCCAAGTGGCTAAATGGATCCCAGCAGGCTGGGCTCCCACATATAAGCAATACCACACTGACAATCTGGATTTTCATGAAAGAATAAGTGTTGGAAACAGGTACATACTATCCAAGGTTATGGAGCCCCAGGTCAACCCAAATGGTTCAGATCACTCAAGATAATCACACTTGAGAGATGGTTGCATTGTTGACATCTTTCATAGGCCCTTTTGTGAGATCATTAAGGATAACCATTTCAAAATCAAATTTTAATGCCATTCAGAAAAGAAGAGTAAGATACACTGTGCTTCATCTACCTCCCACATGTAAGACCCAGGGTGGCTTGCCCCAGTTACCTCACCTAAGGGAAAGTTCTAGTGGAGAGAAATGGGATTCACATTATGGAAGGTTTCCTGACACAGGAGACTCCACTTGGGGAAATAAATAGGTGCTCACTTTGCAGAACATTTTTTTCTTTCTGCAGAGAGCTCACCTACTTCATAAACTTAAATTATCATATTTTTCTTTGACTTAAAAATGACTACACATGCTGTCTTTGCCTCCCTTCCCCCGCATCTTCATGGCCTATGTATTCCACACTCCCTTTCAGATCTATCCAGCTTATGGCTTCCACCTGCTTGAGGAATCTATTCTCTAGTCCCCAGGAACCAGAGCAAATTTCAGAGACAGTCTCATACCTGCTACAGAACTGCATGGCTAGTGAATTTGCTGAGGTGGAAATAAAAGGGGTAGCAATATGGAAGGAGTGCTGAAAGGGCTTCGAACACAGCAGTGGAAATGGCAAGCACTTTGAAATCAAAGGGAGTGTGAGTTTAAATTTTAATGCTGGCACTTGCTGGATCTGGATCAGTAGGATTTTAATACCTGCTTCAGTGGACATGTTTCTAGCTTGTTATGAAGCCTCATTAAATATCGTTTATTCCTATCATTTATTCTCCATCCTTCCCTCAGAAACACCCATCCTTCATAAAGCCTTTTCCCTCTTTTGTATTTGTTTATATTCATTTTCATAATGGAATTTGTTTTGCTATCCTAATATAAAAGGAATATGATTCACTGTAAAATATTTTCCAACAGATAGAGTAAAGTATAAAGAAAAAAGTTTAAAACCAGAGCTCCACAATGCACCATTATTTTTTGCTGTTTTCTTCCAGATATTCTTCTATGACTAAACACACACACACACACACACACACACACACCCCTCCTACCTTCTCCTCCACGTATGTTTTTATTAGGAATATGATCTTATTCTACCCAAAGTTTGTTATTTTGCTTTTTCACTTTACCATATGTCATGGGCATCATTCCATGTCTCTAAACATGGAGCTGCATAATAATTATTAAGGGCCAAGGCAGTCAGTATCCCAAGAGGCAGCCAGTATCACGTGGGATAGTCAATATCGCGAGAAGCAGCCAGTGTCGCCAGAGGCAGCCAGTATGCAAGAGGCAGTCAGTATTGTGAGAAGCAGCATCAGTGGCAGGACAGTCCCAGATAAGCATCTATTTCCGTGATAGGTAATAATACTGAGGGGGAAGCACACACAGAAAAAAGGTCAAAATTTGTTCTGTAGCATGAATGCATTATTATTGAGTTAATCAAGCACCTATATTTCAGGTTATTGTTTACACTTCGTTATGCAAATTATTTCAATGTATATTGTATGTTGATGTTCCATTCATATCAATGTACCCAGATATAATTTGTAGTATTATCTTAGACTTATGAATACGTATACTTGAAATAATTTATCTACTCTATTGGGTTGCTTCCAATTTTTCCTATTACAAACAGTGGTACAACAAACATCATTGAATGTATCTCTTCATACACATAGGTAAGTGTTTCTCTAGGATAGACACTAAGAGGTAGAAATCCTTGGGGTATAAGGGTATGTACATTTTCAGTATTAATAAATATTGCTTATTAGCCCTTCAAAGTGATGCACCCGTCATCACAGAAAATATTTACATTCTTACACCATCTCCAGCACTTGATATTATCAAACTTTTAAATCTTTATCAATTTGATAGTGGAAATATGTTTATGCAGTTTATTTTTCCCTGATGAAGCATCTTTTTCTACATTTATTGAATTCTCTGTCTATATTCTTTGCCTACTTTTCTACTAGACTAAACATTGTTCATAGTAATGTTTCAATGTATAAAAAGAAATTCTGGATATCGATAATTTTTGTCAAATGTGCTACAAAGTTTTTGAAGGTATGTCAGTCTGTGCATTTAATTAACTTTTTAATATATACTTTTATTGATTTCAGAGAAGAAGGAGAGGGAGAGAGAGATAGAAACATCAATGATGAGAATCATCTATTGGCTGCCTCTTGCACGCCCCCCACTGGGGATCAAGCCCACAACCTGTGCATGAACCCTGACTTAGAATCAAACATTGATCTCCTGGTTCATAGATGGATGCTCAATCACATGGGCACATTTTTAAAACTTTTGATACATATTTCTAAACATCCTTGCAGCAAAAATGTTATCAGTGTACACACACCTACATCATGAATTACCATTGGCAACAATCATGATTTCTATCTCATGTATAGAGATCTAGAGTTTAACAAGCCCTTTGGCATATGTTATTTCAATTTATTCTGAAAATATGATTGCCCCATTGTGTATTGGTAGTGGTCACTTACTGGTAGGCCACTTACTTGCTGTATGACCTTGATCAAGTTACCTAACCTCTCTGTGCCTTGGTTTCCTCATTTGTAAAATGAAGATACTATTAGAACTTTCCACATGGGGGTGTTGTGAGAAATAAATAAAATAATAGCTATAATGTTCATAAGGCAGAGCATTACAAATAATAGGCAGTCATTAAATATTTGCTATAATAATATAATCAAATAGTTATTATTATTATTACCACTACTACAATTACTTTACTCATCATAATATGTGCCAGGTATTAGTTTAGGTGTATTCTGTGTGTAATCAGATGATCCCAATTTTTCAAGAAGGTATTATTAGCCTCATTCTACACATGAAGTAATTGAAACTAAGAGAGAGAATTCATGACTTTCTCAAGGTCCCAAAAGTAGGAAGTGGCAAAGTAATTACTTGATGTAGATCTGTCAATACTCTTTCCACTGATACTGGAAGTAGTGATTCCAGTGAGGCTTCTACACTAACCACAGGGGAAGAAAGCCTGGGTGAATGTATGAATAAATTACTGATTGAATGAGTAAGCAAAAGAATGGTTGAATTAAGTAGTGGAGAGTTCATATGGTCCAGTAAGTTAATGACTGATCAAACAAATGAATAAATTTGAAGAAAACTAGAGAAGGCAAAATGAACTGTATATATAAAATACAGACTTGCCAGGAAGTGATTTTAAATGAATTCTTTTTTAAAAAAATATATTTTATTGATTTTTTACAGAGAGGAAGGGAGAGAGATAGAGAGCTAGAAACGTCGATGAGAGAGAAACATCGACCAGCTGCCTCTTGCACCCCCCCCCCCACTGGGGATGTGCCCGCAACCATTAAGTGAATTCTTTTCATCCCCATCTCTACTCCTGCAGGAAACCATGTCTTTGGTTATGACCAGTTTTTCAGGGACAAGATCATGGAGAAGAAGCGGGACCACACCTATCGTGTGTTCAAGACTGTGAACCGCTGGGCTGATGCTTATCCCTTTGCCCAACACTTCTCTGAAGCATCTGTGCCCTCAAAGGATGTGTCTGTCTGGTGCAGTAATGACTACCTGGGCATGAGCCGCCACCCTCGGGTCTTGCAAGCTACACAGTGAGTAGTAGGGTCTGGGCCATGAGCTGTGTGGACAATCCAGAGAAGAGCCAAAGCCACACATGGAAGGAAAAGGCAGAGCTGGAAGTCAAAACCTGGGTTCCACCCACCACCTCTGTTGTACAAGGACTTCCAGCATATTTAATCCTCAGATAGGAACTAAATCAGTCAACAAACCGTGTTTTGTAAACTCTTGAGTGTACAGTGGTATTGAGGAGAGGATGGAAGAACAAGCAAGCCCACTCTCCATGAGTTCTCATTCTGGCTGCAGAATGAGTATTGACAGAGATGGTGTATGACCTCTTCTAGAAGGTCTTCCAAGCTTCTCAAGCTCAACCTAGATTCTCCCTCCATACCTGAGTGCCTTCAGCCTGAGAAGGAGTTCCAAGTCTTTCCAGCATCCCCAACTTGCCCTAAGAGTACTTAGTCACTTAGGTCACAGGATCACTGTCATCATTGACCCCCATCAATGGGTGGAATACATGAGAAACCTACCCAGTTCCTCAGTGTCTGTCAAGGGTTTCTTCTCCTTGCCTCCCCTCTTTTTCCTGACTAGGGAGACCCTGCAGCGTCATGGAGTTGGAGCTGGTGGCACCCGCAACATCTCCGGTACCAGTAAGTTTCATGTGGAGCTAGAGCAGGAGCTGGCTGAGCTGCACCAGAAGGACTCGGCCCTGCTCTTCTCTTCCTGCTTTGTGGCCAATGACTCTACTCTCTTCACCTTGGCCAAGATCCTGCCAGGTAAGCCTAGGGCCTAAGCTTTATACAGCGTACAGTCTAACTGTTTTCATTACTCTTTCCCTCTGTTCTGAGTTCACTTGCTCACATTGCCCTTCCTTCTTACCCACCTCGCATATCCTCAATGCTGGATGACTACAGTCCTCCCCTTTCTTCTCTTTCATACATAGGCTGAAGATCACTACTAAGGAACACAGCCCAACTTCACAGAAGAGTAACACAATAAATTTGTCACCCCCAACTTAACTAGGCTCTTCACACTCATAAACAATACTTGTATGTCCCCCAAATCCAATTTTTAAAACTTTCTTCCCTCATCTAAAACCTATGACTACCTTCTCCTTCACTCTTAACCAATTACCTCACATTTTACATTACATGCATGCATGCACACACACACACACACACACACACACACACACACACACAAATCACCAGCACACACACACACACACACACACACACAAATCACCAGACAGGGATTCCTTTCACTTACAGCCACCAAACCTACAAATTTTTCTAATTGTTCATTGATTCTTTTTTCATTCTTCCCTTTTACAATTTGAAAGTGCATCTCTTCTTCTGCCTAAAGTCAATCCCTTCCCTTATACATGGGATCCCATCTGGATCCCTCCTTCCCACTCTCTAGTCAATAACATCCCACCTCCCTTCTCTCCCACTCTTTAGCTAAAAATATCCTCAGCTCATCTGGCTGTCATCCTTCCATCATAGCCCCAACCCTAGATGAATATAACTCTCCACCTTCTCTCTTAATCCTGGGCTTATATAATTGCTCAGGCGGGAGCCACTAAAAATGTATGGTTCCCAACTTCTATCAGCTTGTCTATGCTCTCTGGCAATCTTGTTTCCATGGCCAGTTCTCCAAGTCTCCAGGGTAGCTTTGCCAATTCCCATTCTCCTCAGCCCTCCCAGACTTACCCCTCACTCTCACCCACATGATTGAGCATCCTCACATGCCCTTTCCTCATTCCTTCTCTCCTATCACGGTGGAAAAGGTGCCTTTTTTCTTGTTGACAAATCTTGCTGCTGGTGCTCTCTGTCCCATTTCCCAGTACTTCCTCAGGAACTTCGATCTATAAGTTTCCTGTCCCCTGTATCTTCAGCCTCTTCCTTTCTTTAGTCATACTGAAGTCTTTTGCATCTTACAAAAACATTTCCCCTCATTATGCTCGAGCTATTGCCCCATCTCTCTTTTTATAACTGGCAAACTGCTTGAGAGAAGTCTTCATACTTGCTAGCTGCTTCCTCACTTCCTGCTGATTCTTTGGCACACTATAAACATCACCACTGCTTCTCTGAAAATTATTCTGAGGGCACAGATAACTAACTCCAACTAAATTCAATATCCTTGGAAATTTTTTCAGTGAACCCCCTCCTCAACCATTACAATTCAACTTTTTTCCATTTCCACTGCAACCATCTTAGCCTAGACCAATACAATTTATTTTTTAAAAATATATTTTTATTGATTTTAGAGAGGAAGAGAGAGATAAAAACATCAGTGATGAGAGGGCATCATTGATTGGCTGCCTCCTGTACGTTGGACTGAGCCCACAACCCAGGCATGTGCTTTTGACTAGAATCAAACCTGGGACCCTTGGGTCCGCAGATTGATGCTCTATCCACTGAGCCAAACCGGTTAAGGCCAATATAATTTATTGATTTCACATTTGCCCTCCTGCAATCTATTCTTCACATCAGGAAGAATGATATTTTTTAAAATGCATACATATTTTTGTTACTCCCCTGCCCCAAACCCTTCAATATTTCCTCATTGCCCTTAGGACTAATTCCAAATTCTTTTTTTTAAAATATTTTTTATTGATTTCAGAGAGGAAGGAAGAAGGAGAGATAAAAGCATCACTGTTGAGAGAGAATCATCAATTGACTGCCTCTTGCACACCTCACACTGGGTATCAAGCCCACAACTTGGGCATGTGCCCTGACCGGGAGTCAAACAGTGTCCTCCAGGTTCATAGGTTGATGTTCAAGCACTGATCACACCGGCTGGGTCCAATTCCAAATTCTTTATCATGGCTTCTAAAGCTCCAAATAATCTGGCCTCTACCTACCTCTTATGCCTCATCTTTTTATACCCCCTTTTTTTCATTCTTTTATTTGGCAATATATTCACACACATATATTAGTTATGTTTATTCACCCGTTTATTCAAAAAGTACTTATTTATCAACTACTGTGTACTTAGCCTTATATTGGGTATCAGAAAGAGATAGATAAAAATATGTGGTTCCTTATCAATTGTCGGGGAAATCTGACAAAAACTCGCCCCTGTGCACAAAGATGCACGTTCAAAAATGTTCACTGCAAAGTTGCTTCTAAGAGTGAAAATTTGGAAACTCTAAAATATCCACTGGTGTGGAAGTGGTGAAGTGGATTATGGTGCATCCATTACTCAGGATAGATGCAATTGTAAAAACGAGGTAGACTTGTATTTACTGATATGGATATCACCAAGCTATACAGGCCTATTGTCAAGTAAAAAGAAAGAAGTCACTGAACAATGGAAACTGTCCATTTAGATCACCACAGATGTAAGTGAAGATGCACAATTTGTAAACTGAGGCAAAGGTAATTTTCTGAAAGGACCATGTGGGAACGTAACAGTGTTTCCCTCTTGCACACAGGGAGTGAGGGTCCTCTCCGCTTTCCACTCTATTTCCATGTTGATAGAATTGTTTATAACTAGGGTGAATTTCCTTGTTCCCTGTGTAATGAAAAGAAAAATAATAAATGTTGCTTTAATTAAAAAAAAAAGATGTTGTTCCTGCTATTAAGTAGCTTCCAGTCTACTTGTCCTTCATGGTAGGTTCACCAGAAAGTCATGCAGGGTCTTCAGTGGGAGGAAAGGGTTGGCCCTCTGTCCCTGCCATATTGTTCCTGAGGATCAAGTAGGAATGCTGGGACAGAAACTTAAGAATTATGCATGTGGTTCCTCAGGGTGCGAGATTTACTCAGATGCAGGCAATCATGCTTCAATGATCCAAGGAATCCGCAACAGTGGAGCGGCCAAGTTTGTCTTCAGGCACAATGACCCTGACCACCTGGAGAAACTTCTGAAGAAGTCCAACCCCGAGACACCCAAAATCGTGGCCTTTGAGACTGTTCACTCCATGGATGGTATGTACATGTGTAAATGTATGTTTACTAACCTTGGTCTCACAGAAACCATGGTAATAATGATAACAGCTAACATTTACAGAGTGCTCATTACATGCCAAGCAAAACTATTAGCATTTTATGTATATTTAATGGACTGAATATTCACAATTTTATGGGGTAAGTGTAATGATTCTTTCTATTCATTTACATGAGGAAAGGGAGACACAAACTAATGAAGTAACTTGCTTAAGATCATACAACCAGTAAATGCCAAAAGATTGAGGCAGCTATTATAGTGATCTTATGGATTAAGAAATTAAAGTTCATAGGCAGCTTCCAATTTATCTTGATTCTAATATGATTCTAATTCCTTCATAAAAGGGCTCCCTCTGTGATAAATTATGTATAAATCGATGATATCAATGTCTGGTTTCTGTGATGGAAAATTTTACAAATTATTGCCTGAACATTGTCTTCAAGATTTAGGATGAAGCATTGGAGTCAAAACAGGTTTTGAAATCAGACAGATCTGGGTTCAAATTCTGGGAACTTACTGGCTCTGTGACCTTGGATAACTCTAACTCTCTGAGCCTAAGTTTCCCCCAAGGTAAAATATCTAGTTGTAAGAATTAGAGATAATGAAAGTTATCGTATTTATTATGATCTAAGTAGAAAAAATGACCTTTTCCCTCCTGTCTCTTCCTCCCCAATCTGAAACAATGCTCAAATCATTTAATTGCTGCCCCCTTTGAGCAGAAATCATGTATTTTAGACATCACCTTCTGGATTTATTGAAGGGAAGAGGCCCTCACTTCATTTCAATTTGTCGGTTTTCCAACTAAAACAAAGAAGAGTTCCTGATATAGTGAACATACATGCCATCAGCATCATGTAATGGTAATGCACAGGCCGTGAAACCAGACTATTTATTTTGAAAACTCAGCCTGACAAGTTACTTAACTTGAGCAAGTTTCTTAATTGCTGTGTCTCAGTTGCCTTATTTGAAATAATAGAGTAGCTGTGAGAATTAAATGAGTAGTCATATGCACAGAACTTATTGTGCCCATTCCCACATTTCTACAACTAGCAATAAAATAAAATCATCCTATGATTATATTCTTACTGCTGAGACTAATTTAGTTCATGATTTCTCTGGTGGAAACCATGTTAGGACCATCCTACTTCCTTACATTCCCAAGTGAATAGTTCTTTATAAATAAATTTTAAATTCTCACCCCGGGACATTTTTTTCTATTGCCTTTTAGAGAGAGTAGGAGGGAGAGATAGAAGGAGAGAGAAGAGAGAGAGAGAGAGAGAGAGAGAGAGAGAGAGAGAGAGAGAGAGAGAGAGAGAGAAACTGACATGAGAGACGTCGATTGGTTGCCCTCCAGCAAAAGCCCGGACCAGAGACGGGGATGAATCTGCAACTTGGTACATCCCTTGACCGGGAATTGAACCTGAGACCTTTTGGTCTGTGGGCCAATGCTCTGACCACTGAGCAAAAACAACCAGGGCTGGTTCCTTATTTTTTTATGGAAACTCTGCCTAAACTGTCTATCCTATGGCACAATTTCTCTCATTGAAATGATGCTTGAGCTATCATATTGCCCCATTTGTTTTGGGCTCCATCTCCTGTGGTTGTTCCCACCAGTTGCTCACATTCTTTAATCCTGGTCTGGAGTCCCTGTTTCCCCGTGAACAAGTTTCTTCTGTATTTCGATTTCTCTGCACCTGAGTAGTTTCCAGGGATGGTAAAGGTGTGGATTCTTGTGTATGCAGAGTCTGCATATGGGATTCATAGCCACTGGAAGCCTTACAAAAACTATAAGCATATAAGATGTCTAGAATAACATAGATAATCTGTATGGAAATGAAGAGGAACCTACAGATCACTTCAAATTCACCTTCAATTCAATAGATTGAGATTAAGCCTGTGGGGGGGGGTGCCCTCATATAACATTGACAGAGATGAGAAATACGCTGTCATGGAGACACAGGGAATACAGAGACAGAGGCACCAAAAACAACCACCACCACCACCACCACCACCACCACACACACACACACACACACACACACACACACACACACAGAAAGAAACACAATGCAAAAGTGAAGGAGAGAGGGAGAGAAGCAGAGACACAGAGAGGAAAGAATGGGAGGGGAGAGAGAAAAATATAGCAGAGCCATAAAAATAGAGATATAGAGACAAAGATGGAAATGTCACAAAAAGAGATAGTGACAGAAAGCCAGACAGATCAAAATAGGGAGAACCAGTGAAGGATAAATATATTGCCAGGGCTGCCAACAGCACCTGGCTGAGGAGATGAGTGATATCTGAAATCAGAATGACATTAACCTGGAGCAAAAGGTAACATTTTTTTCAATTTATTTAAACAAAGGTATCACAAAGGCAAGTGCCAATCCAAAATGGAAATACACAGATTGGGGGGAGGGGGGGCGCGGAAAGAAGCATAGAGAGACTAGAAAATGACATAAATAAGAGAACATCTATTGGCAAAATGAAGCAAAAATGGGAAGGAGATGCAAACCTTGATCATAGCCTAGAGAACACACACGGAGGGGAAGGAGACGCTCAGCCAGCATGGCTCAGTGTTTGAGCATTGACCTATGAACCAGGAGGTCACAGTGCGATTCCCATGCCCGGGTTGGGGCTAGATCCCTAGCTGGGGTGTGCAAGAGGTAGCTGGTCAATGATTCTCTCTCATCATTGAATCATTGATATTTATCTCTCCCTTTCCCTTCCTCTCTGAAATAAATTTTAAAATATATTTTTAAAGGGGGGAGGGGAGGGAGAAGGGGAGACGGAGAGAGAGGGAGAGGGAGAAAGAACACGCACCAGCTTGGGCAGGAGTGAGGGGAAGGCAGTCATTACACACACAGAGGTCTGAAATAGTCCTCAAGTAGTTGTGTCCCAGTTCCACACTGGAGATGGATTTGGGGAAGAATTATGATCTACCTCTATTCCTTGGCTTTGCTCAGGTGCCATCTGTCCCCTCGAGGAGTTGTGTGATGTGGCCCACCAGTATGGAGCTCTGACCTTTGTGGATGAGGTTCATGCTGTGGGACTGTATGGTTCCCACGGTGCTGGGATTGGGGAGCGTGATGGAATCATGCACAAGATTGACATCATTTCTGGAACTCTTGGTGAGTGAGTGCCTTGGACTCCCTGACATATAATCCAGAAAGGAGGCCCCTGTAAGATCCTTTTATCCCTCCCCAAAGTTGCAGAAGCTATTTGGGTAGAATTCACAGCCTAGACCATGGAACTCCTGAATTCCCTACTTCCACTCCCTCCTCACTATAGAGTTGCTAAAAAAAAAAAAAAAAAAAAAAAAAAAAAAAAAAAAAAAAAAAAAAAAATCTGGGTGTTGTGTTGGGTTTTTTTGTTTTGTTTTGTTTTGTTTTGTTTTGTTTTTTAGAAGACACCTGAGCTGGGTCAAATAGCCAAGTTCCCGTCAGTAAGTGGAGAGTTGTAGTTCTAATGTTCTTTCCCATCCCAGCTCCAAGCTTCATCTGAGCTCCACCTTTGGGCCTAAACAGCTCGAGATCCCCACCCACCTCCTGCCTATCTAGTCATTGCATATGGCAGGCCTTGAAAGTCCTATCTCCAAGCAGCAGAATTATTCACTCTTGCTGATAATGATTCTCCTGACACGGGCAGAAGAAATGAGCAGAGGTCTGGAAAGGGAGTCTGGAGCTCCAGCTTCTGCTGCACCTCCTTGTGTTAGCTGGGGTTGATCCTATTCTTTTGAGGAATGAAAATGGGGTCTGTGCATATCTTCCTCCTCCCTGTCTCCAGGCAAGGCCTTTGGCTGTGTGGGCGGCTACATCGCCGGCACCCGTGACTTGGTGGACATGGTGCGCTCCTATGCTGCCGGCTTCATCTTCACCACCTCACTGCCTCCCATGGTGCTCTCTGGGGCTCTGGAATCTGTGCGGCTCCTCAAGGGAGAGGAGGGCCAAGCACTGAGGCGGGCCCACCAGCGCAATGTCAAGCACATGCGCCAGCTACTCATGGACAGGGGCCTTCCTGTTATCCCCTGTCCCAGCCACATCATTCCCATCCGGGTGAGAGCCCCACGCTTCCCATCACCCTCTCCTCCTCTCTCTTCTGGGAGCCTTCCCACACCCAGCAAACTGACACCTGCTCCTGTCTCCTGTCATCAACTCTTTGCTTTCCTGTCAACCATTTTTGAAGTTATCAGTCATTCTGGATTAACCAGTCTTTTTTTTTTTTTTTTACTTACTTTCTTTGTTTTCTTTTTTTTTTTTTCATTAGCCATCCTTATCAGACTCTTCTGACCCTCACAATATTGAGTATCCATGACCTATGTATAATTCAGTGTTTTTCGGACTCTGCATAAAGACCATTAGTGGGCCATAACATCACCTTCATAGGTTATGATGAGAATCTTTCTTGAACATCCAGCCTCTTAAAGAGACCGCTTCTTAAGGAGCCTATAAACTATGCATGATTAAAATGCTTGTATTTTATTAAGGAATGGCCTTTGTCTTAACTCACCACATCTATGGTATGGTGACTATAAATATAAAAAAAAATAACAAAAAAAAAATAACAGCAAAGAACATGTACATCATATAGTAAGAGTTTCATTTTATGGGCAATTTGTTTCAGTTTTGCTATGACTATGTGCACATGCATATACATATGTGTATGTGTATAGCATGATCATGAAATATATTTCTTATTGAGAACTGAAGTCAGAAAATATAAAATCAAAAGCCATGGGATTAGCTGCTATCTTTATGTTTTTATTTGTCTTGTTTTATTTATTTATTTTTCTAGCAGCTATTTTGGATCCTCAACTATGTTTGAGTATTTACTGCCTTGAAAAATTAGCTGTGACTTCTTTATTACTATTGTTTATCATTGACAAAGTTATAGATGTCTCTCCTTTCTTCCTCTTTGCCCCCCTCCACCCAGCCCCTATCCCACCCCAGGCCTTTACCACACTATCATCTGTATCCATAGACTATACATATATGTATACATGTTCTTCTTTCTCAAATAACATCAATTTGTGTGTCGGTAAGTAGGGAGGCAGGAAAAGATACTTTTATGTGACTATTGAAATAGTCATTGCTCCTTGGACCAACCCAACATTCCCTTGAAATATTGCTTTTGTAAATAACTGTTGTTGTTTTTTAATGAACCCAGTGGCAGCATCCCAGATGGGGGGTGCTTAAGGGATTTTCCTTCTTATCAAGAACCACCCAAATTAGCATACTAGCTAAGTAAAACCTGTGTGCTTGGTCTGCACACAGTTTCAAGACAAGGTTCCTAGCCCCACCTCCAAACTCACTCCTTAAAATTCAATTGGTGCCTCTGAGTAACTCCTTGATAGAGATATTCTAGAGCTGCCACTGATTAAGGCCTTTATGAAAAAAAAAGTTTAGAAATTCAGTGTTGTTCCTTCATCTGGTTCCCTCCACCTGCGATAGCGGGGCGAGGGTGACAGATATTGACAGGCTTTTCTCCTGAGCCCAGGTGGGTGATGCCGCACTGAACAGCAAGATCTGTGATCTCCTGCTCTCCAAACACAGCATCTATGTGCAGGCCATCAACTACCCGACTGTCCCCCGGGGGGAGGAGCTGCTGCGCCTGGCACCCTCCCCCCATCACAGCCCTCAGATGATGGAAGACTTTGTGGGTAAGTCTTCAACATGGTTGCCTGTAGCACTCTCCCTCCTTTCAGCCCCAGGATCTGAAGAAGTTGAGTGAATGGATGCCATTCATTTTAAAAAGCCATTTCTGAAACATCTATTGTGTGCCAGACTCTACACGAGGGCCATACATGGATTTTTAAAAAGTCCCTAGACTTGTAGGGCTCCAGTTTGCTTGAGGAGGCCATAGCAGATACAATGACTTCAAATTGTGAAAGTTCAACAAAGTCAGTACATATGGAAGGTGTGTGTGCAGAAAGGAGAGCCCTGGCCCAACATATGGGATTCAAGACAGGCTTCCTAGTGGAGATGACACCTGAACTGATTCTTTCAAGGTGAATGGTCTTGAACCAAGAGAATAAAGAGGGTGTGGAGGGGTATTCCTAGCAGAGGGAAGAACATAAAGGGAAGGAAGAGAGGATAAAAAGCAGCCTTGGATATATCAAGAATAAGCAGGTGCCCAACCAGTGTTGCTAAGTGGTTGGGTGTCGACCTCTGAACCAGGTCACAGTTCAATTCCCGGTCAGAGCACATGCCTAGGTTGCGGGCTTGATCCTCAATGGGGGCCATGAAGGAGGCAGCCAATCAATGATTCTCTCTCATCATGGATGTTTCTATCTCTCCCTCTCCCTTCCTCTCTGAAATCAATTTTAAAATATTTTTTAAAAAGAATAAGCAGGTGTTAGAGGAATGCAGGATAGTAGGAATGGTGTGGGGGAGAGGAGAGGAGTGTCAAAAAGACAATACAAAATAAGGACTGGAAAAAAAAAAAAGGACTGGATTGAAAGATTTATAGTGCTAACTGAATCGCTTGGTTTTTATCCTGAAAGATGCCAGCTTAGTTAATTCATCTAAAGTTTATTGTATTCCTGTAGGGTACAGTTTTTAGCAATCCTAGCGCAGACACAAGGATTGACATTGGAGATATTGAAAGGCAACTGAAGATACAAGCCTAGAATTCGGGAGGGTGGTCTGGGATGGGAAGGAAAATTTGAGAATCATTAAATCCATGAGACTGTATGAGATCACTGAAGGAATGATAATTTAAAAGGCCATGAACAGCCCTAGCCAGTTTGGCTCAGTAGATAGAGCATTGGCCTGTGGACTGAAGAGTCGTGGATGAGATTCTGGTCAAGGGCATGTACCTCAGTTGCAGGCTTAATCCCCAGCCCTGGTTGGGTGGCAACCAGTCGATATCTCTCTCTCACATCAATGTTTCTCTATGTCTGTCTTCTCCTCTCTCTTCTACTCTCTAAAAATCAATGAAAAGGGATTTTTTAAAAAAAAAAGTCACCTGAGGCATTTCTGAAAGTGAGGTCAGGTTCTCTCCTCTGGGTTCCCACCCCCTCCAGGAACACTCCCCACCCCAGGTTCCCATGTCACAACAGTGACACTGTGTGGTTACTGTCAGTGTCATTTTTCTCTCCAGGCTAGGTGTTTCAAAGTAGATGGTTTCACCTCTTGGGCCATAGCATGTCCTGTACCAGGCCAGTGCAGCTATCAATTGTGTCAAATTAGGAGCTTGCCAATCTTTTTTAAAAAATATATTTTATTGATTTTTTTTTTTTTTTTTACAGAGAGGAAGAGAGAGGGATAGTTAGAAACATCGATGAGAGAGAAACATTGATCAGCTGCCTCCTGTACACCCCCTACTGGGGATGTGCCCGCAACCAAGGTACACGCCCTTGACCGGAATCGAACCTGGGACCCTTGAGTTCGCAGGCCGACGCTCTATCCACTGAGCCAAACCGGTTTCGGCTTGCCAATCTTTTATACATCACAGCACCCATTCACAAATGGCAACATTCATCATACACACTGGGGCAAACCAAAATCCACTTCTAGTTCCAAGACATCTTGAAAGGTTGAAGGGATCTACATCTTGGCACAGCTGTACTGTGACACAAGGATTGAGAAAACCTAGTCTAACCAATTCTTTCCCTCCTCTCCTCTCACCATCTTCAGAGAAGCTGCTGGTGGCCTGGACTGAGGTGGGGCTGCCCCTCCAGGACGTGTCTGTGGCCTCCTGCAATTTCTGTCGCCGTCCTGTACACTTTGAGCTCATGAGCGAGTGGGAACGTTCCTACTTTGGAAACATGGGGCCGGAGTATGTCACCACCTATGCATGAGACGCCAGCTGACTTGGATCGCCAGCCACCTGCACTTCACTTGGGGCTGGGCCTCTTCCTTTGCTTTGTTGTGTGCCTTTAGCTGACTTGAGTTTGAAAACAAATAAAGAGCAAATTGCAGCATTTGTTGCCCTCTGTTGGACAGAGAACTGCACTAAACCCGAATCCCTAGGGACAAGTGGCAGGGCCATCAGTAAACCACAGATCACTTGTAGATCCGACCACCCCATTTTACTGATAGAGAAACTGAAATCCAGAAAGGAGACTATACAGTAAGTTGGACAAAAAGTGGAGACACCTGGCAGGTTTATTTGAAACTAGAAGCCCAGTGCATGAATTCATGCACAGGTGGGGCCCTGCCAGCCACTCCAATTGGGGCCAATGGGGCCAGCTAGGCTGTGGGGAGGGGCCACGGGTCATTGGCTGGCCGGCCCCGCCCCCTGGTCAAACTCCAGGTGGAGGGGACAATTTGCATATTAGCCTTTTATTATATAGGATGGCTCTTACCCAAGTTTCAACAAAAATCCTGGGATTGACTTTTCACTGGGAGGCCTGGACACCTGAGCTTCAGATAGCCTCTGAAGCCAGGAGGCAGAGTCAGCTCAAACCAATCTGCCTAGAGGAGTAGTTCCCCCAAACTGGAGTTATTTTCCAGCCCAAGGAATGGATGTCCTCAATAATTATCCTTTCCTTCCCACACCTTATAGAACAGGACTTACCAGCCCCATTTTACCAGGTGAGAAAGAGGCTTGACTATAGAAAGCAACTTATTCAAGGCAATGCTCCCAACCTTCCCAGGTCACAGAAAACAGAAAACATTTGCATGGCGTGCTTGGGTAGTGTTACTTACCTAGGAGGCAATCTTTCCTGACACCTGTGCCATTCTCGACTCTGGCTGGCAACTCCCACCTCATAACCCATTTATGGCAGCTGTCAGACACACCAGTTGGGACGTGTTGGTTTGTGGCTGAGCTTTCTGTCACACCACACCTACCTCCTCTGTCGAGCCAATCTCGGCAGTACAGGAACCCCTACAACTCAGCAGAGCCCTTTATGGTGAGCACCCCTCCTCCTTCCTCCCCTTTCTGAGTTATACCACCAGGCGACAGGCAGTTGGCAAACCCAGTATTGAGATAACATCTCATGGAGCATATCCAAAACCTTCAAATGACATGGGCACTAAAACAAAGACACAGACTTTATTGAGGCTGATACATTTCCTAGCAAGGGAAGAATGGGTCAGTCTTAAAAGTACCTGGAGCCACTTGTTCCTGTGTATTTCTTACAGGAAGGTGGAAATTGGGGTGCAGGACTGGGGTGCAGACTTAAGGCACAAGTAGCTCACCAGTGAGGAGCAAGGCAGGAAGAGAGAGGAGAGAGGCCTTAGAGGAATAAGAGAAAGAAGAAACAGAAGGATCCCTGAGAAAGGTGGAGGAGGAGGAGGGGGGTGAGGAAGGAGGCCTTGGGGGAGGAGATAACAGCTTAGGAAGGTGCTGGCCTCAGTTCATATACAGGGCTGACCAGGCCAGAACCCCTTGGCTGGGTGGGCTCAGCTAGGCCTGCTCCAGAGGAAGAAGTTGCAGCGAGAAGAGGGGTCAGTGGAAGGCCCCCGGGGCCTGGAACACATGTAGAATTGGCGACCCTGGTTGGGTCCTGCCTTCTTCACAGTTCGCATCACACATGGCTCCCCATGGCCCCCACAGAGCGGCAGAGGCAAGGGACCCCCCAGCACAGACTTCCAGAATGACGTCCGTACCTCCTTCTTATCCTTGGCCTCTGCATCCTTGGCCTGCCCCTCAACCCCTTTTCCCATCACCTCGTCTTCTGGGATCTTTGGGGTCCCAACGGCACACAGGTTAGGAAGCTCCACATTGGGAGAAGCTTGGAGGCGGCTGGAGGATGGCTGGAAGTAGTTGATCAGTTTTTTCTGGCCTCTGCTGGAGCCAGCCCGACTTGGCCGAGGCCTGATCGAGCGCACCTGGGCTTTGTTTTGGCGTATCTGTCCCTGGGTTTGACTGCTGACCTGCAGCACTGACTGCTTGGACACAGGCTCTTGTTTGGGCTGGACTAGGAAATTAAGGATCTTGAGCTGGGTGCCTGAAAACTCAGGGAGGAAGCGGGTGCAAAGAGGAGGGCATTGATTTGCTGGCACAGAAGACACGCTCAGGATTGCACCCACGGGACAATGGTCTGAGCCCATCACCTCGGGCAGCAGGAAGGAGTCCCGGAAGGTGTCTATGACCAGAGTCCTGTCTCCCAGCACATAGTCAATCCGGGTGCCATAGTTCGCACGCCGGGCGCCAGTGATTGTTGACCAGCAGGTAAAGGCCCTCTCCTGCTTTGGATGGAAGCAGCGGTAAGTATCAATAAAAGCCCCAGCGTGGGACCCACCCTGGCAATCCAGCGTACTGAGCAGGCCGTCCATCCACTTGCGTCCTGGGTCCTCTTCAAAGCATTCCTGGGGAAAGGGAAAGGGTACAAAGAGAGAGGCAGAACTAGATGCCAGAAAGGACTTGGCTTCGTTTTACAGACAAGAAAACGTAAGCCAGCAATGGCTGGGATTCCATTTCCACCCTTCCTGACTTGTTATTCGCTCCATCGAAGCAATTCTTAGAATTGCTCACCAAAAGAATGGAAAATAGGAAGCTAAAGGTGGCTGCCTCTAAAAAGTAGGGCTAGAAGTTGGTCCGAAGGTTGTGGGTTATTGTTAAGCTGATTAAAAAGTAGGGCTAGGGCTGGGAGTTAAGACTGCTGCCTTTTCATTCAAACCCTCTGGCACTATTTGGCTTCTCTTGTGTCAAAACCCTCACCGACCATCCCTCACCCCTGAGCTCAGGGGCTCCAGAAATCCATGTCTGAATACTTCCTTTGACTCTGCTCCCCAGTTCAGCCATCCATCCAACTCACCCACCCACTCATTCAATCAACAAATGTTCAAAGAACACTGGGCAGGAGTAACCTAGGCAGAGGGCGTTACAAATGAAGAGAACAGCTTCTCTGATGGGCCTCTGGAAGGAGGAGACAGTATACCCAAACATCTGAAGGGAAGCCAAACTGAGGGCCATAATACCAGCAGAAGATGGCTACTATAGTTCATGCCAGCAGAAGTTGGTCATTTAGACTAGAGGTGTACCAGAGGAGACAGAGAAAACTGAAATTAAGTGATGATGTGGAGCCCGACAGGTGTGGCTCAGTGGTTGAGCTTTGACCTATGAACCAGGTCATGGTTTGATTCCCAGTCAGGGCACATGCCGGGTTGCGGGCTCAGACCTCAGTGGGGAGCACGCAAGAGGCAGCCAGTCAATGATTCTTTCTCATTATTGATGTCCCTATCTCTCTCACTCTCCCTTCCTTTCTGAAATCAATAAAAACAGATGATGTGGAGCTGACTCTACAGTACTCGCTGGCCAACTGAATGTGGAAAAGGTAGAGGAGGGAAGGAGGACAGTAGTATCACAATTGCCAGGCTTCTGGGAAGAGCAACCGAGGGGATGACAATGCCATTTTTAAAGATTAGAAGAGTTGGTATTGTGGGAAGAGGACATATTCTGCTTCTTTGGACAGTGTCACGTGACCTGGTACTATTAATTCTCGTTTGCTGGAAGAAAGAATGTAGGAGGTGCACTTAGATCTAGGACAGTTCTGAATTAAAAAAAAAAAAAAAAGGTTCATCAGCAGAAGACAGAGTATATTAGAAAACTGATAGCCCTAGCTGGTTTGGCTCAGTGGATACAGCGTCAGCCTGAGGACCGAAGGGTCACAGGTTCGATTCCAGTCAAGAGCATATGCCTGTGTTGTGGCTTTGATCCCTATTAGGAGACATGCAGGAGACAGCCAATAAATGATTCTCTCTCATCATTGATGTCTCTCTCTCTCTCTCCCTCTCTCTCTCTCTGAAAGCAATGAAGATATATATATTTTTTAAAAAACTAAAAAAAAGAAAGAAAATGATTGGCCCTTGAATTCTGACTCCATAGGGGCCCCATCTCCTGCCACTAACCTCCCTCCCTATGCACACCAGGCAAATTCTCAACCTGCAGCCTTTTCTCATGCTAGAATGCTTTGGTGCCCTCGCCCCAAACCTCTCCTCTACTCATCTTTGAAGATTTAGGACATTTCCAGCCTCCCTGAAGCCTAGGCTGACCCAGGAATCCCATTTCTGGGCTCCCTGGCTACCTGGACTGCCACCTCTGTCTCAGGCCTGAAGACACCATTCTATAAGTGGCTGGTCATGTGTCCAGAGCCCACCACCACGCAGAGTGCTCTGAGGGGCCAAGAGCCAGAACTGGGTGGTAACCTGAGTCCCCATCATGCGAGTCAGGCTAGGTCAGTGGTCGGCAAACTGCGGCTCGCTCACCGCGTTTTGCTGCTCTGTAGACTAATGAGTTTGCCGACCACTGGGTTAGGAGCTTAATAAAAGGAACAACAACAGCCTGTAATTATTGGAATTGAGAGTTTAGGTCAGTGGTCGGCAAACTCATTAGTCAACAGGGCGGCAAGCCACGGCTCGCGAGCTGCAGTTTGCCGACCACTGGGCTAGGTCAAGGGTAGGGTCAATAATGTCTATTGAATGAATAAACAATCCTCAGTGGTTTGAGAATAGTATTTCAAACTAAGTTCTGCTTTTCCAGGAAGGAAGCTGCTCCTGAGCCAAAAAACAAAAAACAGCACCGATTGGCTGGCTGAACAGAAACACAGTCAGGAGTGAGATCAGAGGCCTAGAGGGAGCCTTACCAGGTTGACTCCCTCACAGTGGTCAATGGGGCGGTGCGCTGTGTTCAGGTCACCCAGAATGATCACATGGCTGAAAAACACAACAGTGGGATTGTCAACTGGGAAGTTAAGAAGAGGGGAGCAGTAATCCTGCCCATCTATGTTCTCCTGGGCTCAAGAGCTCAGGCAGGCCACCTGCCAAACTGAGGCCAAGGTGAGAACCAGAAGCAACTCAGAACAGCCTCCTTCTCCAATCTCATTGTAACCTGGCTGCCCTTTACTCTTGACCAACTCAATTCTGATCTCCAAAGGTGACACTGTTCCATCTGACATGACTGTCTGGCTGATCACCTTGGGGTATTTTTCTAGTCCTTCACAGTGGAACCGGGGTACCACTTCTTCCAGGAAGCAGCCCTTGATTACTCTAACACACCCTCACTTTCCTGTCCCTCTCTGGGATAACACTATTTGCTCCCAGGAATTCCTCATCTTATTTCATTCTTTTTAAAAATACATACTTTATTGATTTTTTACAGAGAGAAAGAGAGAGGGATAGTTAGAAACATCGATCGGCTGCCTCCTGCACACCTCCCACTGGGGATGTGTCCACAACCAAGATACATGCCCTTGACTGGAACCGAACCTGGAACCCTTGAGTCCACAGGCCAACACTCTGTCCACTGAGCCAAACCGGTCAGGGCTCATTTCATTCGTAAAGCTATTCTGCGAGATAGGGAGCCATACATTCATTTGACAAAAGAGTAAAGAGAAGGACTAGCCTTGGGGCTCGTAGTGAGTAAAAGGAGGAGCCCAAATAGGTGCTCAGAGATATTTGAGTACAAACCCTGTATTTGTGTTCCTTTCCTTGGTCCTCATAACTTTTTTTTTTAATTTCTTTATTGATTAAGGTATCACATATTTGTCCTCAACCCCCCATTCCAATCCCCCACCTCCCTACTCATGCCCTCACCCCCCTATTGTCATTGACCACTGGTTAGGCTCATATGTGTGCACATAAGTCCTTTGATCTCTCCCTTTATCCCCACCCTCCCTTTGAGGTCCAACAGTCTGACCCATGGCTCCTTGTCTCTGGGTCTGTTCTTGTTCGTCAGTCTATGTTGTTCACCATTTCCCCTAGACGAGTGAGATCATGTCCTACTGAGAATATACTTATAAGAATCAAAAATGAGACAAGCAATAATAGTTATACTGAAAGGCATATGAATCAGCCTGTAGAGCGTTTCTTTCTGGGCATTGAAATTAGGTCTCAAAAGAACGGGTCCTCAGAACTCTTACAGAGCAGGGCCTATTCAGGTAGACTGTGAAAACACTCCCACGATGAAGATCCCATTTCCCCTCCAATGGAGCATGACGTAGGCTGGGCACACAAGAGAAACTCAGTACCTGCCAGCTGCCAAGAGGGCTTCTGCTCGAATCTGCAGCAAGCGATAGAAGCGCATCTTAAAGGTCAGCCGCTCAGGCCTCCCAGGGTCAGCGTGGGGGCAGTACACGTTGATTATGGTCAAGATCTTCTCCTTCCCGTCCCACGTGCTAGGGAGAACAGAAACCCGCCCCCCCCCCCAAGAAAATGAGTCATTTTCAAGCCACTCCTCCCCACACTTTGTGGCTTCCACTTAATGGTTATCGGTGGGATGGGTGCAAAGAAAGGGAACAGAAAGACATGAATGAGCTGGCACACATAGGACTTGGGGACTGACTACAGATTTGGCAAGGAGAGGGGCATCTAGGATGACAGCCAGGTCAAGCAGGAGATGGTGCCGCCAGTCAAAAAGACAGGACACACAGAATGAGCACCTTGGGGCAATGCATTCAGCCCAGGATTTACCCAGTGTCACACAGTGAGCAACCCAGCCAGGACTAGAGTCCAGGAAAGGCAACTTTGGAAAGTTTCCTATGGCGAATGCCTGCTTATCAAGGCCAGCCTCACAATCACCACATGCAGACTACAGCCAGCAGTGCTGTGACAGGGGGAGGCGAGCTATTACCGGATCTTGTGCTGAGTGAGGAGGGCCCGGCCCTCGTTATCCAGAGCCCGAAGCTCCTCTTGGCTGAATTCATCCATGTTTCCATAGCAACCCACGCCCCCATTCTGAGGGGCAAGCAGGCCACTCAGGCCTTCTTCAGCAGCCAGTGGGGTGGCGCTGTCCTTACAGAAGGTGGCTACACCTAGAGACAGACAAGGGTATTGTGAGCAGGCCTGGCAGCCACAACCCGTTGCCCCCACACAAGTCACCTGAATCATCTCCATCAAGCGTTGTATCAACGCTTCTATCAATTCAAAGGCCTTGATGGCTCCCGAGAGCCTGGGGAAACGCTCCTCAAACCCTGAAGTCTCCATTTCTTCATGGACAGCAGCTAATATTCTAAGTGTTGTATATGAATGCATGGTAAGTGTTCCACTAGTGCTAGCTAATATCATTATCACATAAACTCATTTGTGTAATCCTTATAATTGTCCACAGTGGTCGGCAAACTCATTCGTCAACAGAGCCAAAAATCAACAGGACGACGATTGAAATTTCTTTTGAGAGTCACATTTTTTAAACTTCAACTTCTTCTAACGCCACTTCTTCAACATAGACTCGCCCAGGCAGTGGTATTTTGTGGAAGAGCCACATTCAAGGGGCCAAAGAGCCGCATGTGGCTCGAGAGCCGCAGTTTGCCAACCACAGCCCTAGGACTGTGGTCGGCAAACTCAGTCAACAGAGCCAAATATCAATAGTACGATTGAAATTTCTTTTGAGAGCCGAAAACCGACTTCTGTGCATGGGCCACGAAGTTTCAATCGCACTGTACGTGCGTGCCTGCACGTGGTATTTTGTGGAAGAGCCACACACAAGGGGCCAAGAGCCGCATGTGGCTCACGAGCCAGTTTGCCGACCACTGCCCTAGAAGATACGTATTATCCCCATTTTCTAGCTGAGGCATAAAGAGATTAAGCAACTTACCAAAGGGTACAGAGCTAGGAAATGAGCTAGGATTTAAACCCAGGCAGTCTGACTCCAGAGCACATACAAGTCACCACCACACTATTGTGCTTCTGAGGACCAATAGGATAATGTGACACATAATTTTATGCGGCTTTAGCTCTATGGACTAAAAGCCTACGTTTCTCATTACCTTCTCATCAAATATGGGAAAACCTGTTTTCATCACCAACTTCAAGTCCCCAGAAACCCCCATTTACCGGAATAGCCACTGCGGTTGCGGCTGAAGCTGAAATAGGAGTTATAGCCCTCAATGATGGCCAGGGGCTCTGTCAGCACATCCCCTAAAAAAAGATGCAAGATTCTGTCAGAGATGAAACTAAGACCCAGGTCACATAAAGGCCTGGAATTCCAGTTGTAAGGCTAATTCCTTGTACACATCAGGGTCCGAGTTGGAAAATAAAAGGAAGTATCTATGACTAGAGAAGGAGCTAGAAAGTTGAGGACTAGAGAGGGAATTGATATCAGAATTGGGAGGAAGGAACTATAAAATGGGAGGTGGAGAATTCGGTAGGAGGAGGGAGGTGACTAAGTGACAGTATGGAGCTGACGGGGGAGGAGAGTGGGGAGGGGGAATGGGGGACCTGGGAGAGGGAGCTGGGGATCTGGACTGGAGATGGAAGGAAAAGTAGGGAGTGTGTGGGGCAGAGAAGGAATCAGGAGGGAGCTGGGGGTGGGAGATGGATGGGGAGGAGAGGGAATTAAGAGGATTAAGCTTGGGATGGGACATGAAGGGGAAATGATGAGAGGCTCTGAGCTGGGGAGGAGAGATAAGGGAAACCAGGGATCCAATCAGAAGGTATAAGGAGGACATTAGGGAGTCAGATCTGGGGGCAAAAATGGAGTTGAATGAAAGAATCTGAGCTGGGAGGAGGAATTGGGGAGTCTGACTTGGAAGTGGGAGATGGACAATGTGCGGGTGGGGAGAAAATTATGGCGCCTGAGCCGGGGTGGGAGAATGAATGGGAATTAGAGGATATGAGCGAGGATGGAGGTTGCAAGAGGAAGGGAATTAAAGGTCTGCTGGGGACAGGAGAGATGAACTGGGAATTAGGAGATCTAGCTGAATTGAGAACTAGGGGTTTCAAGTGGAGGGGACCGGGGTTCTGAGAGGGAGGGTCTAAGAAGGGGAGGATTCTAAAGACAGACATGGAGGAGTGAAATGAGATGGAGCGGCGGGCAAGTTAGCAGAAAGGGGCAAGTATGGCAGGGGTCTTGGATTCTTGAACGCTCACTGGTAACTTTAGTCTCCTGAAGACAGAGGATGTCAGCACCCAGCTTGTCCAAAATGCGCGCCATGGCCATGGTGGTGGAGTTGGGCTCCTCCGCTTGCAGAGGGCTCCGGATCCCATTAATGTTCCAGCTCACCACGCGCAGCATTGTGGCGCCAAACCGCTAGGCCTCCTCGCCCTACCGGGGACCGGAGAGCGGCGGGCTCCCCAAGTGAGACCGCCTGGCCCGGCCTTCCGGCCTTCCGCTTCCCAGCTCACTCGCGCAGGCGTCCTCTGACGTACCACGCAACGGTGGGACGCGCGTGGGCGGGGCTTCAAGCCCCTCCGTTCCTATTGGCTACAGGAGAGGAAGTTCCCGCTGCAGGGGGCGGGGCGGACATCTAGGAGGAATGAATGGCGGGAAAAAGGCCTCCGGCAGGGCTTCTGCTTCTCTCGCAGCACTTTATTATTTTTTTGTCTTTATTGTTAAAAGTTTTACATATTCCCCTCTTTTCCCCCCATTGCCCCGCAGCACTTTAGCCCACGCATCCTAGCGTGACTGCGTGTCTGCTCTGCCCAAAAGCCCTTTGGATGCTTCCGATGAGTTAGGAATGCAGCGGATCCTCACAGCCCCCGAAGCCCCGCCCCCAACGTGACAGCACGCCCTGCCGGAAAGCATACAGCTGTAGCGCAAGCGCCCTGGGAGGAGCAGCTGACGTAACTGTGCTGCGAGGGAGGAAGGATGCAGGGAGGGAACTTTGCCGCTGCTGGAGGGAGCATTCAGAGGCAATAGGACTTAGGAGAGAGCTCTGGCTTTATTGGGTGGAGAGAGTGGGAAGGAGGAGGCTGCCTCAAGCCTGCCCTTAGCTATTCATTGTCTTGAGCCTTATAACATCCTAAGGACGTGGCTGGACACGTACATTCTCTTGGCTCCATTTCTCAGATGAGTAAAATTGAGGCCCAGAGAATTTAAGTGAGCTACCAAGCTCCTATGGCTCTTACATATGCATTATATCACTTCATTCTCAGGACAATCCTTTAAGGGCTATTAAGACTAAGTAGGAGAGATTGAGTGAATTCACTCCATTCTTAGAGAAGTGAGTCAGGATTCAAACCCTATCTTAATCAGCTCAAGGATTATTTTTTAAGTAACTTTTTCCTAACCACCCACCTCCCCAGTTAGATCTTTTCCTCTAGGCACTCAGGGCACCCTATGGTCCATTCTGTCACAGCGCTTACCACATTGCTCAGCTACCATTTATTTCTCTTTCTGTCTCTAGACTGCCAGCAACTTGAGGACAATGAACATGTCTGATTCATCTTGTTAGTCCCATCCCCTAACATGGGGGATAACATATACTAGAGGAGTTAGTAGATATTTGTTGAATGAATAACAAAGGACAATGGCAATAGCACCAACAGGTTAGTGACTTGAATTAATTCATTTTATTATTATTTATTTTAATCCTCACCTGAGGATATTTTTCCCATTGACTTTTAGAAAGAGGGGAATACAGAAATATCAATGTGAGAGAAACACATTGATTGGTTGCCTCCTGCACTTGCCCTGACCAGGGTCTAGGCTGGGGAGGAGCCTGAACCAAGGTACATGCCCTTGACTGGAATAGAACCTGAGACCCTTCGGTCCGCAGGCTGATGCTCTACCCACTGAGCCAAACTGGCTGGGGGGTGACTTGTTTTTGAGAACACAAAAATAGAAATAATAGACATATACAATGTACAGGGAAAAGTGTAACGTAGGTTCCTCACTCAGAATTGCAGCATAATTATACACACACACACACACACACACACACACACAATAACACCTGAATTTGATAGCCTTAGATTAACCAATCTCAATGTCTGCAGACTCAAAGAGCTGCTTTTCCTACTGGGGGACTTAAAAGTACCTTCCACTTGCTGCCATCAGAAAACAGCTCTGCAATTAAAATTAAATGTATGCTGCTTTAAACTTTTTCATGCTTTGGTGGCTATTGGTTCAGGGTTGAATCCCAGGAGTGGGATAATGAGGACAAAGGAAATGAACCTTTTTATTGCTCTTGCTTTAGATTGCCAAATTACTCGCCAGCAAGGGATCATGCCTACTTACTCTGAAAAACAATCTGAAATTTAGCCCCAAGGAAATGCATACAGATCTTGCCTGTCTCCGTTGCTGGTTTTCATTTTCCCATTCTGCGGTGGCTTGTTAATATTAGTTCTGACCTTTGGGGCAAGGTGAACACATGGTTAGCTTAAAGAGAAAAGGCTCTGGGTGGCTCGGGAACTTCTTTGGCAACTACAACAGCTGATATTTCAACAGAGCACACACACACCCCTCTTACCGAGGGTACTTCCCCAGCCTTCCCAGGGAACCAACGGAAGGCTCCAGGCTCCCTCTTGGACGCCACCCACTGGACCTGTTTGGGGGGTCTAAATAGAAGAGGACTGCGTGTCGGATAATTCCCAATGGAAGACAAAACCTCTAAGAGACCAGGTAGGTGAAACAGAGGAAAAAAAAGAGTTACACAAATCCAAATCCGTTCTTTAGGCTGTCTGGAAAGTTGTTGTTTTGATAATTTGCTAAGTGGCCACTTGAAATGGGCATTAAAGGTTGTGGGAGAGTTGGGGGAAAGATGAATCTCTATCTATCTATCTATCTATCTATCTATCTATCTATCTATCTATCAATCAATCAATCTGTCATCCTTCTGATCTGTCTTTGTGGGACAGTGGCCCCCAAAAGCCTCTCTGACTTGGTCTACTTCAGTTTTGAATGAAGTGGGAGATAGAGATTATGTCTTTTCTTCCTTCCCCCAGTGTATGAGGCAGGGCTGGTTTGCTCTGGCCCTTGGAACAAGACTTTGAACTTCTCTGGACTTAATAGCCTCCTCAACTAGAATGGAGAGTGAAGTTCCTTTAGAGGACTGTTCAGGCGAAGAGGACTGGAAGGACAGAAAGCAGAGCTCTTGAGAGATATTTCAGGACTTCTGTACTCTCTGTGTCATTAGGGATCCTGCTTTTTCTGCAGTCCTGGCAGGCAGTACAACTCACGACGCTCTCTCTGCTCTTCTCCTTGCGTGGCTGTGGTCTGTGAAAAGCTACTCCTAGAACTAGGATGCAGTGAGCCTTGGACCCAACACACGGGGCTGAAAATAGGGGGGGGGGGGGGGGACAAGGCAGTAGCTAAGAAGGAAGAAGATCCTAAGCTGCCTCAGCAGCAGCAGACCTGATACTTATATATAGGCACCTGACCTGGAAGCATGTGGCCAATCCCCCCTCTGCCCCATAACCTCCCACAAACGCATTCCCACCCACACGCTTCAAGAATTACCAATAGAGGAACCCCATTGGCGGTTTTGTTACCCATCCATCCTATTCTGATAATGCTTTTAATGGAATTCTCTAACATAACTCCTACTTTGGGAGGATGATCGGGATTGGTGGGCCTCAGGAAGTCACACTGTATGCTTCTCTTCCCCAGAATTAACCCCATTTTAGAATTGGTGGCTCAGCTTTTGGTCTTGAGTGAGTCTCTGATATTGAGTGAACGCTTCTTTAACCAGTTAATCCACCCTGTTCACAGAGGACTTCCTTCTTTTATGTATTCTGTTCAGCCCCATTCGAGGTGGAGAAAATTTCTAGATGACACTTCCTATCTTCAGACCAAGTTAGTTCCTCCCCCCAGGACCCTACATAACTCTCTGAATAACATTTACCTTATTTGAATGTGGATTATTCGTCACATATTCATCTCATCTAGGGCAAAGAGATGTCGATTGTACAACCACCCATTGAGCAATTGTCTCCTCTGTGCCAAGGCCTTAGCTGGACACTGGAAACACAGATTACAGACAGCTGAGATCCCATTCTCAAGAATCTCACAATCTAGTAAGGAAGCAGAGCAGTAAAAACACAGGTGGATATTTGCTCAGCCGGAAGCAGAGTTAATAAGACAACCAAAGACAAAATCTGCCCCGAGGGTACAGGGAAGGCTTCCCAAGGAGGCAACACTGAAGAGTGAGTTGTAATGAACAAGGCCTTGAAGAGTGAGTTGTATTTTGTTGAGTATGGAAGGAAAGCAAAGAAAGACTGAGGCAAAGGTGGGGGGGCGGGGAGGAAAGCACATGGTATGTTTTGGGGCCCAGTGAGTAAGCCAGTGCAGTTCAAGCATGGGGGTGCCTAAAGAGATGCATGACTAGAGAGGTGGGTTAGAACTTGATTGATAAGCCGAAACTGGTTTGGCTCAGTGGATAGAGCTTTGGCCTGCAGACTGGAAGGTCCTGGGTTTGATTCTGGTCAAAGGCATGTACCTTGGTTGCGGGCACATCCCTAGTAGGGGGTGTGCAGGAGGCAGCTGATCGATGATTCTCTCATCAATGTTTCTAACTCTCTATCACTCTCTCTTCCTCTCTGTGAAAAATCAATAAAATATTTTTTTTTAAAGAATTTGACAAGAAGGGGTAAATGTATACCACTGGATCAAGCTTACTGCGGATTTATTCCTGGATAGCTCCAAAAAAAAGGACTGGCTGGGAGAGGAAAATGCATTTTTAATTGGGAAGAAAAAAAAAAAAGTTTCCAACAGTGAAAAAATAAATAAATAAATAAATAAAGAATTTGACAAGATCCAGGCTGAGGCCTTTCCATGAAGCTTGTTTAATTCTCCTCCTTCTGGGGCCAGAATTGATAACAATGGTAAAAATAAATTAATAGCTAATTCCAGGCCATTTGAAGCTGGGTTTTCAAGATTGGACCCTAGGTTTACCATTTATTTCCATCCTTGCCAAAAGTCTCCTATATCAGATTTCCTACTGCTAAAATTATCTTTCTGCCTTTTGGCAGGATCGCGAGGACAAAATTATAAACAGATGAGGACTCAGGTTACTGGCTCAATTACCTTGGACTAGCCCCTTCCCCTCCCACACCTCCGTTTCCCTGTAAGGCTAGTGAGAGTGTTTGTAAGGAGCAACTAGGATAAGGAATATGTTGCTGCTTTGTGGGCTGTAGAAAACATACATGGAAAAGTTATTAAGATTATTAGCTCTAGCAGAGTGATATTTATAAGAGACTTTTTAGGATTAAGAGAGTTACATATCTTTCAAAGTCTAGTTATGAGATTCTAAGGATTCTAAGCTAATGTGGAAGGACACATTCTTAAATAGAGCTAGATTGGCCCATTAACCAATGACAAGCCCTGGAGTGGGAGAAATACGGTACCCAGTATCCTACTCCTGACTTATTGGCTGCAGAACCTTAGGAAAATGCTTCCCTCTCTAGGCCGCCAGTTTCTTACCTGAGAGGGTTGGATGGAACAATTTCTAGAGAGCTTCACAAAACCAAAAACGTAACAGTGAATTCATCTTTCTAGTTGGTTGGCAGGCGCTCTTTATTTATTATCAAAGTTAACCCTTCGACTTCACGTTATAAATTTCCTTTATCGAGTGATTCCTGTTTGCTCAGCATTACCTTTGCCAAAGACATGACTGATCATTTACTTCACAAAACGAATCACACACTGTTAGCTGATATATACTGAGCATTTCCCAGGTTGCTTTACATGTATTAACACGAATCTTCAACAACCATAAGGGGGTAGGTACTCTTAGCAGATGAAAAAAACACACACAAAAAACCCGAAGCATTCAGTTGTCTTCTGCCCTGGATCTCATGACAAGGGGCAGAGGTCGGAGTCTCCTTGGGTAGGATGGCCCCAAGAGCCTGTTGCTCTTCACCACTGTGATCCACTGCTTCAGTAGATCCATTGACATGGGCAGGCTCTGAAATGCATTGAAAGCTTATTATTTTTATAAACAGCAACTGGAGGGGAGCTAACCCTTGTGTAGAGTCGGACACTGAGAATGTACTTCAGAGAATTTCTTAAAAGGCAAAGTGGAGCTAAGAGCATCGGAGGGCAGGGGTTGGAGATTTCTGTTCCCAAGATATTGCCCCTGTTTAGCCCAGCTGAGTGGAAGAAAGTTGAGCTTCCTCATAGCCAATCACAAGAGGCTCATCAGGGGGTGGGAAGGTTGCAAAATAATGAAGTAAGAGCAACACTTGGACACCTTCCAGGTAAGCTGTGCCTTTAGATGAATTCTACACATAAAAGCCTCAATACAGCCAAGGGGAGATGGAGGGTAAAGTGGAGACATCTGGGTGGGATGTCCTACTGTGAGTTCATTGCTCCCTACTGCCCACACTCAGCCTGCTCCAGCCTCCACTCTAACCCTCCATTCCTATGGGTTGGCATGAGGAACTTTTGCCAGGTTTTGAATCAGATCACATTGCCTTTTCTCCTGGGGCACCCGATGGCTGCATTCGTTCCTCTTCCCAGCGGTGTCAGGTTTACTCCTATTTATTTAGCCTTGGCTGGAGAAAGCATAAAGGTGATTAGAAAGTGCCCATCTCTCCAAGACTGCCCCAGGGAGCATATTTTCGGAGAGGCTCTGCCATAAAAAAAGTCGGTAGAAGTGAGGGGAGCACAAGTGTTGCAATGCCATTTTGTAGGAGAGGGTGGGGGTAGCAAGGCAGTAACCTTCCACTTCCAGTTTGGGCCTTTGATTGCTAGATCGAAACATTGCATTCGTCACCAGGGACTGTGTGTGTTCGTATTTGGGAACCTTGCATTTCTGATGTGGATCTCCGTTTCCGGGTTGAACCTTGACATTCTACTTGGGCCTGTATTTTATTTCAAAGCTGTGAAAGCTGTTGAGACCTGCCTCCATCACCTTTGCCTCCCCACCTTGCACAGGATGTAAGCGCATGATCTTTGGTCTTTTATTTGCATACTCTACTAGTCCTGTCTTCATTGGAGGGAAGCGACTGGCCAGACCTGGGCTGTCTTGCTGGCCGCCCTCCTTTGCTGGAAGGAACTTATCTCCTATGTACACAGCTCTTGGAGTTCAAAGGCCTCTACTGACCTCTGCCCAACCTCTCCCTCTCTGCACCCAAGTCCCCACCGCTACATACAGGACCAAAGGCAGGCAAGGACTAAGTAAAAGGAGAGGAGGCTGGAGACAGGCTGCCAGCGGGCTCAGCTCACTTCCCTGTCCCAACGCTGTCCACCTGCTACTGTGGCCACAGCAACAGAAGAGACAGTTAGCAGGACAGGAAGTGAGGCCCGGTAGCTTGTGGACAGTGGTGTCATTACCTGTGACATCTAAGATGTCTCGAGAAATGGAAGAGCTCACCCAAACAAGGTTACAGAAGATCTGGATTCCACACAGCAGCGACAGCAGTGGGCTGCAACGGAGGAGGGGCTGTAAGTGGGGTTTGCTTCCGTGGACTTCCAGGTGGTGGTGGTAAAGTGGGTATAGAAGAAGAGCAAAGGACATGCCTCCCCTATACACCCCTACCCCGACCTGGAAGTTGGAATTGATGAGCAGCTTGATAAAGTAGCTATAACATAACAAGGGGCTAATGTCAGAAAAGCTAGAGAAAGAGTGAGAGAACGACAAAAAGAGATAAAGACAGACAGAATGAGGATTGGGTGGAGACCACTTGATTGGAGGGATTTTTGATACAGGCCCGCGTAGAATGTCAAGCTTCAACCGGAAACAGAGATCCACATCAGAAATGCAGTTTTTGACTAGGAGCTTTTCTGTCTCACCTCAAGCTTACTTGGAATGTTTCTTGTTTGAAATTTGACATTTCTAGTTTGGAACCGTTCAGTGCTTAGCCGAGAGTGTCTCATTTTGTTGACCTCAGTGAAATGTCTGAAAATTGGTCGTATGTGATAGTGCATGGGTGAGATAAGGTTATGGCTCCTAGAATAGTTCCTTGGGGGACAGGTGCAGGGTACACAGCAGTACCAAATCATTGGTCAGTTTTGCTCCTCCTCTTTCTCAAGCCTCTTCTAGTAAATCTATACCTGACTGGGTTGGGAAAGACTGAGTGTCCTGTCTCCTGCATTGCCTTCTTGGCACATATAGACACTTTCGCTGCTCTCGTCAGAGAGAGAAAGAAGACAGTCTTCTTGGGGGAATCCTGCTGTATTGTTATATTGTTCACTTTGAAAATGTAAGGAAACAGAGGGGCAAGGGAGAAGCAAATGAAACCTGTAAGACTATTTTTAAAAAGCTGGAGTGTACAATTTCCCATAGATAATAGAGGACAGTTGTGGACCAAGGTGCTTTCAGCTCAAGGATTATGGCCTGAGGACCCATAAGGTGGGCAGAGATAAGACAGCTGTGGACTGTGGGACTGAGACAACTCAAGGACCAGCTGACCAAGCTTCCATTATGCTAATGCTGCAGGAAGTCCAGGGTCAGGGGCTGGTGGGAAGAAGGGTAGTTGCTTAGAGGATCCAGGAATATGTAAGATGTTAAATATCATCTGTGAGATGGAGGATATAGATGGAGGAAGAAGAGCAGACGGGGGGGGGGGGGGACGGGGGGCACGGGACGCAGACCCAGCCTCATGTTTTTCTCTTCCTCCTTTTCACCAGTAGTTTTACTCACTCTTTGGGAGATCTAGGAATTGCATCTCACCCTCACTTACCTGGACAGTCTTGAACCTTTCTAAGGGGCTGTTGAGTTTAGGCGGCATGCGGGCAAGCCACTCTCCACATACCTGGGTTCTCCAGAATTAAGACCCTTATATTACTGGGGACTTCCTTTTTAGGTTGGAGAAATAATACACACCAACCACCTAATATAGTCTCTGTCACATAAAGGGTACAAAATAAATATGTGCTCTCTTTGGTTCTGAGCTTCTCTCTCCTCAGCTGTAAAACAGGATTAATACCTATCCCCCATATTGTTGGATGATTCAGTGATTCAGAGGCTCTGGATTTAGACTGCCTAGGTTTCAGTGCCAGCTCCTGCCTCCGTGACCTTGAACAAATCTCTTTGTGCTTTCATTTCCTCATCTGTCAAAAGAAGTTAATAGTAGTGTTGTTATGAAGATTAGAGAGCCAAAGCATATAAAATGCTTAGAAGAGAGTCTAGCTTATAGTAAGCACTCAAGAAATGTTGTAATTCTTTAAACAAGAATATGGGTGTGTGGTCCTTTCCCCCACAATATCCCCAGCATCAAGACCAGGGCATACTATATAATAAAAGGCTGATATGCAAATTGTCCCTTCAGGAGTTCAACCAAGAGACTGGGAGTTTGGTTGCTCGCTATGACATGCGCTGACCACCAGGGGGTGGAGCGGAATATGGTGGGCAATCAGCAGAGGTAGCAGGGTGCTGAGGGAGCGAGGGAAGGAAGAGGAGGGAAACCTGATTGGCCCTGATTGCCGGCCAGGCCTAGGGACCCTACCTGTGCATGAATTTTGTGCACTGGATCTCTAGTGGTGCATAAAGGTGCTCAGTAAATGCTCACTCTATTACTTCCACTCTACCACTCACCATAGCCAAGCATGGAGTTCTCTGTGTGCAAGACTACGTGAGTGATTGAATTATATAAGATCACAGGTGCAATAAGCTTAGATAGCATTTGCCACATCCTGCCTGGGCAATGTCTGCTTCACTTTTTTTTTTCCCCCCCTGGGAGGTCAGGTTATTTACCCCAGAAATATCTGAGTCATCTTTTGCTTGAAGCATCCTCTCTAGAAGACCTGCCTGCCCCCAAAGGGGATGGTGGCAGGAAGGGAGGGGGGCACACAATCACTTAATGAGGTTGTTCTGAGGATTAAATGCATTGACATGTATAAAGTGCTTGAACTGCTGTGTATATTCATCTGTAACTTGTTTTTCTCATTCATCGTTCTTTTGCTAGCCCCCTATATTATTGTTGCATGCGATTGTAGCTTGTTTATTCTTTCTGTGTAATAAATATTACATTTTGTGAAGGTCCCAGTTTATTCATCTTAATGTGCAGGAGCTTTTAGGTAGTTTCTAGATTTTGGTTATAAAATCTAATTAAATAAAATGAAAATGTTGTCCTATAAATTCTAGAATCAGCTTTTCAAGTTACACCAAGTTACATGCACACACACACACACACACACACACAGAGAGAGAGAGAGAGAGAGAGAGAGAGAGAGAGAGAGAGAGAGAGAGAGAGAGAAAATGTTTGGGGTGTTTATTGGAATTGCATTTAATCTGTAGATCAATTTAACATCTTTGAAATATTGTCTTCTGTAAATATAGTATGTTTCTCCATCTATTTAGACTATTTTCTTTTTTACATATATTCTTATTGATTTCAGAGAGGAAGAGAGTGGAAGAGAGAGATAGAAATATCAGTGATGAGAGAAAATCATTGATCAGCTCTCTCCTGCATGCCCCACACTGGGATAGAGCCTGCAACCCAGGCATTTGCCCTGACCAGAAATCAAGCCCTGATCTCTTGGTTATTGGTCGACGCTCAATCACTGAGCCACTAGTTTCATGTCATTTAAGTAAAGTTTTGTTATTTAAAAGGGCTTGCCTAAGCCTTAGCCAGTGAGCTCATTGGTTAGAGCATTGGCCTGGACACCAATGGGTCATGGGTTCAATTCCCAGTCAAGGGCATGTACCTGGGTTGCAAATTTGATCCCCTGCCCCGTTAAAGTATGCATGGGAAGACATTGGTAAATCAATGTCTCTCTCACATTGATGTTTCTCTCCCCCTCTTTCCCTCTCTCCCACTCTATCTAAAAGCAATGGAAACATATATTTGAGTGAGGATTAACAGTAAAAATAAAAGAGCTTGCACATCATTGTAAGAAACTTTTTGCTTATTTTTGTTGCTATTTTATTTTATTTTATTTTATTAATATTTTATTGATTTTTCACAGAGAGGAAGGGAGAAGGGATAGAGAGCTAGAAAAGTCGATGAGAGAGAAACATCAACCAGCTGCCTCTTGCACACCCCCTACTGAGGATGTGCCCGTAGCCAATGTACATACCCTTGACCGGAATCGAACCTGGGACCTTTCAGTCCGCAGACCGATGCTCTATCCACTGAGCCAAACCAGTTTCGGCTTTGTTGCTATTTTAAAGAATACATTTTTAGAAAATTACATTTTATAGCAGTTTATTAGTAATGTATACAAATATAACTGGTTTGTTTTATATTGCATTTATAACAAACCTAATCGGTCACTACTTTTTAAAAAATCCTCACCTGAGAATATGTTTATTGATGAGAGAGAGAGAGAGAGAGAGAGAGAGAGAGAGAGAGAGAGAGAGAGAGAGAGAGATGTGAGAAACATCCATGACTTGCTTCCTGTATGCACCTGGACCAGGATCAAACCCACAACCTTTTTGGTGTGTGGGACAATGTTCCAACCAACTGAGCCAGCTTATGATACAACTTATCATAAATTGATAGACACTCGGGTTGTTTCCAGAAAAAGTCAATGGCTAATTTGGTAAGTTGTATGTCAATGAGTTTTCTTTATTCCCCTCCATTCCTTATATTTTTAGTCACTTTTTCTTATATGACTGCACTGCTAGGACCTCCTACCTCCAATACACACACATCATTTTCAGTACAGCGTGAATACAAATGTTAGTAGTGTTCATTAGCTTGATCCTAATTTTAAAGGGAATACTTGAAAAGTTTCACCTTTGAGTACGTTTGCTGTAGGTTTTTTATGGATACCGTTTAACAGGCTAAGGAAGTTTATTATTTTTCCTTTCCACAGTGCAGGGTTCCCCAATTTTCCAATAGGATTATGTACAAATGAGTAGATGCTGGATTTTATTAAAGGTGCTGTCTGTATCCACTGAGGGCTTGACAGGCTAATTTTACACTTTAATCTTTTATGGTGAATTAAATTAGAGGGGTTTTTTTTTATTGTGTTGAACTAATCTTGCACTCTGATGACAAATGAAAACTGCTTGGATTTAGTTCATTAATACTTTGTTTAGGTATTTGGAGTTTTGTTCACAAATGAGATTATCCTCTAATTTTTTCATTCTCTATTTCCCTCTTTGATTTTGGTGTCATAAAATGAAATGGGAACTGTTTTCATTCATTCTATTTTATGACAGAGGTTGTCCAAGGAATTATCAGTTCTTGAAATATTTGGCACAATTTTCAGGTAAAAACATTGAGACCTGGCCGAAACCGGTTTGGCTCTGGATAGAGCGTTGGTCTGCGGACTAAAAGGTTCCAGGTTCGATTCAGGTCAAGGGCATGTACATTGGCTGCGGGCACATCCCCAGTGGGGGGTGTTCAGGAGGCAGCTGATCGATGTCTCTCTCTCATCGATGTTTCTGGCTCTCTATCCCTCTCCCTTCCTCTCTGTAAAAAAATCAATAAAATATATTATAAAAAAAAAACAAAAACATTGAGACCTGGCATCTTCATTGCAAGAAATATTTTATTTTTAACTTAAAAAAATATTTTTTTTATTGATTTCAGAGAGGAAGGGAAAGGGAGAGAGAGATAGAAACATTGATGATGAGAGAAAATCATTGATCAGCTGCCTCCTGCACTCCCTACACGGGGATCAAGCCTGCAACCAGGGCATATGCCCTGACTGGGAATCGAACTATGACCTCCTGGTTCATAGGTCAACACCCAACCACTGAGCCATGCAGGCCAGGCAGAAATATTTTAACTGATACAATCTGTTAAATAATTATTGGATCACACCAGTTTGCTATTTCTACTTGTCAGTTTTGTTAAGTTCTGGTTTCCTAGATTTTTTCTATTTCACACCAGTTTTCAAATTTATTTGCATAAAGTTCCTATCTTTACATTTAAAAAAAAAACCTGTGTTGCATTTACAGTTATAGCCTCTCTCTCTCTCTCTCTTTTTTTTCTAATGTTGTTTATTTGCACCTTCTCTTTTTCCTTCTTGATCAATTTTTCCAGAAGTTTGTTACTTTTCTCTGTTTTTAAAAATAATCGACTTCGGCTTTTTTATTCTTCCTGTATGTTTTTGTGTTCTATTCAACTACTTTTTTTTTTTATCATTATCCTATTTCTTTCATTCTCTCTTGGTTTATTCTGCTATTCTTTTTTTAAATTTCTTTATTGATTAAGGTATCATATTTTTCCTCAACCCCCCATTCCAATCCCCCACCCCACCCCCACTCATGCCCCCACCCCCCTATTGTCCTTGACCACTGGTTAGGCTCATATGTATGTACACAAGTCCTTTGGTTGATCTCTCCCTTTTATCCCCACCCTCCCTCTGAGGTCCATAGTCTGACCCAGGGCTCCTTATCTCTGGGTCTGTTCTTGTTCATCAGTCTATGTTGTTCACCATTTCCCCTCGATGAGTGAGATTATATCTTACTGGAAATATACTTATAAGAATCAAAAATGAGTCAAGCAATAATCGTTATGCCGAAAGGCATATGAATCAGTCTGTAGAGAGTTTCTTTATTCTTTTTAACCTCTGGAGTTGGATGCTCACTTCCTTAATGTTCAGACTTTCTTTTTTAAAATACAAGCTTCCAATGCTATAATTGGCCTACTCTCCAGGGCTGATGTTTGACTGATATACAATTGAATAGACACATGTATTTGTAAAACGCCTCCAGAAAATTGGGTCAGCAAGCACTGCTTCACGTTTCTTAGTTTCTCTGCCACTTAGCAAGTTGTCCTGACCATCTCAGTCCCTTTTCCAGGATTGCTGGGGCCTAAAGTTAGCGTCTTGCAACTAAGGGGTTAATGCCTGCACAGCAGGAGACCTTCCTTAATCCCTGCCTGACCTTGGGCCAGGACAAGTTTCGGTTTTAACAGATCATTGCCCTTGCCATTTCCAGGCTGATTTAATTATCTTCCCAGAACAAACTTTGCATGATTTGAGGTCTTTGAAATCTACTGAGATTTACTTTATGGTCTAACATAAACTTTTTGGCGACTATTCCATGAGCACTTGAAAAAAAATGTGCATTTTACAGTGGGTTCAGTGTAGTATATACTTAAGACTTACTTGTTTATCTGGCTCAAATGCTCAATTTTTCTGGAGTTTTGGCTGCTTCTTGATATGCAACTTTTGTTAATGTTTCCTTGTGACTATGTCAATTTTGAAGCTCTGTAAATAGTTACAAACAAGTTTAGAACTGCTATATCTTCCTGGTGACTTGAACATTTTATTCATGTGTAAGGAGCTTATTTATTTCTGGTAATCTAGTTTATTGGCATTTTGCCCTGAAATCGCTTTTTTTATATTAATATACATATTAGTTTTATTTAGCTTAACATTGGCCTGGTATATATTTCCCTATACTTTTTTTTTTAATTGTCCTTAATGAAGATATAATTCGCATACTATCCAGTTTCCCATTTTAAAATATACTTATTGGTTCCCTAGCTGGTATGGCTTAATGGTTAGAGTGTCAGCCCTTGGACTGAAGGATCATGGGTAAGGCCGCATACCTGGGTTGCAGGTTCTATCTGGCTGGGGCGCTTGCTAGAGACAACCATTCCATGTGTCTCTCTCACACATTTCTCTCTCTCTCTCTCTCTCTCTCTCTCTCTCTCTCTCTCTCTCTCTTCCACTTTCTCTAAAAAAAAAAAAATCAGTGGAAAAATATGCTCAGGTGAGGAGTAACAAAAAATAAAATGTACTTAGTGGTGGTTAGTATATTCACACACGGTTGTATAGCATCACAACTAATTCCAGAACATTTCATCACCCCCAAAAGAAATCACATATCCCCACCGAAACCGGTTTGGCTCAGTGGATAGAGCGTTGGCCTGCGGACTGAAAGGTCCCAGGTTCGATTCCGGTCAAGGGCATGTACCTTGGTTGCGGGCACATCCCCAGTAGGAGGTGTGCAGGAGGAAGCTGATCAATTGTCTCTCTCATCAATATTTCAAACTCTCTATCCCTCTCCCTTCCTCTCTGTAAAAAAATCAATACAATATATTTTAAAAGAAAAAAAAAAAAGAAATCACATACCCTTTAGAGTTATTGCACATTCCTCTCTTCCCTCAGGCCCTGGCAACCATTAATCTACTTATTGTCTCTATAGATTTGCCTAGTCTAGACATTTCCTATAAATGGAATCAAACGATATGTTGCCTTTTATATCTGGTTTCTTTCATTGGGCATAATATTTTTAAGGTTAATCCATGTTGTAGCATGTATAGGTACTTCATTCCTTTCTATAGCTCAATAACATTCCATGGGTATGGATACCCCACGTTTGTTTAGCCATTCATAAATTGATAGACACTTGGGTTGTTTCCAATTCTGGGTATTGTGAATAATGTTGTCGTGAACATTCTTATAGAGCTTTTTGTTTGGACATATGCTTTTATTTCTCTTGGGTATATACCTAGGAGTGGAATTGCTGTGTCATACGGTAACTCTATATACAGTTTTCCCTGCACAAGGGATATGTTCTAATACCCTAGTAGATACCTGAAACTACAGATGGTGTCAAAACCTAAATATACTATGTTTCTCCTACACGCACAGACCTATGATAACGGTTAATTGGCCAATTAATTCCAATAAGAGATTAACAATGGCCAGTGCAAACAAAATAATTATAACATATATGATAATAAATGTGACAATAAAAGGTACGTGAATTTGGTCTCTCTCAAAATATCATAGGGTACCATACTCACCTTTCACTTGAAGGAAGCACTTTACATATCCCAATTGCCAGCAACACTATTCTTGTGCTTTGGATCCATCATGAAGTAAAATAAGGCTTATTTGAATACTAGCAGTTTGCTACCATGACGTTGATCTGGTAACTGAGAAGGCCACTAAATGACTGGCAGGTACACAGCATGGATATGCTGGACAAAGGGATGATTTATGTCTTGAGCAGGACCGAACTGGGTGGTGTGATATTTCATCACTCTACTCAAAATTGTGTGTAATTTTAAGCTTACCAATTGTTTATTATTGAGATTTTCCATTTAATATTTTCAGATGATGGCTGAGCGTGGGTACCTGAAACCACGGAAAGCAAAACCCAGAATAAGTGGGGACTGCTGTAGAATACTTTGAGCACCGCCAATCTATTTTCAAATTAGTTTCACCATTTCACATTCCCCAAAGCAGCATGTGAGGGTTCCAGTTTTTCTATATCCTCACTACCACTTGTTCATTTTTTTATTGTAGCCATCGTAAGTGGATAGGAAATTTCTCATTGTGATTCTCATTTGCATTTCATTTATGACTTATGATGTTGAGCATTTTTTCATGTACTTATTGACCATTTCTTTATCTTCTTTGGAGAAATGTCTGTTCAAATATTTGCCCATTTTTAAATATATATATATAAATATATATATATATATATATATATATATATATATATATATATATGATTTTATTTTATTTTTATTTTTTTACAGAGAGGAAGGGAGAGGGAGAGAGAGTTAGAAACATCAATGAGAGGGAACCATAGGTCAGCTGCCTCCTGCATTCTCCACTGGGGATGTGCCCACAACCAAGGTACATGCCCTTGACCGGAATCGAACCTGGGACCCTTCAATCTGCAGACCGACGCTCTATCCACTGAGCCAAACTGAGTAGGGCTATTTTGCCCATTTAAAAAAAAATAAGTTATTTGTCTTTTTATTTGTATTGATTTGTAAGAGATTTTTAAAATATATTTAGGAAACTAAGCTCTTATCAGATATATGAATTGCAAATATTTACTCCTAATCTGTGGGTTGTCTTTTCATGTTCTTGACAATATCTTCTGAAGCACAAAGTTTTCATTTGGATGAAATGAGATTTACCTATTGTTTCCTTCTTTTTTATTGTTTAAAGTATTACATATGTCTCCTTTTTCCCTGATTGAACCCCCCAACCATCACTTGCTCCCCCCAGGACAAGCCCCCACTGCCCCAGTGTCCGTGTCCATTGATTATGCTAATATGCATGCATACAAATCCTTTGGTTGATCTCTTACCCCCCCCCCACCCACACACACACACACCCTCTTTCTGAGGCTGGACTGTCCAGTGTTTCTCTGTCTCTGATCTATTTTTTGTCCATCATTTTATGTTGCTCATATACCTCACATATGAGTGAGATAATGTGATATTTATCTTTCTCCAACTGGCTTATTTTGCTTAGCATAATGCTTTCTAGGTCCATCCATGTTGTTGTAAATGGCAAAAGTTCCTTATTTTTTATAGCAGCGTAGTATTCCACCGTGTAGATGTACCACAGTTTTCTAATCCACTCATCTGCTGATGGCACTTAGGCTGTTTCCAAATCTTAGCTATTATAAATTGTGCTGCTATGAACATAGGGGTGCGTATGTCCTTTCTGATTGGTATTTCTGGTTTCTCGGGATATATTTCCAGAAGTGGGACTACTGGGTCAAATGAGAGTTTCATTTTTATTTTTTTGAAGAAACTCCATACTATTTTCCACATTGGATGCCCCAGTCTGCATTCCCACCAGCAGTGCATGAGGGTTCCTTTTCTCAGCATCCTTGCTAGCACTTGTCTTTTGTTGATTTGTTGATAGCCACTCTGACAGGTGTGAGATGGTACCTCGTTGTCATTTTGATTTGCATCTCTCGGATGATTAGTGACTTTGAGCATGTTTTCATATGTCTCTCAGCTTTCTGTATGTTGTCTTTTGAAAAGTGTCTATTTTTTATTGGATTGTTTATCTTCCTTTTGTTAAGTTGTATGAGTTCCCTGTAAATTTTGGAGATAACACTGGCAAATATGTTCTCCAATGCAGTGGGCTTTCTTGTTGTTTGCTTGAAGCTTTTTATTTTGATGTAGTCCCATTTGTTTATTTTCTCGTTAATCTCCATTGCCCTAGGAGCTGTATCGGTAAATATATTGCTACAACATATGTCAGATATTTTGCTGCCTAAGGAGTATTCTAAGGTTTTTATGGTTTCCCATCTAACATTTAAGTCCTTTAACCATTTTTAGTTTATTTTTGTGTATGCTGTAAGTTGGTGATATAGTTTTTTTTTTTGTTTTGTTTTGGTTTTTTTTGCATATATCTGACCAAGTTTCCCAGCACCATTTATTGGAAAGACTGTCTTGACTCCTACCTGTTGTTTCTTTTGTTGGATTTGATTTAGGTATTATATCCCTGAAAACATCTAATCCAAAGTCACAAAGAGTTATGCCCAGGTTTTCTTATGAGTTGTATAGTTTTAGCTCTTATATTTAGGTCTTTGATCCATTTTGAGTAAATTTCTTCATATGTTTCTTTTCTATGTCTAGATGCTCAAATACTTACCATTGAGGTATAATTGCCTATACTATTGAGTACAGTAACATGCTATATAGATTTGCAGCCTAGCAGCAATAGACTATACCATATGACTTGGGTGTATAGAAGGCTATACCATCTAGGTTTGTGTAAGTGAAATATGTGATGTTCACACAAGGATAAAATTGGCTAACGACACTGCTCAGAACATATCCCTACTATTAAGCAATGCATATCTGTATAACTCTTTGCTCTGGGACTTGGTTAGGCTATTTTAATTAAGTCTATTTCCCTGTGGTGTTGCTCCTGGAGTCTTTGGGCTCACGTTGACTATCTTTCCCTGATCTATTAGGCTGTCAGTCTCAACTGCTATTATGCTCTAGGCTCTACTACTTACTGATTGCCCTATTTTTGTTTTCATATTTGCCAGCTTTGCTTGTTTCACTGGGAGAGCAGGTACATGGAGCTCTTTTTTTTAAAAAATATTTTATTGATTCTTTTTTTTTTTTTACAGAGAGGAAGAGAGAGGGATAGAGAGTTAGAAACATTGATCAGCTGCCTCTTGCATGCCCCCCCACTGAGGATGTGCCCACAACCAAGGTGCATGCCCTTGACCGAAATCGAACCTGGGACTTTTCAGTCCGCAGGCCGATGCTCTATCCACTAAGCCAAACTGGTTTCGGCACATGGAGCTCTTAATGATGGAAGTGAAAGTCTCACAATTGATTTTTGTGCGTTGACCTTGTATCCTGCAACCATGCTGAATTTACTTCCTAGTTCTAAGTGGGGGTTTTTATAGTTTGGAGGCATTTCTATGTATAGAATTATGACATCTACATATATGGAATGTTTTATTGATTCTTTTTCAAATTATATGCCCTTTATTTCCTTCTACTGCTTCATTGCACTGGTTAGAATTTTCAGTACTATGTCAAAAGACTGTAGCATGGACATGCTTACATTGTTTCTAATCTTATGGGAAAAGCATTCAGGCTTGCACTTGCAAGGGTAATGACGATGGTAGGTTTTGTTATAGAGGTCCCTTATCAAGTTTAAGTAATTCACCTCTATTCTTAACTTGCCGTACATTTTATGACTAATGGGTGTTTAATTTATGAAGTGTTTTTCTTCACGAATTGATATATTTTTCTTTTTTAGTTTGTTAATATCATGGGTTATATTGATTGACTTTTTTGAACATTCACCTAATCTCGCATACCTGAACAGAATTCCACTATGATTCTTTCTATGTGATGTTGGATTCTATTTTACAATATTTTCATGAGGATTTTTGCATTTAAGTTTATGAGAGATACTGGACTCTAGGGCCTTTTTGGCATTCTGTTAGTCTTATTTTGGTATATCTGGTACCAGGGTTACTCTGGATTCATAAAAGTAGTTGGGAACGCTCCCTCCTTTTCTTGTGCTCTCAAGCTACAGTTTTATTGCCTTTTCCCCCGTGATGATTAGGGCTTTTTTTCTACCATAGGGTATGTAGAGAGAATGGTCTGGGGGAAACTTCAGCAAATAGTTGCTGTTTTGTTTCCCATCCCAAGCCAGAATAAAATATATTTCTCAGGATTCTTCTCAGTCTACCCTGTCAGCACTCGGTGGAATTCCTAAAGGAAAAAGTCTACAAAAGGATGCAAAACCACCTAGGTCTACAACCCCCAGGGTCTTCACATCTTACACTAGCCTACAGCTAACATTTAGCAATTCCTTAACCATGTTTAGTTGAATTTCTTATGAGTTTATATGTTGTTCAGTAGTATCCTGAAAGACAAACAATGGTCTGAATACTGTCCCTGAAGAAACTTGTCTCTACAGATTTTAGGTTAGATGTTTGCACTGCAATCTCAGTTTTCTGATTAATTCAAGAGAAGTCAATTTGCAATTTCCAGGGATTTTTATAGAGTTATAAAATTCTGCATCCCTGAGTTGATACTAGATCATATGAACCTGGAGACAAGTTTTTGAGGCTCCGTTTGTCTTCCAGCAACTATACCCCAGTTTACCAATTCCCCCACAATGGTGATTATGGTGGGCTTACCAGCTCGAGGAAAGACTTACATCTCTACGAAGCTCACTCGATATCTGAACTGGATAGGAACACCAACTAAAGGTAAGTCTCTGAAACCTTTTGTTATACAGCCCCCTACAGGCTACTGGCTGGAAACAGAGTAAGGTAGTATGCCTCAGTACCAGGAAAGTCTCAATTATTAATAGAATGTGGACTATTACTGCTACTGCTTCTGCTACTGCTATTACTCCTACTACCACTACCACTATACTTTTATAAATTTAAAATTTCTTGAGCACATACTCTGTGCCCTACCTAAGGCTAGGCTCTAGGCAGGAAAACCAGTAAGATTAAATATCTTACCTCAAGGAGCTCCATTTTTGCAAGACCGTGCGCATCTGAGCTCCCATACAAACCCTACCACAGCCCCCTGTATGCCAACACTAATTGCATAGTGTGTTATTATAGTGTGTGTCTGGGTATCTCTCCCCCGGACCTGCTATAGGGGACAAGGGACTAGATCATATTTATTTCTGTCTCTCAAGGATGACAAGATTAAAACTAAATACCAAATTTATTTATTCCCTAATGACTATGCTGATGCTTTTAAAGAATATCAGCATAGTGGAATATTTTTATTGGGCCATGTTCCTCCTTTACATGGCAAGTAGTTAGACTTCTCTAGTCAAATGGAGCACACTACTCCCCAGTGCAGAAAACAGGTCTCCTTGGCATTCATTTATCCACTCAAGCATTAATTATTTGTTGGATGTTGGGCAAACAAAGACAAGTAAGTCGGATGTTTGTCCTCAGAAAACGCACAGCTATTCTTAAGTTCTTAAAACACCCAGGAAGGAGGAACTGTTATCATCATTTCACAGTTGATAAAATTAATTCCTGGGAGTTGAAGTGTCTTGTCTAAGGGCATATGGCCAATAAGTGACAGAACCAGGATATGAACCCACATTTACATGATTCCAAAGCCTGACACTCACTGTACCACGGCTCATACTTGGCTCTACTGATGGGAAGAGAAAAGAATCCGACATGGCCCTGTACCCTCCCTTCCTCCATTCATTTCCTCTCCTTTCTCTTGCCCATCCCAACACCTTTATTTATCTGCCCCATTCCCAACCCCCGTCCACCAAGTCTCCTCCTCTCTTCCTTCCATTGCTTCTTTCTCTTAATGCACTTTCTCTAATTCACTAGTGAAGAGTTTCCCAATGCTTTTCCATGTGCCAAACCCATGCTAGGCATTGGAGGTGTAAAAATGGATGCAATTCACACCCTATTCTTGAAGAGTTCTCCATCTGGTTGTGATGCATAAGAGTACTTCATGTCACCTAGGAATCCCAGAATAGGATAACGAGGGGGCTCACAGAGGAAATTATCAACAGGAAGGCAGTGAAAGCTTCCAGATAGGTTATATTTGAGCTGAGTCCTGTGGGGGAAGTAGGGCATTCACAGAACAGAGGGCAGAAAGAACAGTTCTCCTGGAGGCCTGCAGGCTCACAGGAGCCTCTCCTGAGTATAGGAAGCACATAACCTAGTGGTGGATGGGTCTTAACTCCAAGCTCCTTGGCCTGTTGTTCAAGGACTTCTACAATAATCCCCTGCTAGTCTCTCAGGCCTCAGTCACAGTGGATGACTCAGTCCCCCAAATATGCTCTGCCTTCTTCCAATGCCCTACCTTTCTTTGCTCAAGCTGATCCTCTACCTGAAATTGCCTTTGCCCCCTCCCCCCCATTTCCCATGTTGGCCCATAAAAGGCCTGCCCCCCCCCAAAGGATTAATTCAAGTCTGCTTTCTCCAAGAAGCCTCAGATCACCCAAAGTTAATCTTTCCTTTCCCCTTACTTTTTTACATGGCTCTGTCAGAGCACTTAAACTGGATGAGATCTCTGTTTACTGATTTGTTCTCTGTCCTGTCTGCTGGATTCTGAGGACTTTGAGAGCCTCATCACACAAATATGATTCATCTCCAGAAGTCAGGTCCTTCACAGATTGTACATCTAAAAAAAAATGTATTAGTCGAATGCATGAAATATTACTTTACCTCATTGCCTATTATCCCCTTTTCTTCCCTCCTCTCTGTTTTTTTTTTTCTTTCCCCATTACAGATGAGAAATATGGCCTATGGAGGGCTTAAATTTAGTTTCTCTGTCAGGATACAGAAAGATGTAATAACATTGGACTATGATTCAGAAAGCCCAAACTAGTTCTGACTCACTGTTTGATTCTTGGTGAATGATTTTACTCACTGGATCTCAGTGTCTTTATCTTTCCAATGGAGTAGGGCATGAAAAGGGTTGGAGTTTATGATAAACTAAACTAGTGAAAAGACCACCAGCTTTGGACAAAACAGCTCTGAGTTTAAATTCCAGTTCCCCACTAATTAACTATGGTGTTAGTTACCATCTCTGAACTTCACTTTCCTCATTTGTAAAATGGAAATGGTGATTCTCACTTTGCAGGATTGTTGTGAATAATAAATAATATGGTAGACAAAATTTAAAGCTTTATAAGCATATGATATGGCTATAAATTATACCTTCTTCTACCTCTAAATTCCCTCCCAACAAGGACATGTTTTTGCTACTGAGATCTTCCCAAACTCTTCACCAGTGTTCCCTGCTTTCAGTGTTTAATTTAGGCCAGTATCGACGAGAGGCAGTTAGCTACAAGAACTACGAATTCTTTCTTCCAGACAACATGGAGGCCCTACTTATCAGGAAGTAAGTATCTAACATTTTAGGGACCTATGCTGCCCCCTGGCTGAGGGAGGGCTTTGTTCAGGTGATGGGGGACTAGGGCAGAGCCATGAGGGTTATCAAGGAGGCCCTCTAGACTCTCAAAGCGTGGTTTGGACAGCCCTTCTACCATATTACCTACAATCTGTTTCTGGTCATAGCTATCCCCTGCTTAAAAACTTTAAACAGTCTCTTACTTCTGGCAGGAAAGAATGGAAACTTTTCAGGCTAATATTTGAGGCAAGAGTCTCAGTAACTTGGCATATTCCAATCTCTCCAATCACATCCATTCAACCTCAAGGTTGAGCACTTACAGAAAAGACCCCTTGTCTCACTTATTGATCCATGCCTTCATAATAGAACCTTGAAAAGAGTAATCACTAAATAAATGTTTACCAAAACCATAAATACATTGCCAATGCCATACATGTCCTTGCACTGGTACCCGTGTCAGGAATGCCTTCTCCTTCACAGACCATATACTTGGGCTCTAACTGGGTTCAAGAAGCAGCTCAGTTTGAGCTCTAGTAACTCAAGGAATGGAGCCTTTAATAATATGTCTTCTGTCATTCTGTTTTTCCTGGGCATGCCACTTTATACCTGCCCCTAAGATGGCCACACAGAACCACTTTCCCCTGTGCGACATCTCTGTGCTTGTCATGGTGCCTAGAAGATAGGACACCTTGTGTAGATGTTTAATAGGGGAATAATTTAACCTAGGACATCTGAGAGATGGTGCAAAAGATACTGCAGGAAAATGGAGAGGAGCCAATCTTGAGGTTGGGTCTTGTTTGTTTCTCTCTCCTTTTACAGGCGGTGTGCTCTGGCAGCCCTGAAGGATGTCCATGATTATCTCAGCCGTGAGGAAGGCCACGTTGCGGTAAAGAAACTTGTATTGTTCCCTAGGGTTTCTGCTGGGATGGAGAACAGTTAATATGTGTATTGAGCATTCACTGTGCTCCACACGTTATTCTAGGTACTTTGTACATATTAATTTAATTCCACCTTACCCTATGAGATAGGTATTATACCCCACTTTATATCCCAGAAGAATGACACACAGAGAGATTAAATAATTTCCAAAAATGGCACAGTATGTATGTGGCAGGACAGAACTGTAATCCAAGTTGTGTCACTCCTAAATATACAGTTAACTACTATACCTTCCCCCCCCCCCACTCCCAAGAATTTAGCAGCAGTACACTAAAATTTAACCTACAGTAAAACATTTTGAGTTCTGAGATTTACCTAAACATTTTAGTCAATTTAATCTCAGGCTTTTGAAATAGGATTTGCAAATTCTAAAAAGGGAAAAGATCCTCAAATATGCAAATTGTCCCGTCTAAGGTGCTGGACCTTGCGAGTTGTTTCCTATTCTTAAAGGGCTCCAGGGTGATAAGGAAGGAAGAAGCCTAACCTAGAAGATAAGAAATCAGTTCTGCCAAAACTGGTTTGGCTCAATGGATAGAGCCTCGGCTTGGGGACTGAAAGGTCCCGGGTTCGATTCCGGTCAAGGGCATGTACCTTGGTTGCGGGCATATCCCCAGTAGGGGGTGTGCAAGAGGCAGCTGATCGATGACTCTCTATCATCGATGTTTCTAACTCTCTATCCCTCTCCCTTCCTCTCTGTACAAAATCAATAAAATATATTTAAAAAAAAAAAAAAGAAATCAGTTCTAACTCTGTTCTGTCAGCAACTCTCAGTGACCTCGGTTAAGGCAAATCCTTCCTCAAAGGCTCGCTACTTCACCTGTATAATGACCCTAATAAAAACCCACAATTTTTGCTTGGCCAGCATGGCTCAATGGTTGAGCATCAACCTGTGAGCCATAAGGTCATGGTTCCATTCCTGATCAGGGCACATGCCCACGTTGCAGGAGGCTGCCAGTCAATGGTTCTCTCTCACCATTGATGTTTCTGTCTCTCTCTCCCTCTCACTTCCTCTCTGAAATTGGTAAAAATATATTTTTTAAAACCCCACAATTTTTCTTGTCTTATTATACTTATAAAGCCTGCTACATTTTGGGAGCGACAGTAGGACTCAATGAGTACTTGAGAAATTGACACAATCCAATTCCAAATCTTTCCTATCATTTGTCACCAAGTCCAAGTTCTCTTTCTTGGTAGCACTCCACGTGGCTAAATACAGGGATGCTCAAAGAGTAGGCGTTCTACCAGCACCAGACTCACAGTAAACCAATCTCATCATGTGCCTCTAGGTTTTTGATGCCACCAACACTACCAGAGAACGACGGTCACTGATTTTGCAGTTTGCTAAGGAACATGGTTACAAGGTACAGTAACACTGCCACTCTTATCTAGAGCCTACTGATCCAGCACAAACTCCAAAGAAAGGCAAACCAGAGGACTCATCGGTGCCAACTCAGCTACCATAAGGTCAACATTTTAATCTGGTTGAGATGGCTTTCCAGATCATGGTTAGAAGCAGCAAAACAGAACAGAACAGGAAAGGAGGGATGCCATGTTAGGCAATGAAGGTGATGGCTGTCAGGCTGACACTGTGGAGGGGTTGGGGTGAGGAAAGTGGAGAGAGAACCACTATAAAACACATATACACTGAGTGGCCAGATGATGATGATCTCTGAATACATAATAATCTGGCCACTCAATGTATAGCCTATATAATAAAAGGCTAATATGCAAATTGTCCCCTCAGTCAGGAGTTCGACCAGCAGGAAGGCCAGCCAACCACCCATGTCCCCTTCCCCTGGCCAGGCTGGCTGGACCCCACCCATGCACAAATTCATGCACTGGGCCTCTAATACATATATATTTTTTGAGTGGCCAGATTATTATATTTCAGAGATCATAATAATCTGGCCACTCAGTATAGAAGAACTAAAAGCCAGCATGGGAAACCATGAACAAAATGGAGGGGGGGAAATCTACTGAATAAGAGAAGATATTTGTGATATATTTGATAAGGGGTTAATATCCAAAATATAAAAAACTCATACAACTCAATAGTAAGAAAACAAAAAAATCCAATTGAAAAATGGGTAGCAGACCTGAATATATATTTCTCCATCGGAGACATACAGATGACTGATAGACATAAGAAAGGATGCTCAACATCATGAAACATCAAAACCACAGTGAATAGCACCTCACACCAGTCAGAGTGGCTATCGTCAATAAGTCAACAACCCCTGGCTGGGTGGCTCAGTTAATTGGAGCGTCATCCCATACACCAAAAGGTGGCAGATTTGATTCCCAGTCAGGGCACATATTGAGGTTAAGGTTTGGTTCCCAGTTGGGGCAGGTAATTGATCAATGTTTCTCTTATATTAATATTCCTCACTCCCTTCCTCTCTCTGAAAAATCAATTTCAAAAATTTTAAAGCCAACAAATAACAAATGTTGACGAGAATATGGAGAAAAGTGAATCCTCATGCATTGTGGGTGGGAATGTAAATCAGTACAGCCACTGTGGAAAACAGTATGGAAATTCCTAAAAAAAACCAAAACAAAACAAAAAAAAAACCAGAATTGCCACATGCCCCCAAAATACTACTTCTGTTTTTTTATCCAAAGAAGATAAAAATAGCCGAAGCCAGTTTGGCTCAATGGTAGAGCATCGGTCTGCAGACTGAAAGGTCCCAGGTTCGATTCTGGTCAAGGGCATGTACATTGGTTGCGGGCACATCCCTGTTAGGAGGTGTGCAAGAGGCAGCTGGTCGATGTTTCTCTCTCATCGACGTTTCTAGGTCTCTATCTCTCTCCCTTCCTCTCTGTTAAAAATCAATAAAATAAATTTAAAAAGAAGATAAAAACATTAATTAAATATATGTGCACCCCTATGTTTATTTCAGCATTATTTACAATAGCCAAGATATGAAAGCAACCTAGGTGTCCATCAATAGATGAATAAAGAAAATATGGCATATGGAGAATGATTGGGTTCTTAGAAAGATGTAGGGCTCCAAGAAGGATGTATATATACTTACACACACACAATGGAATGTTACCTAGCAAATAAAAGAATGAAAATTACCATTTTCAACAACATGGATGTACCTAGAGGATATTATACTAAGTGAAATAAGTAAAAAAAAATATATGAATACCATATGATTTCACTTATTTATAGAATATAAAAAACATGCACAAATGAATAAGTAAAACAGAAACAGACGCATAGATACAGAGAACAAATTTGATTGCCAGAGGGAATGTGGGTGTAAAAGGTGAAGGGGAATTTTTTAAAAAGTTTTCTTTGTGAAGAAAAAGAAAAGAAAAGAAAGAAAGAAAGAAAGAAAGAAAGAAAGAAAGAAAGAAAGAAAGATTGTCTTTCTAAGCCTGATTTATTTTGTAGACATTACTTATAGGATCCCATTAAAAAAAAACACACACACACACAAACAGTCAAAATACAAAGCAATAATCTGGAACATTCCATTTAGACCCCATCTGCCCCATAAAAATCTGAATCCTTAAAAGCACCACTGAATGAAATCCTGTTGTCAGAGATGCCCCCAGTGATGAATCAGAGTCATTGAGAAAGGGTCAAGCCTATCAAACATAATTCCCTGCTGGAAATCTCTCTTATGTTTCTCTTATAGGTGTTTTTCATTGAGTCCATCTGTAATGACCCTGGTATCATTGCAGAAAACATCAAGGTAAGGACTCCCAGTTACCTTCCCTCCTTACTCTGCTTCAGGCTTGGATCATGCCTAAAACTACCTCTATTGGATCAAAGGAAGTATTCTTCCCCAAGATTCTCTTCCCACTTCCTTGACAACTGTGGCCTACAATTTTCCTATGAAATTAAATGAGGCCAACATATAGAGAGTTATTAATATGCACCAGGCTCCAAGCTTTACTCATTGATTTTTCACAACAAACCTGCATGTTAGGAATCATTTCAGTGTTGGAAACTGAGGTTCCAAGAGAAGTGACTTGTCAAGGATTTGTACCATCAGAAAGAGATAGAACTGGGAATGGACCTCAGACTTGGCTATCTGCCTCAAAAACTTTATTCTGCCCCACGATTCACAGCAGAGCTATCACTGCTTTAAGATTCTAGGCATGTGGTCTAGAATTAGATCACTTTCTGTATTTTATTGTTCCTTATTTCATCAAATTACTGAAGCTCAGTGACAGAAGAGACCTTAAAAGTCATCTTCAACCCTCCATCAGATACTTGAAATCTCAGGTGAATGTTTGTCTAGCCCAGTGGTCTGCAAACTCATTAGTCAACAGAGCCAAATAATCAACAATACAACGATTGAAATTTCTTTTGCGAGCCAAATTTTTTTAAACTTAAACTTCTTCTAACGCCACTTCTTCAAAATAGACTCTCCCAGGCTGTGGTATTTTGTGGAAGAGCCGCACTCAAGGGGCCAAAGAGCCTCATGTGGCTTGTGAGCCACAGTTTGCCGAGCACAGGTCTAGACTTTCTCCTCATACCTCCAGTGACAAGAGGCTCATTGCCTTGATAAAGTGCAGTCCAATCAAGCTGAAATCTTGTAATTTCCATTCAACTGGTCCTATTTTTGCTTCTATAGGCACAGAACATGCCCAATCCTTCTCTTTCTTCTTTATTCATCCATTTATTTATTCAACAGAAAATGAATCCATACACTGTGCTGGGCCATTCTGGGTATTAGAGATATAGAAATGGATAGAGAAGAATCTTGCTCTTGTGCTCACAGTCTAGTGAGAAAGACTGACAAGTTCATAGGCATAATTCTGCGCTATCAATGCTAAGATGAGGGAATAAGGGAGGCTGTGGGAACAGAGTATTAAGAACCTAACATTGCATGAGAGGGGTAGGTGCAATAGGAAGGCTTCTCAATGAAGGCAATAGCTAACCTGCATCTTGAAGAATGCATAGGAATTTGGCAGGCAGAGAATGGGAAATAACGGAATAGCATGTATGAAGTATGGCATCTCCAGGGAACTGTAAGTTGCTTGGGTTGGCTAAAGCAAAGTGTGCAGAGAAATAGGGGAATAATAGGAGATGAAGATGAAAAAATTCATTCCAGCCCAATCATGACAAACCATGAGTCACCCGCTAAAATATTTCATAGTTTGTGCTAAAATATATGAGAACTGGTGAAAGGTCTTAAGCAAGGGAATTCTATGGTCAGATCTGCAAGTTAGAAATATCCTTCTGGCTATTAGTATGGGAAATACATCAGAAATAACAAGATTTTATTACATATATTTTTATTGATTTCAGAGAGGAAGAGAGAGATAGAAACATCAATGATGAGAGAGAATCATTGATCAGCTGCCTCTTGCACATCCCCTACTGGGGATCGAACCCACAACCCGCATATGTGCCTTGACGGGGAATAGAACCATGGCCTTCTGGTTCATAGGTCAACGCTCAACCACTGAGTCACACCGCCTGGGCAGAAGTAACAAGATTTTAGAGAGTGATCAGTCACAAAGCTATCATGAACATTCAGGCGAAAGAAAATACAGACCAATTGAGATATTTGTAAGATATAGTGGAGAGGATTTTGGTGCCTGCTGAGAGGAGGGGAATGTTAGAAAGGGACTCATATAGGATGTCTCCCAGTTGCCTTTTAGGCTCTGTTGACTGAGTGGATGAGAGTGCCCTTCACTGGGATGGGTAGAGAAGGTAGGTATTGAGAGAATTAGAGATGCCAGCCCTAAAGCAAACATGCCGTATTCTCCCAGGAAACACTCGATACATGTGAGCTATTGTGACCCCTGGCCAAGATCTCCTGTTCTTCAACCATTTCTCATGGCACAATCTCCAGGCCTCTTATAAATGTTCTTAAATGATCTCTAATGGCCCTTCCCAAGGGCACTGTCAGAGTCTCTGTCTTCCACGGTCCCTCTGTCCTTCTCTCTTCTCCCAGCAAGTGAAACTCGGCAGCCCTGATTACATAGACTGTGACCGAGAAAAGGTTCTGGAAGACTTTCTAAAAAGAATTGAATGCTATGAGCTCAACTACCAACCCCTGGATGAAGAACTGGACAGGTAAGAGCCCAGAACTCCACAGTCCAGGTCTGGATGCTTAGCACTGTTTCAATATGCTGTAGGACCTAGGGAAATTTCTTCCCTCTGTGGACCTCAATCAGCTCCTGTATCTGTAACATCAGGAAGCTGGACTTGATTTGTATTCAAGGACCCTCATAGTTCTAATTACCAATGAGGTGGTGATTCATTGACGTGCAAGGTGTTCACAAGAGGATTGAAGTAGTGTTTTCCTGAGCAACATGGACATATCAGGGATAACATATCAGGGACCTGATCTTTGCTGGGGGTGTGGACAGACATTTATAGTTTGTCCTGCCTTTGTTGCTATTATTTTTTGAATATTATTTTTGTGGATGGCATTTCAGTTTCCAAACATGTTCACATTCTTTGTTTCATTGAATCCCTTGTAAAGGAGACTAAAATAGGTCTTATGACCAGACATTTTCAGAAGAAATTGAGTCTTAGAGAGCTAAAACTACTTGCCCAAGCTCTCACCATTAGAGCTAGGATTCTAACCACATATTTGGTCTCTTAGCCATGTATCTTCTTACCATGCCCACGTATACCTCTTCAATGAATAAGTAGTTGGTCCCTCTGGGTTGTGGTGGACATAGGGAGTTAAATCAGAGCAAAAAAAGTTGGGTTCTGTTCTCAGGTAGCTTCCACAGTGCCTTGAAATATGGGAAGACGCGTGAAAAATTTGAAACTTTTATTCCTAATACCAGATAAAGATAGGAGAGGTGTTAGCTGTCAGTACAGGGAATATGTAAGTTTTAGACATAGGTTGTTCCCTGAGCCCTACTCTTTTTCAAAATGGGTTGTGATGAGAAGAGACTTTCAGAGTCACTCAGACTCTGTAATCCAAGTGAGAAGGGTAAGGAGGTTTCAAGCTGAATACTACCCTAAGAATATTAAAGAACATCCTTTTAGCTCTGTCTCACTGAAGTCCTGAGAGGTGAGCATTGTTACTGCCTCCCTCCTCAAGGAAACAGAGACCCAAGCGCTTATCTGAGGCCACAGAATGAATCAGTAGCAGAATATATACTCAGACACTTATCTGCAAACTTCCAGCCTGGTTCTTCCCTTCTCACATCCCTAGGTCATACAAAGTGTCACATGAGGCTTAGACACACAGTACAAGGGGCAAGACCTTAGGTATAATTGTGAAGATTGTTCTCTGTGCAGGGATATTTAGATCAAGGCTATACTTACTTTTTTCACCAAGGCATGTGTGCTGGAGTGGGACTGTTTCTGCCCTGAGGAAAGTGTAACCTTTTCCAGTTTTCACAGGCAGCATAGAGGCTAGCAGCCTATGGTGAGAGAAATTTGAAGGAGAGGAGCTGAGGTGAATGAATGGCATGGAGAAATCCCCAAGCCTTCTAGCCTTCAACCTATATTCCTGCAGGTGCTCAGTTAGTGTTTGATGAATCAGTTTGAGCATCACAGTTGACTTTAATCATTTTTCCATGAACAGACATTTATAGTCCATGCCTCAGGACCCAGCCCTAAACTCTGCCCTAGGGACCCAAAGAGTGATAGTCTGTCCCTGCTCTGATAGAATGACCATTTTGTTGGGAAAAACAGTGAGTATGCAGTTGACAGAATAGCAGGGAGGCTCACACAAGTGGGCTGGAGGAACACCCAACTCATCTTGAAGGAAGAGGTCTAGAAGAGCAGGTTTACCCAGTAGGTAGACTAGACATGTGTTTTGGGTACCAACGAGGAAAAGGCTACCAAAAAATAAGAAGAAAATAGTCTTGGAATAATTTAACATTTTATATTTCCAGCATTAAGGTAGTCAAAATAGTAAAAAATAAAACCAGAACTTGGTAGAACTTCCTTTTAATATAGATTATGATTTTTGTTTTAAATTATATGTGGTAGGGTGAAGTGTTAGCTACTGTCATACATTTTTCTAAGTGACTTCTCATGTCTGGGCTCAAAGAAGTCTTCCTAGAGAGAGTGAATGTACTGGCTGTAGAAGTATAGATACATAGGGGCTTAGCTTTGGAGACCAGACAAGGAACACATTTTCAAGCAAAGAGAATAGCACTTCTTAATGGCCTAGTTAAATCTGAATAAGAGTAGATGAATACAGAGAAACACCCAGAAAACACATAAAGGCTAGGGTAAAACAGAAGTTATGAGCATGGGCCTGGAGCAGTGAGGCCAAATAGGACCAGTGTGTGAAGGCACCGAGAATGTCAGACTAAGCTGAGGAATTTGGAAATTCTCCTAAGAGCCACTAAGAATCTAGCGTCAGGGACAGACAATAACCAGACAACAATGCGACATCATATATTTTCTACCCTTAAGCTCGGAGGGTCCTTGGAGAGGTTGACCTTAGGCAAATCACTTCCTTCTCTCTGTTTCAGTTTCCTTGCCCATAAAACAGAGATAATAATTTCTGCTTCCTATGATTGTTGTGAGGATTCATGCACTTTGAAGTCTGCATTCCCTGCCAGAAGCTCCCAAAATGTTCAGCAAATATGAATGCCCTGTGGGACCATTGGACATGAATGACAGGAAGGGGCATGCTGAGTATGGTGCAGATAGAAAGGCCTTCGTTAGGAATAACAGAGAAGCTTTCTGAAACCAAACCCATCACTCACTGCCTTGCCTGCTTTGGGGTAGAGCAGCTATTTTCATTCACTTGGTTTTGTTACTGTGCACACAAGGTTGCTAGTGTGTCACCCCATTGCCCTAGCCTCCCTCACCTCTTTCCAGGGATCACCCTGAACTCCTCACAATAAAACAACTTAGGAATTAGTGCCTGGCACAACAGATGCCTCCAAGTCTTGCTCCATGGTTCTATTCTTGATTAGTCAAAGTTCCCCATTTCGAGCTCCTCTGCAAACAGGTTGTTGAATAATTTGATTATCATTCTGTGTATAGTTGTTAGTTCATGACAAAGAGGAGACTGAAAAGTGGCTCTAAGCAAGGACCACAAGTTCCCCACTGATGGTGTGAACCACATCTGTATTCCCATGCCCCAGCACATGACACACCTTAGAATATGTTTGTGGAATGGGGGATGAGCATTGGTCATGCATTTCTAAGTATATATTCCTAACTGGCCTAAGAACTTCCAAGCACAATGCTTAGAACAGACAAGGGTATATTTGTTGACTGGCCAATAGGAAAGAATCCAACTTGGTCCCCTTTCTGAGTAAGGAAGATACATACACACAGAGACACAGCGCACACAGACACAATCTTGTAACTGCCTATAGAGTATCAAATACAATATATCACAGCAGAGATTCAAAGAACAGAGAAGCAGAGCTCAGGTCATGGTTTGAAAGGGTGAGGGAGTGGACAAGTTCGGAGCTGCTGGGGAGATGTTGGAGGTCTCCAGAGACACAGAGGATTACTGCTTCTCTCCAAGTATATCAGGAGTGTGAACCACAGAAGACAGAACCCCAGTCCCTAGAATGTGATAAGTGAAGGTGAAAATAGAGCCTGGCTCAAGTTGAGACTGAGAAAAGGATACAGAGGGAGATGGTAGCAGGCACTGAGCTTCTGAAGGTGGCCAGGAACCAAGTTTCTGAGACAGGTACCTAGAATAAGAAAAGGCATGGCATCCTGTTAGAGGAAAGGTTGGTGAAAGCTGGGTTATGGAGGAAGCTTGTTAGGTAGGGTGTGTAGTTGGGGTTTCTCTTGGGAATAGCCTTTCCACCATCAGCCCCTGAACTGCCCTTGCTCTTGCTTGGACTGGCCCAGCCACCTGTCCTACATCAAGATCTTCGACGTGGGCACACGCTACATGGTGAACCGAGTGCAGGACCACATCCAGAGCCGCACAGTATACTATCTTATGAACATCCACGTCACACCCCGCTCCATCTACTTATGCCGGCATGGTGAGAGTGAACTCAACCTCAGAGGCCGCATTGGAGGTGACTCTGGCCTCTCAGCTCGGGGCAAGCAGGTAGGGAAGGCCCCATGTACCCAGAGGCATTGGCTGATCTGGACCAGGGGGTGCCACAGGTGGGTGGAGTAGCCACTACCTGGGTCCTGAGGATTGGGAGTCTCAGTGACAGGGTAGAAGCAGGTTCTGGTCACTCCCACTCTTCTTCCCTGATAGCCACTCCGTCTTCAACCATCCTTAAATGCTACCAAGTGCCCACAGGAGCTACAAGGCTGAGAAGCTAGGTCCTGGCACTCCATGTGCTCATATCTTGCTGCTTCTTCAACCCCAGCATGATAAGCACCTTGGCTCCACCCGACTGGTCCCCTCATCATCCTCAAAACTCTGTGTTTTTACTTGTGCAGTTTCCTCACCTAGGCTGCCTTCTTCTGTCAGCTGATGACCATCACTTGCACGGACAGCTACCCTGAAGCGCCCCACCCTTGAAGCCATCTTCTCCTCCCTTACTCAGGGCTGATGCTACCCCTCCCCCGCCACCCACTGCAGATCATCACACTGTCAGCACTTATCCCTAACCTGTGACTGCTTCCTTCCTGCCCCACCTCCCATACCCCCTTCCAGGGTCCAGTTGCTGCTCCATAGTCTGGTCTAGGAAGCCCTTCACTGTCCTTTCCAGACAGCTTACCATGCTCTGGACTCCATATCTCCCAGTGCTGGCCCATCTCTGACTTTATGGCCTGAGTCTTTTCTATCCTTCTAAGCATGGTGACCTGCACATTATGGGTGCTGGCTCAATAAAGGGACACATTTTCCCGCATTCAGCCCTGTGCCTAGGCTTGTTAGCACAGGTCCTTGCTGGGGAAATCGCTTGGGGATGGGACAAATGGAATGTGGGTGCACAGACAGGAAACGCCCTCTTTCATTGGACACTTGTGGCCTCATTTAATCTTCACAGCAGCTCTGTGGGGTGGGCATTCCCATCACCTGTTTATGGATAAGCAAGCGGAGTCCCAGATAGGAGCAGAGAGCAGCCCCAAGTCAGACACAGTGGGAGCAAGGAATGAAAACCAGGCCTTCCCGCCTGCCCCCTGCAGCCCCACAGCAGAGGTGGCGTTGTCACAGGCAAGGGACTGCACCCATCCTCATGGCTCCCTTTCTGTGGCCTTCACACCGACAGCCTCCCCTCAAGAGCAGAGTCAGAGGCCACCAGAGGCATCACCCTCACCTCGTGGCACCACCTGCAGCCAGGGGTCTCTTGGGTGCAGCTGGCCACGGCCTTGCCCACCTAGCTCAGCACCCAGCTTGGACACATGGCCACTCCACACAGATGTGAGCATGGACACACACCGGCCTGGCCCCACCTTCATGGGTGGGCACAGGGCACCACGCCCTTTCCCAGGGACTGGCTCCCAAGTCTGTTAGAGTGTCTCTCACCAACCCTGTGCCAGGGGTGCTCTGGGCGCTCCCCACCCACGAACTAATCTCCACTCGCAGAGACCAGGCCGGGTGAGCGCATGCTGTTCACACCTTCCAGGCAGGAGGCCCCAGGCCAGAGAGGCCAGGGACGCCCCAGACACAGGGAGCCCGTGTGAGGGAGCTGCAGCAGTTCAACCCCATCACCTACCCCCCAGCCAGGGCTCCTTCCACCAGAGCACACTGGCTGCTGCTGACTCAGAACCCACCCTTAGCGTGTGTGCACACAGTGCCCATGTTCGGACGTGTAAACGTGTGCCATGTCTATGCGTCTGCCCATGCTCCTCACACACATGTGTACCCATAGTAACGTGCCTATACACAGAGAAGAGGGGATCACTGGCTCCTCTGGGCTCCCACCGCCCTTGGTGGTTTCTCTCGGTGCCATCACCGTTTCCCTCCCTGGACTGGCCGTGTCTTGAGAACAGGTTACCTGGGTACTCAGTGCAGGTCCACACATACTCAGCACATGTTTGAATGTGGTTAGAACCTGGGTACCAGCACCCCTACTAAAGCAGTAAGAATTCAAAGAATCAAAGAGAAATATTCCCCAAATCCCATTCCACCACATCTAGACCACACTCTGAGTACCCAGAACCCAAGAAATCTCTGCCCTGTGGTCTGGTGTCTGTTTCCAGTGCCTGTGTGGCCCTGTCACAGAGTCTGTCCACCTGAAAGTAGGCCATATAACAGGAGTGTTCACCCCTAGGATCAGGGGGATCTGAGAGGATATGGTGTGGGCAGAACTTGGTCATGTGATGGATTATCCACAAACCTGTACTCAAGGCATCTGTGAGTGCAGGATGGAGGCAAGAAGAGAAGGGAGATGGACTGTGGATAGAGGGCCTCCCTATGCACTCTTGTCCCAGTCTCCACAAATGTTAGAGGTAGACTGTTTGAAGGAATTAATAACTGAGTAGGTTGTTCAGTGAACAAGCATCAACAAACACACACACATAAACTCACATATTCTATTATATTTCCTTGATCCATAGTCACATGGGAAAGAATATGGCTTTTTACAAATTGGAAACATTTAAACTGTGTTCTTGCTTGTTCATCATCATTCTACCATGTGTGATAGATCTGAGCTTGTTCTCATGGCTACCCTGTCTTCTTTCATTTCTCTTTCTCCCCTCTTCTCCTCATCTGTACCCCCTACTTGGCAGTATGCTTATGCCCTGGCCAACTTCATTCAGTCCCAGGGCATCAGCTCCCTGAAAGTGTGGACCAGCCACATGAAGAGGACTATCCAGACAGCTGAGGCCCTGGGCGTCCCCTATGAGCAGTGGAAGGCCCTGAATGAGATTGATGCGGTGAGACGTAGGGGAATGGATTTCCTGGTGGATGGTGGGGCTTCACTCTCAGCTTATACCCCGGGTTGCCTCTGCGGGCTCCTATGGTAACCTAATTAATTCAACAAACATTTCTTGACAACCAGTCATGTGACAGACACTATTCTGTGTGTTGAGGATCTGTGAAGGCCAGAACAGACAAGTTCTCTGAACTCATGGAGCCCATATGCAAACAGTAAATAAGACACTGCATCTCATGTGACAAAGGGTTATGAGAAGGGAAGTACAGGGACTATGGGAGGCTGAGGGTGCTTCTGACAAGACGTGGTGATGTGAGATTTACAAGGAAAGCTTCCTAGATGAAGGTGGAGATGAGAAAAGAAAACAGGCAAAATGGTCTGGGAGTAAGGAAATAAATTTAATTTCAGTGGCAAGGAGCAGCTCATGAGAAGGCCCAGAAGTGAGAAGAGAGCATGGCATGCTCAGAGAACGGAGGCTAGAACAGCAGAGAGGCTGGGACAATGATTGTGAGGTCTGGAGATAAGGGAGATAAGGTTGGAAAGGAAGGTAGCTCATAGGGCTTTATATCGTGTTGAAGAATTTGGATGCTGACCTATAAATGGGAAGCCATTGATGTAGTCTAAGTCAAGGAGGAATGGCTTGAATGTGATTCACTTTTAAAAAAATAAAATAAAAAGACCATTCTGGCCACGGGTGGAGACTAGGTAGGAAGAAGGCCAGAAAGAGCATGTAAACTGATATGAAGATGACTGCATTAGTCCAGAAAGAGGTAAGGGTGTGATGGACCAGAGTAGTGGCACTGGTGATGGAACAAAGAACTTGAAGAATATTTTATCAGACTCTTATCACATGGCCATCTCTCTTTGGGTCAGGTTTTCCCATGAGCTCTTTTTTAAAAATGTTTTTGTTTTAGGGGGGGGGGAGGAGAGAGAGAAACAGCAATGATGAGAGAAAGTCATTGATTGGCTGTCTCCTGCACACCCCACACTGCAAAAGGAGGCCACAATCTGGGCATGTGCCCTAACTAGGAATTGAACCATGACCTCCCAATTCATAGGTCGATGCTCAACCACTGAGCCACACCATCTGGGCCCATGTGTTCTTTGAAAAGGCATGGTTCCCTCTCATTGTTTCACCTGCATGATAGATACACTGATATCAGATAGTGGCACATAGGCTATGATTGTTAGACCCCAAAGTAAAAGCTTCACCACAGATACAAATAACTTGAATGTAGGTAGGTTAACCTGCTTGCCTACTAAATATGCCTCTATAAATACTGACAAGTATGTGTGTGTGTATATATATACATACATATGTCCTTAATGATAGACATACAGCAATACTCATTCTTACAAAAAGGGATATGTGGCATCGTTCTGCATATCACATGTATTTGCTATAAATACATGCAAGAAAATATGTCAACTCTTCATCCTAAGAGTTCAGTTATGGTTTGTTTCTTGCACACATGTGATATAAACATTTATTTGATGCCTACTTTGTTTCACAAAATCTGTTTCACGTATTTTGGTTCCTGTCTTCACTGAATTTTCAGGTTAAACAGGTTAGACAGAGGACTAAACAGAGGAATACAAAGCAGTGTGTGTAATACAGGCTCTGGTAGGCTAGACTGTGGGTGCATAGATGTCGGGGCAGGACATGTGGCCCAGCCAGGATCTGCCTGGAGGAAGTGATGCGAATGTTAACTTGGCAGGTTAATAGTGAGCCAGATAGAGAATATCAGGAGTGGTATGCCAGGCAGAGAGAACAGCTGAAACAAAGAGGGTATTGTGTGTGCACAGCTGCTAAGGTTGTAGCAGTGGGGGCTGAGGGAGGAAAAAGGAATAGATTTGAGAGAAATTTAGGAGGTAGAATCCCAGCAGTGGGTTATGAAGGTGTGGATAAGGAAGAAGCAAGAATTTAGAATGATGCCTATGATTTTGGTTTGTTTTCCATGATCAATAATATATTGATAATTAGTTCCATTTATTGAGTCTCTAAAATGTGCCTTAGATATCCTGTACTAGTCTCTTTTGCACATATTACCTCTCATATTCAAAACATTCTTGTGGAGTAATTGTACTTCTCGTCATGTTGCAGATGAGGAAAACAAAATTCAGAGAGGTTAGGCAGTTTTCCTTAAGTCATTAGGAAATCAGTGACCATTTCCACTGGCAACAGGTTCACAGAATGCCTCGGAATAGAAAGTCAAAGCCATGCACAGGGCCAGTTGAAGAAGTTTGACAATGCATAGCTGTTTGTGGGCTGGGGAAGAGGCAAACCTCACACCAGAGCCAGTTGCTTCCCCTACAGGAGGGTCTAATCTTTAGAATCCACACAACCAGATGGGAAAACTTATAAACTCAACATGGCTTCCCTACCCCACCAGCAGCCGCCTCACTTCTGGGGATTTCTAAGTGGATTTGGAACTCTCGTATGCTCCTAAGGGACAGTCTCTGAGCTCTGTTCCTTCTTTGGGAAGAGAGTGTATCTACCATAGGCCCACTCTGAAACTGTTAGGGATTTACTAATTCTTGCCTTCTGAGATGTCTGTGGATAGCTGATTATCTGCCAGAGATCCTGGGGCAGATGTAGAGGCAGGAGGGATGAGAGATGCTCTAAAATGGGAGAACCCTGCTGTGGATGCATAAACTTGCACACACAGTTACAGACACTCACCTCAGGATGCTTACAGTCACAGACACGCACTTCATGGACACTAGTCAGACACAGGCTCTCTCTCAGACACATCTGCCACTAACAGCCACACCATACGCACAGATGCATACACACTTAAGACACACCTAGAGATACATGCAGACACAATCACAATCACCATAGACACACTTGCACTCTTTGCACATTTCTATATGACATGAGCACAGAGGCATACCATGGGCATACAGACAGCATATCACATAGCCTTGAGCATATTATCACAAATTCACACAGGCTTCAGACATAGGCACACAGATGTTCACACATATCCACCAGAAACATAATCAGGGACATGCATACTCACAGATATACATGCCACAGACACACTGAGGTACATATGGAAAGACAGACCACAGAAACATTCATGGAGGCACTTTCTCAGATGTTCAGACACCCTGTACACACACAATCACATGAGCACACTACATATGATGCGACAAATATACAAACACAAAGCATAGATTCCTAAACATACCACAGGTACACATCATAAGCTCGCTACACATACACATGCAAAGTCACAAATTCTTAAGCCCACATATTTATTTATTTATTTTTTAAATCCTCACCCAAGGATATTTTTTCATTGATTTCTAAGGAGTGTAGGAGGGGGAAGGAGAACGAGAGAGAGAGAGAGAGAGAGAGAGAGAGAGAGAGAGAGAGAGAGAGAGAAACATCAATGTGAGAGAGACATATTGATTGGTTACCTCCCACACACACCCCTATAGGGGCTGGAGCATCTGCACCCGAGATAAATGCCCTTGACCTGGAATAAAATCCGTGACTATTTGGTGCATGGACCAATGCACTAACCATTGAGTAACTGGCCAGCGCAAACCCACATATTTATAAAAATACATACACATATGTACAATATATACCTACAAACCTGTTGGGATAATCATATAGGAACACATCTGTACACATGTACTCATATCTGCACAGCCACATATCTCATGCACACACACGCACACACACACACACACTCAGGCAACATGCACAAACCTAAAGCTGTGTTCACAGAAACCTAGGTGCTACTGTTCTACAATCATTTGGCCTTAAAATTATGGTAAAGGCTGGCCAGGCTGGCACAGCTCAGTGGTTGAACATCAGCCTGTGATCCAGGAGATCACAGTTCAATTCCCAGTCAGGGCACGTTCCTGGGTTTCGGGCTTAATCCTCAGTGTGGGGTGTGGAGGAGGCAGCCAGGCTGTGTGGATTTCACCAAGTGAATACTTTTGTCCCCACATAATTTTTCTCAGGGTGTCTGTGAGGAGATGACCTATGAAGAAATCCAGGAACATTACCCTGAGGAATTTGCACTACGGGACCAAGATAAATATCGCTACCGCTATCCCAAGGGAGAGGTAAGCTTTGAAGGGTGGACTGATTCCTAGAACTCTTCCTTAGTATCCTCATTCCAACCCTCGAGGTTTCTTAGTTTCCTAGATTGCTTTCGAAACAGAATAAAGCATATATTGCAGCAACTGCCACCCCACAGGCACGTGATGATCTGGCCCTTGGCTGACTCAGATTCTTGGCAATGGGCAGCAAATTCCTCTGTTTTAAAAGTTACTCGTTTGCCCTGGTCAGTGTTTCTCAGTGGTTAGAGAATTGGTGTATGCACCAAAGGGTCTCAGGTTCAATTTCCAGTCTAGGGCATATATTTTGTTCCTAGAATTCTATTTAGTTCTGTTTCAAATGCACATTGTGTATTTGGTAGCATCTTATTTCTTTCTTATATTTTTCACTCCATCTTTTAATTTAAAAAAAATTTTAAACATTCATTTTATATTTTGGATTATTTACCTTGAGTTTTTAAGATTCTCATCTTGTTTGTTCTGTTTATTTTCATTCATAATAGTTTATTTTTCTTTGCGTATTGTGAGCTTCAGTTTGGCAAAATGTATCTGTGGGATTCTCATGTGGTGTGAGTTGAGAGAATCTATTTGCTTCTTACAGACACTCTGAGAAGCTAACAACTTGTATCACTTTTTATTAAACTCTCAGCTTAGCATTTTCTAAAACACATGGATAATAATATTCTGAACCAAAACCCACTTGAGGGTAGACTTGTGGTTGTACATTCTTATAAGAGGCATTTTCTAAATTTTTATACTCAGAGTCAGAGACATATAAGTTCTTATTGTTTCCCTTTGCCTATATATACTTTTTTTTTCTAGTTTACACTTTTATTGAGCATATTGGCCTTTGAGAGTCAGGTTTATTGGAGAAATTCAATCCCAACTCCCTACTTTGTGTATACCTAAGACCTTGTCTCATGTCTCTATAAAGTTTTAAAAATTCAACCCTCACCCATCAGTGTGGTTCAGTGGTTGAGCATCAACCTATGAACCAGAAGGTCACACACCCGGGTTGTGGGCTTGATCCCCAGTAGGGGGTGTGCTGAAGGCAGCCCATCAATGATTCTCTCATCATTGATGTTTCTATCTCTCCCTCTCCCTTCCTCTCTGAAATCAATAAAAATATATTTAAACAATAATAATAAAATAAAAACTCAAGCCTCTTGGAAAACATGATTATAGATGCCTCCATGGCAGTTGTTGCTTCCACATCCACTTAGCACTCTTGTTTACCAAGGTTTTCTTCATTTTGGAACCCTATCTTTATAATGTTTTCTTGATTTTCTTGAACAGTCAGCAGTGCGGACATTTATTTTATCTAGCTTTTCTAGGAATTTTTTGTAGTGAGAAGTTTTTTTTATTGTTATAGATATCTAGTTGAATATATTGATTGCTCCCCATTTAACAGATGAGAAACCAAGACCCTAAGGAGGAAGTGAGCTGCTTAAGGTCGTACTGCTGGGCCAACAGCTGATCTAGTACCACATCCAGGTTTTCCTGATTTCTAGTCTAGAGTTCCTCTCCTCTGGGCAAATGTGCCTCATCTCCCTTTCTTACGGAAGTATTTTCTTATTTTTAGTCCTACGAGGATCTGGTTCAGCGGCTGGAGCCAGTTATAATGGAGCTAGAACGGCAGGAAAATGTGCTGGTGATCTGCCACCAAGCTGTCATGCGGTGCCTCTTGGCCTACTTCCTGGATAAGAGCTCAGGTACCACTGTCCTCTCTGTTCCTGGCATAGAGAGCTGGATGTCATTTGAGACCCTGACACTAGAAATCGGTCGTTTATATCTTAGTAGTTAAGAGCACAGCGTCTAGAACAAATATGCCCGAGTTCAAGTTCTTAGCTTTGGCAAATTACTTTAACCTGGCTTCGGTTCCCTCATCTGTAAAATTGGGAAGATAATGATGAAGTTTAAATAAATCAAAATGTGTAAAGAGCTTAAAATAGTTCATGACACATAGCGTGAGCTACGTAAGTCTTGGCGACTATTATTAGTATTACTACCATTCTGAGCTAACGTCTTCAGAGCTGGCCTTAACAGTCTGCCTTGATCTGGAAAAGCTGAGCTAGTATTTCTCTGAAGCATGCTGTCAGCAGGTGGTAATGGACCTTCCCTGACCTCGTGATTCTGATTTTAGGTTTCTGTATTTGCTGTAGAGGTGATTTTCTCAACCTAGTGTTTCCATTGTTTTACATTTAAAGCAGTGTTTCCCAAACTTCTCTCATGATGAGAATCACCTGGTGGAGTTGTTAAAACACAGATTCCTGAATCCCAACTAAGACGTGCTAAACTAGAATTTTTGGGAACATATAGGTAAAATTGTATACTTAACTAGTGCTCTAAGACAGATTTTATATACAGAGCACTAAGTTAGGTATGCAATTTTACCTATATGTTCTCAAAAATTCTAGTTTAGCACTTCTTAGTTGGGATTCAGGAATCTGTTTTAACAACTCCACCAGGTGATTCTCATCATGAGAGAAGTTTGGGAAACACTGATTTAAAGGATTATTTCTTTTTCTAAAAAATGTCTAGACATTGTTGAGTATTTATACACTGAATATGCATACTGAATCGCAGACTCAGGCAGGTGGTCTGGCAAAAGACTATTGTGCCACCCTCAAGTGAGAGAATCCACTTCTGACGGGGATGCCGACGTGTTGGCATCTCCTGGACACGGGGAGGGTGTGTGAGGACAGCGCAAAGCCGTATTTGAAGTGGCCAGTGTTTGCAGATTTGTATTGTTTCTATGTCGTTAACTTCAAAATCAAGGGCACTTGTAATATAGAGTCATCCAGAATTGGAACCCGGGGAACTTGAGAACTTCACATTGGACAGAACATTCCCGAACTCAATCTTCTCACTGAAAAGGGGTAGTGGGGGGTCCCTGTGCTGCTAGATTTCTGATACCATCCACACATCCGCTGCTCGGTGTTACCTTTGAGACTGCAAGGCAAGCACAGTAACCTGACTGCGCAGTTGAGGAAATGGCAGCTTTGAGAGGTCAAGTGACTGGCCCTGCCTAAGTCACAGGGCTTAGCGAGGTTGGGAGGGACGTTAATCCCAGATGCATTTCAGAAGCCTTCCCCTCTCACACACACATGGGATGTGTGGGTGGCTGGTGCGTGGCACACTACTTTACCCACTTCCTACCTGCTTTCATGCACAGGACACACCAGCTGTTCACAGCTACCCTGGGAGCTGAGCCAGGCAGGCTGAGCACAAGCTCCGACCCCTATTACTCAGGTGACGAATGTGAGGCCCAGAGAGATGATGTGACTAAGGATGCAGACCCAGCAGACCTCACAGCTAGGGCACTCTAGGAGTACACCTAATCCAATCCTATGCTGTGAGAGATGGGAACTCTCAGAGCCAGAGAGAGAAAAGGTAGGGCCAGGCCACTTGTGGAGGTCGTGGCAGAGCAGGGTCAGAGACCTCAGGCAAGTGGGTTCCCTATTCTGAGTTTGTTCTCTCGCATCTGCCATGAGGAACAGTAACTCCTGCAGAGTATCAGCAAGGATGGAAGGAGATAGTGCACCAAAGTGCTGGGCCCAGGGCCTGACAGTGATGCTGACCAAGAGGAGGAGAAGGAGCAGTATGGACACCTAGGAAATTGCCAAAACAGATGTCTCAGGTGGCTGAGAGGGCATTGGCAGGCCCCTTAAAACTGTAACAGGGGCCCAGCCAGCATGGCTCAGTGGTTGAGTATTGACCTATAAATCAGGAGGTCACAGTTCTATTCCAGTAGGGGTGCTTCATCCCAGTGGGAGGTCTTGCTGGAGGCAGCTGATCAATGATTCTCTCTCATCATTGATGTTTCTATCTCTCCCTCTCCCTTTCTTTCTGAAATCAATAAAAGCTATTTTTTTAAGTGTAGGAGGGATTCTAGGGATGAGAAGCCATGAAGGGTGGGTTCTGGCTTAATGAAAGGAGGTGGGGAGTGGTATGGACAGTCTGGGTGGATGGGCAGGTGGAGGTGTCAACCCAAGATACTCTGAACCCCTCAGAGAATGGCAGCAGACTTCAGTGGACAGAGCACACAATTGAACTCAGAGGGTTCTGGATTCCAGGCCCAGGGCTGCCACTCCCTGGCTGTGTGCCTTAGGACGAGTGTCTTCACTCTGAGAGCCTCGCTTTCCTCATCTGTGCAATGGGCCTGATCATCCCTTCCTCGGGACTATCTGGTAAATACAACCTAGGTCCATACACGAAATTATACATGGATATTGAGAGAACTTTATGCATCATGGTCAATAACTGGAAACAAGGGCCCATCAAAGAGTGAGAGGAGTCAGAGGGTGCAGGCCTGGGTCGGGGGAAAGCTGTGCAGGCTGCCCAGGTACCCACACACCTCATCACAGGGTCTGGTGTGCAGTAGGGTCTCAGGAACCCTTTTGGGAGATGCACTGTGGGCCTCTGTGGTCAGGGAGCCTGTGGAAGAACCGGGATTGGGGGTGGGGTGGGAAGTGGGGAGGGTTTGGAGGCCATCCTGACCATTCCAGGGGTCCTACAGTCTGGCTGCATTCCCCAGGGCCTGCCTGTCTCCCCTCTGCTCTCATCCTCGCTGGTCACCCTGCAGGCCAAGGGGAGGGAGACCATGCAGAAGGGCTGTGGACAGTGAGCATGCTGTCAACCTGCAGGCCTGGGGCTGGGACCCCACCCTCCAGCACCCTGTCTCTGATGGCTGCTTTCTCCTCCTTTCCAGATGAGCTGCCGTATCTCAAGTGCCCTCTGCACACAGTGCTCAAACTCACACCTGTGGCTTATGGTGAGACACACACCCCCACCTTTATCTGGGGAAAGGCACATAGAGGCCATGAGCATGCCTCTAGTACCTACCATTTGCCCAGTAGAGTCCTAGGGGAGGTTCCTTGGATGGGTAGTTGGATGTCCTGGTAGAGGTGGGCTTGGTGGTGGCAAGATGAGCACTGAGCATAGAACACCAAACTGTAGCGGGGTGACAGGGGTGGGGTGGGGGAGAGTAGTCTCCAAAGGGGACCAGAGGAACAATTAAGTGTATGTTGGGGCGAGATTGAAGAAAGGCCTCAAAGACTAGACTCTCTCTTGGGGCATTAGTTAGCTGTGAAATGTTCATGAGTAGGAAAGAGACAGACAAATCTTTCTTGACTGTGAACAGGACACATAGTGAACTGAGCCCCAGAGTAGAGTGCAACCCAGAGATGGAGCTAAGGGGGCTTCCTTAGGCATTGGGTCTCCTCTGCCAGCCCCAGCCCCATGATACCACCGTCTTCCTTCAGGCTCCCCAAAACTCCCTGTGACTGCCACACCTTGAAGGTTCCATTACCACTGTCCTCTAATTATAATACACTTTATCTGGGGCTGATGGTCTCAAGGCAGTGGCCCAGACCTCCTCCATCACTTCACCACCTGATAGAGCTGGGAGGATCGCAGAGCTCCATCATTATTATCTAGACTAGAGTGCTGTCCCACAGACAGGAGCCTGGAGATCATCTCTTTTCTTCTCGCCATTGGCAGCTGAGCAACTGAGCCTCAGAGACCACTGAGAGGATTAGGGGAAGAGCTGGGAGGATGTCTCTTTGGTGGCCTCTTAGGCTGCGTGTCTTCTCCACACAGAGCCGGTCTAAGTTCCCTCCCTACGGAAAAGTCACAACTACACACAGCATGGAGCTGGGGGTGGGTGGTGATGGCACGTTGAGGAATGACACCTCAGGGAAGACAGTCTCGCCTTGGGGGCTTATGGATGGATGGGTTTTTCTTTTTGAGGATGCAAAGTGGAGTCCATCTACCTGAATGTGGAGGCGGTAAACACACACCGAGAGAAGCCTGAGGTATGCGGGCACATGGTGAAAGCACCCTCCCCACCCAAAGGGCCACCCCAGTGCCACAGGCCTTGGGTGTTTTGCACCACCAGTTAGAATAACAGCACCTAGAAATGCTGGATCCTCTGCCCAGATGGGAGGCACCATGGAGATGCAGGGCTAGAGCAACCCCTCCCAGAAAGGCCTCAGACCAGACTCCTCCAGGCTCTCCTGAGAAAAGGGGCAGGATGCAGGCCTGGCTGAGGGAGGGGAGCCTGGTAGTGAGGACAGCCCACAGGGGATGGGCTGGGGCTCCATACTGCTGTCTCCTTCCTGTTAATCCTGGGCTTTCTTCTCTCAGAATGTGGACATCACCCGAGATCCTGAAGAAGCCCTGGACACTGTCCCTGCCCACTACTGAGCCCTCTCCAGGAAGTCAAACTACCTCTTTCCTGTCTTCCACCTTTAGAAGCTTCTATTCTTGCTCTTCTACACTGAGAAGACTTTGGATTTGGCCTCACTGGGAGATCCTGCTTCCAGTGAAGAAGCACTCGGCAGATCCAAAACAGGTGTCGATTTCTAACTACAACCAAGGAGCTGTCTAGCTCTGGATAAAACTTTTTTCTTAATTTTCATTCTCTGATCAATGAAAACTTCTCTTACTGCCTCTAAGAGGGGAGAGGTGGTCATTGTGAGGCTTCTCCCGCGGGGTCTTCTGAAGATCCTGACCCCGCAAAGTGGCTCTGATGATGTGGGGATGTGGAATGGGTGAGAGCTTCCTAGAGGAAAGACTTCTGGGAGGAGATAGGTCTCTGTGTCTGCCTATGGCCTTTGTTCTTTGGTGGGCAGTGTTCCTGGGCCATGGCATCCTCACCCCTATACTCAGAGAAGCTGAACTTGGACCACAGTGCTCCTGTCTTCTCCAATTCTTGCTGCCATTCTGAGTGTTATCCCTGTCCATGTCAATAGTCCAAAGAATACCCTAGTCTCCCAGTCCCCCTCAACTCCATGACCACCCACTCCATGGACATTGGCAACATGAAGACTTCTCCGCAGTGTGACTTCTTAAATACAAGCATCCGACTATCTGACCACAGACCCGTAGTCCTTACAACTTTCTGTGTCATGCATGGGATCCCTAGCAGCCTGCCTTCTGTACAGCAGACATACACATAGTATTTCTGGCCAGGAACCAGGAACCCAGTGCTGAAAAGACAAACTCATACAGTATTTTCTGGTACTCTAGCCCACCCCACCTTCTCAGGGATTGCCCACTTCAGTCAATTCATGACTATTCTTTTTCTGTCTCCTGTCCTTTTTTGTTGGCTTTTGCCCCAACGGTCTATGCAACACGGTCAGGTCTCTCTCCTATCCCAATAAAACTCTCCCTTCTTCCTGTGTCACCCTCTAATTACCCCCACTCCATTCTTACACAACCATCTCAAAATGAACGTAGAATTACTGTCCCTGTATAATTACCTTCTCCCTATGCATTCTGCTCCAGGCTTTCCCCTTCATATCTTTGCCATACTTTCCCCAGGTCTCTATCCCACTGAAGTAATCCTTTCCTTTTAGCCTAAAGCTGGACCCCACATTCCCCAAAGAGCTATGCCGATCGTTAGCTCTTCTATGAACTCAAAATGTCACGCACAACAATTAAGCATAATAAAGAAAGAAAACAACTGCAGTTCATTTTGCAAATTTAATATAACGCTGATACCCAAAGTACAACAACAGCACACAGAAAGCGAACAATGAAGCAGGATTGGCAACTGGATTTGTCATAGCATGTCAACCTCGGCTGATTGGTAGTATCTGCTTAGACTGCTGGGTGGACACAGATCCCAAGGATGTTCCTTGGCTCCATGGGAAGGAAGGACTGCTGTAGCTCATCAGCGGTGTCTGTAAATGTGGCTCATAAACCTGAAAACAAAACACCAAAAAGGAACATATTTTACCATCAATTATACTGTTTTCTCATACTTCCTCCACTGTCTTCATCTCCCCACCCTGCCCTCCCACCTCGGGGTTTCGTATAACATTCCCCAGCACTTATATGCATAGCCTTGGCTATGGAAATGTTGTAATTACCTGAAACCTCACTAGCCATAGGAGAAGCTACAGGCACCAAGGCTGGTGGCTCCACCACCAAAGGGAGCACCGTTGCTCGGTCCACCGCTGAAGCCAGCACCGGTGTTCAGTCCACCGCCGAAGCCAACGATAGAACTGGGTCCACCATTGAAGCCAATGCTGGTGCTGGGTTCGCCATTAAAGCCAATACTGGTGTTGGAACCACTGCCAAAGCCAATGATGGTACTCAGTCCTCCGTCGAAGCTGGTATTAGGCCCACCACCAAAGCCATCACTGATGTTGAGGCTACCACTAAAGCCAGCACTGGTGCCAAGTGTGCTGCCAAAACCAGCATTGGTGCCCAGTCCTCCACCAAAGCCATCGCTGGAGATCAGTCCGCCACCAAAGCCAGCACTGGTGCCTAGTCCACCATTGAAGTCAGTGCTGGTGCCCAGTCCACCATTGAAGCCAGTGCTGGTGCTCAGTCCGCCACCAAATCCACTGCCGGCACTTAACCCATCACCAAAGTTAAAACCCACACTGGTGCTAAGCCCGTTACCAAAACTGGCACTGGTAGCTCCACTGAAGCATGCGCTGGTGCTAGGAGGGCCACCAAAGCATAGATTGGTATTAGGCACATTACCAAAGAAGCTGGTGCTGGGACCTGCACCAAAGCCGATGTTGGTGCTAGGGGCACTTGCAAAGTCGGTAGTGGTGCTAAGTGCCCCAGTGAAGTCAGCACTAGTGCTGAACATACCACCAAAGCCAGAATTGGTGGAGGGTGCACCACCAAAGCCGGGGCTACCACCGACAGCACTGCTGAAACCAGCACTGGTGTTGAACGCACCGCCGAAGCCGACACTGGTGCTGATAGCACCACCAAAGCTGGCATTAGGATTGGGAGAGCCACTGAAGCAGATGCTGGTGCTCAGTGTGCTGCCAAAGTCAGCGATGGTGCTGGAAGAGCCACTGAATGAGACACTGGTGCTGAGGATGCTATCAAAGCCAGTGCTGGTGCTAGGAGAGCCACCAAAGTAGATACTAGTACTGAGTGTGCCACCAAAGCTGGCGCCAGAGCTGGGAGAGCCACCAAAACAGACACTAGTACTGAGTGTGCCACCAAAGCCAGTGCTGGTGCTAAGTGCACCACTAAAGACGGCACCGGTGCTAGGAGCATTGCCAAAGCTGGTACTGGTAATGAGAGCACCACTGAAGCCAGCAGTGGTGCTCAGTGTGCCTCCAAAGCCAGGGCTGGCCCCACCGTTGAAACTGGTAGTGGTGATGAGTGGGCCACCGAAACTAGAGCTGGCCCCACCACCGAAGCTGGCACTGGTATAAGGTGTGCCACCAAAGCTAACGCTGGCTGTGCTGCTGAAGCTGGCACTGGTGCTGGGTGTGCCACCAAAGCTAATGCCAGTTCTGCCACCAAAGCCACCACCACTGGGGCTGGGCGCACCACTGAAGCTAATGCTAGCACCATTGTGGAAGCTAGCTGCGGGGCCAGCTCCTCTGCCGAAGTCGATGTTGGTGCTGGCATCTGCATTTTCGTGGGCTCTGGCCTCAATTTCAAATGAAAATCTGCTCCAGGCCTGAGCATCATCGCCTAACTCTTCCCGTGTTAGGCAGTCGATATCCATGTCATCCCAATTCCAGGGCCCAGCCACAGCTTCCTCTCCAATTCCCATCTGGGCTCTTGCCTCAGCCCTGGCCTCAGCCTCAGCCACAGCCACAGCTGCGGCCTGAACTTCCATCTCCACTGCCTCCCGATACTGAGCAGCCCAGTCCTTGGGGTCTTTCTTCTGTACCTGAAATGGGAATAATAATCATTATAAAGAAAATAACCTGATAATTATGTATTAAGAGCATATTACGGGATTTGTAAACTAGTAGCAATGTTTTTCAAGACTATCATGGGTCAGTCTTGAGATCCAATTTCAGCTCTAATGACTTAGGTACTGTGTGATCTTGGATAAGTTACTTAACCTCATTGAGCCCAAGTGTCTTCATCTGATAAGAGAGTAAATGTGCCATAACTGCTGTGTCTCCCAAAAATTCATATGTTGATGCACCAACCCCCAATGTGACTGTATTTGGAGATCGGACCTTTATGGAGATCAAGTTAAATGAAGTCATAACGGTGCGGCTCTGGTCCAATAGGATTAGTGTCCCCATAAGAAGAGGCTCTCTCTTCACCATCTTAGGACACAGTAAGAAGGCATCCATCTGCTTTCCAGGAAAAGAGACCTCAGCAGAAATTAACACTATTATACCTTGATCTGGTACTTCTGGCCACCAGGACTATGAAAAAATAAATTTCTGTCATTTAAGCCATCCAATCTATGGTATTTTGTTATAGCATTCTGAGCATACTAATGCAAACTATGAAGAATGAATGAAACAATGTAAACTTTATGTTGAGCAGCATCTGGAACAAAATTAAATTCCATATGTTTATATGTGAACTGCAGGCTTCCCTGTACCTGCCCATCCCTGCCCATCCCTACACATAGTCTGCCCCAATCAGGAACAACCCATACCGTTAATATGCCAAGTCAGGGCGGGTCTCCTATTACCTTGCAGGCAAACTTGAGGACTTTCATCTTGCTAGTCTCATGGTAGGAGCGCAAGCCCCAGAAGAACTCATATTCAGGTGGTCTGCTGTTGGGGACCCTCTTGTACTCCAGGTACCTTGGAGAAATGAAATGAAACTTGCTTCTAAACAAACAAATCTGTTATCTAACCACTGGGAACTAGGTGGCAACTTCCTTCAAACACTAAACTCAGCTCCTGGAGAAGATTTCCAAGACCCCTCATCCCTCGACTCACTCCCAAACATCGTTCATGGTCTCCACTATTAAGCCATTTCCCATAGGCTCGGTGCCAAAGAGTCACTGGGTGCTGCAGGGGAGGCATGTGTAGGGCATGATGTCACAGAGAGGCCAATGAACCCTGCCACCTGTGAGGAGTAAGCCCCAGTTTCTGTTGGGTGTGTTGTAAACAGAGGAGCCATTCTTCAGACACTCTGCTCTGAGCACACCCCCTAACAAGAGCCTTGTGTTTGATCTGGCCCAGCCTTGGGATGTCCCATCCATGGGAATTGTGGACAAGCCTAAGATTTGGGGCACAGGATGCCAATACCTCTAAAGCTAGTCGCAGGGGTCTTCAAACTACGGCCCGCGGGCCACATGCGGCCCGCAGAGGAGTCTGATCCGGCCCGCCAGGTTTTTTGGGCAGTGAGCGCAGCCGAGGTGTTACAGTAGGAATTAGTAGTTCATATAGTCCGGCCCTCCAGCTCTCTGAGGGACCGTGATCTGGCCCCCACTTAAAAAAGTTTGAGGACCCCTGCTCTAAAGCTAGTGTAAGAAAGGGGCTTATAAAGCACTTCCTGAACCAGACCAACACGCCCCAAACACTTAGGGCCTGACAATGCCCCCAAAACACCACTTACTTCTGCTTCACAAACTCGTCTGTGATGAGTTTCCTCACTTCCCCAAAGAGCGAGTGCCTCACCCTGACAATGGGAAAAATAACCCATGAACAGAGATCAGAACTTCCCAGATGAGGACAGAGGCATTTCACAACATGGAAGACACCTCTCTAGCACATGTGGCCATCTTCGTGAAACCAGAAAAACAGTAAACACATACATGATCACTAGAAGTATGCAGCTGAGGCCAAATGGTTCTTTGCCAAGGATACCCTGAAGGACTATCTTATATCTCATCTTAGAACAAACAGAGGACATAGAGGAGAGAGGGAGTAAGGAGTTAAGGACTAGTTTCCCCAATCACCCAGATCAGAGACATGGACCATCTACCCAGCCCGATACCCCCACCCGCTCCACCAGACCACCAGGCTGATGCGATCCTGGGACCATCCTCTCTTGCCAAAGGACAACACGGACAGCAAGTGCCGAGAGAGCCCAATCATACCCCGGGCGCAGCCCCAACTTGCGCAGCACCTCCCAGATGACAGCTGCAAGGAGAGGCAAGAGGAGAGGGACAGAAAATGAACATGTGGAACTCTGACCACGTTCACCCATTCAGCTGCATGCTCAACCACTCACCCTCATTGGCCTTGTTGCCATTCATAAAAATGACACTCAGAATCACCATGAGAAGACCAAGTTTGGGTGTGTCCTTGGTCCTAGGGGAATAACAGGACAGAGAGAATGTTTATGACCCGCAGCCATCTGTAGAAAACACACCAGCCAGCTCACTAGGCTAGCCTCTCTGATTCCTCAGGTATGGGAGAGTTCTGCCCAGTCTATGCTTCCGGGTCCACGTGACCCTGGGCAAGACGCTTAGACCCCTGAGCCTCAGTCTCCTGTTCAGTGAAATGGGAAATCACATCCTCCCCTCCCCGGGCTGCTGAGAGGACAGGCGCTCAGTCAGTGTGAGGCCCTTCTTGCTCTCACAGGACCCTCAGCCACCAGAGAATTCACAGCCACCGATGCATCTGCCCTTCGAGCATCGTGATCCACCCACACCAGGAAGGCCTCCCTGGAGAACCACTCCACAAGACCAGTAGGAAGAGACAGGCAATGACAGGGCTGCGTTCCTGGAAGCTTCTGGACAAACAGACAACCTGACAGTAGGCATGCCCGCCCCAGGCTTCGACACCCTCAGTCCATCATAACCAGGCACAACTTCTGTGGGCAGGGTTCCAGCTACATGAGGGAGCTGGAACGGGCTTCAGGCCTGTTTTTCCTGGCTCTCTAAGGGCATGTGGGACAGAAGACAGGGATGGGGTAGTACCATGGACAAAAGCAGAAGCCTCCCTCCCCCCCAGCCCTTTCCCAGCTTACGTTCCTAGTATGCCTGCGGAGGATTCCTGAGTGCTGATGAGAATATACAAGCTACTTTGCTTATCAATTTCCTTCAGATTGACTCGAAACATCTGCCAAGTAAAAGAATAACCTGTGAGATAACAAAATTCAGGCTAGGCATCAATGAGCTTCCTGAGCATCCCACAACTCCCCTTGTACCTAGAGGCCAGTGTGTGTGTGTGTGTGTGTGTGTGTGTGTGTGTGTGTGTGTGTGTGTGTGTACTTAGCTATGAGGCCAGCATTGTGCAATTGTTATCAATATTTTATCAAATCACCCTTGTGATTAGTGGTAATCTAGGAAAACAGAGAATGAGGAATAGAAGGAAGAGGTGAGCATCCGGAATACATTCTACGACATGTCCAGCAGCAGACAGAAGTTAGGACTAAGTTGGTTCGCTTGAGTCCTAGATGTGCTTTTACCACTGACTTGTGTGATTCTTGGCAAGTCTATGCACTTCCCTAAGTCATTGTCTGCCCAACTGCACAGTGATGGGGCTGAGTTAGTCTCTGTAGTCCCCCCAAGAAGGGCCATGTACACCTTTGTTTGATTCAAGGCTTCACCACTGCACCCATCCCCCAGGGCTGCCCCTTCACCTTCTCCAGAGCGTAGCTTGCTCGTTCAATGATCTCTGGGAAATATTCACCATATTCTTGGATGACATCCTTCAGCATGTCTGCAGGAGGGGAGAGGTGGGAGCACCTGGGCTGAGCAGAGACCACAAAGCTGCAACCCTTTAGCAAGCCCTTTGGGGTCATTGCAGTCTGAGTCCTAAACTATGTTTAATGGGAGATGCCATTAACACAGTGTGAGGAGAGTAAGGGAGGACATATGAGGGAAATAACACCCAGGGTATGGGGGATAGGGGAGTGAGAAGAGAGCTAAGGGAGGAGGGTATGCATGACTCTACCTGAGCGCTTGATGGGGATCTTTGTCTGGTCCTTAACCAACAGGTATTTCACCAACTTATTTGCCTGGGAGAAGAGGAATACATAGGGAAATCTCAATGTGATTTAGAAAACTTGGAAGAATGCCAGAGAAGGGGGCAGGTGAAGAAAAGACTGGGCAGCATAGGATTCTTACCCTTTCTTGCAAAATGGCCACATCTCGGGGTGGCGGAGGCCTCTGGCCCCATGGATTCCACCTGTAATTACGGCCACCTCTCTCATGCCCAGTCAGATGCTTGAACTGCATCATCAGAAAGAAGGTCCAGAGTCACAAGGTGAAAGAGATGGCTCTGTCTCTTTATCCTACCTCTTCCTGAAAGTCCCTTAAACCCTTCCTGCAGGGGGTCCTGACCTTACTTTTGACCACCCCGAGTCCTAGACTTGTCTTTCCCTGTCTTCCAGGCAGGAGTTTCATTTCCCTTGCTAGGAGAGGAGCAACCCAGAGGCAGGGCCTGGGGTTCCTCTTTTGGCCACCACTAACTCTGCTAGCTGTACCCCTTACACAAGACTCTTCATCTTTCTAGGATTCAATGTTCTTATCTGTAAAACTGGGATATACGTCCCTAGCTGGTAAGAGTTACTTTCAAAACATGAAAACATAACCTGTATGAATGTACCCAGCACAAAGCCTGGTACATGGTAACTACATGTTGCATTATATCTAGGTTGAAGTTAAGTATATGGATGTCTTATTTTCCCACCAATCTGTGAACTTCCAGGGAGCAAGAACTATGTCATATTCTTCTCAGCATGTCTTACATCCTATCTGAACCCAGAGTCTGTCTCAAGGTAAAAAGGCTCAGTAAAATTTTATAGAATAAATGAACAAACTAAGAGGATAGGAATGGAAACCAAGTGCAAATTTAAGGATTGTGATGTCAGAGATCTCACCTTTCGGTTCCTCTTGCCCCGGGTCCTGGTTGTGGGCTCCAGACTCAACTGAGCCAGGTAGTCATCTGCCAGGGCCTGGACAGCAGCAGCAACCTGAGTCTCAAGGGTACTTAAGTTGGTCTGAGAGCTGGCCATCTCGGCCTGAGCTCCTTGATCAACAATTTGAATCTGGGTTTCAGCTACCCGGGCCTTAAGTGGAAGTCTTCCGAGCCCTGGACCCTCTCTAGACCCGGAGGGTGGCAGCTAGGGCTTGGTTTGTGACCATTTGAACAGCAGATGGGGCCTCAGAGATCTCATAGGTAAAACGTATGCCCTTATTGGCAGCCTTCTTGGCCTGATAGCTGCTGCTAAGGCCTCAATCTGCCTGATACCTCTCTCAGTGATATTTGGGACCCCTAGGACAGTGTCAGTATTTGTGCCTTTAATAGTTGCCCTCTTGTCTTAGGAGGCTTTCTTAGTTCGACTGGAAGCTGCTGTGGCCTGGGTATTGGTTGTCTCATTGGTGATTTGGCCTTGGGTGGTAGCTGTGTGGATGGTGTTTGAAGCCAGTGAGATCTCAGTGGAATTATGCATGGCCTTATCTTGGAAGCTTTCTTAGGCTTGATGGAGGCTACTAAGGCCTGGGAATTTTCTGACTCACTGGCAAGTGGAGCCAGGGTAGTCTGTGGGATGACTGATAGGTTGTGGGCCTTCAAGGGTGACTTGATCTGTATAGTGACACTCTCACTGCCAGTTGGAGATTGAGGGCCTTGGGCTGCCTTAGCAGTAACTCTCTTGGTCTCGTGGGCTTTCTTAGACTGAGTGGTGACTGAAGAAGCCTGAATATTAGCTGCCTCAGTGGTAGCTGAAGCCTCGCTGATCTGGGGGCTCATTGGCAGTTTTAAAGCCTGCAAAGGTATTGTATGTAGGCTTGTTGATGGTAATCACATTGGCAGATGGGACTGAGGGGGCAACAGGTATTGTGTCAGTAACAGCCTTATTGGGGGCCTTCTTGGTCTTGCTTTTCTTAGGTCGGTTGGCAACTGGTGGGTCCATAGCCAGGGGGTCCTTTGTTGCTGCCAAGAGGGGATGCATCAGCAAGACACTGTCCTCTTCAGTGGTCTCAACCTGTACATCTGGAGGGAAGTGAAGCCCCAAGCTCCCAGGGGTAGGCAGAGGGCCCTATACACTTAGGATTATGTTCTGCTGATTCGTCTGATCTCCCTACAGCCCACCCTTTCCATGAAGGTCTCCCGTTCCTCTGAGCAGTGATTGAAAGGGGGAGGGGGAGGGAAAAGGGAGAGAGCAAAAGAAAGAGTCAGGCCTTATATATATATATTTTTTTCTCCTCCTCCTCCACCACGCAGGGGTGGACTGAGACGGGCTAGTCAGAAAAGTATGCAACTACAGAGTGGTAGGGGGCTCAAAGCAGGAAGCAAACTCGAGATGGCACAGCTGGCCTGGCAAGAATGCAGAGGGGCCTCACCTGGACCGGGGGCATCCTATAACCGTGGTCATTTCTCCTATCCATTTTTCTGGGAGGTCATGCAACAGCTGAACCTGAGGGGAAGGGGTCTGAGTTAGGGGAGAATGGAATGAGAGGGAGGAGGAGATTCACCAGATTTTCTGAAGGAGGGGGGCAACCTCATCTAACCTTGGGCCCCCAACCTTCAGCTCCGAGGTTCTCATACCTAGAAACCCAGACCATCTGGTTTGTAAAGCCTACCTCCTTTTGCCTCTAACCATCCACCAGTCAGTTCTCCCTCCCACCCCTTTACCCTACACAAGTCTGCCGCAACTCGATTCTGCGTATGCGCAACACCCAGAGCCCCGCCCATCTCAGGACCTCAGAGCGCAAGCGGCTTTGATGGACCATAGTCTGACCACCTCCATCCCACACACTCCCCCCACCCCCCTTCAACATCTCCTCCCACTTCTAACTGCATCACATCTCAGTCCCTCTTTCCCTCAAAACCAGCGCCCTCCCTCTTCTCTGCAGTACCACTGTGCTCCGCCCCTTCCCTAACACCGCCCACGTCTTCTCTGCAGTACAGCCACTCAAAGCCCCCCTCGATTTGCCCCCTCCCTCCCTCCCCCCTCCGCTCTGCAGCAGTTCTCCGTACTTCCCCTTCCTTTAATGTGCCCCCTCCCTCCGCTCTGCAGTAAGTCCCTGCCCCTCTCCCAAGACCGCCCCCTCATATCCACGTCTACAAGTGATCAGTCCCATCCTTTCTGCAACATGGACACCTCACCCACAAATCCAACGGTATTCCGTTTTTGTATATTCCTTGTTCCTGAAACCTACCAAGTTCGGTCCCTTCCCTTTTCAAACCAAAATCTACGGGGTACTGGTCCCTCTTTTCTTCCCTCTGATCCGGGTTATTGTAGCCGTTCAAAAGGCATTCTGCTTCATCCTTTCTCTAAGTCCCGATCCCTTTTTCTGTGGCCCAAATCAGGTCCTGATACCTTTCTCCGGGCTTAAAGATTTCTGTCATCGCTTGTCTCTCTCCAGAACTGGGTTCTGCTCCATCCCTTCTACAGCCTGAACGATTTCTCTCTCTCTCCTTTCGGCAGTACCAAATGGGTCTGCATCCCGCCCTCCTATTGCCTTAAGAGAGTCCACATCTCTCCATTCTGTGCCCAAAGGAGCTTCTGCCCCCTCCTTTCTCCCTTGCGATCCGGATCCAGGCACCTCTAAACCCAACCACTTCAATGCCCGTTAGCTCCCAAACGCCTAGCACATTTTCTTCAAAACTTAGGGGCGTAAGGAGTCAGGCAGGTCAAAGCTGCAGACCAGAGGGCACCACAGTTTTCATTAAGCTGGGCACCTTAGCTCACCTTGTCCTGAATCCAGAAGACGTCTGCTCTCTCCAAGCCTCTCCTTAGGTCTGAGCCTGTCCACTCCCCCTCCCCTGCCGGAAGTGGTCCTGCCTCTTTCCGCCTCCAGAGGGGTCTCCTTCCCTGCCTGTCAACCTCCTCCCTCCTCCCTCATCCCTCCTCTCTCCTCTCTCCTCCCTCCTCCCTCCTCTCTCCTCCCTCCTCCCTCCTCCCTGCTTCCATCTTTCTATTCTCCTCAACATGGCCTCTTTTCTGATTACTACTCCTATGCATAAATCCATCTCTCCTATTATCCAGTTGATTTCTCCACACACAAACACCCCCCACAGTGTATCTCTGATCCTATTTGATGCCTGTTTTCCCACTCAGAGGACCATGCACCTCTGAGCTCCCACACAAACCCTGTGAATAGCCCCCCTGTATGTCAACACTAATTACATAGTGTGTGTTTGGGTCTCTCCCCAGGACCTGCTCTGGGGGCAAGGAACTAGATCATATTTATTTCTGTCTCTCAAGTATGACAAGATTAAAACTAAACCCTAGAATATATGGTGCCCCCACATCTTATGCAATTCAGAATACAAACAGTAAATATAAGATAGTCTACCAAAGGTTTTTGTTTATTCCCCGGTGAGAAGTAACCAAAAGCAGGCAGATGGTGGAGGAGAGTTAAAACATAGACAGATAACCTGCATGAGGGTAACTTATTCAGGTTTTTTCCTTCCTCGGTCTTGCAAAATGAGAGTGTGCCCCACTCATTGTTTGGAGCCGCACAGGTAGCTAAAACTGTGATGGAAACTCTACCTTCAATGGGGGAAATACAGACACATTCTGATATGTCAATGTAGGTTCATCAGTTGTAACAAATGTACCACTGTGGTAGAGGATGTGAATAATGAACGGGGTTGAGCATGTGTGAGAAAAGATCTTGTGTTTAGGTCTTTGATCACATTTTAAATAATCTAGTTTGGTTTTCCAATTTTCCAAGCACCATTTATTGAAGAAACATTCTGCCTAAACCTGTTTGGCTCAGTGGATAGAGTGTCAGCCTGCAGACTGAAGGGAACCGGGTTCGATTCTGGTCAAGGACATGTACCTTGGTTGCGGGCACATCCCCAGTAGGGGGTGTGCAAGAGGCAGCTGATCGATGACTTTCTCTCATCAATGTGACTGACTACCGGTATCGCTTTCCCTTCCTCTCTGTAAAAAATCAATAAAATATACTTTTTTTTAAAAAAGATTTTTAAAAATTCAATAGAGAAAAGAAGCCTATTTGAAAATGGTACTGGAACAATGGTGCAAAGTTCAGAACTAGAATATTATCGGGATAGACATGTTATTTAATTATTAAAAATAATTCTTCAAAAAGATATAACCTGCTGAAGCCGGTTTGGCTCAGTGGTAGAGCGTCGGTCTGCGGACTGAAAGGTCCCAGGTTCCATTCTGGTCAGGGCATGTACATTGGTTGTGGGCACATCCCCAGTAGGGGGTGTGCAAGAGGCAGCTGGTCAATGTTTCTCTCTCATCGACGTTTCTAGCTCTCTATCTCTCTCCCTTCCTCCTCTCTGTAAAATATCAAAAAATATATTTTTTTAAAAAGATATAACCATCTGAACTGTTTATGCAAACAGCAACATAGCTTTAAAACTGTAAGACAATATTTATTTAATTGAAGAGAAAAATAGATAAACCAACAATAATGGTTGGAGACTTCAACATTCCTTGCTCAGTAACTGACAAAACAAATAGAATAGAGAAGACCTGAATAAGTTTCAATCTCCTTGGCAAGATACTCCCATTTATTAATTTTATTCTCAATCTCATTGAACTTCCTTTCTGAGTTTTCTTTGATCTCGTTGAAGTTTTTTTATGGCTGCTATTTTGAATTCTCTCTCATGGATCACAATCTTCCATGACTCGGAGTTGGGTTTTTAGAGAACTGTCATTTTCATTCTGTGTTACCATGTTACCTTCGTTATTCATAGTGTTTGATGCCCTGCTCCTCTGCTGGAGCATTTGAAGTAGTGAACATCGCAGTGGCGATGGGAGTCAATGCCTGGATGCCTTGGATGGTGGGTATCCCCACCGTGTCCAGGTCACCTGAGTCATGGGGCACCACATTGTGGTGGGGGGGTGGCATGTGAGGGAGGTGGCTGGGTTTCTAAACTCACTGGACTGTTGTAGCTTAGAAGCCATAGAAACATCTCCACTGCTGTTACCAAACTGTGCCTAAGTGGGGAGAGGGAGCCAGATTCTCAGGTGCTAATGCTGCTTCTGCCCCTCTAATCTTCCACTGGGCAGTGGTAAGAGGTCCATACCCTGAATCTTCACCACTGTCACATTAGCTGGGGTCATGGTCTCAGCTGTTGTGTACTGGGAACCACATCTGCAGGCACTCTCTCTGACCTTCCCCCTTCCTGCTTCTCCTATGTATTCCATTATGCACACTTTCAGATGTATCAATTTGTGGATTTATTAGTTGTGCTAGTGAGTTAAACAGAGAAACCTTTGTTGCGTTAGAGATGTCCAACTTGTAGATTTAAAGAGAGAGACAAAGAAGCCTTCTCATTCTGCCATCATGCTAATGTCACTCTGAGAAAGAGCTTTTATCCAGCTACCACCCCTAGGGCACAGAGGAAAGCCCACAGTCTGAGGCACCCAGTCTATTGTGTAAGAACTCTATTAGCTTATTCTCATAGCTGCATCCTAATTAAACACACATGTAAGAGCCAACAGTCATGCTCCCCAAAGACCACAGAGGGTGATAGCTATCTTAGCACAGCCTGCCGTGCAGCAGAACAGTAGTAACTCCCAGCGGGTAGCTTGCACACACATCTTATGCCCTGGTTTGTATGTATGGTGACAGTTTTTGTGGTTGCCACTCAGGGGAAGCCCCTTGATTGCCAGGCTCTGATGGGCAGTGGAGTTCACGTTCACAAGCTCAATAGGACTGTAGCAAAGGAAGAAACAGTTCTTAGCTGGCTATCATTCAACTTCTCAGTGAAGAGGGCACGGACAAAAATGCCCATCTCCCAGCCCATCTCCCAGCCTTCCCCTGAAAGGGTATATTTGTATACAGTACTTTAAAGGCCGCTGCTTGACTGTCTCGTTTCCAATCAGCTTGAATTTTGGATAATGCTGTCCTTCTGAAAAGAGCTTGGAAGTCTTCCCTCCTCTGGACATTGTTGCAATAGTTTGAGAAGGAATGGTGCTAGTTCTTCTTTGACTGTTTGGTAAAATTCACCTGTGAAGCCATCTGGTCCAGGATTTTTGTTTGCTGGAAGGTTTTTTTGTGTTCTTTTTTTTTTTTTTTTTTTAATTTTATTGCTGCCTTTTGACCCAGCAATCCCACTTCAGAGAATATAACTGAAGGAACCCAAAACACTGATTCAAAAAGATATATGCACCACTGTGTTCACTGCAGTGTTATTTACAATAGCCAAGGTTTTGAAGCAGCCCAAGTGCCCATCAGTAGATGAGTGGATAAAGAAGCTGTGGTATATTTACACGGTGGAATACTACTTGGCCGTGAAAAAGGGAAATCTTACTTTTTGTGACAGTATGGATGGACCTGGAGATTATTTCCTAAGAGAAATAAGCCAGTCAGAGAAAGACAAATACCATAGGATCTCACTCACATGTGGAATATATTGAACAAAGTAAACTGATGGACAAAATAGAAACAGACATGGATACATGGAACAGACTAACAGCTGTCAGAGGGGAGGGGGGAGGGAGGTGAAGGAATTAAGCAAAAAACATACATGCATAATCCTTAGACACAGACAACAGAGTGGTAATTGCCAGAGGGAAGGGGGGCGATGATGGAGGGAAGAGGAGTGGGCAAATGGGAGGAAAATTAGTACATTTGTAATAGTGTGAGCAATAAAAATAAAGTTTTAAAAAGAAGAGGAGGAAAGTCTTAAAGACAAAGCAAAGAAAGCTTGGATAACACTGTGGACTTTGAAAAGGGAGCCGATAGCCTGCTAAAACTCAGGCTAAGACTCCAGAACTCCCATATTAGTATGAATATAAAGAAGAATTCAATGCTGTTTTCCCTCCCTAGTGCAGAGGACAGGTACCTGACAAGGTCCCAGAGTTTTCTAGTGCATCACAGCTTGCAAGAATACAGAAGAAATGCTGTGCAGTATCTTGGAAAATAGAGGCGCCCATTATTTCCTGTAGTCAAGAGCAGCATAGGGCCAAAACTGGTTTGGCTCAGTGGATAGAGCGTCGGCCTGCGGACTGAAAGGTCCTAGGTTCAATTCTGGTCAAGGGCATGTATCTTGGTTATGGGCACATCCCCGGTAGGGGGTGTGCAGGAGGCAGCTGATCGATGTTTCTCTTTCACCGATGTTTCTAGCTCTCTATCCCTTTCCCTTCCTCTCTGTAAAACATCAATAAAATATATTTAAAAAAAAAAAGAGCAGCATAGGAGCAGTGACACATTTCCCAGGTAAGGAATCTGAAATAACTCTTCCAAGAACAAGGAAGATGTATCAGTGACTGGCCTACTCAAATGACTTAAGGTTACACAAGAAAATACCTAAGTGATGCCAGCATGGATACGTGGAGGGTGAAAAGTTGAGGGTCAGAGGGGAAGGAGTACTTAAATAACTGAAATTAAGTTTCCACATTCTGGTATGATGGAAATTTAAAAAGAGAAAGAAAGGATCAGTGTTGGGGGTAGAGGGAAGCAAAATTTCTTAGACCCTTAAATTGGTGCACTTAGCTTATACTATCAGTATAGTTAAGTTCAGAATCAGTTATAAGTGGAAAAACTAACAAACTTCTAGGTTAATTAACCACACCTATGCCTCAGCACACAAGAATAATGCTCCTATTGCCACCTGATGGCAGTGTACTCTAGAGTAGAAGCTCCCTTCGGATTTGCATGGATGGAATGCTTTCTTCCTGAATGCCATGCTGTGTTATATTCCCATATCCCATCCTTTCTGGCTGTAATGATCTTTCCCTGCATCTTGTCCACCTCATGAAGGTGAGGTCACATTTATGTTTTATGTTCCAATTCCAATATTCCTTTATCTACAGAGCCTTTTTGTCCCCCCTCCCTGCATCTCTGATCCCCCACCCTCAATGCAGGTAAAAACAACCTTTACCTCTCAACAACTCAATTAAAAGTATTTTTGTGGTATAAATTTCTTTCTTAAAGTTTGTTGAGCTTCTTGAATTTCTAGGGCCCTGTCTTCTCAAGTTGGCAAAACTTTAGCTATTATTTTTTCAAAAAATTTCTTTGCCGAAACCGGTTTGGCTCAGCGGATAGAGCGTCGGTCTGTGGACTGAAGGGTCCCAGGTTCGATTCCGGTCAAGGGCATGTACCTTGGTACATCTCCAGTGGGGGGTGTGCAGGAGGCAGCTGGTCTATATTTCTCTCTCATCGCTGTTTCTAGCTCTTTATCTCTCTCCCTTCCTCTCTGTGGAAAATCAATAAAAAAAATTTTTTTTTAATTTATTTGTCCCTTTTGCTCTCTCTTCTCCTTCTGGGGCTCCCATAATTCATATATTGGCCTGCTTACTGTGACCCATAAGTGCCTTGATTCTCTTCACTGTTTTCATTATTTTTTATTTGTTCCTCAGATTCACTAATTTCAAATATCCTGTTTTCAAGTTCACTGATTTTTGCCTACTCAAGTCTGCTGCTGAATTTCTGTAGTGATGTCTTACTCAATTATTATATCTTTCAGCAACAAAACTTTTGTTTGTTTATGTTTTGTATTTCTAGCTCTTTGTTGATATTATTATTTTGATCAGATATTATTGTCCTGATTTCTTTAGTTACTTGTCTTTGTTTTGTTTAGCTTTTGGAGCATATTTCTGTCAATCATGGTTGTTTTTTTCATGGTCAGTCTGGTGTCTGTGTGTCTTTGGGGATGGTTTCTCCAATTTGATATTCTCTCTTAGAATGAGCCATGTTTTTCCTGTTTCTTTGTTTACCTTGTGTTTTGTTATTTGTTATTTTTTTGAAAATTGGGAATATGAGCGGGCTAGAAGGGCTCAATTGGGGGTGGGGAAAGATATATGGAATATTTTCAACAATAAAGATTAAAAAAAAAAAAGAAAGCTACAAAAAAAGAAACAAAAATTTGGACTATGAAAAGACTATCCTCTCTCTTAGTCTTTGTACACTGGCTCTGTACTATGCAAGTCCTAACTAGCTGGGCCTTAGTCCCGAGCCTCAAGATCAGCATGAGGAGAAAGCTTATCATCGTTTCAGGCCTTTTTTGAGCATGTGTCTTACTTGGGCCTCTGTGTGGCTTTGTCAATTCCCCCATATACTCAGTTGCTTTCAAACTTCTGAAGGAGTCCTTCCTTGAAGACTTTGATGGTCTGTTGTATGTCTCCACTTTCAGTGTCCCTGCCGCTTTCCCAAGATGTTCCAGCTGCTTCTCCTGCTTGAGAACAAAGTTGGGCAAAACAGAGAACAGTCATTTAAATAGCCCCCGGACAGGTTAGTATGTGGCTTTTTAAAAGGCTACACTAATCCCTCCCGTGTAAAGGAGGAAATTGGGAACCAGCTGTTGCTTCCCCTAGACCAGGGCATTGCCATAGCGGGGAGGGTATGGCATAAAGGTAAATAATACTCTGTGGAATGTCCTACAATTTGGAATGTAGCTTTTCTTGATTAGGCAAGAACTTGATTCCTATATATCTTTGATTGTTTTTTTTTAAAAAAAAAAAAAAACAAAAAACAAAAAACAAAAAAAAAACTCTTATAAAGACATTTTAGGCAATTTCTGGTGGGAGGGATTATTTTGTGGGAGAACCAGGGTCCAGAGCCTCCAGGGCTGTCATTTTATGACATCATCAGGCTTATGTCCTTTAAGAAAATGGGATAAATAATTAATAACCTTCCAAAAACAGAAAGCACCAGGCCCAGATGGGTTCCCTGATATATTCTACCAAACAGTTAAGAAAGAAATTATACTAATTCTCTATCATCTATTCCAGAAAATAGAAGCATAGGAAATACTTCCTAAATCATTCTATGAAGCCAGCATTACCTTAATACCATAAGAAAACCACAGCCAATATCTCTTATGCACATCGTTTCAAAAATCCTCATCAAAATACTATCAAATAGAATCCAACAATGAATAAAAAGAATTATACAGCGAGCGTCACTAAGTGAGCTTATTATAGGTATGCAAGGATGCTTGAACTTAAAATATCCCATAATGTAGCTGAGGCAGTGACATCACCACAGACCGGAGTAAAACCCCAGGGCTTGGTGAAGTTCGCTCTCTCTTCCGCCATGTTGCTGGTGTGAGTGGGACAGAGCCCATGCTAGCATGGATAAGAGGCTCTTTTGTTTATTGCATCAGACTAGGCTCCCTGGTGGTCCTTGGGGATCACGAAGTCTGGGTGTAACAGATAGAGCATCGGTCTGGGGACTGAAAGGTCCCAGGTTCGATTCCGGTCAAGGGCATGTACATTGGTTGCAGGCACATCCCCGGTAGTGGGTGTGCAAGAGGCAGCTAATCGATGATTCTCTCTCATCGATGTTTCTAACTCTCTATCCCTCTCTCTTCCTCTCTGTAAAAAATAAATAAAAAATATATTTAAAAAATTAAAAATAAAATAATAATAAATAAATAAATTTTAAAAATAAAATAACCCATAATGTAATCTATTGCATCACCTGGCTAAAGAAGAAAAATCACAAGTCACATCAATAAGATGCAGAAAAAAACCATTTGACAAAATCCAATACTAACTCATGATTTTGGGGGGGAAAAAAAAACAAAACAATAAGCAAACAGGGAAAAGAGAGCAAATACTTGATAAATAACATCTATAGGAAAAATAGGACTCTAAGATAGCTGTAGAGGAGGTGGAAGCTACACTAAACTGCCCCAGCTCCAAACTGGATTTACAGCTAAATTATGGATCAATCGACCTGGATAACCAACTGAAGATGAGCTGAACTGAAATATCATAACCAAAAATTTACAGAAGCCACATGGAGAAGGGCAGAGACAGGGAAAGTGCTGGCCCCCTCAAACATGTGTAGCCGCTGAAAAGCCAGAGGGATATCTAAGCCGTAACAGTTCCTCCCCTCCGGAGTAAAGGTACCTCCAACCCAGAGCAACTGAGATGAAAAGAGGAACCTGCACAGCATCTGGTGGTGAATATGAGTGGGGACTCAGTCCACCTGTGAGAGAAGACCCACACACCACCTTTCCAGGGTCAAACACTCCTGTTGTTACAGCGGACAGCCTGGAGAATGCACTGCCCCGTCCTCCAACTGTGGGCAAAACCACTCCGCTGTGCTTAGGTCCTGCAGAGGGGTCTGCTGGCTGCACCCACTCGGAATCATTGGGCCACGCTTTTTCTAGAGCTCTTAGGGGGAAGACTCAGACAGTGATTGAACTGTGTAGCTTTAAAAGGGGGATAGTTCTTCCCAACCTCAAGTGCATAGCTGTCGACCCACACACACACCTGCTGAGCCTCTTGGCCTGCCCTTCCACTCTGTGGCCCTGACCTGCTGCGTTCAGTCTCTCAGGGAGATCAGAGCGCGCTGCACAGAGCTGAGATTTTGGAGTGCCTCTCCCAATGAGGCTCCTGTCCAGGAATCAGACAGGCAGGAGCTGAGTGGTGTGGCTATATCATGGGGCTAGTGGGTAGGGGGATATTCCTATCTGCCCTGTGAACACAGTCCCTGCTATTGCAGAAAGTGGAAGAATGCCCCCCCTCCCTCCTTCTACAAGCTTGTTGGCACCATCTCAATGGGAGACTGTTAGAATCTGCCCCAGCAAGTTCTGGTGGCCCTGATCTGCTGAGCTTAGCCCCGCAGGGGGAAGGGAGTGCTGCTTGGAGTGGGGACATTCAGAGTGTATCTGGAACTAGAACAAAGTGCTCGGTCCCCTCCTGTGGGCTCAGGCAGCACCACCCCCAATGGAAGTCTCTTTTGATCTGTCCTCCCAGGGCCTGTGGCTCTGCTCTGCTGAGCTTGCTCCTGCAGAGGACACGGCTGGCTGCACCCAACCTGAGCCATTTGAGTACTCCTCTTAAGGGAGCTATAGCTAGAGATTCTGGCAGAGGCTGAGTGGTTTTGACCTGGAGTATGAGCCACCTCCCTCCTCCTTTGAGTGCCTGGCCACGCAACCCCCAAGTGGGGACGCACTAGCCACGTCCTCCTGATACTGGTCGCCCTGCTCTACCAAGATCACGATGTGGAAGGGTCTGTGGGTCAATCTACCCAAAGCAATCTATCGATTCAATGTCATTTCTATTAAAATACCAATGGCATATGTCACAGATCTAAAACAAACACTCCAAAAATGTATATGGAACCAAATAGCATCAACAATCTTGAGAAAGAAGAACAAAGTTGGAGGGATCACACTACCTGATATCAAACTATATTACAAAGCTATATTACTGTAATCAAAACAGCCTGATATTGGCATATGGATCAATAAAACAGAACAGAGAACCCAGAAATCAACCCACATCATTATGGTCAATTAATATTTCACAAAGGAGGCAAGAGCATACAATGGAGTCAAACAGTCTCTTCCATAAATGGTGCAGGGAAAATTGGATAGATCCATGAAAAAAACTTAAGCTAGATCACCAACTTACACCATACACAGGAATAAACTAAAAATGGATAAAAGACTGAAATGTAAGTTGCAAAACGCTAAAAATCTTAGAAGAAAATATTTTCACTGCCCCCCACCCCCCAATGCCGGTTTGGCCACCCCCAACTGCCACCGCTGTGGGCCTGGTTAAATCTGACCTCATAAAACAATTTGGAAAGTGATTCATCTTTATTGTATTTTATGAAAGAGTTTATGTAACATAGGGAAATAACTTTTTCTTAAATTTTTTAAAGAATTTACCAGTGCATCCACCTATATCTGAGTTTTCTTAGTAGAAAAGGTTTCAGGCTGAAACCTGTTTGGCTCAGTGGATAGAGCGTCAGTCTGTGGACTGAAGGGTCCCAGATCCGATTCTGGTCAAGGGCATGTACATTGGTTGTGGGCACATCCCCGGTGGGGGGTGTGCAGGAGGCAGCTGGTCAATGTTTCTCTCTCATTGATGTTTCTAACTATCTCTCTCCTTTCCTCTCTGTAAAAAAAAAAAAATCAATTATATATATATATATATATATATATATATATATATATATATATATATATATACATACATATATTTTTTTTAAAGAAAAGGTTTCAGTAAAACATCCAATTTATTGAACTTACAATTATTCACACTTTTAATTCAATCTTCTGTTTGTTTTTGGCAAGTTGTACTTTTCAAGAAATTTGATCATTTCATTGAAGTTGCCAGTGCTACAAGCACTTTTTATTTACTTACTTTATTCAAATTAGGTAAGTTACTATTTTGAGTCTGTAATTTTATAACTTTGATACATACATTAATGTAACTCAAAACAAAAGACAGAATAATTCCATCACCTCAAAACTCTCTTGTAGTGTCCCTTTGAAATCAACTTCTCCACCCCTCCCAGATCCTAATGATGACAGATCTGTTTTTCAATAACACTGCCTTCTCCACAAAGTCATATGTTTGGAACAATACAGCATTTATCCTTTTTAACATGCAATTTTTTCTTTTAGCATGACACGCTGAAGATTCATCAATGTTGCTGCATGTATTAGTTGGTTTCTTTTGTTATTGAGTGGTATTCTATTGTATAGCTTTATCACAGCTTATTTAGTTATTCATCAATTGAAAGACTTTGGAGTTGTATTGAGGTTTGGGCAATTATAAATAAACCTGCTATATTTGTGTATGTTTTCATGTGAACATGCGTTTTCATTTCTCTAGGGAAAATGCCTGCCATTCCATTGGAGGAATGTACTACTATTTATTTAACCATTCACCAGTTGAAGGACATTCAAGTTGTTTTCTTTTAATAGGTGATTATGAACAGAGTCACTAAAAACATTCCTTTACAAATTTTTATGTGAACTGAAGTTTGTGTGGTTGGTTGTTTTGTTTTTTCGTTGCATTTTGTTTGTATTTTTACTATTTTTAAAAAAAATTTATCTTTATTGTTAAAAGTATTACAGATGTCCCCCTTCTCCCCTATTGACCACCCCCCTCTTCAACACTCCCACCCTCCTCCCCAGGCCTTCCCCGCACTAATGTCTGTGGCCATGGGTTATGCATATATTCATATAAGTTCTCCGGTTAATCTCTTTCCACTCCCCACCTCCCTCTGAAATATATCAGTCTGTTGCATGCTTCAATGTCTCTGGATCTATTTTGTTTGTTAGTTTATCTTATTCATTAGATCCCACACATAAGCGAGGTAATGTGATACTTGTCTTTCTCTGACTGGCTTATTTACTCTCCAGGTCCCTCCATGCCATTTTAACCGGTAAAATATCCTGCTTTTTTACAGCTGTATAGTATTCCATTGTGAAAATGCACACAGTTTTTAAATCTATATTCATCTACTGATGGGGACTTGGGCTGTTTCCAGACCTTAACTATTGTAAATAATGCTGCTATGAACATACGGTGCATATATGCTCTCTGGTATTTCAGGATTCTTAGGATATGTACCTAGAAGTGAGATTACTGAGTTAAATGGCATTTCCATATTTAATTTTTTGAGGTACCTCCACACTGTTTTTCATAATAGCTGCACCAGTCTGCATTCCCACCAGCAGAATACTAGGGTTTTTCTCCACATCCTTGCCAGCACTTGTCATTTGTTGATTTATTTATGAAAACCATCCTGGCAAGCATGAGGTGATATCTCATTGTGCTTTTAATCTGCATCTCTATGATGATTAGTGATATTGAGCATTTTTTCACATCTCTTGGCCATTCGTATGTTCTTTTTGGAGAAGTATCTATTCAGATTATCTGTCATTTTTAATTGGGTTGTTTGTCTTCATTCTGTTGAGTTGTATGAGTTACTTTATATATTTTGGAAATTAACCCCTTAACAGATGTATCATTGGCAAGTATGATCTCCCATATAGTGGGTTCCCTTATCATTTTGATACTGGTTTATCTTGCTGTGCAGAATATTTTTAGTTTGATATAGTTCCACTTTTTTTTTTTCTCTTGCCCTAGGAGGTGTATCTGTGGAAATGCTGCTACTTGACATGTCTGAGATTTTGCTGCCTACATTTTCTTCTAGGAACTTCATGGTAACACAACTTACATTTAAGTCCTTTATCCATTTAGAGTTTATTTTTGTGTATGGTGTAAGTTGGTGATCTAGTTTTATTTTTTATTTTTTGCATGAACCTGTCCAATTTCCCCAACACCATTTAATGAAGAGACAATCTTTTCTCCATTGTATACTCTTGCCTCCTTTGCCAAATATTAATTGAGCATAATGTGTTAGGCCAATTTCTGGGTTCTCTGTCGTGTTCCTTTTATCTATATGCCTACAAGACACATCATAATTAAAATGTCAATGTAATACCTTAATCAATAAAGAAAAAAATTAAATGTCAAAGGTTAAAAAGAGAAAATCTTAAAATCAGCAAGAGAAAGCATTAGTTGCCTACACAAGAAGCTCCCATAAGACTGTCAGCTGATTTCCCACAGAAACATTTTGTGCCAGCGGGATTGGCATGAATATTCAAAGTTATGAAAAACAAGGACCTACAACCAAACTATCCTACCCAGCAAGGCTATCATTGAAAATTGAAGGAGAAATAGTTTCCCAGACAAGAACAAGCTAGTGTCATTCATCACAAACAAAGCAGTATTACAAGAAATGTCAAAGGGACTTCTAGAAGGAGAGGAGGAGGAAGAGGAGGAGAAAGGAAGAGGAGGGGGGGGGAGAAATAAAATTATAAAGAATAAAATGGCAATGAACATGTATCTATCAATAAACACTTTAAATGAATTAAATGCTCCTATCAAAAGACATAGGATAGCTGAATGGATAAGAAAACTAGACCCATATATATGCTGTCTATAAGACACCCATATCAGAATGGAAGACACACATACTAAAAGTAAAGGCATAGAGAAAGGTATTTCATACAAATGAAATAAAAAGCTGGGGTAACAATACTTATGTCAGACAAAATAGACTATTTTTTAAAACAAATTTACATTTTATTTACGTTGAAATAAACTGTACAAAATTGACTTTCTTCACCAAAAATAACAGCAATATTTTCTGTATTATTCCTAGATAAACTACAAAACACACTTTGGTAGGTTGTCTAAGTTTTGCTTATAAATCAAGACAAGGCAGTAGATATAATCATGGAAAAAGACAGAATAAAACAGACCAATCTGTTGTCAATATCCATGGCCTCTGATCAAAATAGACTTTAAAACAATGGCTACTTAAAACAATAGACAAAGTAGGTCATTACATACTGATATTGAGATCAATTTAACAACAGGAAGTAACCATTGTAAACATTTATGCACCCATAGGAGCATAGAAATATATAAAGCAAATATTGATGGACATAAAGAAATATATTGACAGTATTATAATTATAGTAGGGGACTTTAATACCCCATTGATATCAATGTATAGATCTTCCAGACCAAAAAACAAATTCTACAAGGAAGTATAAGCTTTAAACGACACATTAGATCAGATAGATTTATTGATATTTTCAGAGCATTCCACCCTAAACTGCAGGATATACATTTTTTCAAGTACACATGGAACTTTTTCCAGGATAAAGCACATATTAGGCCTTAAAACAAGCGTCATTAAATATAAGAAGATTTAAATCATTTCAAATAACTTCTCCAATCACAATGCTATAAAATTATAAATCAATTACAAGACAAACTGAAAAGCACACAAACATCTGGAGGCTAGATAATATGATAGTAAACAATAAAAGAGTTAACAATAAGATCAAGAAAGAAATCAAAAGATACCATAGGACAAATGAAAATGAAAACACAACAACCCAAAATGTATGAGATACAGTAAAATAAGTTCTGAGAGGGAAATTCAGAGCAATACAGGTTTACCTCAAGAAACAAGAAAAATCTCACATCAACAGTCTAACCTTTCACCTAAAGGAACATTAAAAAAAACAAATAAAGCCCAAAGTGGGTAGAAGGAAGGAAATAATTAAGATCAGAGCAGAAATTCATTAAATAGAATCTAAAAAAAAAAAATCAATGAAATAAAGAGCTGGGTCTTTGAAAAGATATGCAAGTTTGATAAGCCTTTAACCACACTCATCCAGAAAAAAAGAACCCAAATAAATAAACTCAGAAATGAAAGAGGAAAAGTAACAACTGCCTCCACAGAAATACAAAAGATTATGAGAAAATACTACAATAATATGCCACCAAATTGGAAAATCTAGAAGAAATGGATAAATTCCTAGAAACATAGAAGCACCCAAGACTGAATCAAGAGAAATCAGAAACTCTGAACAGACCAATTACATCCAACAAAATAGAAGCAGTAATCAAAAACTCTCAACAGCCAGGACCGGTTTGGCTTAGTGGATAGAGCATCGGCCTGCGGACTGAAAGGTCCCGGGTTCGATTCCGGGCAAGGGCATGTACCTTGGTTGCAGGCACATCCCCAGTGGGGGGTGTGCAAGAGACAGCTGATCGATGGTTCTCTCTCATCGATGTTTCTAACTCTCTATCCCTCTCTCTTCCTCTCTGTGAAAAATCAATAAAAAATATTTTTTTTAAAAATAACTCTCAACAGACTTGCCAGTATGGCTCAGTGTTTGAACTAGGAGGTTATAGTTCAATACCTACCGTATTTTCCGGCGTATAAGACGACTTTGAAACGAAAAAAAGTCAACCGAAAATCGGGGGCAAAAGACCAAAATTGCACAAAAATTACCTGCAGATCTTGACGGCAAAGTAAGTCTTTTCTTTAAAGTGGGGGGTAGTCTTATACAGCGAATATAGGCCTAAACCTGTTTTAACTGTAAAATTAGAGGGTCGTCTTATACGCCGGAAAATACGGGTCATGGCATGTGCCTGGGTTGTTGGCTTGATTCCCAGTAGGGGGCATGGAAGAAGCAGCTGATCAATGATTCTCTCTCATCATTGATGTTTTTCTGTCTTCCTATCCCTTCCTCTCTGAAATCAATATATATATAGTTTATTTAAAGTAATCTTTCCCTTTTGGATTAATAAGTACTACATTGTTCCATTTTATCTCATTAATTATACTTTTTTAGTTACATAATGTGATATTGTTGTCTGTTTACCCTAAATATTAAAATACTAGTAGCCCTGCCCACAAATCTGTGCGCCAGTAGCTCTCTGCGGGGCCTGGCCACTCAGTGCCCACTGCACAGAGGCTCTTGGTGGCCCAGAGGCCCTCCAGGGCCAGGTGGGACACTTGCCTCATCACCGCAGTGACAAAGCAAGCATTCCTCCCTGGCCACTCCACACCCACTGCCCAGAGGCCCTCTGAGGCCAGGGCAGAACACTTGCCTCATCGCCATGGCAACGACACAAGCATTCTACCAGGCTGCTCATGTTGCCTGCTCTCAACGGCCACCCCACCCCCAGGACTGGGGGACTCTGGTGGGGCTGAGGGGACTGGGTGCCGCCATCTTATGGCTATGGGCACCACCATCTTTGTGACGGAGTGACGGTTAATTTGTATATTACCCTTTTATGAAATAGGATGCATTTTTCTTAGTATAGTGTACCTTAAATTAGTAACCAAATCGCTTCCCAAAGAATGAAAGAACCATAAAACTATTATATTACTCCATTTACCTCCTTTATGCATTTTACACTATTGCTTTAATATCTTTTGCTTCTACATGCTATAAAAATGGTGTTACAACAGTCAATATTCTTTATATTAACATATTTACATACATATATTTTCCAAGAAAGCTTCACTCCTTCCTATAATTCTGTTTATCTATATTGATTCATTTCATTTTAGTTTAAAGAGCATTCTTTAATACATTATGTAGTTTGAGGGAATTAAATTCTATTAGTATTTGTCATGATCTATCAGAAAACATAATGTTTTACATTCATTTTTTAAACATATTTTTCATGGGCGTACAACACTACCTCCAGTTATTTTTTTCCTAACTTCTTAAAAAAGTAATTCTAGCCCTGATCAGTTTGGGTCAGTGGATAGAGCGTCAGCCTGCAGACTGAAGGGTCCCCGGTTTAATTCCAGTCAAGGGCATGTACCTTAGTTGCAGGCACATCACCAGTAGGGGGTGTGCAAGAGGCAGCCGATCGATGTTTCTCTCTCATCTATGGTTCTAACTCTCTATCCCTCTCCCTTCCTCTCTATAAAAAAAATCAATAAAATATACTTTTTAAAAAAGTAATTCCAATCGCTACTAGTTTCCATAGTTTCTTTTCAAAGTTCATTTATAAGAGGAATTGTTTATCCCTAAAAGATAATACTTCTCTTTCATGATGCTATTGATTTTTGTCATTTCCATTGCTTTTCAACAGTTTACAGATGGTGTACCTACTAGTAACTGTAGTTTTTTTTGTTTTCCCTAATTGATATTCTCTCAGCTATTAGAATCTATAGGTTAATATATTTTCTTTGTCTTTCTGCTATACATTTCCAACACTTTACTATATTATTTTCACTATTTTGAGTCTTTTTGCCTCAGTTGGGAAACTCTCTAGTGACATGTCTTTGAATTCACTCACAATGCTTTCTGAAACTAAAAAATCAAATATCAGAAATTAAGTACTACTTATAAGAGCGATTTCACATTAGGCTGGACATAGGAGAAGACAGCATTATCTAAAAATACAATGGATCAGACACTAAAAGGTCATTATAACTTTAACATATGTGGGCTTAGAGAATTTGAGCTTTATGAGGTCAAATAATCCTAACATGACAGAGCTTAATGTCCAATGACTTCCTGAGAATTTCCACATCCAGGTACCCATGATGCTAAAACTCAATCGATCCTACATCCTACACATGATCTCTCAGGAATACTGGGCTTTAATGTTTTAGCTAAAAAGGCTATCCTGTCCCAGAACACTTGAACCTTATAACTAGACACCCCGAGTACCATGGTTATAAATACTGCTTCCAGAACATTAAGGATTCAGGCTCTAAAGTCAAAATCTTTTTGGCCAACGGCTCTGTTTCAAGGGTGCTATGGGAGAAGGGCTACAAGACTTAAGTCTAGATGGAACAGGACTGTATGGTTTCTATGCACTACAATGCTAGCATACTGTATTTTTCTGGCGTTGAAGTAAAAATTAACTAAATTTAAAAGCCTGTGGCCTTGGAAATGTTCAGAGTCTAAAATGACTAAGGTTTTATTTATTGTTTGGCTCAGGTGTCTGACAGCAGCACACTCTAGCTCAGAGACTCTGCAATGCTGGGCCCTTCTGAGCCCAAGAGTTTTGTGGTGCAGGGTCTCAGTGGCTCAGGCCCCACAGTCCAGTGTTTCAACAGCCCTCATATTCTGCGGCTCCAGGTCCACCTGGCTCCTCATAGGTGGCTCCTGATAGCTAAGGTACCAGGAGCCTGAAGTGGGGCCAGGCCTATAAGAGCAAAGGGTGATGGGATGATGGAGCCCCTGGCCCCAGGGACCCCATGTGGCAGCACTCTCTGCTGCTCAGACTTAACAAGAAGAGGTCTGAGAGGTCACCAGGCTGCTCATTACCTGCTTCATCTTGGTACCAAACATGGAGCCGCTCACGTCAATAACGAACACCACGTTTTTCTCAACAGGTGGGAGGCCTCTGGGGGCAAAGTAGTGAATGAAATAGCCATCGTAAATCTGGACAAAGGAAGGAAAGCACAAGAACTGTGAAAGCTGGTTTAAATCAGGCCCCTCTAAGTCTCCTCCATAACGGCCTCTCTGCTGCCTAGGCCTTCTCACTGTGTCTGGTTAAAGGGGCTTGTGTGCCATTCTCTCCCATGCCCATCTCTCCCAGCAGAACTGTGTCTCTGCTGTTCGGGCTGTGAGCCTGGGAGCTGCCCCAGAGCTGTGCAGACTGGCTTGGGGCCCAGGGCTCCAAGGAGCAGGATCTCTGTAAAATGTGAGTTCCTGTCCATGAGAGCTGGGCTTGCACAGTCTCCAGGGCCCCTAGGGACGTTTTGCCTGGGCTCCAGGAACTGGAACTATTGTTTTAACCTCCCTCTATAGAGTGAGCCTGGGGCCCAGCTCCCCAGCTCCATGGCTGCCAGGGACTGGAAGTATGCAGGGCCTCCCTCTCCTCCTTCAGCTCCTTTCTGCTGTTGCTGGGCAGAGCAGGAGGGGAGGAGGGAGCAGAGGCTGAGGGAGCTGCTTGTGCAGAGGGGATTGGTTAGACCAGGTGCAGATGCCTGAGGCTGTGGGGGCTGTGATTGGCTGCCGCCCCCTCCCCCTACTCCCAATCTCCCTCTGCAGGGCCTGGGGGCTGGGACAGCTGAGGGAAGGGGAGGGGAAGCTGGGAGGGCCCCCAGGACCAGTGTCAGCTCAGCCTGGAGGAGTATGGGCTTGCTGAGGGTCTGAGCTGCCCAGCAGCCTGAAGTGGCTGTGCCCTAGGGTAAACAGCTTCCTCTCCTCCTGCCATGCAGGCACCCTCTGATCACAAGGCTGGGGACACCATGTCCTCTTCTCTCAGGGGACCTCAGAAGACAGGGGAGGACATCTGGGCCTTCCCCCACCCCAGCCTTTGAGTTAATCCCCAAGTACATGTGCAGGCCCTGTGTCCACTTTGCCCCTGGCACCCTACGGCACTTCCCAAAGCCTGGTCCACCACCTGCAACTGCCCCAGCCAAGGGCAGAGGCCAGCTGTCCTCCTCTGTTCCTCCCCTGCCTGGCTAAGCGAGAGCTTCTGGAGAGAGCACACACCCATCTCTCCGGATTCCAACTCACAGGTGGCCCCACACCTCACATCCTAGAAGCCAGAGACAAGGCACAGGTCACCAGCCTCTCGCGCTCACCTCAGCTGGCATGCCCTTCCTCTCTCAGGACATGTCTCCCTCCTTCCTCATGGAGGAAATTCAGGACACCAGGCCATGTTCCTTGGACTGCCCCCCTACCCTTGCTCAGGGTTCACATCCCCATATGCCCCTTCTCTCTGCTGAAAGTCCAAAGAATCCAGGCCTGGACCCATGGACTCCCAGGCTATCTCGCACCTGCTCCACCGGCCAGGCCCCTACACTCCAAATTTAGAATAAAAATATTTATGTGTTTTCCATCCACTAAGACAAACCCCCTGGATCCCAATCCCACCCATCTGCAAGCCAGCGTCTCCCCCTGTAGCATGCCATGAGAAAGATTTGGACACTCATAAGGGTCTTCTCCTCTCCATCTCACCCCCCCACCGACCACAGACTGGGTCTCACCTCCACCACACAATGGCTTTTTCTCACCAAAGGCAACAATGACCAGCTGGTCTCCAAACTCAGGGAGTATATTTCCATTTTCATCCAACTGCACCTCCCTGATGAATTCACAATGGATTATTTTCTCTGATTTCTTCACAAACCTTTTACCCAGGGATCTGAGATGGGGAGCTCTCCTTATTCCCTACCATCTCTGGTCTGTGTGTCAGTGTCTTTCTTGGGCTGCATTTCCCCCCTGTCTCTGCAGCAGTGCCTCCCAATATGTGTGAGCCATGGCATCCAGAGAATGGTTATGTCTGAGCAGCACAATGGGGGGAAGTGGTGGGAATTTACAGCTCTGAGCAGATTGTTGGCAGCTGGTGGGTTGGGACCAATAGCTCCTTGGATGGAATCTCGGCCTTAGCAACTGTCATCCTGGATCGGCCTTGTGGCTCTGCACGTTATTCCCTGGGTCACCTGGCTAGCCCTTGGGTTTCCACTGCCCAGGCTCCACTGATGACTTCACAGGTCCTGCTCTTGCCCAAAGCTTTCCACGCCTCCCCCTCTACAGCTGCACACCCACTCGCTATTGGACCTGTTCCCTTCGATGTCTGAAGAGGCCTCCAATGGATTCTGCACCAACAATCAATTCATCCTCTGCCTCCATCCTTCCCCTGAGCACCTTTGTCATTGAAGGCGGCGTCATCCACATGGCCACTCCAGATGCAACCCCGAGGGTCACTCCTCAGTCCAGCTGTGCCCTCCTTCCCAAACTCAACCAGCCACAAGCTCCTCCTGGTTTCTTGTGCTGGATATCTCAGGTCCAGCCCTGCTCTCCATCCCAAACTCACACAGCCCAACTCAGGGGTTTCTGTCAAGTTTCCCTGCTTCTATCGTGGCCCCTTCCAACTACATGTCTTGGCAGCTCTTGCTGGATCTGGCCTTTCCAACCAAAATCTCATAATGTCATTCCCTCTCTTGGCTGCCTGGTCCCCTCAAGGCAAATGGCAAGCTCCTTTCCTGCCCCTGCAGCCTTTGAACTTTCGGTCTCAGCTTTTGCCATTTTTTGTGCCTGAAACCTATGGTCTGGGAGTCCAATCCATGTGAAGTTCCCTATGCACCCATGGAGAGTTCCAGCCCCCTTCTTTGTCTCATGCAAAGCCCCCCTCCCAACTTGGTGCACTTCTTGACATTCTTAAAGACAAAGTTACAACAAGTCCCAAGTTCCAGTAGGACATGATCTCACTCATCTGGGGGAAATGGTGAACAACATAGACTGGTGAACAAGAACAGACCCAGAGACAAGGAGCCATGGGTCAGACTGTTGGACCTCAGAGGGAAGGTGGGGATAAAAGGGAGAGATCAACCAAAGGACTTGTGTGCATACATATGAGCCTAACCAGTGGTCAAGGACAATAGGGGGGTGGCAGCATGAGTGGGGTAGGGGTGGGAGATTGGAATGGGAGGTTGAGAATAAATATGTGATACCTTAATCAATAAATTCAATAAAAAAGTCCCTAGTTAGTCTGTACTTCCTCCAGAGAGCCATCTTCTCTCTTCTCAATGGCTTCCATCAGAACTGGTGTTGTCATTGAGAGAGCAGTTCTCAACTTGTGTCAGTATTGATTCTCTGTGCTTCATTCAAAGACAGTGAATAGGATCTGTATGTGGCTCACCTCGGGTTTCCAACATCGGCCAACAGTGGGCCTGACACATATAACCTTCCCAGGGAGTCCTGACTGAATGACTAAAGAGTGAGTTGCTGGCCTTTGAAATTGGGCATAGTTGAGTGGGAAAGGGAGGTGAATTGAGGGTTCTTGGTGAGGAGATGCACACAGTGGATGGGAGTGTGGGTCATCTCATGGAATGCCCAATCCCACTATTGTACCTTTATTTCTACTCCAGGCAATGGGGGAAAAGGTAGAGAATGAAGAAGTAGATAAATACCTTTACTCACACACCATGGAACAGCAGGTCAAGGCCCCTGCTGCCACCTACTGGCAGGGTACCCTCAGCTCCCATTCTGAGAGGGCAACTGACTGTCATTCCCCCTACACAGCAGGCTGGCTGTGCCACCTCCCTGTGCCCCTGCACACACACTCTCTCCTGTCTCTGCATGCACTTCCCATCAGCCTACCTGCCCAGGTGGAGGCGGGCTCTGTTCCTTTTTGCCATGCTAATTGAGGGCCAACCCCTTTAGGAAGGCTTTCTTCAAACCCTTCTCAGTGGTGTCCACACATCGCCCATCCAGGGTTATACACACTAGGACGTGTTATGAATGTGAAGGCTCCATGTATCTGTCCCTTTGAAGAGTAGGACATTCCGGAGGGAGAGTAGCTTCTCTGTCCAAGGCTCCTCTGAGTTCTCAGAGTCAGTGGGGACAGCACTGAGCTAGAGTAGCTCTGCCTGGTGGAGTTGTGCCCACCTAGGAGTTACTGAATAAATGAGTGCATGAGGGGAGGTGTGACCGAAGACTATATTAGCCCGAGAAAGAGAGAGGAATTGTGAGTGGGGTGTGGTCATCAGGGAGGTGGTGTTTCAGCAGGTGGTGTTTTAGGGACAAGGGGGACACTGGCCTGTCGGGAAAGGAGGAGAAGACATCCCCAGGGCAGCAGAGAGGAGAAATGCTCAGACACAGATGAAGGCAGTCCAGGTGCTCAGGGAGAGGTGTGTGGTGTGGTGGGGAGGCAGCGGAGGGTCAGTGAGCACTGGAGGCAGTGAGCTCTGTGGTGGGAAAGGCAGGGGCACCAGCCGTCTGAGGCTGCTGTGTCATTGTTCTCACCAAGCCAGGGTCTTGGATCAGTGCTCTGCCCGTTCAGTAGTGCCAGGGACCTCTGGTTATTTGTAGGATTGTGAGAGCTCAGGATTTAAGAGATCCCTGCTTACGAAGATGGCTCTGAGGAGGCAAAAGGAGTTTCTAAAACCTGGAGATAGCCAGAAAGTCCAAGAGAACATGGGAATATCAGAGCTGCAGAAGGTGTGAGAGCCATTGAGTGTGAGAGACCTATGACTGGCCAATATCTCACTTTCTAAAAGGACTGCTTATGGGGTAGGGATGGGCTAGAGGGGTTGATGGGGGGGAAGGGGGACATATGTAATGCTTTCAACAATAAATAATTTAAAAATAAATAAATTAAATTAAATAAATGGACTGGTTGAGAGTGGGGTATGGATTGATTTAATTAGAAATGATGCATTTGGAGCTTGATTCAATTTTTAGAGTTCCTGGTCCCCAGTGCTCTGGGGGAGCACGTGTGCCTCCTCACGCGTGAAGTCACGTGTCACACACCTTCCTGATCTGGCCTGCTGGTCCTCACTAATCCCCTGGGAGAAGGAAATGAGTCACTTGTGGAAATCAGGTTATCTCCGGGGCTGTGCCTCCAGAGCTCACGCTCTCCCCATCCCCCGGCCCTCACCTGCACGTCGCCAATGATGTCCTCCATGACCACATCATACTGGACCACAAAGTCGGCCATGATGCCCAAGCTGGAGAAGGCAGCCTGGTCCTTCAGGGTGGGGCAGAAGGTGACTCACACACAGGTCTCTCCCTTCTCAATGCTTGTGGCTGGGGGCGGGCCAGCCTCACCTGTATGGGTGGGGAGGGATGGTGTGGAGGGTTCACCAGCAGGAAGCCAAGCCAGGGCACAGCGAAAGGAACAATAGCTGGGAGGGTGAGAGGGAACCCCTGCACCACCTGCTGCCCTCCTGCCTGCAATGCCATTCCACCTGCCCCAGTGCCACACTCCTTCCTCTGCACATCCCAGAGCCAGCTCTGCCTGCTCTCCTCTGCCAGCAAGCCTGCCCTGCCTGCAGACCCAGCCCTCCCTCAGCTCCCAGGCTCCGGGAGGCCGACCCTAATGCACGCCTTTTGTCCTGGCTCATCGCCATCCATCCTGAGGCCCCGTGTCCTGTCCCAGGTAGACCAGCAGCCTGGCTCTCCTGCCAGAGAGGCCTGTGCTGTGTGTTGTGGAGACAGACGCACAGACAGGGCCTGGGTTTCTCCTGTGCCCCTCACTGCTGTGGGAAACTGCAGTCCATCAGGGTTCTCCTCTGGGATAGCATTTCATGTGTTTTCTGCCCCCGCTGCCCTCTGCCTCTCAGAATCACATGTGTGTGTGAATAGGCTGTTCGCGCCTCATGGAAACAGAGGACTCTCTGGGCCCGGATGTTTGCTGAGCTGGCCATAAGATCAACTCCTCTGGAATTTCAGCCCAAGACAACTGTCCTCTTAGACTGTGTGTGTGCCTCTTCTTTCCAGAAAATGAAAACTTGGGAATTCTGTCACCTGCTCCCCCTTTTCTGCTCCAGCTGTCCGGAAGTTGAGGGGCAAACTGAGGCCCCATACTCTCTGAGGCCCCTGCTCACATACATTCCCGACTTCCTTCCTTCCAGAGGTCTTTGTTCTGCCTTTATCCCCACAGGACTGGCTCTACCCTCTGTTTTAACCTTTGAGGAGCAGGGGGAGGGAGCTGCCATTTTTAGCCTGGGGGGTAAGAGGGCAGGCTCCAAGGCTCAGAGGCTGCCTTGGGCCCTGGAAACTCATTCCCACTCTCTCAGCCTCAGTCTCCCCAGGATCGTAGCTCCTGTTTCATAGACGGTGCTTGTGGGGATGAAAAGAGACTTATGTCAAGCATTGGGAGCCATCTTTGCATCTTAGTAATTGCTCAATCATTCTAAGGATTGCCATTTTCATCAAGCCTTCCTTCCTCACTGCAGGGCTTTGCAGGGAGGAGCTTATCACCTCTCGCCTGGTCCTGGGCCACAGGTGGCATCTCCTTATGGTGCAGGTGGAAACGTGAAGCAGAGCACTCGAGGGATTTGCCTGCGCCCCACCTTAGGGGAAGGTCAGAGCTGGGATTGGAGCCCATGTCTGTGTGTCTGTCTCTCCTCCTGTGCACCACACTGTCACTCTGGGTTTTCAGGTCACACTAGGCAGGAGCTCCCAGCTGAGGAGCTTGGTGAGGGTGGCCACAGGCCCGGTGATTTCTCTGTGCCTGTCCACTCATCTCTCAGAGGAGGTGGGTGGGCCAGGCCAGTGGTTCTCCCACCTGGGCAGACTGCAAGTTCACTTGCCACCTGGGCAGAAACAGGTTCCTGGGACCCTCCCCAACCTACTGAATCGAACTCCAGAGGTGGGGTTCCAGAATCTGTACCCCCAACCTGGGGGTTCTGATGTCCCCAGTCTGGCCTTCACACACCCCTAGCTGTAACTTAACAGCCAGGCTGGCAGCCAGGACATCTCTAGCCCGCATTGCCTGAGACCACATCCTCAAGGACAGCCTGCAGTGTGTGCTCTCCTCCCACTGCCCTTCCCTTCTCAGCCCTGATTCCATAGCAAAGCTGGATCTGGCCAGTGTGGCTCCCACAGCACTTAGCACAGTAAATAGCAAAAGTTTTACACAGCAACTCTGTCCGTCATCCCCTCAGTCACACTTATTTACGGATCCATTCATGCCTTTACTGACATCGCACTCACCCACTCTTTCCTGTACTCGCGCCTTTCCTTTTCACTCTCATCCATGCTCTGTGTCAATCAGAACGCTCGCCAAAACAGATGGCACGCGCCATGTGCCACGTGAGGAGAAACTAGTGAGACATGATTCTCCGAGTGTGAGCAGGGTGAAGGGAACCCACTCGTGGGGAGGTTATTGGTCATTAGATACCCAAGAACTGCATCAGGGAAAGCCATGTCCTCCCAGGAATGGAAGGGTCCAGGGGAGGGAGCCGTTATCACAAAGTGGAGAGCTATAACTAGGGGAGAGGGCTACCCACAGGAGCTTATGGCCGTGGCCATGGGGGCGTAAACACACCCAAAGTGCCTCTTGGCACCACCTGCAGCCAGCGGTCTCTTGGGTGCGGCTGGCCACGGCCTTGCCCACTTAGCTCAGCACCCAGCTTGGACACATGGCCACTCCACACAGATGTGAGCATGGTCACACACCGGCCTGGCCCCACCTTCACGGGTGGGCACAGGGCACCACGCCCTTTCCCAGGGACTGGCTCCCAAGTCCGTTACAGTGTCTCTCACCGACCGTGTGCCAGGGGTGCTCTGGGCGCTCCCCACCCACGAACTAATCTCCACTCGCAGAGACCAGGCTGGGTGAGCGAATGCTGTTCACACCTTCCAGGAAGGAGGCCCCAGGCCAGAGAGGCCAGGGACGCCCCAGGCACAGGGAGCCCGTGTGAGGGAGCTGCAGCAGTTCAACCCCATCGTCTACCCCCCAGCCAGGGCTCCTTCCACCAGAGCACGCTGGCTGCTGCTGACTCAGAACCCACCCTTAGCGTGTGTGCACACAGTGCCCATGTTCGGACGTGTAAATGTGTGCTGTGTCTATGCGCCTGTGCCCATGCTCTTCACACACATGTGTACCCATAGTAACGGGCCTATACCCAGAGGAGAGGGGATCACTGGCTCCTCTGGGCTCCCACAGCCCTTGGTGGTTTCTCTAGGTGTCGTCACCATTTCCCTCCCTGGACTGGCCGTGTCTTGAAAACAGGAATACCTGGGTACTCAGTGCAGGGCCATAAACACTTTATACCCTATCTACACCATTGAAATATCCCACACAATACATGTTATACATCACTGAAATATCCCACACAATATTGGTTCTGGACAATGGAAGAGGTAAAACAATAGTCTAATGACTCTGAGCTTCCCTGTTCTTATCACATACACCGTAAACATCTGTCCTCACAGGCGGGTGGAGTAGCCTATGGACAATTTAGTTATGGCAACAGTTAGGAAACAACACTTTGTGAGGTCTGAGAGCCTACAGAATTTAGTGTATTCTTTGAATCCACAACCAATATATGCTGCTCATTGTCCCACAAACAGAATACATAGGTCTAGGAACCAAAGCGTAGAAATGGAGGTCATACTTCTCATCACTTCATCAGTGAAACATTTTGTTATTGAATGTATTGGGGTGACACTGGTTAACAAAATTATACAGGGTTCAGGTGCACAATTCCACAGCGCATCATCTGTACACTGTGGTGTGTTCACCACTCCAAGTCAAGTCTATTTCCATCACCTTTTATCTACCCTATACCCTCCTCCACCTCCCTCCCCATTCACCACACAGTTGTCTGTGTCCATGAGTTTTTCCTGTTGTTTGGTTTGGTTTGGTTTTTGTTTTTGTTTTTGTTTCATTTTTGCTCAATCCCCCTACCCCCTAAAATCCAAATGCCCCACCCCCAGCTGTCAGACTGCTCTATATCTATGAGTCTGTCTCTATTTTGCTTGTTAGTTCATTTTGTTCCTTAAATTCAACATATGAGTGAAATCATATGGTACTTGTCTTTCCCTGACTGGCTGATTTCACTAATCATAATGCTCTCCAGATGCATTCATGCTGTATTACTTCCTTCTTATAGCCAAGTATTATTTCCTTACTTACAGCCAAGTAGTTATTCATTGTGTAATTGCACCACAGTTTTTTAAAATATATATCTTTATTGATTTCAGAGAGCAAGGGAGAGGGAGAGATAGAAACATCAATGATGAGAGAAAATCATTGATTGGCTGCCTCCTGCATGCCCCCTGCTGGGAATCAAGCCCGCAACCTGGGCATAGGTTCTTGACCAGAATCGAACCTGGGACCCTTCAGTCTACAGGCTGTTGCTCTGTTCCAGAGGCAAACCCGCTAGGGCTACCACAGCTTTTTTTTATCTACTCATCTACTGATGGCCACTTGGGCTGCTTCCAAATCTTGGCTATTGTAAATAATGCTGCAGTGAACACTGGGTGCATATGTTCTTTTGAATTAGTGTTTTGGGTTGCTTTGGATAAATTCCCAGAAGTGGAATTGCTGGGTCATAAGGAAGTTCCATTTTTAATTTTTTGAGGTAACTCCACACTGCTTTCCACAGTGACTACACCGATCTGAATGCCCACCAATAGTGCATGAGGGTTTCCTTTTTTCCACATCCTCACCAACAGTTGTTGTTTGAGGATTTATTGATGGTAGCCATTCTGACAGTGTGAGGTGGTATGTCATTGTGGTTTTAGTTTGCATTTATCTGATGATTAGTAACATTGAGCATCTTTTTATATGTCTATTGGCCATTGTATGTCTTTAGAAAAGTGTCTACTCAGATCTTTTAATTGGATTTTTTTAATTGGATCGCTTGTTTTTTGTTTTTTGTTTTTGATTTTTTGGTGTTGAGTTTGATACATTCTTTATAAATTTTGGATTTAACACTTTATCAGATGTATCGGCAAATATGTTCTGTCATTCAGTGGGTGGTCTTTTCATTTTATTGATGGTTTCCTTTGCTGTGCAAAATCTTTTTAGTTTGGTGTAGTCTCATTTATTTTTTTTTCTTTTGTTTCCCTTGCCCAAGGAGATATATCTTTTAAAATATTGCTACGAGAAATGTCTAAGATTATACTGTTTATGTTTTCTTCTAGGAATTTTATGGTTTCAAGTCTAACATTTAACTTTTTAACCTAGCCATTGCTGGAATATCATTGTCCATAAGGCTGTCCCAGTGATTAGTGGCCTGGTAATCGGACGTTTAGATGGTGAGGGATTCCTGGAGAGAAAAGTCCAAAGAAATACTCCTTAAAACAGGCCAAAGGTAGATCTCCGCCCAAGGGCTTTGTGACTTAGTGGGAACTGTGCTGGGAGGATACCTTTAACTACACAAGAATTCGGCACCTGGCTCATAGCGCTTTCTACCCAAACTCCTGCCACCAACCCAGGTGATTTCATTATCCACACAGATAACCCAACCAACACCCTGGCCTCCCAAGCCATGGACCCATCCCCAGGAACCAACATCTTTTCTCCCCTTTAACCACCCGCTCCTTAAATGTTAGCATTACCCAGAGCTTTTCTTTTTATTGATTTTTTTAAGAGGGAAACATTGATTTGTTCCTCTTATGTATGCATTCATTGGTTGATGCTTTTTAAAAAATATTTTTATTATTGATTTCAGAAAGGAAAGAGGGAGACATGACAGAGAATCATTGATCAGCTGCCTCCGGCACACCCACACTGGGGATCCAGCCCACAACCTAGGCATGTGTCCTGAGAATTGAACCATGACCTCCTGGCTGATAGGTTGATGCTCAACCACTGAGCAACGCCGGCTGGGTGATTGGTTGATTCTTATATGTGCCTTGACTGAGGATTGAATCCATACCCTTGGCATACTGGGACAATGCTTTAACCAATTGAATTCCTGGTCAGGGCTGCTCTGTCTTCAACTACAATCATCTCATTGTCTGGCTCGTCTTCTCCCAGGCCTTACCCTCCCATCTCCTCAGGGACCGGGCATGAATGAGTCAGTCTTCAACATCTCCCTCTATTGGTTCCTACCTCTTCAAGCCTCTCTCTTCTTTCCCAAGAAACTCATTTGTTCTTGTATCTTCCTTTAGCTGCCTACCTCTTCCTTTAGCTGTCTCCTTCCTGTCTCATTCAAATTTCTCAAGGAGAGTCTATACTTGGTGTCCAGTCTCCTCTATCTCTGCTTTCTTACCTATCTCCGGGCACTTCTTCCAAGCGTGTTTTCTACAATGCCTAGGATTCTGCACCCCACCACAATCCCACCTGCTCTCTAAGCTAGAGATGAGGCCCAACCCATCCCAGAGTGGCAAACTAATCTCGCTCCCTTGAATCTAACAATACCACCTCAAACTAAGCATAGAAGGAGGAGGAAATTTTTCCAATTCATTTTTCAATGTAGTACCAAAATGTGACAGCCCATCCCCACACACACAAAAAAAAGCAATCAACTCAGAAATGGCAAATAGATTTAATATAGTGTGTCAAATTCAATTGATTGATAGTGGCTGCCTAGAGTGCTGTGTTGAGTACAATTCTGAGGACGCACCCTGGCAGGAAGAGAAAGGCTGCTGGGATTAGCAATGTCTGAAATCACAAGTAAAAGAAAATTAGAAAGTCAACTGATAGCCACCAAACAGGAAGGAATACAATCAAAAGCAGTGTTTTCCCACACTCTCCGTATGGTCCTCCGACCATGGCGTTCTTATAACCACCCAGCTCACCCCATCCCCAAGAGCCCTGGCTGCCCTCTCCGAATCTAAGCAGATACCTGAAATCTCACTTGTAGGAAAAACCACAGGCACCAGAGCTACCACTGCCGCTGGCACCAGCTCCACTGAGGCCAGAGAAGAGCCCAAACGTGAGAGTGGTGGGCAGGCTGGCACTGGCACCGAAGCTGCCACTGGCGCTGGCACCAGCACTGGCACCGGCATTGGCACCACCACTGGCACCACCACTGGCACCACCACTCTCTTGGGCTTTGGCTTTAGCTTCAGCTCCCGCCTGGATCCGGGCTTTGGCCCAGGGTCCAATATCAGCTTCGTCCCAGTTGCAGGGCCCAGCAGCATTCTCAGAGCCAAGGCCAATGCCCATTTGAGCTCTAATCTCAGCTCTCGCCTTGGCTTCGGCTGCAGCCTCAGCTGCAGCCTTAATATCTGCTTCCATTGCCTCTCGGTACTGAGCTGCCCATTCCTTGGGATCCTTCTTTTGTACCTGAAACAGAAACAACAACCCTCAAAGGGATCGGAATCTGAGAGTGGAGTACCTACCGGATTCTAGACAACATGCTACACACTGTATCCAGTAGCAATACAATAAATACTTCTAGTAATGATGAACCTAGTATTCCATCTCTGCCCTGACACTAGCAGTGACCTCGGTGATCCCGAGTTTTCTCATCTGCAGGAGGACAACCCCACGTTCAGTTGTAAGGAATAAATGATTCAGCTGAAGTGGTTAGTGCACTAAGAGAGGCTTCAGAATACTCCTATATAAGCTACAGGCTGCTCTGCCCACTGCCTACCCATGCTCTGGATATGCCAAGCTCGGTTAGTTCTCCAATTACCTTGCAGGCAAACTTGAGCACTTTCATCTTGCTGGTCTCATGGTAGGAGCGCAGGCCCCAGAAGAACTCATACTCAGGGGGATTGCTGTTAGGGACGCGGGCGTAGTCCAGGTACCTTGAAAAGAGAGGTTCGAAGCCTTTTCCATCTAAGACCACCCATGGCCCACCCGTGCATGGACTGGGAAGGCTCTAGGTAGGTAGCAACCTTCCACACTAAGTACCAGCAGCTTTTCTTCCAACACTGAGCCCAGTTCCATCCCTCCTGACCCAGCCATGTGAAGGCACAGGGGGGACACATGTCGGGTGCTTGTGCATAGGAAGGCCACACGTTTGGTGCCCCTTGTCACAGTGACCCCAGTTCCTGTTGGGTGTGTAGTAAACAGAGAGCCATTTCTTTAGGCACCCTGCTCTGAGCACACCCCTCCTCAGCGTCTCGTCCGTGGCCTGGCTGAGCCTTGGGACAGTCCACCACAGAGAAGGGCTGTAAAGGGAAGACAGTCCACCAAGACCAGCATACTCCGTACGCACTCTGGACCTTGTGTGTGCGCATGCGTGCTAATGCAACCTTCTGAGTGTGCATTTGTTTCCCCGGGATGAGGACAGGGTCAGCCCTGGCCAGAAAGTCAGGAGGGCTGAGCCCCTTACCAGCTGGGGCCATGCTCAGACTTCTGTCTCTGAGCCCCAGGTTTAGCAACTGATAATGGAGCTGGAATGACAGCACCTACTCTGCAGGGTAGTTATGAAAATGAAATGAGATGGTACATGTCAAGTCCCCAGCGCAGTAGCTAGCTGCCTACAGCTCCTATTTTATGATTGAAATTATACTATTTTAAAATTGAAATTAATTGCTCCGAAGCCCTGGTTGGCATGGTGAAGAGAACCAACGCATTGGCACCTGAATTTTAAAAATCTTCAATTTGCTACCTGTGAAACCATAAGCAAATGATTTCAACACTCTGAGCCTCAGTTTCCTCCTGTATGCAATGCGGATGATGACAAGCCCTCCCTTGCAGGACTGCTCTGGGGCGTGTGTGAGAGTGCATGTAATGGGTCAAGAAATATGTGCTCTTGTTGACTTTATCGCTTTAAAAACACGCTCCCGCCAGCACACACGCACACATACACACAAGCACACAAGCACACATGCGCCCATCGTAGCTCGATCACGCAGTTCTCAAATAGGCCCAATGTATGGCACACGCCAATAGCAAATGGACACTTACTTCTGCTTCACAAACTCATCAGTAATGAGCTTCTTCACGTCCCCAAAGAGCGAGTGATGTATGCTGACAGCAGAGAAATAAAATGAATGAGTAAAATGGGGTCATAGCACTTCCCAGATGTGTGCAGATGCGTTTCCAATGCGGAAGAGAGATTTCCGGCACAAGAAGGAAGCACCATAGAAATTCAAGAGGCAGTAAGCTCAAGGGAACAGAGTTCAGGACCCTTTCCCCATCCACCCAGGTCAGAGTCATGGGCCCTCTATCCAGCCCGACACCCCCGCCCGCTCCACCAGACCACCAGGCTGATGCGATCCTGGGACCATCCTCTCTTGCCAAAGGACAACACGGACAGCAAGTGCCGAGAGAGCCCAATCATACCCCGGGCGCAGCCCCAACTTGCGCAGCACCTCCCAGATGACAGCTGCAAGGAGAGGCAAGAGGAGAGGGACGGAAGATGAACATGTGGAACTCTGACCACGTTCACCCATTCAGCTGCAGGCCCAGCCACTCACCCTCGCTGGACCGATTTCCATTCATGAAGATGATGCTAAGAAGCACCATGAGGAGGCCCAGCTTGGGGGAGTCCTTGGTTCTAGGGGAACAATAAGACAGAGAGTTTTATGACCCGCAGCCATCTGTAGAAAACACACCAGCCAGCTCACTAGGCTAGCCTCTCTGATTCCTCAGGTATGGGAGAGTTCTGCCCAGTCTATGCTTCCGGGTCCACGTGACCCTGGGCAAGACGCTTAGACCCCTGAGCCTCAGTCTCCTGTTCAGTGAAATGGGAAATCACATCCTCCCCTCCCCGGGCTGCTGAGAGGACAGGCGCTCAGTCAGTGTGAGGTCCTTCTTGCTCTCACAGGACCCTCAGCCACCAGAGAATTCACAGCCACCGATGCATCTGCCCTTCGAGCATCGTGATCCACCCACACCAGGAAGGCCTCCCTGGAGAACCACTCCACAAGACCAGTAGGAAGAGACAGGCAATGACAGGGCTGCGTTCCTGGAAGCTTCTGGACAAACAGACAACCTGACAGTAGGCATGCCCGCCCCAGGCTTCGACACCCTCAGTCCATCATAACCAGGCACAACTTCTGTGGGCAGTGACCCAGCTACATGTGGGAGTTGGAACGGGCTTCAGGCCTGTTTTTCCTGGCTCTCTAAGGGCATGTGGGACAGAAGACAGGGATGGGGTAGTACCATGGACAAAAGCAGAAGCCTCCCTCCCCCCCAGCCCTTTCCCAGCTTACGTTCCCAGTATGCCAGCATCAGTGGGTTCCAAGGTGCTGAGAAGAATGTACAAGTGGTCATTCTTATCAATTTCCTTCAGCTGGATCCCAAACACCTGTGGATAGGGAGGAAAACTTGTGAGATCATCAAATTCAGCTTCTTGGTCATCCCTCAGCTCCCCATGTACCTAGAGTGCGTGTGTGTGTGTGTGTGTGTGTGTGTGTGTGTGTGCGTGCATGCGTGCGTGCGTGTGTGTAAAACCGGTGAGTTAATGCATGTAAGCACTTAGCTCTGAGGCAATAAATGTGCTACTGTCATCTACATCATCCTTGTGATTCGTAGGGATCTGGGGAGACTGTGAATGTGAATGAAAAGGAAGAGGTGAGCATCTGGAATACATTCCAGGACCTGCCCAGTAGCAGATAGAAGTCAGGACTAAGTTGGTTGGCTTGAGTCCTAGCTGTGCTTTTACCGCTGACTTGGTGTGTGACTTCTGTCTGCCCAGTGATGGGACTGGGCTTTGGTGAATCTCTGTGGTCCCTCCCCGAAGGGACGTGTACACCTTTGTTCAATTCAAGGCTTCCCCGCTGTGTCCATCCCCCAGGGCTGCCCCTTCACCTTCTCCAGGGAATAGCCTGCTCGTTCAATGATCTCAGGGTACACATCAGTGTATTCTTTGATGATGTCCTTCAGCATGTCTGCAAGGGGAGAGTGTTCGAGCACCTGAGCTGACGTGAAGCCAGGCGGCCCCCAGACCCACACTAGAGACGCTTTGCCTACTCTGCTGCCGGTGACATAAGCAGGTTTTGAGCTAACGCACAGAGATGCTAGCGCTGCCAAATTGGAACGCTGGGAGGACAGAAGTAGGAACGGAAGAGCAAGGGATGCCCCCAGCACAGCGGGAGTGGAGGGTAGAACTAGGGGGGTGGAGAGGGAGTTCGTAGGACCCTACCTGCGCGCTTGATAGGAATCTTGGTCTGGTCTTTAGCCAACAGGTACTTCACCAAGTCGTTTGCCTAGGAGAGGAGAAGAAGGTGAAAAGGTCTAAGCACATTTGCAGAAGGCTTGAAAGGCTAGCAGAGAAGCAGGCAGGGGAGGCAGTGGCTAAGGCTGAGCGCAAAAGACAGAGCTCTTACCCTCCCCTGCAAAAGGGCCACATCCCGAGCTGGTGGTGCTTCGGGCTCTTCGGCTGCTGCTGCCAGGAGCTTGGCAGCTCTGCGGCGGGCCTTGCCCCTGCGGGCCTTGGGTGACCTCAGGGAGAGCAACGCTCTTCGGGCCCACGCAGCCAGGCGAGTCCTTGATGCCCGGCGGGCCCAAAAGGCTATGGGGCCCCTGGAAGCCCTGCGGGCCATGGACGTCATGAGGGCCTTGGAGACCCTTCGGCCGCCTGTGGGTCCGGAGGCCTGACTCTGATCGCTGCTGACCTCCTCCTCCCCGTTCAGATGCTTCACCTGCAGCAACAGAGAGAAAGCACAACAGCGCCAGATGAAGCAGATGGTCCTTTCCCTGCATCCTCTCTCTCCCAGACCCCCTTCAATTCAAGCCCCGTAGGAACAGCCCGCCTCACTAGAGACTGGCCATGTTGAGTCTCGGGTTTGTCTCTCACTGGCTTACAAGCAAGAGTTTCATCACTGAATCAGACGAGGAGCCACCCAAGGGTGGAATCTGAGGCTTCTCGTCCTGCTCCCTCTACCACTGGCTCTGCTGGTACCAACCTGGGCAACTTCGTGCTGTCCGTCCGGGACTCCGCTTCCTTCTCTATAAAACTGGATTAGTTTTGGGATTGAAGAGATAAGCTGTGTAAATGTGCCGGCGCAAAGCCTCACACACGTGGGAGCGACTATGTCAATATAAACCGCGTTACTTTCAGATTACAGTTGTGTGTTCCTGTCTTGTCTTCCCCCAAATCTGGGAGCTCTCTAAAGACAGGCATCGCATCTATCCCCCCGCAGCCTTGGGGAGCACGGGAAACTTTCTACATGTCTGCAGAACAAATGGACCAACTCAGAGAAGAGCAATTGAAAGGCAAGGATCGTTTCTTGCAGAAGTCTTACCTTTCGGGTTTTCTTGGCCTTGACCTTGGGCCGAGTATCCTGATTCTCCTGAGCCTGGGCCACTGTACCCTCTGGCTCAGGTTCAGGTTCATCTGCCTCTGGAGACTTAGAGGCAGCAGCCTCAGTCTCCTGGGCTTTTGGATCGACCTTGCTATCAGCCTCACCGCTGACCTCCTTGGTCTCAGTGGCAGGCGCCGCCTCAGCCTGAGGGTCAGCCTCCTGCACCTTGGTGTCAGCTGCTGGACTCTTCTCTTCAGTTGCCGAACTCTGGGTATCAGTCGGCTTAGTGGGAGATGACTCCTTAGGGGCAGCTGCCTCTGGAGTTTCTGGGGCCTCTGCTTCCTCTGTGGCCTTTGAGGCCTCTGGTGCCTTCGAGACCTCTGGTGCCTTCGAGACCTCCGGTGCCTTTGAGACCTCAGCAGGCTTTGAGACCTCGGCAGGCTTTGAGACCTCAGCAGGCTTTGAGACCTTCTTGGCCTCTGAGCCCTTCTTGGCCTCTGAGCCCTTCTTGGCCTCTGAGCCCTTCTTGGCCTCTGAGACCTTCTTGGCCTCTGAGACCTTCTTGGCCTCTGAGACCTTCTTGGCCTCTGAGACCTTCTTGGTCTCTGAGACCTCTGGCGCCTTGGAAGCCTTTGGTGTCTCGGAGACCTCTGAGTTCTGGGTCACTGTCAGTTCGGTCTGCACCTTCAGGTCGCTTTCTTTTTCTGAAGTTTCAGCCTGCAAGAGAGAGCAGGGAAGCTCACGGAACTTCTCCCCTCCCACAAGCAGGGAAATCGCTCCCAAGTCCCTGCATTTCTCTGACCTACACGAACCCCTACTTGCAGCATGCTCAGCCCAACAGGGGTCCCGGCGCCCTTCCTCTGAGCAGGAACTGATGGCGGAAAAGGGATGCACCTGCCTTCTCTTCTTCCCTCCTTCCTCCATCCATCCTTGCTTCTTCCTCCCCATCCTTCCTCGTTCCCTCCACTGGGGTCGGGGACACCCAGGCAGGGAAGTGGGTGGAGAAGGACAAGGATAGAAGAGGAGGTACCGAGGGATGTCGGGCAGCAACAGAGGCTGAAGAGGGAAAGCAGACAGGGGGAGGCCAGGACGAGGTCTCACCTGGGGGCGGGTTGCACCCGTACCAGTCTCGCTTGTGTCAGACATGTCTCAAAGTTGGCCTGGCAAGAGCTGAGCCTGAAAGAGAGAAGGCCTGGGTCAAGGGGGAGAATCCACTGAACGTCCTCTCTGCAGTTGTGCTGGGAGGCTAATCCTCACCTTCCCTGGGGCCCCTCGCCCCAACCCCGCCCCCTCCCCCAACGACTCTGTTTCCAGATTCTGCAATCCTGCAGCCGCACCCTCCCCTTTTCCAGGAAGACGTGCCAGCGCGGCAGCTCTGAGGACCCCGCCCCTTTTCCCAGTGCACCCACCCCCCAGCCGCAGGTCCCCAGTGCGCATGCGCGCCCGCTGCGAGCCCCAGCTCGGCCCCGCCCGCTTTCCCAGCACAAGCCCTCTTTGATGTCCATCGTGCGCATGCGCACTGGGCAGCTGGCCGGGATCGGAGCGGGCCCCGCTCCGCACGCCCCTTTCTAACGATCCGTAGCACGCATGCGCAGGAGCTGAGGACTCAGTCCGGTACCCTTTCCCAACACGCCTCCCTCCAGGTCCGCTGGAGCGCCAGGTCCCGCCCCCTCCCCAGCGAGCCTCCTTTTCAAATTGGCACGCCGTCCGGTGGTCCTGGCTCCGCCCCCACGCCCGCCCAGCCCGCGTCCACGGGCCCGCCTGGCCCCGCCCTTTCTCACAACACGCCCCCCTCCGACAGGCATGGCACATCTCGGTTCGGCCCCTTCCCCGGAGCACCCCCTCCTCAAATCAGGACCGAGCCAGCGATTCCGTCCAAGGCGCACACAAACCGGGTCCAATCCCCTCCCTTCTCAGCCGGATGGATCCAGAGCGATCCGGTCCTCGGGGCACGTTTTCTCCAGATTCCCAGAGGGAGGGGCTGACCCCTACCGGTCCGCTCTTCGGAGCAGGTCCCCGCCGCTACTCACCTCGTCCTCCTGCAAGTGCGGAGTGCGTCCACTCCCTTTGAGCCCCTCCGAAACTCGGAGACGGCCCTCCCCCCTCCAGGCCGGAAGTGGTCCCGCCCCTTTCCGCCTCCCTAGGGGGCCTCGGTCTCAACCAGTCTGCCCTTCCCCCATTCCCTGCTCCTCATTCCTTAAACCCCCCTCCGTAGTCCCTCTGCCTCGCTTCCTGCTCCCTGTTCCCCAACGCGCTCCCTATGTAGCCTATGGAACTCCTTATTCCCCTTCCTACATCCCCCTCCGAGTTACCCCTGCACCCCTTTCCCCCGCAGTCCTTCACCCTTCTCTGCATCCCATATTTTCTTCTCTGGATTTGCACTCCCCCGAAGTATTCCCCTTCACAGTCCCTGTCCGCCATCCAGCGTGCCCCGTTCTCCGTTTTTCTCTCCCTTCTCCGCTAGTCTCTGCTCCCCGGTCCGCACAGCCCGCTCTTCTCTAAGTCCTCCTGGTTGCCTACATGCCCCGCCAGGTCACTCCTCGCACAGCTGCAGGGATGCAGGCATAGCTGCCCACCTGCCCGGCTACAGGTTCGAGGGAGCTGGAACCACTGGCCGGCTGGCCAGGAAAGCCCAATCTCAGCGTCCCTCACCTTGTCCTCGAGTGAGTCCGGGATGCGTCTGCCCTCTCTCAGTCCCTCTCGAAGTCTCAGCCTCCTGGACTTTCAGCAACAGCCAGCCCAGCCCAGCCCAGCCCCTTTCCGCAGCCCCCTGCCACCCCCCTTCTCCTTCCCCGGGGGTGGGGCAATGAGGCCCCGCTCAGGGCTGTCTGACGCCAAAGCTTGTGTTTATGCCACTGTACCAGGCTCGGTCTGAAGCCCTTCCAACTAAAACCACTCCCTCAAAGCAATTCATTCATTGAATGTATTTATTTTTCTATCTTTCTTCTTTCTTCTTACGAAGGTAATGTGTTGTGAACATTCGAATAATGCAGAAATACTTAACATACCAATGAAGGCTCCCCTTATCTCTCGCCCAGAAATAACCACTGCTCACATTCTTATATACATTCTTCCAGATTTTTTTCTGTTCGCACATTAAGCTGGGCTTGCTGTCCACAGAGGGTACACTATACCTACTGTCCTGTGACCTGTTTTTCCACTTATATATTCTAATCGATTTTCCACCCTGCACATTTTTCTTGACAGTGGCATAATTTTATCTTGTATGAATGTCCCATAATTTATTTAACCAGTCCAGGATATGTGGACATTTAGATTGTTCTTTTTTTTTTCTTTCTTTTCTTAACTATTATAAGTTATAAGGAGCATCCTTGTATTTGAATTGAACTTTTGTTGTTGTTATTTATGGTATTTTTTGGCTGGCTCAAATGCTACAAAAAAGTCTTCTATTTTGATACAAAATTTGTTGACTTCTCAAAAGGTACACAGAATAGCATCCCCACCAAATGACATCTCTCATATGTTTATGTATCACATATGTTACAGATATTTGTCATGATATTTATGATTGTCTTTGTTACACAGAAGGGTTTAATTATTATATAGGGAAATGTATTAGGTTTTCCTTTATCACAACTGGATTCTCCTTCATGCGTAGCGGTGCTTTCCTGCTGCCTATTCCCCCACTGTTTTATTCCAGGCACTTTTATGGCTTTATTATTTACACTTAAGTGTTTGATCATTCCAGATTTTGTTCTGTATAAGGATTCATAAGGATTCATCTCTTCCTTAAATGCCAAGATCCTGAGAGCACTGATTATTGAAGAATTCTAGGCTTGGATAGGACATAGACTTAAGTTTTAGAGAGAACACCCTTGCTGCCTAAATCCTAAGGAGCGTGGGTTAGGTGAGTTCCTGGAAAGGGGGACAGTAGTCATCCAGATAAACAATGATTGTGGTTTGACCTAGAGAGGCAGCAGCAGAGGTGGTGAGAAGTGATTGAATTCAGAAGATCTTAAAGAGATTAAACAACACAACAACAAGACTACCGGTATGAATAATTAGATGTGGAGAAAGGGTTAGGTAAGTGTCAAAGGGAACTCTTGGAGATCTGACTGGAGAGATCAAATGTGTGGATGGTAACCCCTTTCACTGATATAGGGAATATGAGTGCAGGGGGAACTGAGCATTGATTTTGAGGTATCTGTGGGACATCTGAGTGGAAATGTCCCACAGACGGTTGAATATACACGTCTGAAGTTCAGTAGAGTTTGAGCTGAGGTTATAGAACTAAGAGTCATCAATACACGGATGGTTCTTTAATCTATGGCAGTGGTCGGCAAACTCATTAGTCCACAGAGCCAAATCTCAACAGTACAACGATTGAAATTTCTTTTGAGAAATTTCCAAATTTTTTTAAACTTAAACTTCTTCTAATGCCACGTCTTCAAAATAGACTCACCCAGGCTGTGGTATTTTGTGGAAGAGCCACACTCAAGGGGCCAAAGAGCCGCATGTGGTTCAAGAGCTGCAGTTTGCCGACCATGGGGCTATGGGAAAGGGCAAGAGTAACTGGGAAGAATGTGTAGCCTTAGAGGGAGCCCAGAGAAGAGTGTTAGAGACCAGCAGCAGCTTACACCAGAGGTGGAGGAAAAGGAGCCTGTGAGAGAGAGGATAAGTAGCGACCAAGGAGAAAGGGAGAAAAGCAGGAGAAAGCCCTGTCATAAAACCAAAGAAAGAGAATGTTTCAAAAGGAGGGAGGGGTCAGTAATGTTGAACGCTACCAAGAGGTCAAGAAAGGCCTGGAAAAATGGCTAAGGTTTTGATAATCAGGTAGTGGTCTGGTCTCTGGTGACTTCAGCAGGGATTATTTCAGTAGAGATTAGTAGCATAGATTGTTAATTGATTACCCCCAAATCCATTCTACACCCCCCCCCCACCTTAGTAATAGAATATCTAATTTTTATCTGGACACATAGCCTCCTGGAATTAAACGAATGAGGGCAAGCCCAGCCGATGTGGCTCAGTGGTTGAGTGTCGACCTATGAACCAGGAGGTCACGGTTTGATTTCCTGTCAGGGCACATGCCCGGGTTGCGGGCTCTATCCCCCAGTGTGGGGCGTGCAGAACTCACCAGATCAATGATTCTCTCTCATCATTAATGTTTCTCTCTCCCTCTCCCATCCTCTCTGAAATCAATAAAAATATGTATTTTTTAAAAATAGAGGAGGACGAGGGTCACACCCTAAGAATAGTGGAGCAGTAAACTAAAAAGGACCTGGATCTTAAACAACTTCTTGGTGCCACCCTACCAGCTTTAGACTACCTACCTCTGGATTTCTTTTAGGTGAGATAAATACATGTATGTCTTCTTTAAGCCATTGTTATTTGGGAGTCTGCCACTTCAAACAGTTTCCTGATGGAAGTGGGTTAAGATGTGAATGGCAGGTGAGGTGTCCATGACAATGACTGTAGAATACTCTTTCAAAGACATGCCTCAGCCCCGAAAAAAAGAAAAAAGAAACAAGAAATGCCTCTGCCTAATGTCAAGGCTTTCCAAAAATCTAGCCCTAACTCGTTTTCCAGTCTTTTTCTTGCTGTTTTCCTGACCACTATCTATATTTTCCAACCAAGCAAAACAACCATTATCAGATTGCCCTGCCTTCTCTTGCTTTCGAACCTTTGCTCATATGATTTCTTCATCATGGAACAACACGCCCTGTGACATCTACCCTCTCTTTCCACCTCCACCATTTTAAATTCCGCACATTGCCGGTAGCCTTTGGGATCGTGGAGTAATGTTCAAGGAATGCAGACTCGGAACCTTAGGAGATATTGGATTCAAGGGACTCAGGCAAAAGCTGAGTCCAAGTCCATTAGAGAGGCATTTCCAAAGATTTTCAAAGTCAAGCTTCCCCATTCCCTTCTCAGTACCACCACCTTCGGAGCACAATACTATAACCACCCTTACCTTATGTCCTGGGGATCAGAGAACAGGGAGAAAACTTAAGAGAGAAAAAAAGACAAGTCCAGCCGACTTGGCTCAGTGGTTGAGAGTCGACCTATGAACCAGAAGGTCACTGTTCAATTGCTGGTCAGGGCACATGCCCGGGTTGCAGGCTCAATCACTGATGTGGAGAGTGCAGAAGGCAGTCAATCAATGATTATCTCTTATCATTGATGTTTCTATCTCTCTCTCCCTTTCCCTTCCTCTCTGAAATCAATAAAATATATTTTTTTAAAAGAAAAATGTGCTCACAATCTTCACCCTTTGACCAGGCCTTTGACCTCCTTCTCCTTATAAACTGTTGGAATCTTTTGACCTTCAGTATCTACCCATGATCTCCGAAGAACCTAGGTAACCGAGTCCCAGACTGGTTTCCAGCAACCCTAGATCAGCAGGCAAATACCCGAGATCATGTAGATCCTACATATCAACTAAGGGAAAAGAGGAAAAGCTGATTTATCACAGGCAGCTCTGTTCAGAAGATAAGGACAGACATAGAGTATCAGGGGATGAAAGTGCGTAATCCCGGGACATCCAAGATTTCAGAAGCCTGGAGCTTAAATAAGAAACCCAGAATATCCTCACCACCAATCCTCTTCTAACGTATTTCCCTTGTCCCAAACTGGACAAAATCAGGAAAGCTGAGAGCTGGTGGTAATAGCTTCCTTCCAAGGTTTCCCACCACTTCTTTGGGCATTTAAGTCATGGAGGACAGTGTAGCAACTTAAAGTTGGGTATAATACTTTTCTGTGTTTCAGCCAAAACCGGTTTGGCTCAGTGGTAGAGCGTCAGTCTGCGGACTGAAAGGTCCCAGGTTCGATTCCGGTCAAGGTCATGTACTTGGGTTACCCGGGGCACATTCCCGGTAGGGGGTGTGCAAGAGGCAGCTGGTCGATGTTTCTCTCTCATCGACATTTCTAGCTCTCTATCCTTCTCTGCTCCTCTCTGTAAAAAATCAATAAAATATATATATTTTTTAATTTTCTGTGCTTCATATTTCCTCAGTCATTCCCATGATTGGGAAGGACCTAATTGCCCCTCTCCACGGACCCACTCCCCATCACTATTGAGCCCTTTCTTTCCTCCAACATACAGTGGATATAGCCCCCCCCTCCTTCCATTTCTAGGCTCCTATGTCCTCTCTTGAGCTTAGTAGAATCTCAGTTTTTCCTCCTTTTATGTGCAGGGCAATTTAATTTATTTTGTATCCTATGAGCTCTGAAGGCTATCATTCCACAGCAAAAAATAAAATAAAATAAAAAATGACTACATGTTAAACTAAAAGCACATTGCCAATAGATAAGAAAACTGGCTAGCCACTTTGGGGACACTACTCCCTCTCCCCTGCTCTTCCCACATGAGTTCTTCCTCAGCACACGTTTGTGAGGTACATTCAAGCCATACAACAGACATTGAGCACCAACTATGTATTAGGGACCTCCTCAGAGGTGGCCCTTGCTCTTGAGGGGCTTCCATGTCTCCTGTGTAAATATCAGCTTCACTTTACAGAACACAGAATTGGAGGTGAGGGAGGTAACTTGTTCATGGCAAAGCAACTGGTGCATGACAAAGAAATGACTTGAATCCCATCAGGATGATGTCAAATACTAGAGCCTTCACCGCTATGCTCTACGACCTCTAATGTTTTAGGTCCCAGCATATCCTTTTCAACTCTCTTCATAAACATATGTGAAGTGCATTACAGTATGAATTTCTTCTGTGGAGGCAAGTCTAACTGGATAGCCACATACACATTTTGATATTGTCATAAAGAGTCTAAAATATATAATCATTTTGTTGTTGTGAGGTAAACATAATTTTTCAAGATTTTATATGTGCCCTAGCTGGTTTGGCTCAGTGGACAGAGCATCAGCCTGCCGACTGAAGGGTCCCAGGTTCCATTCCAGTCAAGGGCACATAACTGGGTTGTGGGCTTGATCCCCAGCGTGGGGTGTGCAGGAGGCAGCCGATCTGTGATTCCCTCTCATCATTGATGTTTCTATGTCTCGCTCCCTTACCCTTCCTCTCTGAAATCAATAAAGAATAAATAAAATATTTTATATTCATTAAGTGAATGCGTGTACATGACAACAAATCAAACAGGGCAAAAGAGCCTCCCCTTTCCCACCCCACTCCCTCAAAACAAACTTTTAACAGTTCTTGTTTGTATTCCGCTGATTGTTCCCTTCAAACTCGAGATAATATGTATATACTTTGTTTCTTGGCTTATAAAATTTAGACAATAGCCTATTAATTCCCTAGTAATGCAATGAGAATTTTGTTGATGTACCCTGCCTTGCTTTTCCACCCACTCCATTGCTGTAATGTGGACTACCCACTTTTTAAGACAAAGATATCAAGGCCACTGCCCTACCCGTGCCAATTCAATAAGCCACTTTGTCAGTTTAATCTTTCCTTTACATGGTCCAGGTTATTAACATTTACATCTTGTTCTGCAGCCACGGCCAGGTCTTTCCTGCTTTGCCCCGGGTTGACTCTAAAACACGAAAACCAATAAACAACACCTGCATTATCATTACTATGTAAATATTTTTCAAAACCCAGCCAAGATGTTAGCCAGAAATACACTTCCTTCTCTTCAATTCCAACATCACAATTTTTTGATCCTTTCAAAGAAGACTGTTTCAACTATCAAGGTCAAATGAAATCTCAATTATATTCCATCAGCTTCTTATAATTTTGTATTTTATTTTGCTTTATATTTTGACCATTGTTTTCCTTTTTAAATATATTTTTATTAACTTCAGAGATGAACAGGGTGGGAGGGAGGGAGGGAGGGAGGGAGAGAGAGAGAGAGAGAGAGAGAGAGAGAGAGAAACATCAATGATGAGAAAGAATCATTGGTCAGCTGCCTGGGGTTCAAGCCCACAACCCAGGTATGTGCTCTGACCACGAATCAAACCAAGTCTTCCTGGTTCATATTTTGATGCTCAACCACTGAGCCATGCTGGTGGGGCTTATTATTTCTTAAACAGTTGCAGAGAGAGACAGGGACAGAGAGAGACAGAGAGAGTGTGTGTGTTTCTAAAAGTTGTGGGGTCTTTTTTTTCTTGAATCATTGGCCTGCATTTCATTCATTCATTTAACAAATATTTTTTGAGTGTCTACTATGGGCCAAGGCACTGTTCTAGAAGCTGAGAATATAGCAGTGAGGAATCCAGACATCCTTACTCCCGTGGAACTAATATTCTAGTGAAGGGAGAGAGAAAAATAATCAGATAAATACATAAATATATATAACACGTTACAATGGGATAAATGCTATGGAGTCAAATAAATCAGTGAAAGGGATGGGGAATGCCAGAAATGGTGGGAGTTACTGCCATTTTAAATAGGTTGGTCAGAGAAAAACTCGGAAAAGGTGAGAGAATCTGGGAAAAAACATTCCAAACACAAAGAACAGTCAGTGTGCAGGCCCTGGAATGAGAGTGAGCCCGGCATGTTTGTTTTTTCTCATGCCTGCCATTTTTGAAGAACATAAAGGTCAGGGTTGCTAGAGTAGTGGAGGAAGGCAGGGAAGGCAGGAATAGCAAATGAGGACAGATAGGTAAAGGGACTTACAGGGTCTGTAAGCCACAGTGGATCCCACAGGAGGGATCTTTTTCAATGACAGTTTACGTTCAGTATGATTTTGTATTAGTTTCAGGTCTACAGCATAGTGTTCAGACATTCATATACTTGAAAAAGTGTCATCTCCCTCTCCCCTATGATATCTTCAGTACCCACCTGGCACCATACAGAGTTTATTATTTCACTTATATGTGGAATCTAAAGAAAAATAGAAAAGAACAAACAAAATAGAAACAGACTCATAAGTACAGAGAACAGACTGATGGTTGACAGAGGCAAGGGGTGTTGGGGACCTGGACGAAAAGGGAGAAATATAGATTGGTAGCTACTACATCGTCATGGCGATGTCAAGTAACAGCATAGGAAATAGGAGGTTTGGAGCAGAAGTGGGAGAGGATCTGACTTGAGTTTTAAAAGAATCCCTCTTGTTGTAAAAATATACTGGGGGGGGGGGAGGGCGGGGAGCAGGCGGTGCGCAACAAAGAGGGAAGCAAGAGGACCAGTGAGGAGGCTGCTGCGATGGTAATTGCTTGGGTTGGAACCGCTGTTTCCTGAGTTTTGCTGTTCTGGGCACCTGCTCTGGAGATCCTTCTTTGGCTTTGGAAAACTAACTTCCAATGTGCTTTTGACAAATTATCCTTCATTTTTCTCTCTTCCCTCTGTCTAGAGTCCCTATTCTTCAGACGTTAACCTGCTGGATTAATCTCTCTCTCTTAAATTTTCTTTCATCCATTGTGTTTCTTTGGTTTTTGTCCTACATTCTGGGACATTTCCTTGATATTATTTCCCAGACCTTCTGTGAATGTGTTTTTAATTTCAGCAACTTCTTTTCCATTTCGAAGGAGTCTTTCTTTTCTCTGATTGCAGCTGTATTGTGACCTCTAGTTCTTGTTTCACTCATGTTCTATCTTCTTGGTTTTGTTAAAAAAATATCTTTTTTCCCAGAAAGTCTCTTTTGTTTCCAAAATTCCAAGATCGCTCTATTTGTTTCTTTAAGTCACGTTGCAGGTCCCCTTAATTTTTCTGAGAAGGTTATCCCTTCCTAGTTAAGGGGAAAGGTAGCCAATATGGGTTCCTCTGCTATTGTATAAGCAAGGCTATTTTCTAGCTAGGGCTCTCCCCCGTGAGAAAATTCTGATAAGAAATTTAGTGTAGACGTGAGGGAGGTGGCAACAGACAGATAATGAGTCGACCAAATAACAGAATGAGAAGGCTTTGTTCTATTGTATCAAATGCCTTAGAACAAGTCGGATTGTTCCCTACATGGTACAGCTGCATGTACCCTATGTGGGTGGAAAAGGTAGAGGGATAGAGGTTCTGACGGATGCTGATGTCCTGCGTGCAGAACTTTGAGTAATTTCCACTTTCTCAGCTCTGTTCCCCACCGTCACCCTCCACAGTGCCCAACAGACACAGTCCAGTGTATCTCTTGGTTCCCAAAGACAGACGGGTGAATAGCAACCTGGCATCATCCAACCTCCCTCCCACCTAGGTCTCTGCAAGGACAGGGGGCATCCCATACTTTTTTAACAAATATGTTTTCATTGATTTTTTAGATACAGAGGGAGAGGAATAGATAGAAACAAACATCAATTGGCTGCCTCCTACATGCCCCCTACTGGGGGTCGAGCTTGCAACCTGGGCATATACTCTCTGACTGGGAATCAAACTGGGACCTCTTGGTCCATGGGACCACGCTCAACCACTGACCCACACCGGACAGGCACATCATATACTTTTTTATATCAATCAGGCCTTATCCCACGCTAGCCCTAGCAGCTGATATTTACTGAATATTTACCATGTACAAGCATTCCAAAAAATAAACTTTATGAAGTAGGTGCTATTATTATCCTCATCTTATAGGTGAGGAAACTGAGGCTACAGAGCAGTGAATTAACTTCAATATTACAGTCAGGAAGTGGCAGAACTGAGATTCAAATCCAGATGGTCTGAGTCCAGTATTTCTATTTGGAACCGCTCTGTTATATTCCCAGCCTTGCCCTAGCTTGTCTTGGCCACTGACTATTCTGGAGACGGTAAGTCTCATGCCTGTGGGACCCCTAATTTTTATGGGACCCTGAGGAAGTCCCTCGTGTCTCAAGGTTAAAGTCAGAGCCAGCAAGGACCAGGATTGTGACCTAACCCCACCAGCCCCTCTCTTATATCTGCTACCTTTTTAAGGTGATCAATGTGAAGTGACCTTTCTCTGGCCTCAGTCACTGGGCTCCTGTGGATGTTTATAGGAAAGAAAAACCCCACCCTGAGCCAACATAGCAAACAGACAGACCCAGCACTCTAGCATGTTTAGTTTCCATTCATCTTACAGCTGGATGAGGGGAAAAAGGGAGGCATGGACTGGCCCCTCTCCAGGCAAGATGCCAGCCCCAGCTCTTGGACAATCCTGACTTGTGTGGGCCTCAATGCTACATTCAGAGACTTCTCCACCCTTCAGGATAGTCCCTCCCTCTCAAGAGAAGGGATACCTGGAGGTTTAAAAGAGCAAGAGTTTGGACACTGGGCTCAGACCTTCTGGACGTGAACAACAGACCCAGGCCAGAGGTGGCATCATGTCTGGGTGGAGGTGCCTCATCTGTGTCAGCCTTTTTCTGACTTTTCTCCTTGAACTGACATACCAGGGACCTCCTGACCCCCCCTCATCAAGCACAAAGGTCAGTTTGGGGATAAGGGAACCAAGCTTTGGGATTTGTCAGAAAATTAGCTCCTTGGGGGGTGGGGATAGGAGAAGGTTATTCAATCTGTTTCCTTGGACCCACAATTGATCACCTAGAACCAGAGAAAATAGTATTTGTTGAACATATGTCAGATGCTGCATTAGGAACCTTAGAGTTATGATTTCATTTAGTCCTGACAGCTTCCCAGGGGCATAGGCTTGACTAACCCCATCACATAGACAAGAAAACATGGGCTCAGAGGTTAGGACACAGGAAGTGGCAGAACCAGAATTTGAACCGAGGTCCATGTGATCCCAAATGCCCTCATTTCCCACTGCTGCATACTGATAAAGTAGGTGTGCGTTATGTGTGGGCAGATGGAGAGGCCTCGGCTTCAGGAAAGATGAGGATGAAGATCAGTATCTTACTTGCTGTGTGACCTCAGCCTCTGGGCCCAGTTAACACATCCATGAAATGTGGGCAATAATAGTACAATAGCTAGCTCATAGAGCCAATGTGGGGATTAAATAAGACTATGGCTGCCGAATGCTCACTATGCTTTAGTTGTATGATTGCACTTAGCAAGTGTGATTCTTTACACCTGAGCTCTTAAAGAGGAAGATTAGATAGATAGATAAATAGATAGATAGATAGATAGATAGATAGATTATAGATAGATAGATAATATGTTGATAAATATATAATCACATTGCTTTGAACAGAGTATGGCTCAATGAATGACAGCTGCTCTGTGTGTATAAATACGTACATATGTATATTAAATCCTCACCTGAGGATGTGTTTTTATTGGTTTTTAGAGCAGCAGGGGGTGGAAGGGGTGGGGGGGCAGGGAGAGGTGTCAATCGGTTGCCTCCCATATGCTCCTTGACCAGGGATCAAACTGGCAACCTAGGTATGTGCCCTGGCTGGGAATTGATCCCGCAACCTTTTGGTGTACAGAACGATGTTCCAACAACTGAGCCTCCCAGCCAGGGCTGCTCTGTTATATTATAAAGCTTTGCTACTCAAAGTAAAATCTGTGGACCAGCAACAACATTAGCATCACCCGGAAGCTTATTAGGAAGTTAGAATCCCATACCAAAAAATTGCTGAATGGGAATCTACATATTCCCAAGACCTCCATGAGATTTATGTGTGCATTAAAGTTGAAGACACATTATTCAAAGGCCCCCTTGATTTGTGATCTTCTGTGAGTCTTTGGTTCTGAGACTTGGTAAAGCTCACTGATCCACAAAATGGAGGACAGAGGTTGTTTTTCCCCTCTAGAACTCAGTTTCTAGGGCCTATCCAGGAGTCCTGGGTTCCAAAATACTAGTCCACGAGCCCAAGGATAGAATCTATGTAACCCACCTTCCTGCCTTCTCTCCCAGCTGTTGATGACGAGTTATTCCATGCGGTCTACTGTGGTTTCCCGCTATGCCCACACTTTGGTCACCTCTGTCCTGTTCAATCCACATGATGAGGCCCATGAAGCCATCTTTGACCTGGATCTGCCTCGCCTGGCCTTTATCTCCAATTTTACTATGTAAGTCTGCTTCCGGCTCACCGCTTCATTCGTTCGTGCGTACATTCATTCATTCTTTGTTTTTTAGCAGAGCACAGTGATGAAGAGCATGCACTCTGAGGTCAGACTTCTTGAGTTTGAATCCTGGCTCTGCCAGCTATGGGACTCAGGACAAGTCACTTCTCAATTTTACACATTGGTAAAATGGAGATAAAATTAGAACCTACCTGCAAGGATGAAATGAGTTCATATATGTGAAAATACATGCCAAAAGCAATGCTCGGCACAGGATAAGTCCTTGATAATATCAGCTTACTTATTTTTTAACAAACACTGATAGTGACTAATTCACACTGCACTGGGTACTACGGAAAGAGGAAATGAATTGCACGTGGTCCCTGCTCCCAAAGAGTCCATGGTCTAACGGGGGACATGAAAAAGGAAAGAGATCATGTTAATAAAGTTGTGGAAACAAAGAGAAGTGAATATAGGATGATAGGAATGGTGAGGGCTATCAGGACACAGTGGTCAGTTCCTCATCCCTAGACACTCAGAGAAAGCCTCACAGAGATGACACCTAAACTGAAGCTTGAAATATGAGATGTTCACCAGGCAAGCAGGGTTAGGGTAGTGCTGAGGAAGGTGGACAAAAGGGGAGCAAATAACTGTTCCCTCATTAGGGGAACTGTAGGGACCTCAGTGTCACTGGAGTGTAGGGCACAAGCTGGGGAAGAGATAGGTCAGAAGTGAGACTGGAGAGGTAAGAAAGACGAGGTGGCGGAGGGCTTCCCATGCCAGACCAAGTATCTACCTACCATCACTCGATTGCCTCAGTCTTGTGTTTGGACACCCATTAGGAAAAACTGGACCATGTACTCCCCAAATATGTACCTGATAATTCACAGATTACACAAATAGACTACTGAGCAAATGTATTAGATACATTACAAAGCATATGTGAAAACGTAAAGGGTGAGAAAGAGAAATCCTATAAGCAGAGTGTTACTCCTTTCCCACACCCTCATCATTCGTCCCAGCACCCCATGGAGCGTGAGCTCCTCACTATAGACATAACCGTGGCCCATAATGAGGAGACCTGGTGAAGTTTTAAGCAAGGAGTGATGGTAATGAAGTGGGGGGTGGACTGGTGGGACCAGCCTGGCAGCAGGGAGCTCAGTCAGGAACCTGGGGCAGCATGAGGGATGCTGAGGGCTGGAGATGTGCCTCGGCTGTGGAATTGGAGAGAACGTAACAGGGAAGAAGCAGCATGATGTATATGGGTGATAAGTAAACTGGTTTCAGCTTGTCTGGCCCAGTGGATGACAGTGCCCTCCTTGAGATGGTGAGCATGGGAGGAGGAGCAGGTAAGGGGAGGCTTGGGATGGGAGGGTCATTAACCCATATAGCACCTTAGTGTGAGTTAGAAAAGGGTGCTTGGCTTTGGGGAGAGGGACTCAGATTTGGCAGATGAGTGAGGCTGGCACAGGCAGAGTTTCAGCCCTTGCTCAGACTCCCTCCCAGCAGTGGGGGAAGGGCGATTGTGCAGTAAATAGCCTGTGAGCCTCAACAGCAGGCCTGGAGCCTTGGCTTTGTCATCAGGAACCTCCGGGTCTTAATGGGCCAATGGCACTACCCTGAAGAGGGGACAGGTTGGTTGGAGGAGGTAAGAGGTATGCTCCTGGCATAGACTTCAGGGGAGAGGTATGGGGTAGTCAAGGAGGGCTTCCTGGAAGCAGGATTTTCCTATGGGTAAGAGAAGGGACCAGGATCAACCACTGCATGTGAAGGACCCAGGGGGGACCAAAGGCAAACAAGCATGAAGTATGGGGGCTAACCAGAAAGCTTGTTGGCCAAATGATGCAAAGGGCCAAGCACTCAGACAGAATTTGGACTTTTGCTTCAATAGAAAAAGAAGAAGAAAAAAAAACACCAGGAGAAAAAAAAAAATTTAAGCTAAGCAAAGCAGGCTGGAGGAAATGTTCTTGGGCAGACTCTGTGGAAAGTATGCTGGCTGGAGGCAACAGACACACACAGAGACCCCAGTGTGTTGCTGCCAGACCAGCTCCACCCTACACCCCCACACCCCCCAGGAGACTTTGGGGCAGAGCCAGTTCGACCCACCCCCACACTAGCCCAACCACTAGTCTGTTTCAGCTGCCTAGAAACACTTCCCGCCTGAGTGGTCTCTTCTGCAGTCTGCCTGTCCTCCTCAAGTATCCCCAGAAGCTGCTGCTTTGGTCATATAACTTTATCCCTTCCATCCCCACCCCAATACCTGTGCCTCAGTTTCTCCAATTATAAAATAGACACTGCTGCTCCTGCCTCTTACAGAGTTGCAGTCATGTTCTCTAGGACACTGAGCTATCTATCACTCCTCAAAAGCTAGCTCTGACCCAACCCTTCACTTAAAAAAAAAAAAAAAAAACTTATAGTGCATACCCACTATGGCTGTTTTTTGTTTGTTTGTTTGTTTTGTTTTGTTTTGTTTTAATATATTTTATTGATATTTTACAGAGAGGAAGAGAGAAGGATAGAGAGTAGAAACATCGATGAGAGAGAATCATCGATCAGCTGCCTCTTGCACACCCCCTTACTGGGGATGTGCCCGCAACCAAGGTACCTGCCCTTGACTGGAATCGAACCTGGGACCTTTCAGTCCGCAGGCCGACGCTCTACCGCTGAGCCAAAACAGTTTCGGCCATATGAGTTTCTTGAGTCTGGTGTTCAAAGCCCTTTATTCTCTAGGCCCACCCAACCACTCCAAACTTCTCTCCGCACCTCCTTTCCTTGCCCCTCTGCTCCAGCCAAATCTGACTAACTACTTGCTATTCCCTGAAATACCCTCTGTGTTTTCCTGCTGTTTGTCTGGAATTCCCATCCCACAAATAATTGTTGAGTACCTGTTGTGTGCCAGGCCATATTCTAGGCACTGGGATATGGCAGCCAATAAGGCAGATGAAAGCCCTGCCCTCAGGAAGCCCACAGCCCAGTGGAGAAAAGAGAGAAGGAAAATATAAACAAGGGACCCTAAATCACTTTGTGGATGAGAAGTGCTATGAAGAAGTAGAAAGTAGATCAAGGGAACTAGAATGTGAGAGGGAAGATGTTACTTTAGAGCAGCCGAAGCTGTCTCTCTGAGAAATTGGCATTTGAGCAAAGAACTGAAAGAAGTGAGGGTATGTATAAGACTTGCAAAGATCTGGAGGAAGAGTGCTGCAAACAAAGGGAACGGCCATTGCAAAGGCTCTGAGACACGAGTGTGCTGAACAAATTCAAGAAACAGCCAAGAGGCCAGTGTGGCTGGTGTCCAATGAATGAGGGAAGTGGAGGAGGAGACGGGGTTAAAGAAGTGGCAGTGAGCCAGACTGTATAGGGCACTGGGAGCCCTGGTGAGTTCTTTGGCTTTTACTTTGAGTTGAGATGGGGCCTCAGAGTTCTGAGGGGGGGAAAGTGGTGGGGGGGGGGTGTGGAGACACTGACTTGGGATTTAACAAGATATATCTTACTGGTGTGAAAAGAACAGATAATAAGGAGGCAATGCTTTAAAGAGGGGGCCCACTTAGGAAGCTATCACACTTATCTGAGCAAAAGATGTTGGTAGTTTGGACAAGGGTAGCAATTGTAGGAGTGGTGGGAAGTAGATTGTGAATGTATCTAAAGATAGAGCCCAAATTCCCTGATGGATTAGATGTGGAGTGTGAGAGGAAGAAGGGAGGCAAGCATAACTCTAAGATTTTCGGCTGAACAACTACTTCCTGAGATAAGGAAAACCAGGGCAGGAGCAGACTGGGGAGGTGGAGGAGATACCAGTAACTCAGTTTTGAGTATGTTAAGCTTTAGGTGCCTATTGGACATTCTAGTGGAGATACCAAGTGAGCAACTAGATATAGAGGTCTGAAGTTCAGGGGATAGGTACACACTTGAGATGCATAGATTTAGGAGTAACCTCTCTATAAATGATATTTAAAGCCACGGGACTAGGTGAACTCACCTAGAAAGTGACTGTAGAAAGAAGAGTAGAAGGAAAGGGAAGGGGAGAGGAGGGAAGGGGAAGGAGAAGAAGGGAAAAGAGGAAGAGAAGGAGCCAGCAATGGAGACTCAGAAGGCAAGGCCAATGAGGATTATTTATCCAAATCCTCCCCGTCTTTCAGGCCCAACACCAAGGCCACATCCTCAGGACACTTTCTTGAAGACTTGAGCAAAAATGCTCTCTCCCTTCTTTGAAGTCCTTTACACTTTATTACCTTCTCAGAGCGATGGGAAAAACAGGGGTAAACAATTCCATTAGTATCCCATCAGTCTCTGAGCCAGATGCCTTTGCAGGAATTTGCATTCTGCTTTCACAATTTTTACCACGTGTACCACCTACAGTGGTGCCTCGCATAACGAACGCCTCGCACAGCGAACTTTGGACAGGTTTTTCATGAAACCATCGGCCAAAAAGCAGAAAATGGATGAAGATGTGCAAGATTCGGTAGACTCTACTTAGTCTGTCTTAAAATTAAAAAAATGTGTGTTTTTAAAAAAAAAATTATGTTTTTAGATGTATCTAAATAAAAATATGTCATCTTAGCATATTTTTTTTTATGTCATCTTAGCATATTTTATGCTACAGAACGAATTATTTTTTTTAACATGTATTGTTATGGGAAAACGCGTTTCACATAACAAACTTTTTGCATAACAAGCTTGCTCCTGAAACGAATTAAGTTCGTTGTGTGAGGCACCACTGTATCATATTATGTGCTTAATATATTTTCTTTAGATATAATTTTTATTCTAAGCAACAATATCTATGAGCTCATGGGTTCAACATGCTACTTATATGTTCACTACACATTACAGTAAGAACATAGCAACTGTAATGAAAATGTTCAGTTATGTCCCACCTAAAATTATTTTACGTGCCAAAACATGGAACTCATTCAACACTTTGGGAAACATAAAGTCCTAACATCAGGCCCATCATATGCTAACTGTTTCTATTTCCCCATATGACAAGTAGAGATAATGATAACTGCCTAACCTGCTTTTATCTCCCTCTCTTCTCTTTTCTCTTGTTCCTGCTCTCACTCTGGCTTTATGGTACTCTTCTGCCCCTTTTCTCTTGCCCCATCCTCCATCCTCCATCCTCCATCCTCCATCCTCCATCCTCCATCCTTCTCCTTCTCCTTCTCCTTCTCCTTCTCCTTCCCCTTCTTCTCCTTTCCCTCCTCCTCCTCCTCCTCTTCCTCCTCCTCTTCCTCTTCCTTCTTCTCCTCTTCCTCTTCCTCCTCCTCTTCCTTCTCCTCCTCCTCCTCCTCCTTCTTCTTCTTCTGTCTCTTTCTCTCTGTGTCTCTGACCATTTATTTTTATTTCCCTGTCTCTTTCTGGCCTTCCTCTTTCCTGCTCCATCAGGACCATCAACAATAAAGTCTACATTGCAGAAATCAAAGAAAAGCACCAGGCAAAGAAAATCTATGAGGAAGCCCATCAGCAGGGAAAGACAGCTGCTCATGTAGGCATCAGGTAAGGCACCATCCAAATTGAAGCATGGCAAGTACATCTTAGCTGCATGACCCGGGGCTTACACATGTTCTCTCTGGGTCTCAGTCTCTACTTTGGTAAAGTGGGGCCAATGATCTCTACGCATGAAGATAGCGTGAGTTCATTTGGCCTGTAAAAGGGTAGGTGCTCAATAAATGGGAGTTTACTTCTCCATTTCCACTTTCCTCCTGCCAGCAGGATGTGGCTTGTTTAAGAATTGGCACCTTCCGGTAAGGTTGTGTTCCAGTGAGATTTTTCTAAAGCAAATCCTGTTTCCTAACTGAGTTCCATTCTGCTGGCAGAAATGTATTGTGTTCCTTCAATGTTTCCTCCCAGCTTCCAAAAGAATTTCACCAAGCACGTAAATGCTACGTTGGACCACTGCAAATTGACACAAGCTGAGCCTAAAGCACAGGAGATGGGTGGGTGTGAGGGGCTGTGGGAAGGGGAAGAGGCATCCTGTGTAAATTGAAAACTCTTTTGGCAAAACAAATCATTAGCCCCTTATTGTTCTAGCCTAGATTCCGAATTTCACTGCCAGAGTTTCCTTATAATAGGATTCCTCTGATAGATTTTCTAAGGAAGAATATTGAGTAGGGTGAATGAAGGAGAGAGACAGATTAATGAGTGGATGACTAACTGTGGGCAAGAGACTTAGTAAAACTAGAAGCCTTGTCAGGTCTGCTGGGGCTGGGGAGGGGATGGGCAGAACTAGGTCATCTAATAGCTCCCCTCCCCCTCGTGACATCCCATCCCCTTCCCACCCTCCTCCCTTTCATGCCCAGGGACCGGGAATCAGAAAAGTTCCGAATCTCCACCAGCCTGGCAGCAGGCACAGAGGTGACTTTTTCCCTGGCCTATGAGGAACTGCTGCAGCGGCACCAGGGCCAATACCAGCTGGTGGTGAGCCTGAGGCCTGGCCAATTGGTGACAAGGCTAAGTATAGAGGTCACAGTGTCAGAAAGGACGGGCATTGGCTATGTTCACGTACCACCTCTGAGGACCAGCCGCCTGCGCACCAACACCCACACAAGTATGTGGGCAGAACTACGGGTCAGCCATGAGACTGGCCTTCCCTGAATGGGAAAATTCCCCTTCTCCCTGGGCTTCCTTCTAGTGCCTCTTCTGCTCTGCACTCACACTGGAGGGGAAAAAAAGTGAAGAAGACATGTCAGCAGTGAAAGATTTGAGGGTTAAAAACTTGGCCTGAACCTTGTGAGCTATGTGAAAGAGCAAGTCCAACCACTTCCCAGAGTTCTGATTTTCCTCATGAAAAAATACAGATTAGGGGAGGGTTAGCTGGGTGGGCTCAATGAAATCATGTGTTAACAATGCTGAGGGTTGTGGAAGCCAAATCTTGCTTTGCTGTGGGATTAGGGCTGAGAAGGGAAGGGCAGTGGGAGGAGAGCACACACTGCAGGCTGTCCTTGAGGATGTGGTCTCAGGCGCTGTGAGCCAGAGATGTCCTGGCTGCCAGCCTGGCTGTAAGTTGCAGCTAGGGGTGTGTGAAGGCCAGACTGGGGACATCAGAACCCCCAGGTTGGGGATACAGATTCTGGGACCCCACCTCTGGAGTTCGATTCAGTAGGTTGGGGAGGGGCCCAAGAACCTGTTTCTGCCCAGTTGGCAGGTGAACTTGCAGTCTGCCCAGGTGGGAGAACCACTGGCCTGGCCCACCCACCTCCTCTGAGAGATGAGTGGACAGGCACAGAGAAATCACCGGGCCTGTGGCCACCCTCACCAAGCTCCTCAGCTGGGAGCTCCTGCCTAGTGTGACCTGAAAACCCAGAGCGACAGTGTGGTGCACAGGAGGAGAGACAGACACACAGACATGGGCTCCAATCCCAGCTCTGACCTTCCCCTAAGGTGGGGCGCAGGCAAATCCCTCGAGTGCTCTGCTTCACGTTTCCACCTGCACCATAAGGAGATGCCACCTGTGGCCCAGGACCAGGCGAGAGGTGATAAGCTCCTCCCTGCAAAGCCCTGCAGCGAGGAAGGAAGGCTTGATGAAAATGGCAATCCTTAGAATGATTGAGCAATTACTAAGATGCAAAGATGGCTCCCAATGCTTTACATAAGTCTCTTTTCATCCCCACAAGCACCGTCTATGAAACAGGAGCTACGATCCTGGGGAGACTGAGGCTGAGAGGGTGGGAATGAGTTTCCAGGGCCCAAGGCAGCCTCTGAGCCTTGGAGCCTGCCCTCTTACCCCCCAGGCTAAAAATGGCAGCTCCCTCCCCCTGCTCCTCAAAGGTTAAAACAGAGGGTAGAGCCAGTCCTGTGGGGATAAAGGCAGAACAAAGACCTCTGGAAGGAAGGAAGTCGGGAATGTATGTAAGCAGGGGCCTCAGAGAGTATGGGGCCTCAGTTTGCCCCTCAACTTCCGGACAGCTGGAGTAGAAAAGGGGGAGCAGGTGGCAGAATTCCCAAGTTTTCATTTTCTGGAAAGAAGAGGCACAGACACAGTCTAAGAGGACAGTTGTCTTGGGCTGAAATTCCAGAGGAGTTGATCTTATGGCCAGCTCAGCAAACATCCGGGCCCAGAGAGTCCTCTGTTTCCATGAGGCGCGAACAGCCTATTCACACACACATGTGATTCTGAGAGGCAGAGGGCAGCGGGGGCAGAAAACACATGAAATGCTATCCCAGAGGAGAACCCTGATGGACTGCAGTTTCCCACAGCAGTGAGGGGCACAGGAGAAACCCAGGGCCTGTCTGTGCGTCTGTCTCTCTCCACAACACACAGCACAGGCCTCTCTGGCAGGAGAGCCAGGCTGCTGGTCTACCTGGGACAGGACACGAGGCCTCAGGATGGATGGCGATGAGCCAGGACAAAAGGTGTGCATGAGGGTCCACCTCCCGGAGCCTGGGAGCTGAGGGAGGGCTGGGTCTGCAGGCTGGGCAGGCTTGCTGGCAGAGGAGAGCAGGCAGAGCTGGCTCTGGGATGTGCAGAGGAAGGAGTGTGGCACTGGGGCAGGTGGAATGGCATTGCAGGCAGGAGGGCAGCAGGTGGTGCAGGGGTTCCCTCTCACCCTCCCCAGCTATTGTTCCTTTCGCTGTGCCCTGGCTTGGCTTCCTGCTGGTGAGCCCTCCATGCCATCCCTCCCCACCCATACAGGTGAGGCTGGCCCGCCCCCAGCCACAAGCATTGAGAAGGGAGAGACCTGTGTGCGAGTCACCTTCTGCCCCACCCTGAAGGACCAGGCTGCCTTCTCCAGCTTGGGCATCATGGCCGACTTTGTGGTCCAGTATGATGTGGTCATGGAGGACATCATTGGCGACGTGCAGGTGAGGGCCGGGGGTTGGGGAGAGCGTGAGCTCTGGAGTCACAGCCCCGGAGATAACCTGATTTCCACAAGTGACTCATTTCCTTCTCCCAGGGGATTAGTGAGGACCAGCAGGCCAGATCAGGAAGGTGTGTGACACGTGACTTCACGCGTGAGGAGGCACACGTGCTCCCCCAGAGCACTGGGGACCTGGAACTCTAAAAATTGAATCAAGCTCCAAATGCATCATTTCTAATTAAATCAATCCATAGCCCACTCTCAACCAGTCCATTTATTTAATTTAATTTATTTATTTTTAAATTATTTATTGTTGGAAGTATTACATATGTCCCCCTTCCCCCCATCAACCCCTCTAACCTATCCCTACCCCATAAGCAGTCCTTTTAGAAAGTGAGCTATTGGCCAGTCATAGGTCTCTCACACTCAATGGCTCTCACACCTTCTGCAGCTCTGATATTCCCATGTTCTCTTGGACTTTCTGGCTATCTCCAAGTTTTAGAAACTCCTTTTGCCTCCTCAGAGCCATCTTCGTAAGCAGGGATCTCTTAAATCCTGAGCTCTCACAATCCTACAAATAACCAGAAGTCCCCGGCACTACTGAACGGGCAGAGCACTGATCCCAGACCCTGGCTTTGTGAGAACAATGACACAGCGGCCTCAGATGGCTGGTGCCCCTGCCTTTCCCACCACAGAGCTCACTGCCTCCAGTGCTCACTGACCCTCCGCTGCCTCCCCACCACACCACACACCTCTCCCCGAGCACCTGGACTGCCTTCATCTGTGTCTGAGCATTTCTCCTCTCTGCTGCCCTGGGGATGTCTTCTCCTCCTTTCCCGACAGGCCAGTGTCCCCCTTGTCCCTAAAACACCACCTGCTGAAACACCACCTCCCTGATGACCACACCCCACTCACAATTCCTCTCTCTTCCTCGGGCTAATATAGTCTTCGGTCACACCTCCCCTCATGCACTCATTTATTCAGTAACTCCTAGGTGGGCACAACTCCACCAAGCAGAGCTACTCTAGCTCAGTGCTGTCCCCACTGACTCTGAGAACTCAGAGGAGCCTTGGACAGAGAAGCTACTCTCCCTCCGGAATGTCCTACTCTTCAAAGGGACAGATACATGGAGCCTTCACATTCATAACACGTCTTGGTGTGTATAACCCTGGATGGGCGATGTGTGGACACCACTGAGAAGGGTTTGAAGAAAGCCTTCCTAAAGGGGTTGGCCCTCAATTAGCATGGCAAAAAGGAACAGAGCCCGCCTCCACCTGGGCAGGTAGGCTGATGGAAAGTCCATGCAGAGACAGGAGACAGTGTGTGTGCAGGGGCACAGGGGGGTGGCACAGCCAGCCTGCTGTGTAGGGGGAATGACAGTCAGTTGCCCTCTCAGAATGGGAGCTGAGGGTACCCTGCCAGTAGGTGGCAGCAGGGGCCTTGACCTGCTGTTCTATGGTGTGTGGGTAAAGGTATTTATCTACTTCTTCATTCTCTACCTTTTCCCCCATTGCCTGGAGTAGAAATAAAGGTACAATAGTGGGATTGGGCATTCCATGACATGACCCACACTCCCATCCACTGTGTGCATCCCCTCACCAAGAACCCTCAATTCACCTCCCTTTCCCACTCAACTATGCCCAATTTCAAAGGCCAGCAACTCACTCTTTAGTCATTCAGTCAGGACTCCCTGGGAAGGTGATATGTGTCAGGCCCACTGTTGGCCGATGTTGGAAACCCGAGGTGAACCACATACAGATCCTATTCACTGTCTTTGAGTGAAGCACAGAGAATCAATACTGACACAAGTTGAGAAATGCTCTCTCAATGACAACACCAGTTCTGATGGAAGCCATCGAGAAGAGAGAAGATGGCTCTCTGGAGGAAGTTCAGACTAACTAGGGACTTTTTTATTGAATTTATTGATTAAGGTATCACATATTTATTCTCAACCTCCCATTCCAATCTCCCACCCCCACCCCACTCATGCTGCCACCCCCCTATTGTCCTTGACCACTGGTTAGGCTCATATGTGTGCACACAAGTCCTTTGGTTGATCTCTCCCTTTTATCCCCACCTTCCCTCTGAGGTCCAACAGTCTGACCCATGGCTCCTTGTCTCTGGGTCTGTTCTTGTTCACCAGTCTATGTTGTTCACCATTTCCCCCAGATGAGTGAGATCATGTCCTACTGGAACTTGGGACTTGTTGTAACTTTGTCTTTAAGAATGTCAAGAAGTGCACCAAGTTGGGAGGGGGGCTTTGCATGAGACAAAGAAGGGGGCTGGCACTCTCCAGGGGTGCATAGGGAACTTCACATGGATTGGACTCCCAGACCATAGGTTTCGGGCACAAGAAATGGCAAAAGCTGAGACCGAAAGTTCAAAGGCTGCAGGGGCAGGAAAGGAGCTTGCCATTTGCCTTGAGGGGACCAGGCAGCCAAGAGAGGGAATGACATTATGAGATTTTGGTTGGAAAGGCCAGATCCAGCAGGAGCTGCCGAGACATGTACAATAGTTGGAAGGGGCCACGATAGAAGCAGGGAAACTTGACAGAAACCCCTGAGTTGGGCTGTGTGAGTTTGGGATGGAGAGCAGGGCTGGACCTGAGATATCCAGCACAAGAAACCAGGAGGAGCTTGTGGCTGGTTGGGTTTGGGAAGGAGGGCACAGCTGGACTGAGGAGTGACCCTCGGGGTTGCATCTGGAGTGGCCATGTGGATGACGCCGCCTTCAATGACAAAGGTGCACAGGGGAAGGATGGAGGCAGAGGATGAATGTATTGTTGGTGCAGAATCCATTGGAGGCCTCTTCAGACATCGAAGGGAATAGGTCCAATAGCGAGTGGGTGTGCAGCTGTAGAGGGGGAGGCGTGGAAAGCTTTGGGCAAGAGCAGGACCTGTGAAGTCATCAGTGGAGCCTGGGCAGTGGAAACCCAAGGGCTAGCCAGGTGACCCAGGGAGAACGTGCAGAGCCACAAGGCCGATCCAGGATGACAGTTGCTAAGGCCGAGATTCCATCCAAGGAGCTATTGGTCCCAACCCACCAGCTGCCAACAATCTGCTCAGAGCTGTAAATTCCCACCACTTCCCCCCATTGTGCTGCACAGACATAACCATTCTCTGGATGCCATGGCTCACACATATTGGGAGGCACTGCTGCAGAGACAGGGGGGAAATGCAGCCCAAGAAAGACACTGACAGACCAGAGATGGTAGGGAATAAGGAGAGTTCCCCATCTCAGATCCCTGGGTAAAAGGTTTGTGAAGAAATCAGAGAAAATAATCCATTGTGAATTCATCAGGGAGGTGCAGTTGGATGAAAATGGAAATATACTCCCTGAGTTTGGAGACCAGCTGGTCATTGTTGCCTTTGGTGAGATAAAGCCATTGTGTGGTGGAGGTGAGACCCAGTCTGTGGTCGGTGGGGGAGTGAGATGGAGAGGAGAAGACCCTTATGAATGTCCAAATCTTTCCCATGGCATGCTACAGGGGGAGACGCTGGCTTGAAGATGGGTGGGATTGGGATCAAGGGGGTTTGTCTCAGTGGATGGAAAACACATAAATATTTTTATTCTAAATTTGGAGTGTAGGGGCCTGACTGGTAGAGCAGGTGCGAGATAGCCTGGGAGTCCATGGGTCCAGGCCTGGATTCTTTGGACTTTCAGCAGAGAGAAGGGGCATATGGGGATGTGAACCCTGAGCAAGGGTAGGGGGGCAGTCCAAGGAACATGGCCTGGTGTCCTGAATTCCGTTCATGAGGAAGGAGGGAGACATGTCCTGAGAGAGGAAGGGCATGCCAGCTGAGGTGAGCGCGAGAGGCTGGTGACCTGTGCCTTGTCTCTGGCTTCTAGGATGTGAGGTGTGGGGCCACCTGTGAGTTGGAATCCGGAGAGATGGGTGTGTGCTCTTGCCAGAAGCTCTCGCTTAGCCAGGCAGGGGAGGAACAGAGGAGGACAGCTGGCCTCTGCCCTTGGCTGGGGCAGTTGCAGGTGGTGGACCAGGCTTTGGGAAGTGCCGTAGGGTGCCGGGGGCAAAGTGGACACAGGGCCTGCACATGTACTTGGGGATTAACTCAAAGGCTGTGGTGGGGGGAAGGCCCAGATGTCCTCCCCTGTCTTCTGAGGTCCCCTGAGAGAAGAGGACATGGTGTCCCCAGCCTTGTGATCAGAGGGTGCCTGCATGGCAGTGAGGAGAGGAAGCTGTTTACCCCAGTGCATAGCCACTTCAGGCTGCTGGGCAGCTCAGACCCTCAGCAAGCCCATACTCCTCCAGGCTGAGCTGACACTGGTCCTGGGGGCCCTCCTAGCTCCCCCTCCCCTTCCCTCAGCTGTCCCAGCCCCCAGGCCCTGCAGAGGGAGATTGGGAGTAGGGGGAGGGGTGGCAGCCAATCACAGCCCCCACAGCCTCAGGCATCTGCACCTGGTCTAACCAATCCCCTCTGCACAAGCAGCTCCCTCAGCCTCTGCTCCCTCCTCCCCTCCTGCTCTGCCCAGCAACAGCAGAAAGGAGCTGAAGGAGGAGAGGGAGGCCCTGCATACTCCCAGCCCCTGGCAGCCATGGAGCTGGGGAGCTGGGCCCCAGGCTCACTCTATAGAGGGAGGTTAAAACAATAGTTCCAGTTCCTGGAGCCCAGGCAAAACGTCCCTAGGGGCCCTGGAGACTGTGCAAGCCCAGCTCTCATGGACAGGAACTCACATTTTACAGAGATCCTGCTCCTTGGAGCCCTGGGCCCCAAGCCAGTCTGCACAGCTCTGGGGCAGCTCCCAGGCTCACAGCCCAAACAGCAGAGACACAGTTCTGCTGGGAGAGATGGGCATGGGAGAGACAATGGCACACAAGCCCCTTTAACCAGACACAGTGAGAAGGCCTAGGCAGCAGATAGGCCGTTATGGAGGAGACTTAGAGGGGCCTGATTTAAACCAGCTTTCACAGTTCTTGTGCTTTCCTTCCTTTGTCCAGATTTACGATGGCTATTTCATTCACTACTTTGCCCCCAGAGGCCTCCCACCAGTTGAGAAAAACGTGGTGTTCGTTATTGACGTGAGCGGCTCCATGTTTGGTACCAAGATGAAGCAGGTAATGAGCAGCCTGGTGACCTCTCAGACCTCTTCTTGTTAAGTCTGAGCAGCAGAGAGTGCTGCCACATGGGGTCCCTGGGGCCAGGGGCTCCATCATCCCATCACCCTTTGCTCTTATAGGCCTGGCCCCACTTCAGGCTCCTGGTACCTTAGCTATCAGGAGCCACCTATGAGGAGCCAGGTGGACCTGGAGCCGCAGAATATGAGGGCCGTTGAAACACTGGGCTGTGGGGCCTGAGCCACTGAGACCCTGCACCACAAAACTCCTGGACTCAGAAGGGCCCAGCATTGCAGAGTCTCTGAGCTAGAGTGTGCTGCTGTCAGACACCTGAGCCAAACAATAAATAAAACCTTAGTCATTTTAGACTCTGAACATTTCCAAGGCCACAGGCTTTTAAATTTAGTTACTTTTTACTTCAACGCCAGAAAAATACAGTATGCTAGCATTGTAGTGCATAGAAACCATACAGTCCTGTTCCATCTAGACTTAAATGTTGTAGCCCTTCTCCCAAAACACCCTTGAAACAGAGCCGTTGGCCAAAAAGATTTTGACTTTAGAGCCTGAATCCTTAATGTTCTGGAAGCAGTATTTATAACCATGGTACTCGGGGTGTCTAGTTATAAGGTTCAAGTGTTCTGGGACAGGATAGCCTTTATACCTTGAAGTTCTGAACCACAAAGCCCATGGGACCTAAGGCTAACTGACTTGTTTTACCAAAGTGTAGCCAAACTTGGGGTAGGTAGATATTGAAAATTGTCTCCCTTTCGCCTTCATTATAGAGGAAAGGATACAGCGAATTCCAAACCTTTCTAGCCTTCCTATTTCTCCTAAGCTAAGGAGAACATGTGACAGTCATATTCCAGGGGCACAGTTGCCCTAAAAGAATGAGTCATAATGATAGAACTATGCAATGCTTCCCCTCCCCCAATACATTCCCACTATATCAACATGTATTTTGCAGAGCAACAGGAGGTTTCAGCTTAAAGAACTGGAAGCCTACACATAATTTATGCAAAGATCTCTAGAGATACACAAGACAGAGGAGATAAAATAGGGACCCTAAAAGAAATGTTAGCCTCTGACACCTGCAATTGCAGCAATCGGCAAACGCCATTGCACTTCTAGATAATAAACATAAAACCTGACATTGAAGTCCTATTTACCTCAGTAGCTTTTACTTGATACATAATCTCTGGCTTTCAACAAAAACTTAGAAGGCATGCTAAAAGACAAAACACAGTCTGAAGAGATAAATCAACATCAGAACCAGACTGGTGTGTTGGAATGATCAGAGTGAGTATTTTAAATAACTAATCAATATGCTAAGGGCTCTAATGGAGAAAGTGGACAGCATGCAAGAACACATGAGCAATGTAAACAAATATAGATGTCCTAAGAAAATTAAAAGGAAATGTTAGAAATATAAAATACAGTAACAGGAATGAAGAATGTCTTTGGTGGGCTTATTAGGAGCCTGAACATGGAATCTATGAGCTTGAAGATATGGCAATAGAAACTTCCCAACCTGAAAAGCAAAGCAAAAAAAACCTACAGAATATTCAATAACTGCATACAATTACAAAAGTGTAACATATATTGTAATTAGAGTAACAGAAGGAGAATAAAGAGAGAAGTAACAGAAGAAACAGTTGAAGGAATGAATAGATATAAATTTTCCAAAATAAATGCCAACCATCAAATCATAGGTCCAGGAAGGTCAAAGAACACTAAACAGGAAATACCAAATAATCCACAGATAGGCACATCCTATTCAAACTTCAGAAAATCAAAGACAAAAAGAAAATCCTTTAAAAAGCTCATAGGAAATAACACTTTACTTATGGAGGAACAGGGATAAGAATTACATCAGATTTCTCTTGAGAAACTACGCAAGCAAAAAAAAAAAAAAAGTGGAGTAAAAGGTTTAAAGTCTTAAAAGTGGGGGGGGGGGGGGGACAAGCTAGCCTAGAATTCTGTGTACAGCCTCATTGTCCATCCAAAGTGAAAGAAATGCTTTATCAACCAGGCCAAAGTTGAGGGAATTGTTGCTAACAGACCTGCCTCAAACAGGTAAATGTTTAAAGAAATTCTTCAGAGAGAAGAAAAATAGTATATCTGAGACACTTGGGTCAACATTAAAAAAAGAGAAAGATTTAGAGAAGGAATAAATGAAGGTAACATCAAATATTTTATTTTTAATTTATCTAACAGAAAACAGGTAGTTCAAAAGAATAGTAGCAATCATGTATTCAGGGAATATAGCTTACTGATAAGTGAAATTAATGATAGCAATGTCATAAGGGACAGGAGGGAATAATTGGGACTACTCTGCTACAAGGTACATGATGGGGTTATGTATCCAATAAACCCATCATACGTTGAAAATATCATGTCAACATGCTTAATACAACTAACCTACCAAACATCATAGCCTGCGTTAAATGTGCTCAAAGGGCTTACATGAGCCTACACTTGGGCAATTATCTTGAGTTTCATCTCAAGAGTAATTGCCTTCCTCATCTTCTTCTCACCAGAAACAGATGACATAGAGTGACCTTTTGTGACACGATGGGCTGTGAAAGCACAACACACAATATCAACAACAAAAAAATACTGTAGAGTAGCTGTTGCTTACCCTCATGATTGTGTCGCTGATTGGGAACTGTGGCTCACCGACCCTGTCCAGCAATATAAGACCCCACATCCCCTATTTACTGAACTGCCTATAGACTTGAACCTGTTTTCTCTGTTCACTGAGCCTCATTGTCATCACTTGTAAAATGAGGATAATATTAGTATCTTCTTCATTGTGTTGCTGTGAGGATGAAATGAGCTAATGCACCTAAAGCATTTTTCATAGTTCCTTGAACATAGAAGTATCCTATAAATGGTACCTAATACTAGAACCCACATGTCCTATTTACTGAACCCACCATAGACTTCAGAGCCAGTTAGAAACACAGTTCCCAGTTCCTATGTGCCTAGCCCTCTGCTATGTAGTGCCATGAGAAGGGAACCAGGAGGAAGATGTATTCTAAGCCTTGTCCTCAGAGGGCTCAATATCTGGATGGAGAATGAAAATATTCCACATAAGACAGTCAGTAAACAGTCTGGGAAGAATAATGTCTGGGGTGGGAATGGCATGGGTCAGAGTAAGCATTCAAAGAAGGGCTGCCCAGAGAAGGAGCAACTGAAGGAACAGTAAAAATATGGATAAGTAAAGGGAAAGTGGAAAGGTCTGCTATCTAAAGGACACAACAAGAGCAACAGTTGTGAGAGACAAAATAGAATTTGGGGCTGGTAAAGACCAGACTGGAAGAAACAGAGGGTGAGGTAGAAGAACAGATTAGATGAAATAGAATCAAACATTGCAAGGTCATTGAAAGACAGCTATAAAGACCTAGCATCATAAAGCTTAAACTTCAGGGCCCTGGAATCATTGAATTCTGGGTCATGGGGTCCCATAACTATAGAACACATGAATCCTAAGTCTCTGGAAGCATAGAGCTTGAACCTTCCAGACCACCACTGTCCAATAGAACCTTTTCAATGATAGAAATGTTTGAAAGTTCTGAAGTTTCCAGTACAGTAACCACAGGCCACTTCAAGTGAAAAAACAGAATTATAAACTTTTTCTTTGGTTTTAACAAACTTACATTTACATTGTAAGACTCCGTGTGGCTAGAAGCTTCCACTGGACAGTGTCGTTCTGGGCTTTGGGCCATAGAGCCTACAGAGCATTTTGACCTGAGAATCCTATACCCACAGGGTGTTGGGATCAGAGAGTCCTAAATCTTAGTACCCTATACACAAAGAGCTTTTCAAATGTGAGTAAGACCTCAAGTATTGGTTCATTTCCTTCACTTTGTCCATGTCCCACAGACTAAAAAGGCCATGAATGTGATTCTTGGTGACCTGCGGGCCAACGACTACTTCAACATCATCTCCTTTTCTGACACGGTTAGTGTCTGGAAAACTGGAGGCTCCATCCAGGCCACCATCCAGAATGTACACAGTGCCAAGGAGTACCTGGGCCACATGGAAGCTGATGGTTGTAAGTATTAGACCTACCCACCCCAATGGGCAGGCTGTGGTGATGTGGGAAATTCTTAAAATGTTCCCTTCATTCCCCCATCCACCTCACCTCTCACAGTGCCATGAATATCATGATTACATTTTACACAAATATGTGCCTATGACCTAGTGGAAATAGCACAGTTGATTCTCCATGTGTTTTAGGGCATATTCCCCCTTTGGATTTAAGTTTCCTATTCTTTAAAGCACATAGAAGAATTTGCTAAGACTTTTTAAAAAATATATTTTATTGATTTTTTACAGAGGAAGGGAGAGGGATAGAAAGTTAGAAACATCGATGAGAGAGAAACATCATTCAGCTGCCTCCTGCACACTCCCTACTGGGGATGTGTCCGCAACCAAGGTATAGGCCTTTGACCGGAATCGAACCTGGGACCCCTGAGTCTGCAGACTGATGCTCTCTCCACTGAGCCAAACAGGTTAGGGCTAAGACTTTTTTTTAAAAAAAAATCAATAATCTAGATATTTATTTCCAAGCCTTCGAGTAAGTTGCTGCCCTGATTCTGGCTTTTGATCAATTGTTTCTCAAACAATTACTGAAGTTTCCCCACCCACCATCAATTCCTATCAATTCGGCCCTTTCTTGCCCTGGAATTGTGGGGTACTGTCCTTGAGGAGCTGCCAATCTGACTAGAGAATGAAACATTCCCTCCTAGAAACAGGCAAAGCACAGTCTCAGATAGGGAGTGAGAAAAGCCAAGGACAGGCAGACTCCACTGTCAACTCTCAGGAAGCCTATGCAGAGGTAAGGAGTTGGGAAGGATAAACAGTAGAAAGAGTTTGAGCAAAGATCAGGTGATATGACTGGGAGATTGGTGAGGTGTCTAGTGTGTCTACAATAGGGGTAGAAGTACAGTAACTAGAAAAGATGGTCTCACGGTCTGCTCCCCAATTAGGGACGGACATCAACACTGCTCTGCTGGCAGCTGCTTCAGTGCTGAACCATAGCAACCAGGAGCCTGGGAGGGGCTCCAGTGTGGGGAGGATCCCTCTCATCATCTTCCTGACAGACGGGGAGCCCACCGCTGGCGTGACGACTCCCAGTGTGATCCTCTCCAATGTCCGCCAGGCACTGGACAACAGGGTGGCCCTTTTCAGCTTGGCCTTTGGGGATGATGCTGACTTCCCACTGCTACGTCGCCTGTCCCTGGAGAATCGAGGAGCAGCCCGGCGCATATACGAAGACACCGATGCAGCCCTACAACTGCAGGGCCTCTATGAGGAGATCTCCATGCCTCTGCTGGCAGATGTGCGTCTGGACTACCTGGGCGGCTTGGTTGGGACCTCCCCTTGGGCTCTTTTCCCCAACTACTTTGGTGGCTCAGAGCTGGTGGTGGCAGGCCTGGTGCAGCCAGGTGAGCAGGAACTGGGCATCCACCTGGCAGCCCGTGGCCCCAAAGGTCAGCTTCTTGTGGCCCGCCACAGTGAAGTGGCCACCAACAGCAGCCAGAAGGCCTTTGGTTGCCCAGATGAACCAGCCCGCAATGTAGCCCACTTCATCCGCCGCCTCTGGGCCTATGTCACCATTGGAGAACTGCTGGAGGCACGTTTCCGAGCCCGAGACACCAGCACTCGCCACCTGTTGGCTGCCAAAGTCCTCAACCTGTCCCTTGAATACAACTTCGTCACACCTCTGACTTCATTGGTGATGGTGCAGCCCAACGAGGCCAGTGAGAAGGCCAGGAGACAGACTTCCACCACAGCTGGGCCAGGAACTATCATGCCCTCTTCCGCCAGCAGGCATGGCCTAGGGGCAGGCACAGCCCGGCCAACCTTGGTGCCCAAGATCTCTCCCAAATCAAGGCTTGTAAACTCAAAGTTTTACTTATCCTCAACTACTGCCTCTACCAAGAAGACAGACAGTTCCAGAGATTTGGAGCCCCTGGGTCAGAGCCCTAGCACTGTACCCACCCCAGCACACCCAAGGCCCAAAATTCCAGCACAACACGATTCTGGCACTTTGACTCAGCCAACTCTCAGGACAAAACCTGCTGCCCTTGTGCCCTCAAATTCTGATGCCTTTGTGCTTATGAAGCCCAGCACTCCACCTCACCAGAATCCTGGGACCCTATTACCCATAATTTCTGAGACACAAGTCCCACCTATGAATCCTGGCACCCCATTCCAGTCCAAAGTTGGCACTATGAAACATTTCACTTCATTGCATTCCAAACCTAGTGCTCCATCACAACCTAAACTGGATGCCACCTCACATCCCCAGCCTAGGGTACACACATCACAGTTTCCCAAAAATCTGCCACGGCCCAGGCCTGGAGTCTCCACACTTCAGATCCCCAAAAACCCACCACACACCAGACCAAGGGTTTCTGTTCCGAAGACCCTAAGCAACCTGTCACACCCTAGACCTGGGATCCTCTTACCCAAGACATCTAAAGTCCCATCACCTCTTAAACCTAGTGTCCCACCTCATCAAACTTCCCCAAGCTTATCACTTTCTAAACCTAAGACACCAATCCCCAATAAGCCCAAAACCCCATTACCCTCCAGGCCTGTCAGACCCAGGCCCCCACCTCCTCGGAGCCTAAGCACAGTCCCAAGCACAATCTCAAATCCTACAAGTCCCAGCAGTAACACAACCACTCCTGTCCTTGGAGAACCCATCCCTACTCCCTTTCATCCCACACTGCCCTCTCTGCTGACCCCTGGAAGGCTCTGGCATCAGCATGACCTGCTGTCAGGGCCCCAAAGCACAGGAGAAATTCTGGGACCATCTGTGTCAGGAGTCACAACAATGAGTCTACCCAACAGCTCCAGGCCTATGCCAGAAGGCAGCTCCCCAAACCTGCCAGTCCTGCTGCCTTCTAGCACCCTCCCTGAGGCAGTCAGCCTGCTCATTGTGCCCGAAGAATTAGAGCTATTGTCTGAGTCAATGGTGGAGTCCAAGTTTGTGGAGTCCTTGAACCCACCGGCTTTCTATACCTTCCTCACTCCTGACAAAAATGGTGAGTATCATGGGCAAGAGGGCAAGACATGGGAGGGAGGTCTGAAGGAAGAGCACCAGGAATTAGGAGTGTGCAAGACTTGTGCAGATTTCAGTGATACTACAGCTGCTTGCTTGTTTTGAAACTTTGAACCAGCTACTTAGCTTCTCTGGGCCTCAGTACAATAAGCACAGAATGAGGCCCTGGGAGAGAAAGGATGTTAAAACTGGGGAGGATAAACAGAAACAACCTGGCCAAGCTGGAGCTTTGACATTTGCTTTGTTGGAAAAAACAACGGCTCTTGCTTTCCAAGTAGGGGAGGGGTGTGGGATTATAAATGGGAGCATCACTGGGCAAGGAGTGAGGTCTGATTGGTTCTTTTGTGTTCTGTGAACAGCACTGTTTAATGAAAGGGGTATAAAAATTAGGGAAGATGATGACAATTATCTTTAAATTTCCCCAAAACTGTGAAATAATAACACTTAATTAACATTTTGAGCTCTTTCTAGGTGCAGCTACTGCTCAACTTTAATCCCTCATTTAATCCTCACAATAAATTCTTTGTATCTGCATTTTATAACTGTGGAAACTGAAGCACAGAGAGGTGAAGTAACTTGCTCCATGTCACACTGATAGTAAGAGATTTGAATTTACATAATCTGGTCCCAGACTAAATGTGCTTCACTATTCTTTCTTGAGAGGAGTGACATTTCCTAGGTGACCTTATAGGGCAGGATTAGAATCACTTGGGGGTGGCAGTAAGTCACAGGGACACAAATTTGGGCATGACATCTTTGACATGCTCCTCTCCCTCACCACCACCCCCTCCCAACATCTCGTCCATCTTCAATTACTGACAATGTTACCTCTAATATATTTGCCAATGCACCCACTTTTCACTACCCCAACTATCACTACTGTAGGACAGAATACCATTGTGTCTCACCTCAACAACTGTTCCAGCCTCCTCACTGACCTCCCTGCTCTCTTTAGAGAAACATTTAGACATTCTCCCACAGCAGCCAAACAGATCTTTTAACACATTACTTCATTTCTCTTCCCCTAGTTCACCCACTAAGATTTTCTCTTCACACCTAGAATGAAGCCCAAAGTCCTATTTATGACCTTCTCTCTACCCCATAGCTCTCTGACCTCACCTTCTCCCACTCACTCTCTGAACTCTAGCCCCACTGGCCTCCTCTCAGGTCCTCCAATGGCCCCTGCTCCCACTTCCACCTCCACTCAGGGACCTCTTTCAAGCTGTTCCTTCTGCTTGGTAATCTCTCTGACCTGTCTTGCCCTGTCCCCTTCCTACCACCCTCATCTTTTCTGTTGCTACTCACACTCCAGTTCATGACTTTGGTCCTTTCCACCCATCTCACCATCCCAGACTATGTCAAGTATCTGTTAACTCCCCCAATCATTCTATGATTTGTTATAGTATACTAGAGGCCCGATGCACAAAATTTGTGCAAGAGGCTTGGTCCTCACAGCCTTGGCCGGCCCTCACAGCCCCAGCTTTGTCTGGGACCTTCTGTACAGTCATTCAGCTGTTTGGTCTAATTAGCATATTAGCTCTTTTTTATATAGGATATCACCATTGATAATTATGATTTCATTCATGTCTGCCTCCCTGATTAAAATATGAACATCAGGTCAAAAATCATGACTACTTCATTCACCACTATACCCCTGATGCCTAAACAGTGCCTGAATGAATGAAGAGTGATATGAGGGAGAATTTTGAGCATAAATGAGCTTGAAAGACTGCGTTGTTGTGGAGAGCATAAGGTCCTAGTCTTGACAATATGCCAGTCAAATTGGAAAGCCAACGAGGACACTCCTAGTCAGAAAGCAAGTGTGCCCTGTGGTAGGTTCAGAGTATCATTGCCTTGAGAGTGTGAAAGATTTCTTCCATTTCTTTTGCACTTGGCAGGAAATCCACATTGGGAAGGCAATTCTGAAGAGATCCTGGGAGAAGCTGGAGACATCATGGAATCTCAGGGGAGCTCTGCAGGGCTAGCCAAAGGTGAACAAGGAACTCCACCGACAAAGATCCCTAAGCTTTCGTTTCCATTCAGTTAGCATTCTCATAGGAATTGTGTGAGTTCAGAGGAAAGGCAATGCATTCATGTTTCATTGCTGCTTAACAAATGACCACAAACTTAATAACTTCAAGCAACACCCTTTAATTATCTCACAGTTTTGTATGTTAGAAGCCTTGGCACAGGTTAATTGGATTCTCTGCTTAGGGTCTCAAAAATTGAAATAAAGGTGTCTATCAGATTAAGTTCTCATCTTCCAAGTGCATTCAGGTTGTTGGCAAAATGTTTGTAGGCCTGGGATCCCTGTTTGCTTGGTGGCTGTTGATTGGAAGTCACTCTTAGCTTCTAGAGGCCACCTGGACCACTTTCATGTCCTAGAGCTCTTCTGCATTCCTAGCCACATGGCCCCCTCCATCTTTAAAGACAGCCATGAAGAATCTCACATCAAAAATCTTCTCATACTTCAAATCTCTCTGACTTCTCTGACCCATATTTAAATGGCTCATCTGATTAGGTTAGGCCCATCTGGATAATCTTCCTATTTTAAGGTCAACTGAACCACATAACATAACCTATTTATGGGAGTGATATCTCAGTCCTGGAGATTTCACAGGATGTGTAAACTGGGGAATCTTGGGTGCCATGTTAGGATTCTACCTAGCAAGCAGAGCATAAGAGAAAAATAGCATTTGAGTTGGCTAGGAAAGATAACTAGAAATGGGTCCTTGGTAGCTAAGGAAAAGAAAACATTCCAGGGGGAGCAAAACAAAAGCAATGGGTTGCTAGCAAGAGAAGGCAGGGCATGCATAACAATAGTTCAGTTGGGCTGGAGCATAAAGAGAAGAGTGGAGAGCTAGACAGGAGCTAGATTCCAGAAAAGACTTAAATGTGAACTCAGGAATTTGACCCGTATCTGGGAAGAGATGACTGAGAGGCTAGAGTGTTCCAGAGTTCCTAGAAATGTGATAGATCAGTCTATTACCAACACAGTCCTTCTCTCCTTTGCAGGCATGTTACCAAGCATCTTCACCTTCTCATCCTCAGGTAAGCCAGCCACTGTCACTGTACTGTGCGAGTATAGGACAGCTTGTGCACTGAAAATGGGGCTGGGCTTTCTCTTGGGAAATAGACATGGCCTCCTACATTCCCCTCCTCTCCCTTATCCTCTCCCCCCACCCATTACTTCTAAGGCCATAACCTCAGAATGTTGTCTCCTGCCTTGCAGTGGATGGTGACCCCCACTTTGTGGTCCACATCCCACGCTCTGAAGAGAGAATATGCTTCACACTGGATGGGCGCCCAGGGGACCTGCTACAGCTCATAGATGACCCAAAGGCTGGTGAGAGCCCCAAGGACTCCACTCTGTATAATACCGTAGTAGTCAGATATACTCATGTCAACACCCACAGACATCTGTGGACTAATCCTCACAAACACAGCACAAGTAAACACCCAGACACATGAAAACACACATAAATATACTCTAATATCAACACACTCACATATGTGTATATACACACACTAGGGCACACAGTAAAGTCACACAAATATAAAGCCAGACACATATTTCGATAACCTCCATACCCACACACAATACCATATAACTATGTACCCAGATCCACATTGTCATAAAATATATGCTCAGATATACACATTGACACAAACGTCAGCACACTCACACATACATGTACTGATACCCGAGGAATTCAACACTCACAGACACACATACTCTGCTACTCTAGACAGACAAAACACACCAATGCACACAAATACTCACCATGACACACCCAGATACACATCAGTCTCTACACAACACACAACCAGAAACACACAATATAAACTATTCACCAAGACATAGCACTAACATATCCAGAAACACACATAAACATACAACAACAACAAATAGACACTCTAACATAGCACCTTCCCCAAATATGTACAGATGTACTGGTAGGCCCAGAGATAACCATGTAAACATAATCAGACATATAAATATACACACTCAGAAACAATCACATGCTTGCAAAACAGCCCCACTGGGGTGAACATGTGCAAGCTACAATTATGTCCATACATTGCACAAGAAAGAGCAGCAGGACGGGCTGCGGTAGAAGCACTTTCGCCAGGAGCTAGCTCTCTAACCACAAATCAGCACCCTGGGCCTTGTCTGTGCTGTGGGTGACCAAATAAATGACTATGTGAAAGACCATGATCCAGGCACGGCCTCTTCTCTCTCCAGGGCTGCATGTGCATGGACAGCTGCTTGGGGCACCACCAAGGCCAGGCCACAGGGACCAGATCCGCACCTACTTTCAGACCATCACAGTCACCACAGACAAACCCCGGGCCTACACTATCAACATCACTCGCAATTCCATATCTGTGCAAGGCGAGGGTACCTTGCTTCTGTCCTGGGACCAGCCTGCCCTGCTGAGGAGGTCCCACCTAGAGCTCCATGTGGCTGCTGCAGCCCGCTTCACCCTCCGCATTGGGCACCACCTCGAGTTCCTAATCCTCCGGCACCGCTACAGGCACCCCAGCAGCCTGCAACTACCCCATCTGGGGTTCTATGTGGTCAATGGCTCAGGCCTCAGCACCTTGGCGCGTGGCCTGCTGGGTAAGTGTTTGCTGAGGCTGAGAAGGGCCAGGGAGCACCAGTCCCAAGAGAGATTCTGCCCTCCCTGCCCTTCAACTACAAAGAAAAATAGAGCCAACGTCTACCCTTGGGAGAATACAGACCCAGACCTGGATTGTGATCTCAGGATCTATCAGTACTAGATATAAAGCAGCCAAGGCACCGGAGGAACCCAAGGTTGGGCACCTTGACCAGCCTTAGAGACAAAGAAAAATCCCCTGGAGGAGAGAGACCCACAGTCCAAAAGGCTGACCAAAAGTGGTAGAGGAAAGCAATGGAGGCTAGAAGAAATGGAGCCTGAGTGGTCAGAGTAGAATGCCCGGATGAGGAGTTTGAATTTATCCTGAAGACAGTGGGGAACTATACAAAGTTATAAGCAGGAGAAAGATACAGTCAGAAATGGGTGTAACAAAGATCCTTCTGGGATTTCTGTGAAGGGGGCTGCAGGAAGTCAGACTGTAGGTCAGAAAACATTCCAGAACCTGAGCAGAGGCCCACACCGAAGAGTTTGGGCAGTGATGCTGGGTTGATATATTCTTACTTCCTCCCACTCCTCTCCTGTCCTTCCCTCCAATCTGCCCTGTCTGCCTCAAAGCCTGACTATTCCCCTTCTGCTGCCTTGATACACTTCTTCCATAATACACTCCTGTCCCATTTGGCTGCTCATTTCCCACAACACCCAGCCTCTTCCCTCCTCCAGGCCTTTGCTTCCCCTCATCCCTCTCTCTTTTCCTTCTAGATTTCCTGCTTTAGGGTCTTTTCAGAGTTCTCAGTGGGGACTCAGGCCAGTGCCCTGACTGGTTCTGCATCTTTCTCCCTCAGGGCAGTTCCAGCACGCAGACATCCAACTGGTGGCAGGGTCTACAGGGCCATTCCTGCGGAGGCGCCAAGGCCCAGATGTGCCTGTGGTTCTAGGCAAGAAGCTGCTAAAGGATTCTCCAAGGTTGCTGCCCCGCTGGTCTTCCTGCTGGCTAGTGAACCGCTCTCACGTACAACAGCTGCTGGGCCGACCCTACCTTGCCTATGTCCTGTGATGGCCCCTGAACCCCAGAACCAGGAGACCTGAGTTTGGGATACCCAGAGGCCAGGGGTGATCCAGAAGCAAAGACCTAGGAGCATGAAGGCACACATAGGCAAACACATGTACACATGCATTAAGTGACACATATATAAAGACATACAAACACACAGACATGCGTATCTATGGACCTAGAGACTTAGGGACTCTTGCCTCCTCATAGTTCTTCCTGTCTCCAGTGTTCACTCTTCAATCCATACACCACACCAACTTTAGAGATGATTTTCTTAAAACAAAAAACTGACAGAGCAGCTGGCCCTACTCACAACCTTCTCTGGCTCCCGTGATATATTTAAGGCTCTTGGGGTTCCCTTAACAAACCATATTCTCCCACCACTGGGCCTTTGCATGTGTTTTTCCTTCTGCATGAGGCCCTATTCCTTGTCTTCATGTAGGTGAATTTTACACATCATTCAAGTCTTAGTTGTCATCTTCTCTAGAAGGCCTTCCCTAGCCCCTCTCCTGGATTGAATTCAGTCCCTGTCTTTGTTCCTATAGCTCACGCCAATCCATCCACACTCAGAGCATTTATCATACTATGTAGTAATTATCAGTTTACTTGTCTGGATCCCTGACTTAGACTGTGAGCTCTTTGAGGGCAAGGGCCTTTTCTGAATCATCTATGTGCCTGGCACATGATAGGTGCTTAATAAATATTTGCTGAATGAATGAACAAAAATGAACTAATCACAGTAGTAGACACACGCACACATACATACAACCAAAGACACAGGATCACACACAAGGACACAGACACAAATGGAGAAACAGTGTGGTAGAGACATTCAAAAACATAAGGCATAAGGATCTCAAAACTAAGAGAATAGACATAGGGAAACATAGGCATACAAAGCGGGGAACAGGGTTCCAGAGTGACATCATCAGGGACATAAACCCAGAGTTCTCTTGCTAGGCCTATATATCCCCATTTTGAAGTACTATACCTGTCACAAAGAGTCAGGGAGACAAAAATAAGATCACCAGGGATAGGCACACATGACTATTATGAAGACACTGAAACATAAACAACATACAAACTAAGAGATACATATGCACAGAGATTCAGACACAGGAGTAGAAGTGTCAAGACACACAGCAACACATAAAGACAAAGGTAAACAGGACGCATCAGTCAAGACCATAGTCCAAGACACCAAGGACAAAGAAGTAGAAACACATAGACTCACTGACATGCTGACTTTTGTATATGGGGTCAGGGATGAGAAGAAAACACAGGGCCAGAGACTTACAAGTGGATGGAAGCAGACATTACACCGACTCATACTTGATGACAAAGACCCAAGGACACAGTCACATGCAGAGGAACACTCTAAGAATGAGACAGGAGCGCAGATTTACATATTCAGAGATCCAGTGACAAACATGGGGATGTAGACACATGAACAGTGACAAAAACCAGTAAAGAGATGGGGGTCAGGCAAGATAACAGAGATATACTAGTAAGGACAGGCAAGTGGACTCCAGATATAATGGGGACACTATGACAAGGACACTGGAATTCAGAGACAGAGCCCCTAGAAGTAGAAATGGGCATGTGCACCCACAAATACAGTCACATGGACACAAGTTAGACATAAGAACAGAAACACAGGGACATATCTGGTAGGATCAAGATAGATACATAGAAACAGACACACAGAACATAAGCAAATGGTCAGAGACACAGTGACAAGGAAATCCAGAAAAGTAGGGATGCAAAAACACAGAATCAAGATATACCTGGGCACATCCAGAAATAGACATTCAAACAGGCAACCAAAGTCACAAATGAAAATGACGGGATGGGAACTGTGAATCAGACACAGGAACACGGAGATAGTGGCTTGAAAATAAAAAGATGTGGATCCCAACACCAGGCACAGAGAGATGGGGACACAGAGGTGGTGAGTCAGTTCAAAACAAAACCAGGGAGAGAGCCAGACAGAAAAAGAAACAGATGCAGAGAGACACTCTGACAAACAGACTCTTGGGAACAAGAACACAGTAATGGGGACTCAGAGAAAAATATCAAGGGATCAAAAGGAGAAAGAGTTCTTGAGTAACAGAACAACTTGAGACACAGCCACAGCAACTAAAGAAACAATAATGCAAAGATACTGTCAAAAGCTGGGGAAACTAAATGGAGAAGTGGGATAAATATCAAATCACAAACATGGAGAGCAAAGTCCCAGGGACAAACAGACTCACGGGCTTACCAACAAAGGGCACATGGAAGAAGGCATATGCAGGTTCATGAGCACAGACACATATGTAGATGCAGGTTCATGAGCACAGACACGTATGTAGATGCTCAGAGAAAGATAACCAAACACAGGAATACAGAGACTCGGGGATACACTTAAACTGGATCACCAAGGTTCAGGGGGAAACTTTGGGAAGTATAGAGATAGGAATACCCAGACACAGAAATGCACAGACATTAGATCACATGCAAATATTCAAGGACATGTAAAGCATCAGGAACACACAAAAACTCAGTGATGCACAAACACTTGAACACAGATACTCAATGCATGCCCAGACAATGAGACACAAAGAACCATGGGCACACTGAGACAGGGAGACATAGACAGTAGATTGCAGAGGCTCAGGATGTGCAAACACTCAAGTACATTAAAGAACAAGATGCATAAGGCACTAAAACACAGAGATAAGGAACACACAGAGACAAAGACATAGAAGCGGGGTAACACAAACAGAGACTCAGGGACACCCAGAGATGGAGATATACAGACACTGAAACACATAGACTAATAGGATGTATAACACAGGAATGCATAAAGAATGGGACACAAACTCACAGACTTATGCGGGATCAAGGACATGCAGATATTGGACCACAATAAACAATGGAAACCACAGACACCAGAACACAGACATTGGGACACAGAAACCTTGGGAGACTGAAATATGCAGACATTGGAACACAACCAAAAACTTTCTGATGCAGATATTAAGATATACACAGCCATTCAGAAACAGGCAGACACTAACATCCACAGATACACTGACACATACCGACATTTAACATACATGAACACTAGAATAGATATCAGAACATACAGGGATGCTGGTGGACAGAGACAATGGGATCAGATATTGCTACACAGGTACACACAAACACTGGGATACACAGACAGAAGGCCACATAGAACCTGGGACAGACACACACACACACACACACACACACACACACACACACACTGGAATACACATCACTGGGACAGAAAGCTGAAGCACACCAAAACAAAACTTAGAAACATATAGTAATATGCTGACACTGGGAAACAGACAATAGATACAGACCCTGAGGCACACAGACACTGGGCTACAGATACTGAGGTACACAGAAACACTGAAACTAAGAAACACATGCAACATGCAAATGGCTACTGCGGTACACAAATGCTAAAACATATAGAAACTGAGGAACACAGATATTGGGATATATACAGACACCAAGACACACAGATACAAGAACATATAGTCAATAGGACTTAAACAGATAATAAGACACCCAGGCATTAAAGCACAGAGAGGCTATGATCTACATCAGCAATCGCATACCTTTTGGACCTCATGGACCACCAGTGGTCCATGGACCACCAGTTGACAGCCGCTGATCTACATTACAAATACTGAGAAATATACAGACACTGTACTCACAGTCTTTTCAACACAGAGATACTTGTACAGTTGAGGTAAACACAGAAATTGGAACTTACAGTGACTTATCTAAGTGTATCAAATACACAGTATTTAGACACACAGACACTTGGGTGTATAGACACTGGGACAAAGCCCCTGAGACACATAGGTACTTAGAGGTACAGACACTGGGAGACACAGTCACTGAAACACCAAAGCGGAGTAAAACAGGGTGCACAGACACTGATACAAGCAACCACTGGGACATGCAGACACTGAGACACATAGATACTGACACATGCAAATGTTGTACACAGATGATGGAACACACAAACACTTGGGTCCTCAGAAATTGGGACATACTGGTACAGGCTGAAAAACACAAACACTGAAAAACACAGGCACTTGTAGCCAACACTTAAACCTACAGACACTGGGACACGCAAACACTGAGAAATAGTTTCTGAGGCACACGGAAACACTAAAGTAGGGCAGTGATAATGGGTTAAAGAGGGCAGATTGGCCTGGACATCATGGCACAATGATTGAGCATACACCTATGAACCAGGACGTCATGGTTCTGTTCCAGTCAAGGGCACATGCTCGAGTTGTAGGCTCGATCCCCGGTGAGGAGCGAGCAGGAGGCAGCCGATCAATGATTATCTCTCATCATTGATGTTTCTATCTCTCTTTCCCTTTCCATTCCTCCCTGAAATCAATAAAACATTTTTTAAAGAGGGCAGATTGCAGAGATAATAAAGATGTAGAAGGGAGAAATCATGACAACTGATTTAATTGCAGGTGAGAGAGAAAAGAGTCTAGCATGACTTCCATGTTTATTTGTACCTTGGCAACTAGGTGAATTATGCAGCTATTTCTTATGAAGAAACATAGGAAAAGAGGTAGGCTTTGGTGGGGAGCCTCCATTAGTTTAAGGTGTCTATAGGCTTCCCAAACATCTATTAATTAATCTCACCTCTTTCTCCAAACGTCTTGAAATTTCATAGATTTCTTTGTTAGGATGTATTTGGTTACAAGCAGTAGGAAATCCAACTCAACTTTCCTTAATAAAGGGAAGTTGTTGGCTCAACAACTGAAAAAAAATCAGTAGGGTAGGTTTCAGCCCTGCTGGTGTGGCTCAGTGGTTGGGTGTCAAACTAGGAATCAGGAGGTCAAGATTCGATTCCCAGTCAGGGCATATACCTGGGTTGCTGATGCAATCTCCAGTATGCGGTGTGCAGCAGATCAATGATTCTCATTGTGTTTTTTTAAAATACATTTTTATTTACTTCGGAGAGGAAGGGAGAGAAAGAGATAGAAACATCAATGATGAGAGGGGATCATTGATTGGCTGCCTCTTGCATGCACATTGGACCAAGCCCACAACCCAGGCATGTGCCCTTGACCAGAATGGAACCTAGGACCTTTGGGTCCACAGGCCAGTGCTCTCTCCACAGAGCCAAACCAGCTAGGGCAATGATTCTCATTGTTGATGTTTCTATCTCTCTACCCCTTTCCCTTCCTTTCTGAAATCAATTATATATATTCTTTTTTAAAGAAGTAGGGTAGTTTTCAGATGAATGCTGAACCAGTTCACCAAGGCAACATCCAGCTTCTTTCTATCCCTCCACTCTGCCTTCCACAGACTCACTCTACCCTAAGCTTGGCTCCCCTAATCACAGGGTGACTGCAGAAGCAACAATCACTAAACAAAAGTCCTGAGCTTCGCTCTAACTTGGGTATATACCCACTTTAGAACCAATCATTGTGTCCTGGGATATAGGGTGTGTGTTACCTGGCTTAAGCCAAATCTGGGCCCATTCTTGGATGTAACGGTTGGGTCAGCTCCACAAGACTACGTGGCAGCTCCATATTGGATGAGGGGTGAATTGGTGGCAGGAAAGATTAGCAATCACATCACTACATTCGAATAAATGGTATGGCTACAATAAACACTATAAACCAGGTCAAACGAATAAGGACCCAGTAGTAATCGTACCAGAAGACCTATGCAGGATAAAGCTACTGCAATGCAAGCAAAAAGCTAGAGCTTCCTAGAAGCCATGACACAAAATGACAAGACAATGGTGAGCTCTGAAAGTGATCATCATGTAGCTGTTTCTTCATAGTAGTTAACAACTGCTGTCATAACAATCCACTCTATCCTTTATGGAAGTTAGGTAGAATCAACAATTTGGCAATGCTTCTATTAACAGGATAAAAGTGAAACCAAGAGAGTGTGCATGATTTACTTTGAAGGACAAACCAAGTCAATGGCAGAGCCAGGACTAAAACCCCCAGTGTGTCTTAGCTGTAAGGACTAGAAATAAACTCTGGCTGATCTGAGTAGAAAGGAATTTGTTAAACAGGTATTAAATAACTTACAGAGTCTGAGAGAGCTGGAAACCCAGATACAGAGACAACATAGCCAGGAATTTTCGCTGAGGAGACTCTGCTCATGACACCACTAGAAACTGGATACCACCATTTGCACTTCCCACCCAACTGACCCATCCGTCCACTGCCTCTGGAAACAAGATGTAGCTACTGAGACTGCACTAACCCAGTGGTTGGCAAACTCATTAGTCAACAGAGCGGCAAACCGCGGCTCAACCACTGCACTAACCCATCACCAGAATAGATTCCGTGCAGCTACAGCTTCCTTAAGCTTAAATCCTGATTACAAGTCTAGAATAAGCCAATCCAATTGGTGGAGTCTAGTCATGTGTCCAAGCTGTAGTTGCAAAGGAGGCTAGGCAAGAGGGTAGGTGGCTTTTTCAGCTTCCATGGTGGCAGGTGGGGGAAAAGAAAGAAAGTGGCAACGAAAAATAGTGGTAAATACCCACTATGCCTGGCTTACTGCCACCCTACCCAGGGCTTCTACAGTGGAGCCCCTTATTCTGCAACCAATTGCTCAATAAGTATTTCCCAAGAATGGTAAGCTAGCAGCACTAGAAGGAAAACGTAGTGAGTAGGAGAGAGATTTCTTCCTTGTCCTCCTTCCAGGCTGGTTGTAGTGCATCACAAACACAAGAGCCCTTTGGAAAACAGCACCCAAAACCCTAGAACAAGGTTTAAGGATGAGAGGGCTTCCAGAGGAAGTGAAGCTTGGTCTGTACCTTCAAAGATGAGTAAACTTCAGAGAGGAAAAGACGAGGAAGAGAACATTGCATTTAGTCTCTACCCTTAACTCAGCCTTCTTATCTGGTTCCTACTTGGTCACTGGCTGTCTGAGTACCTATTCACATTGGAGCGGAAAAAAACCTTGAGATGTCTAGAGGGTAGTTGAACATCATCAGTATCTCTGGAGCCCCAGACTAGAACTCAAGAGCCACTCTGAGGTCAGCAACAGACAGATACCTAGTACAAATGGTGGACAGTGCAGACTGATTGAGGTCTTAAATGGTCTCCTCCTCAGTTACCCACTTAAGGGGTGATCACACACACCATTTCCTTCTCCCATGTTATATGACCTCAAGTTGGTCAGTTCCTCCCTCTAAGTTTCAGTCTCTGCTCTGTACATTGGAGGGAATTAATCCTATTTTGCAGGGCTATGTGATTGAAATATAAAATACCTATGTCTGTATGTGTGTATTATTTACATGTATATTCCACACACTTATAGTGCCCAGCTCAAAGCTTGGCACATACATGGTACCTGAAGTTATTATTATTCCCCACAGAAAGCCAAAGGTAGAAATAACTTTTAAGATTACCCTCTCCACACTTCAAAGGAATAAAATTATAGAGCAATATCGCCAATGGACATAGAGATGCAAAAATTATCAACAAAATATTAGCAAACTGAATTCAGCAATACATTAAAAATATCATGCACCATGATTGAGTGGGATTTATTCCTAGGATATAATATCTACAAATCAATGAGCAATATCTACAAATTTAGACCTCATAAACAAAATAAAATATAAAAATAATATGATCATATCAATAGATACAGAAAAACATTTAACAAAATCCACCTATTTATGATAAAAACTCTGAGCAAAGTAGGAATAGAGGGAATGTACCTCAACATAATAAAGGTCATATATGACAAACTCAAGACATCATACTTAAACAACGTGTTTCTCTTAAGATCAGAAACAAGCCGAGATCGGTTTGGCTCAGTGGATAGAGCGTCGGCCCGTGGACTGAAAGGTCCCAGGTTCGATTCCGGTCAAGGGCATGTACCTTGGCTGTGGGCACATCCCCAGTGGGGGCTGTGCAAGAGGCAGCTGATCGATGATTCTCTCTCATCGATGTTTCTAATTCTCTATCCCTCTCTCTTCCTCTCTGTAAAAAATTAATAAAATATATATTTTAAAAAGATCAGAAACAAGACAGGATGTCCACTTTCACCACTCTTTTTCCATATAGCACTGGAAGTCCTAGTCATAGCGATTAGACAATAAAAGGAAATAAAAAGGCATTCAAATTGGAAAAGAAGAAGTAAAACAGTCACTATTTGCACATGACATGATACTGTATACAGAGAACCCTAAAGATTCCACCAAATAACAACTAGAACAGATAATAATTTAAGTAAAGTAGCAGAATACAAAATAAATATTCAGTTGTATTTTTATATACCAATAATGGACTATCAGGAAGGGGAACTAAAAAATATAATCCCATTCACAATTGCATAAAAAAATCAAATACCTAGGAATAAATTTAACCAAGAACATAAAATACTTGTACTAAAAAAAAATTATAAGACAATGAAGAAATAACTTGAAGATGTAAATACCATACTCATGAATAGAAAGAATTAGCATCATTAAAATGCCCATACTATCCAGAGCAATCTATAGGTTCAATGCAATTCCTATTCAAATTACCAGTGGCATTTTCACAGAACTAGAACAAATAATCCAAAAAGTTATATGGGACCACAAAAGACCCCGAATAGCCATAGAAATCTTGAGAAAGATCAAAGTTGGAAATATCACACTACCTAATATTGAACTATACTGACAAGGCTACCATAGTCAAAACAGCATGGCATGGCATGGCTGGTGTTGCTCATTGGTTGAGTGTAGACCTATGAACCAGGAAGTCATGGTTTTATTCCAGGTCAGGATCCCCTAGTGCACATGTGTCAAACACAAGGCCCGCGGGCCAAATCCAGCCCGCCAGGCCTTGCAATGTGGCCCGCACCGTGCTGTCATCACTGCACTCCGCTGTCAGTTTATGACATTGTCAGTTTATGACTGTTCAGTAAACCATTCGGCCCCCGATTTAGGCTGGATTTTAGATTTTGGCCCCTTCTCTGATTGAGTTCGACACTCCTACCCTAGTGAGACGTGTACAGGAGGCAGCCAATCAATAATTCTCTCTCCTCGTTGATGTCTCTATTCTCTCTCTCCCTCTCCCTTCTTCTCTGAAGTAAAAATATATATTAAAAAAAAAAAACACAGCATGGTATGGGCATAAAAACAGACACATAGATAGATCACTAGAACAGAATGCAGCCCAGAAATAAACCCATGCCTAGGTGGTCAATTAATCTATAACAAAAGAGGCTAGAACACACAGTGGGGTAAAGGCAGTTTATTTATTAAATGCTGTTAGGAAAATTGGTCAGATATAGGCAAAATAATGACACTAGGCCTTCTTACACCATGCACAAGAATAAACTCTAAATGGATTAAAGACTTAAATGTAAGGCTCAAAGCCATAAAACTCCTAGGGGGGGAGAAAAAAAAAACATAGGCAGTAAAATATCTTACATTTCTCCTAGCAATATTTTTCCTGTTATATCTTCTTAGGCAAGGGAAACAAAAAACAATATAAATAAATGGGACTACATCAAACTAAAAAGTTTTTGCACAGCAAAGGAAGCCATCAAAAAATGAAAAGATGCCGAAACCAGTTTGGCTCAGTGGTAGAGCGTAGGTCTGCGGACTGAAGGGTCCCAGGTTTGATTCCGGTCAAGGGCATGTATTGTACATTGGTTGCGGGCACATCCCCAGTAGGGGGTGTGCAGGAGGCAGCTGGTCGATGTTTCTCTCTCATCAATGTTTCTGGCTCTCTATCCCTCTCTCCTCCTCTCTGTAAAAAATCAATAAAATATATTTTTTTAAAAAACGAAAAGATGACCTACTAATTGGGAGAATACTCACCAATGATATATCTGATAAGGGGTTAATACCCAAAATTTATAAAGAACTCAGACAACTCAACACCAGAAAAATAAACAACCCAATTAGAAAGTGGGGAAAAGACCTGAATAGACCCTTCTCCCAAGCGAACATACAAATGGCCAATAAACATATGAAAGATGCTCAGCATCACTAATCATAAGAAAAATAAAAATTAAAACCACAATGAGATATCACCTCACTGCTGTCAGAATGGTTATCATCAATAAATCCTCAAACAACAACTGTTGGCGAGGATATGGAGAAAAGAGAACCCTCATGTATTGTTGGTGGTAATGCAGATTTGGTGCAGCCACTATGGAAAACAATGTGGAACATCCTCAAAAAATTAAAAATTAAATTGCTTTATGTCCCAGCAATTCCACTTCTAGATGTAGATGAGTGGATAAAGAAGAGATTGTACCTATATACAATGAAATATTACTGGGTTATAAAAATGATTGAAAACTTACCATTTCTAACAGCATGGATGACCTAGACTCTAGGTCCTAGAGGGTATTATGCTAAATGAAAAAAGTCAGTCAGGGAAACACAAGTACCATATTCTTGCACTTATATGTGGAATCTAAAGAACAAAACAAAATTAAATGAGCAAACAAAACAGAAACAGACTCATAGATACAGAGAACAGGCTGATTGATGGTAGCCAGAGGGGAAGATGTTTGGGGGGCCAGGTGAAAAAAATGAAGGGATCAAGAGGTATGAATTGGTAATTATAAAATAGTCATGGGATGTAAGTATAGCATAGGCCCTATGCCAATGCCGTCAATAATATTGTAATAACTAAGTATGGTGCCAGTTGGGTACTGGAAACATCAGGGGGTGTCACTTTGGAAAGTATATAATTATTTAAGCAGTATACTGTACACTTGAAACTAATACAAGTTAAAAATGAATATAACCTGTAATTAAAAATAATATTTCTTAAAAGAACTACCCAGTCAATGTGGCTCAGTAGTTGAGCATCAACTCATGAATCAAAAAGTCTCTGGTTCGATTCCAGGTCAGGGCATATGCCCAGGTTACAGGCTAAATCCCCAGTAGGGGGCGTGCAGGAGGCAGCCAATTAAGGTTTCTCTGTCAACGATGTTTCTTTCTTTGTTTTTTGTCTTTATTGTTGAAAATATTACATATGTACCCTTTCTCTCATTGAGGTGTCTATCTCGCTATCCTACTCCCTTCCTCTCTCTCTCTAAAATGAATAAAAACATAGTTTAAAAAGAACAAAAAAAAAAAAGAACTGATTTCTCATTTTGAGTCTTTACTTGTATATCTCTATTGTTCTCAATTTGTGGCATTTAGCTCCTATACCTATGTTCACTTGTCCATTCTAGTTGATTGAGGAATCCAGTACAGAAAGTTCTTTTGAATGTAATCAATGTCAATATGGATAATCAAGAAAGGATCATCTAGAGCTGTTAAATCAAGACTGAAATTGTGCCTCTTGGACTGGATCTTTTTTGCTGGTTTCCACCCTTCTTACATCTGCTCACTAGCTAATGAAAAAGGTTCGAGGTTTGAAATGCTAAAAAAAAAAAAAAATGCTGAATATATCCCATTTCTACAGGAAAGTAGAGCTATGGGCCAAGTAGACTAGTTTGAGAAATTAAAACTATCCTCGATTGCATCAAGTTGTTTAACATTAACACGTCTCAATATAATACGATTCTCCTGGTTAATCAAATATTGATGATACACTCACTCTCTTTTTCCAGAGAAACAAAATGCTCACATGTATCTCATGTTCAGGACTTCTCACTTACTATTCCACAGACAGTTGCTTGCAACAGTAAGCAACATTCGCATAGCAAGAGTACCCCGTGACAACCTCCCAAGGGATGAAGTTGAATTCAATTGAATCTGAAGAACAACAGCCGAAACCGGTTTGGCTCAGCGGTAGAGTGTCGGTCTGCGGACTGAAAGGTCCCAGGTTCGATTCCGGTCAAGGGCATGTACATTGGCTGTGGGCACATCCCCAGTGGGGGGTGTGCAGGAGGCAGCTGGTCGATGTTTCTCTCTCATCGACGTTTCTAGCTCTCTATCTCTCTCCCTTCCTCTCTGTAAAAAATCAATAAAATGTATTAAAAAAAAAAAAGAAGAAAGAAATCTGGATTATCTAAATATGGAAGATTATTAAAAAAAAAAAAAAAAAAAAGAACAACAAAACTTTCTGTAAGTTTTCACTTAGTTTGATTTACAAGCTGACTTTTTTATCATTCTCACACCAACCGTATGTGGGAATGCAAATTGAGGTAGAACTTATGAAATAGAGAATCTAATAAATTCAGAGAAACACTAAATTCCCAATTCAGCGTTTTTCTCACTATAACTATTATTCTATTTTCCCAACATTTTTTGTGCTCTCTTTGAGAATCAGCATCATTCCTTGACTCAACTTTAGTAACCGATCCTTGTCAGGCACTCTGCTAAGCACTATAGTTGCATAGGTTGACTGGGTCCACTACCTACCCAAGACAACTGAGCATGACAAATATCATTCTCAGGACCAGTGAGCTCTTCAAAGGGCCCTGAGAGCATTTGAGACCTGAAAATAAGTGTAGTGGTTCCAATATATAAAAAAGAAAATGCAGCCCTAGACTGTTTGGCTCAGTGGATAGAACGTTGAACGTTGGCCTGCAGACTGAAAAGTCCTGGGTTTGATTCCAGTCAAAGGCACAGGCTTAGGTTATGGACTCGATCCCCAGTAAGGGATGGGCAGGAGGCAGCTGATCAATGATTCTCTCATCGTTGACTTTTCTATCTCTCTTTCTCCCTCTCCCTTCCTCTCTGAAATCAATAAAAATATATTTTTTTAAAAAGAAAAGTGCAAAATTGAAAATGGTCAATGTGAACTAGAATGTCTACAAAATACAGTATTTGGTCAATTTAATTAACTGTTTAATTCAGAATTCATAAAATTTGGAGTATCCATTACATTTGAAAACAGTTTTTATATTAGACTTTCTCACATCACAAAAGTTCCCAAGTCAGCAGAATTTATTGCTGGGAAATTTAACCCAATTACAAATTGAATGAGTTACTTATAGGCAAACGTTTTCAAAAAGCAAAACTATATCAATCCTTTCCAAATGTGTTACAGAAGGAATATATATTTAATGAGAGATGTGGTGGCATTTTAGTTTGAAAAGTTATGCAGTGAAGTCTCCAAAAGTAAGAGAGCCCAAAGTCCTCTGAAGAGATCTTAGTGAGGGCCTGGCACTAACCTTCAAAAGAATCATGGGCCTCAGGCAAGCTTGATAGCCTTTTATCTTTTTTGCTTACATACCATTTAAAAGGATCTTGGAAAACTGTACCGCCTTGTATATTTTTCAGTTGATATCTGAAATGTTTTCATCATATGTAACAACTTTCAAAGGCTGTCATTTTCATCTCACTGTACACATCTCAATTCAACTGTCGCATCATTCTTTCAAATCTATCCAATGGGCTCTAAACACCATAGCCATGTGACTATCAGAAATTTTATAGCATTCCTCCTTCAACTGATTTGCATTCCACTTCCCCCACAGAATTTTATCTTCCTGGAATATTTTTATGTTTGACATTATTTATTGATCACCCTGTTACCATATATATCAGCAGCAACAATGACAACAACTACTATAACATTTTGGGACTATAAGTCTCAAAGTATTAAATTTTTCCTTCAAGACTGAGTTGTTATTCCCGTGAACACAGACAATGGGGTAGCGAGGACCTGGGGCAGGGGAGGACAGGAGTGTGCTGGAAGAGGGGGGAAAGAAGGACCTATGAAATATTTTCAACAATAAAGATTTTTTTAAAAGACTGAGTTGTTATGGTGATGATAATTGTTAGTATATAATTGATAAAAATAACATAAATTACAATTTAAAAGTAGCATAAAAGGTCAAAATAATTTGGAAATGGATCCCTTAATTAGATAAATGGAGCTTTTTAAAAATTAGTTCATGTATCCACAGATCAATATAATTTACTGCTAGAATGAAACAGCATTAAACAACACTTCCATTCCTGTTTTTCATTTGTACAGATTTAAGCACTGATAAGTAAGTAAGTAGACGTAAATGGAAGAGGCTGTGTTATAACACTGTCACTCAATTCTTTGAACTCCTTATAATTATATGCTAAAAATTACGGACTGCTCCACCATCAAAATCATTTAGAATGATTTACCAACTGCCAAAGCCATTAGGTCCTTCTTTTCCATTTTGTTGAAAGCAACGAATTGGAAAACATCTGGCTCACAAAAAGATGTATTTCCTAGTAGTGCAGTAACTCAGTTTCTCAACACTAAAACAACTATTTGGAATATCCCCTTTATTACATATCCAGAAGCTTTTTGACAACCTAGGGATATGGCACTAAGGTAAGAGTTCGGATTGGTGTGAGATCTGCCTTTCTTTGTAGAGAGAGAGAAAGAGGATTGTTAAAGGAGAGGGAATGAAGAACTGGTACTCAGGCAGATCAATGTTAGAAAAGAGGAAATATTGAACTTGAGAATCTGAAATTTAATTCTTTTAAAACTATATGCTTCTATGAGCCCCTTATAAGGCCTTTGTGTGCCACCAGGAGTAACTTTACCCATTTAATGGCTGTTGGCCTAATAGCCTCATTGTAATTCCCAGATGATCAATAAATACACTGTTAAAGAAAATGCATTTGACTTTCCAAAGCATTCTCTCGAATAGTTGCTTCACCACTGCTCAGGGAGCTGCAGCTGGCCGGAAGGACTGTGATTGCCTGTGGTAGATAAAGAACCTGTGGCCTAGCCCAGCCAGTGTGGCTCAGTGGTTAAGTGTTGACCCATGAACCAGGAGGTCATGGTTCGATTCCCAGTCAGAGCACATGCCTGGGTTGCAGGCTCGATCCCTAATAGGGAATGTGCAGGAGGCAGCTGATTAATGGTTCTCTCTCGTCATTGATGTTTCCATCTCTCTCTCCCTCTCCCTTCCTCTCTGAAATCAATAAAAATATATATTTTTTAAAAGAACCTGTGGTCCAGAGAGAAAGAAGCCTTACTTGTCCAAGAGGCACAGCCAGTAATTCTAGTTCCCTGTCTCCAGCATCAAAGCTTCTAGGGCCACTCCACATTGCCCCTCAAACTCATGTCCTAATCAGTTGGGCATCAGTAACTACTTATTAAAGGCTTATTGGGTGCCCAACATTATGCCCAGCAGCCCCATCTCTGTCTTTTTATTCCCCGCTAAACCTTTTACTCTGGGTGACTAACTCATCCTAAGTTAATTTGCTGACATTTATTGAGCATTCATTGCCAGTCAATAGTGCTTTACATAGCAAATCTCATTTAATCCTCATAAAATCACAATGGAGTAGGCTACTTTGACAGTGTTTTAAAGGTCAGTCCTTATCAATGGGGCTGCCTTGGGTGAGATAAGATTTTATTTTTTTTCACTACGGAAAAATAGAAAGGACAAGATATCAGGAGACCAAGGCTGGGTAGAGGTTTTCAGTCCACTTCTGTTCTCTATTTTGATAATTCCAGGTATTACCTTTATTCAAGCCCTTTGCCTTGAGATACTCAGTCTCGGGTCCCAGACATGGATTAGATATAGAGAACACAGTTTCATATTCAACCTGTGTCTGTACCCCAGCTGACCTAAAGGGGAAATGTTCAGGGCAGCCACATAGGGCTGTGAAATTGGTGGGCAGGATGGGATGGACGGGACAGGAGGAGAGATAAGAGATAATCCAAGGACGTGTATGCATGCATATAAGCATAATGGACACAGACAGTAAGGAGGTGAGGACCTGTGCAGGAAGGTAGGAGCAGGCTGGGAGAGGTCAATGGGGGGGGGAGATATATGTAGCACTTTCAACAATAAAGAATTTAAATTAAAAAAGGAAGAGCCCTCACTGGTGTTGCTCAGTGGATAGAGCATCAGCCTGCGGACTGAAAGGTCCCAGGTTCGATTCCGGTCAAGGACATGCACCTTGGTTGCGGGCACATCCCCACTAGGGGGTGTGCAGGAGGCAGCTGATCAATGTTTTTCTCTCATCATGTTTCTAACTCTCTATCCCTCTCCCTTCCTTTCTGCAAAAAAAAAAAAAAAATCAATAAAATATATTTTTAAAAATTAAATTAAATTTAAAAAGGAAGAAATTGGTGCACAGCACAAAGTTGCCGAGTCAAAAGGGCAAGTGGGAGCTAAAATCGGGATATGTTCTACTTGTCACATCCCAACTGCAGGACTGCAGCCACCAGTAAGGAGGCCCTTTCCTTACTCAACTGCTTAAATGGATCCCCTCTCTCTCATGTACACAGGACATCCTATAGGCTGCCATATGTCGTCGAAATGTTCTCTCTGCTGATTCACTTAGTCACAATAATGTAAACAGTGTGTCCTGGCTTTCAGTTTTAGAATCAACCCATGTGCAAAGCCTGGTAGACTTAGTTATGCTTTTGGAACAGAAGAGACATGTTATCAACATTTAAAATGTAACAACAGCCGAAACTGGTTTGGCTCAGTGGATAGAGCGTTGGTCTGCAGACTGAAGGGTCCCAGGTTCGATTCCGGTCAAGGGCATGTACATTGGCTGTGGGCACATCCCCAGTGGGGGGTGTGCAGGAGGCAGCTGGTCAATGTCTCTCTCTCATCGATGTTTCTAGCTCTCTATCCCTCTCCCTTCCTCTCTGTAAAAAATCAATAAAATATTTTTTTTTTTAAATGTAACAACAGCCTGGCCAGCATGGTTCAGGGGTTGAGCGTTGACCTATGAACCCTGAGGTCATGCTCAGGGCACATGCCTGGGTTGTGGGCTTGATTCCCCCGTGGGAGTCGTGCAGGAGGCAGCCGATCCATGATTCCCTCTCATTGAGTTTCTAGCTCTCTCTCTCCCTCTCCCTTCCTCTTTCTCTAGAAATCCATTTTTTAAAATGTAACAAGAAAAGAACGACTGCCAGTAGGTGGGAGGTAGAAGAAAAAAATAAATGGCATAATGGGGTGGAGGTATTAAGTACAGGTAATGGAACAAACAATCAAATTAGGCTTTAGCTCAAGAAGTTAGAAAACAGAGCCAAAAAGTAAAGGAGGAAGCAGAACAGACTGGTGAAAACCGCAGCATAAATTACTTATTTGAAAAATTAAGAGCTAGAGCTATAGAATCCGTTGTTACAAAGGTAACCAGAAGAAAAACGAACAATAATAGTAGAACCTAATAGTATAACCAAGCTTCTGCCCCTCCTCTGTGCAGCCTGGCCCCAGCTCTACTCTCCAGTCTCCTGGGGGGTGGAGGGCCCCTCTCCTTGTTTTTCTCTAATTCTCTATCGTCCATCTTAGTTTCTGACTCGGAATCTTTTTATCACTGTGTCTCTGTCACTCTTTCCATTTCTCTCTGTCCTTCTGCTCTCCTGGCTCCTTCCCCGCAGGTTTCAAACCTGCACAAGTCTATCATGTTGTTAAAAAGAAAATACTTTGCACTTTGCAAGATTGTTTTCAGATTTCTGGATCCCTTCCCTTTCCACATAAATTTTAAGATCAGATTGCCAATTTCTGGAAAAAGCCAGTTGGAATTCTCATAGGGATTGCATTGCTGTATGTAGATCAACTTGACAATGCCGTTTTAACAATATTAACTCTTCTAATCCATGAATAGAGATGACTTTCCATTTATTAGTCTTTATTGCTTTTCAGTGATATTTTATAGTTTTTAGGGTACAAGTCTTATGCAATTTATCCCTAAATATTTTATTCTTTTTGTGCAATTTATCCCTCTTGTGCAATTTATCCCTAAATATGTTATTCTTTTTGATGCTATTGTAAATTTAATTGTTTTCTGAACATAAATGTTGGCATGTTTATTACAAATATATATAAATGTGTGTGGACATGTAAAAAAAAAAATACTTCTCCCTGAACTATGCATACCACACCAACATTTTCCCCTCCTCCAACCTCAACCCACAGCACAGCCAAGCTTCTCACAAGCGGAATGTGCACTCTGGGGATTGGCCTGTTCATTTCATCTCCCCTTCGACCCTCACCCTCACTACAAGCAGGCTCACTCTGGTCCCTTGCTCAGTCTACTCTAGGACCAGTAAGAAGGGCTCCTTGCTCTCATCTCCAGAATCCTGTCTTCCTGAATGACCCTCTCCTCCTACCTCTGTTCCCTAACTCTCCCTCTCCCCTCCCTTCCTTCTTCCCCCTCTTGTTTTGTTTTGTTAATCCTCACCCACGGATTTTTTCCATTGATTTTTAGAGAGAAGGAGTGGGGGGAGACACAGAGAGAGAAACATTGATGTGAGAGAGACACATCGATTGGTTGCCTCCTGCACACGCCCTGGTGCCTCCTACACATGCCCCAACCTGGACCGGGGATCAAGCCTGCAACCAAGGTACATGCCCTTGATTGGAATTGAACATGGAACCTTTCAATCCTCAGGCCAACACTCTAACCACTGAGCCAAACCAGCCATCCCTTCTTCCCCTTCTACCCACTCCTCCTCTCTCTGTCTCCACAGCCCCTCTCATCTGCACAGCCCTGTTGCTAAAGTTCCTCAGGGCCAGGCCGGAGCCCCCTTTGCTTCTTTGTTTTCCTTACTCAGCACAATTCCCCGGAGCAATCTCATTTGCCCTTGTGGTCTCAACCACCAGTCCCAGCCAGATTCTTACTCTTCCCAAATCTGAGGAAGCTAAACCCCAGTCCTCCCCTGAAATGTACACAATAGGACATTCTCCTCACAATTTGGGGGAATCAAGACCTCCTGGACGTCTGTCTGTCTGTCTATGGCCACAGAACCACTTTGCCAGCTACTTCCTCAAATCCCTGTGTCCCTCCGGTTGCTGAAACACCACTCATTTCTTCCCTTCTACTTCTCTGGCTGCTCCTTCTCAGACTCATAGAGGGAACGCTCCTCTGCCTCTGTTTCACCCTTGCCCACCTGAATCTTCAGGGCCCTGAACTCTCCCTCTCCAAACACCCTCTGAGAGAGGTATTGCCATCTATGCTCCTGTCTTGGTAGAGGAGGAGTCCTTGGGGTAGGTCTTGGGAGATGAGCAGGAAATTCCTGTGGCGGCTGTAAGACTCCAGGGTATAGGCAGATGACCTCGCTGGGAAGAAGGCCTAGTTTCTGCCTCCTGGGCTTCAGACACTAGACATTAACTACATGTTCTGCACGTAACGACTTTATAGTCTTCATCCTGTACTGACTTTAACAGGATGCCCCAAATGTGCCATTTTCAGCTTCTTTTCTTTTTATATAGGATATGTGACTTTATTTTATTTATTTATTGTCTAAAGTTTTTCCCCAATTGATCTCCCCCCAACCCCGCCATTCCCCCCCTGGGCAAGCTCCCACTGCCCCAGTGTCTGTGTCCCTTGGTTAGCTAACATGCATGTGCACAAGTCCTTTGGTTGCTCTCTAAACGCCCCCTCCCCTGCCATTTGTCTCTGGATCTATTCTTGTTCATCAAATTATGTTGATCATTATAACCCACGTATGAGTGAGATCATGTGATATTTATCTTTCTCCGACTGGCTTTCAGCAGTCACAGCTATTTTTCCACAGCAGTCATTGGCTCATAAATCATTTGAATGGTGTTGGGAGAAAGCCTCAAAAGGTTAAATTCAGGACTAACTCTAAAGAACTGACACGTAGCCTTATTCAAACTCATAATAGGAGAAACTTACATACACAAGCAGGGTCTCTTTTTTATAGGGGTAATAGTAAAACCATATGGTGGGTAGTCACGTAGACCACCAGAAAGAACAATGCATTCCTAAGTTAACAGATTCAGGCAGTTCTCCTACTCTATACATTCATTAACGTTCTTCCTAGGGGTATGACGTTTATCTTGAGGCAGCATTCCGGCTGTTTGGGTAGTCAGCCAAGCCTGAGGCTACAGAGAGTCAATCAGTCACAGGAAGGTTAAACAGAGAGTCCAACATTTCCCAGACGCCTTTCCTGATGATGCCATGTTGCATTTCTAAGTGAGTTCCCCTACAAGTGGTAACACTTAGTAAAAATCCTACCTCCACAGATACAGACAAATCCTCAAATTGTCCAGGAAATTTCTTGTGCAGGTTTGGCTGAGGGAAGACCAAAAAGGTTGATACCATGAACAGGAATGTTTCCACAGCACATGATCATGTACTGTGCAAGAATTAAACAGAATGAGATAGATCTACACATACTGACAGATTAGAACTCAAGTCTATTGTTGACTGAAGCTGAAGATAGATGTGTAAAGTGGGATTCTTCTAATGAGAAGGGACTGAGGATGGAGCACATAGAAAAGGGAAGAATTTCATTGTGGAAGGTACTGAGCAGAGGAAAGCCTATAGAGAACACTAAGACTGGGCAGGACAGAGAGACCCAAGTGTGGATAGGACTTCTTAGATCAGCCTATTGGGAAAAGAAGGTCTGCGATGTGGGTGGGACTCAGCAGGTCACAGGTCTATAGAGGAGAATGTCCTTACTGGGATGGACCCCTCTGCCTGACTTGAGGCTTGCTTACAGAGAAGATAAGAGCCCTGTGTTAGGAAAAAACTAGTGAGAGAAGTATCATTGAGAAGATCATTAGTATAGACAATATATAAATAAATATATATATATATATATATATATATATATATATATATATGTGTGTGTGTGTGTGTGTGTGTGTGTGTGTGTGTGTGTGTGTGCACGTGCCTAAGAGGCCGTCACAACCAAAACAACCAAACAGAAGACTGGGGCTGCATGGGGCGACCAGGCCAGGCCAGCAGGGGGGGCAGTGAAGGGTGACCAGGCTGGCAGAAGGGGGCAATTAGGGGTTACCAGGCCAACGGGGGAGAGGGGGAAGTTAGGGGTGACCAGGCCAACAGGACGGGGGGCAGTTAGAGGCAACCAGGCCAGCGAAGGAGGGCAGTTACTGGTGATCATGCTGGCCTGGTGAGCAGTTAGGAGCCAATGGTCCAGGATTGTGAGAGGGATGTCTGACTGCCGGTTTAGGCCCTATCCCTGAAATCGGGCCTAAACCGGCAGTCAGACATCCCCTGAGGGGTCCCGGATTAGAGAGGGTGCAGGCTGGGCTGAGGGGAACCTCCCTCTCCCGTGCACAAATTTCCTACACCGAGCCTCTAATACTGAATATAAAACTATCTGTATAGACTAGAAGGACTCCCACCTGTATTTTGGGAAGGACCTTGACCTGGACATAGAGCATTCTGGGATGACTTCCTAGAATGGAAAGGATCCTAGTGCAGGTCAAGGTAACTATAGTTATTCCTATTCTGGCTGTGGGGAAGAAACAGATCTGGACCAGGACATGGCTGATCAGAAGCTTGAAAGTAATGAGGAAGACCCTGGGTTCTGAGTAAGGGTTTCTGCTTAAATAAGTGGGGAAATGGCAGGTGGTGTGACCCAGGACATGCCAAGCAACATCAGGTTGGAGGTCGTCCTCACGTGTACTGAGTAGAGTAAGGGTCTTGGTGTTTGAAAGGCATGAATGAGTCTCTGAGTGTGGCTTGAATAGGTATAGAAATGGTCAGAGCAGAAGCCAGGGGCTCCTGAGATGAGAAAGGGCTGTCCCGATGTGTGTGAAGACAACTTCAGGGTCAGATTTGTATTGATGAGACCCAGCTCAGGGATTGAGTGATGGGAAAGAGGGTCCTGTCCTGGGCAAGGTATTACCAAAAATGTCTACTGTCTGGAATGGAGATTCTTTTCAAAGATCTCTGTAGGTCGATGCTATGGTGTAAGTCCCAATAGTAACCAAAGCCAAGAAAATAATCTCAATCAGTTTTCACCCACACTAACTATAAATGTGTGGATTTCTCTCTCCACAGAATTTACTCTACTAAAGTTGCCTAACAAAGACCTTTATTACTACGTGTAGGGCTAAACCCTTGTAAGCCAATGCTTCTCAAACTCCAAGGTAAAGAACTCTTTGTGACAGGATTTAGTAAATATTACATAATATTTTCCAAGATTATAAGCATTTTATGCTAGCTGTGTTTTCAGAAATGATTGAATGCCATTTATGTGGGTAATCACATTACTGTGGTACAAAATCTCTTGTGTGCAAAACAATTCTGTGCCTGTGGCATCCAACCTGGTGGAACGTGAGGAACCACATCTGGCCCAGCCCTATTCACGTGCAGCTCAAAGACATTTAAAACAGCATAGCAATGATCACAATGCAGCAAATTTAACTTTCTGCGTAAAGGAGGTTGCTATCAACATAGCCACATGATCGGTTTCCATAGAAATACAGGATGTCAGTGTTGCAAAGAAGCACCAGCTTGAATTCCCTTCATTTTCAGATGAAGAGATGCACCTGGTTCAGCTTTGTTTGCTAGCATTTACTGACATCTCCTGTGTTCTGGGTGGTGTTCAAGATATATAGGGGGGCGAAGCCAGTTTGGCTCAGTGGTAGAGCATTGGCCTGCGGATTGAAGGGTCCCAGGTTCGATTCCAGTCAAAGGCATGTACATTGGTTGCGGGCACATCCCCAGTAGGGGGTGTGCAAGAGGCAGCTGGTCAATGTTTCTCTTTCATCGACATTTCAGCTCTCTATCTCTCTCCCTTTCTCTCTGTAAAAAATCAATAAAATATATTTTTTTAAAAAAAGATATATAGGGAAACACAGATGATGCAGGCAGGGTTCCTGCCCTTGAGCAGCTCACAATGTTGAGGGGGAGACACATGCACAGACAATCTGAATCATCACCTTGATTGAACCTCTATGTGGTGCATTGTGTCACCCCACAAAGACCCCAAGACATAGGTCAAATCCCTTTATATCAATGCCAACACGGCTGATGGTGGTTTGGTAACTCATCTAGTAAATGGTAGAGCTTGGAATAGACACTCAAGTTTGCAGTCCTCTTCCCATTCATCATGGCAACACTTCACTTGTTTGGTAGATGATGGGAGACGGGCGTCGTTCCTAATGACACAGCCCCTCCTTTCCAACATGGTTCACAGCAGGACAATCCACGCATCCATCAATGCAGGGATCCCTGTAAAGTGCTAGGTCTGGGCACTGGGTCAGATCTAAGATCTGTGTGAAACCAATGGGAATGGAGCACTGTTTTCTGACCATTTATTAATCTGTAGGGCAGGCAGCTTAGAAAGTGGCAGATTCAGGAAAGCTGGACTCTTTAACAGCATGAAGGGTTACCTTACTGTCTCTGCCCTTTAAGTGGGACCTATTCCCAAGATAGGTAACATCAGCTTCCCAGAAACTGCTGTTACCCTAGAAAGAGGAAGTGAAAGGTCTGCCTCAGATGCCTGTAACTTTCTCAGCTGGGCAATTTTATCTTCCAGGATCCCTTGTGGGGAGGAAAATACAAAAGGACGTCTAGTAATCTTTCCCTAGAAGTTGACTCCTGGTAACAGTCTGGACAGTATTTCACAGATTTTAAGAATACAGGGACAGCCTGACCAGCATGCTCAGTGATGGAGCATCAACCTATGAACCAGGTCACGGTTCAATTCCTGGTCAGGCACATGCCCAGGTTGCAGGCTCGATCCCCAGTTGGGGGAGGGGGGGGGTTCAGGAGGCAGCCAATTGATGATTCTCTCTCACCATTAATGTTTCCATCTCTCTCTCCCTCTCCTTTACTCTCTAAAATCAATCAAAATATATTTTAATAAGAAAGAATATTAGGGCAAATAGAGCCACAAGAAAAAAAGATGGAGTCTGTGAAATAAAACACACAACATCATTATGCGAGAACCTGATTTAATGAAAAGAGCATGGGACTGAGGAATTAGACATATCTAGGATCTTGTAACCTTGAACAAGTAATTTAACCTCTCTGACTCTCAGTTTGCTCATTTGTAAAATGGAGCTAAAGAGTCTAAATTTGTAAGTGGGACCAAATATTTTAATCAAAGGCTGCATAAATGTTGCCAACATTTGCTAGACTTATGCAGAGTATAATAAGATTTGTTGACTGACTTTAAAAGCTTCAGGGAGAACTAGGACTTGACACTTTAATAATTGAAGTATTAATCTTTAAAAAGTAATCTCTGAATAAGCTTTTCTAAGCCCCCAAGCCACCCTGAAGGCACCAAAATAATTAGTGAACATTCATTTCTCACTCATACTGCTATGCAATCCAAACAAACCCTTTTCGGTCTTCATCTTACTTGACATTTCAGCATCATTTAACATTATTAGCCACTCCTCTTACTTACAACTTCTATTCCTTTGTTTGAAGAACAACAGAAATATTCAGTTTTTTCTCTGACCCTGTTACTTGTTTCTTCATACGTTTGTGGGGTAATCTTTCTTAACTTGACCATTAAATGTGGTTCCTCAAGATTCAGTTCTAGTCTTCCTCCTAGCCTCTTTCTTTTCTTAGGAATTTTATTACTACTGATGACTTCAATCACTACCTATTTCTGTATGTGTCACTGTGTCAAGAATCCTTAAGATAATCTCCAAATTCAGTAACATTAGGAGGACTCATATAGTCATACTTTTGGCTAAAATTTGTTACAGTAAAGGGATACAAACAAAATAAGGAAATAGAAAGGAGGACGGGACAAAGTCTGGAGGGAACATCCAAGATTCCTCTTCTACTGGTGTCACACAGGACATGCTTAATTCCTCTAGCAACTGGTGTGACAAGCCATGTGAAATCTTGTCTACCAGAGAGGTTCATCAGCGACTTAGCACCCAGCATTTTTTTTTTTTTTACTGGGACTAATCATGTGGATACCCTCTGCCTAGCATGTACCAAAATTCCGGACTCCAAGTGTTAAGAATAAGTCACATTGTTTATTATGGACATTTTAGGCACAGTGAGCCACTCATGTCAGTTCTGGGAATGGTAAAAACCCTCCTGAGAGCCAAGTTACAGCAAACAGCCAACCTTGCAATCAGACTCTTCAAAGGACAGCTGCCAAGTCTGCTATGTTAAATCTTTTCTGCACACTTAAGAGCTGTATCTAGCTCTGATGCCTCCTCTGAACCCCAGACCTATATTTATAACTCCACTAAGCTTCCAGTTATTGAACATTTACTCTGCCCCTGGCACTATTCTAAGCACTTTAAATATACTGAGATACTTAATCTTCATAGCAACCACATGAAGTAGCATAATTATATGCATTTTATAAATAAGAAAATTGAGGCACAGAGTGGGTTAAGAACTGACTTCTAGATATGGAGTTAGCAATTCAATCCCACTCTATATGACTTCAGCACCCATATTCTTTTTTTAAAAAATATATTTTATTGATTTTATACAGAGAGGAAGGGAGAGAGATAGAGAGTTAGAAACATCCATGAGAGAGTCATCGATCAGCTGCCTCTTGCACACCCCTTACTGGGGATATGCCCGCAACCAAGGTACATGCCCTTGACCGGAATCGAACCCGGGACCTTTCAGTCCCCAAGCCGACGCTCTATCCATTGAGCCAAACCGGTTTCGGCAGCACCCATATTCTTAATAACTACTCAGTATTGCCTCAACATACCCAAACGAAACTCAACTTCATTTCTCTTCCAAGCTTCCCTATCTCTATGACAGTCATCATCATCATCATCATCTATCCCACCAGGTAGGACACATACTTGGTAACTTTGCCTCTCTCACATCACCATTCCCTATAACCAACTTATCACTAATTTATGTCTTTCTTTTACACCTTTCCTGGATCTACCCAGGTTTTTCAATCTTTGCCTTCACTAAGCTAATCTGAGCTACCATCAGGTGAATCATTGCAATAGCTTCTGCATTGATCGCTAATCCTATGGATCATATGGATGTAATCAACCACTTAGTGATTGTGGAGTAACAAGATGGAAGAAGCCTAGCCTGTGGACAGAATTCACAAAGCCAAGCTGACATATCAGCTTGGAACTTTTACATAAAAAGAAGTCCATTTCTGTCTTTTTTATTTTTTTTTAATATATTTTATTGGCCGAGACTGGTTTGGCTCAATGGATAGAGCGTCGGCTTGGGGACTGAAGGGTCCCGGGTTCGATTCCGGTCAAGGGCATGTACATTGGTTGTGGGCACATCCTCGGTAGGAGGTGTGCAAGAGGCAGCTGGTCGATGTTTCTCTCTCATCGACGTTTCTAGCTTTCTATCTCTCTCCCTTCCTTTCTGTAAGAAAGTCAATAAAATATATTTAATATATTTTATTGATTTTGTACAGATCAATATTTTATTGATTTTGTACAAATCAGCTGTGTCCATGGCTATGCCTATATGCATGTATGTTCTTTGGTTAATCTCTTCCCAATCCCGCTACACCCTCTCCTCTGAGATCTGTCAGTTTGTTCATGAATCTATTCCTCTGGACCTATTTTGGCGGGCACATCCCCAATAGGGAGTGTGCAAGAGGCAGCTGATCGATGACTCTCTCTCATCGATGTTTCTAACTCTCTATCTCTCTCCCTTCCTCTCTGTACAAAATCAATATATATATATATATATATATATATATATATATATATATATATATATGTATGTATTATAGACAACTGATTAAAAAAAGAAAGAAAGAAAGAAAGAAAGAAAGAAAGAAAGAAAGAAAGAAAGAAAAGGATATAATAATGGCAAACATCTATATAGTATACCCAAATGGAAACACTTAAATATATAAAACAAAAATTAACAGCCATACAGGGAGAAGTTGACAAGCTACAATAATAGCAGGGGACTTGAACCCACTTAAATCAATGGACAAACCATCTGGACAGAAAATCAAGGAAACCATGGCCTTTACCCTCACATTAGACCAAATTGCCTAAATAGATATTTATAGAGCATGTCTTCCAAAAACTGCGGAATACACATTCTTTTCAAATCTCAATAAAACTTTAAAAAAACTGAAATCACGTCATGCATCTTTTACAACCACAATGCTATAAAACGAGAAATCAATTACAAGAAGAAAACTGGGAAAAAACAAATTCACTTGAAGACTAAACAACATGCCACTAAAGAACCAAAGGATCAAAGAGTAAATCAAACAGGAAATCCCAAAATACCTTGAGACAAATGAAAATGAAAACACAACTCCCCAAAATTTATGGGATTCAGAGAAAGCATTTCTAGGAGGAAGTTCGTAACTATACAAGCCTACCTCAACAAACAAGAAAATCCAAAATAAACAACCTAACATTACGACTAAAAGAACTAGAAAAAAAGGCAAAGTAAGTAGAAGGAAGGAAATAGTAAAGATCAGAGCAGAAATAAACAAAATAGAAATTAAAACAAAAGAAAAAAAATCAATGAAACAAAGAGCTGGTTCTTTAAAAAAAAAAAAGAATAAATAAAATAAGAAAATTTGACAAACCTTTAGCCAGAATCAAGAAGAAAAAAAAGTGCCCAAAATATATAAAATCAGAAATGAAAGAGAAGTTACAACTGATACCACAGCAATATAAAGGATTATTAAAGAATACTATGAATGCCCTGGCAGGTGGTTAGAGTATCAGCCAGCGCACTGAGGGGATGGGTGTAGGAGGCAACCAATCAATGTGTCTCTGTCACATTGATGTTCTCTCTCTCTCTCTCTCTCTCTCTCTCTCTCTCTCTCTCTCTCTCACAAAATCAATAAATATATCCTCAAGTGAGGGTATTTAAAAGTACACACACACACACACACACACTGGCCTCATACCTATACAAAAATGAACTCAAATGAATCACAGACCTAAATGTACGAGATAAAACTATAAAATTTTAGAAGAAAACATAGGGAAAAACCTTTATGGACTTGAGTTAAGCAAAATGCTCTTAAATATGACAACAAAGCATGAATAAACTGGATTTCTTTCAAATTTAAAATGATTGCACTTCAGAAGATACACTTAAGGAAATAAAAAGACAATCCATTGACTATGAGAAAATACTCGCAAATCATATTTCATATAAAGGACTTATATCTGCAATATATAAATAATGCTTACAATTCAACAATATGCAGACAGACAACCCCACTATATAAGTGAATAAACTATTTGTATAGACATTACATGAAAGACAAGCCAAGAATGGCTAATAAAAACGTGTGAAAATTCTCAACATCATTAGTCATAAGGGTAATGCAAATTAAACTACAATGAGCTGATACTGCACAGCTGCTAGAATTGCTATAATAAAGAAAATAGAGACTGGCTGTGGTGGCTCAGTGGTTGAGCATTGACCTATTCTGGTTCAAATCCCAGTCAGGGCACATGCCCAGTTGCGGGCTCGATTCCCAGTAGTGGGTGAGCAGGAGGCAGCTGATCAATGATTCTCTCTCCATCATTGATGTTTCTGTCTGTCTTTTCTTCCTCTCTGAAATCAATTTTTTAAAAAAAGAATATATATATATATATATACACAGACAATACCCCTAGCTGGTTTGGCTCAGCGGATAGTGTTGGCCTGCGGACTAGAGAGTCCCGGGTTCGATTCCAGCCAAGAGCACATAGCCGAGTTGTGGGCTTGATCCCCAGTGGGGGGCGGCATGCAGGGGGCAGATGACCAATGAATTCTCTCTCATCATTGATGTTTCTCTCTCTCCCTCTTCCTTCCTCTCTGAAATCAATATATATATTAAAACAATCACAAAAGTTTAATAGAATTTGAAGAAACTTTCATTCATTGCTGGTGGAAATGTAAAATAATGCAGCCTCTGGGAAATGGCTTGGCCATTTCCTAACAAGTTAAACAATTTTATCATATTTTGCAGCAACTCCACTCTTGGTAGCAAAACATGGAAAATAGAAACATATGTTCACTCAAATTTTGGGCATAAATGTTTATAGCAACATCACAATAGACACACTATGGAAAAAATTCAAGTATACATCATGCAGTGACTAAATAAATAAAATGTCATAGGGCCCTAAAATGGAGCATTATTCCACATTAAAAGAAAAGGACTACTGAAATATGCAACTTTTATGGAGGAACCTCAAAAATATTATGTTGAGAGAGCCCAAAGGCAAAAGACTGCATATAATATGATTTTATGTATATGAAATGTTTAGAAAAGGCAAATCTATTAGAGACAGAAACTAGGTTAATAGTTGGGAATTGGGATTAAGGGTTCATGGGCATAAGGGATTTGAGGGAGAATAATATGACTGTTCTATAAATGGACTGAGGTAATGAAACCACAATTCTGTAAATTTACTAAAAATCATGGTATTAGACATTTTTTATTTAAGTTGATATATAATATCACATTCATTTCAGGTATACAGTATAATGATTTAACATTTTATATTCCTTATATATGAGTTATGATCATCATACTAAGTCTAGTAATCACCTGTCACTTTGAAAAGTTATCACAAAATGATTATATTTCCCTTCATTTTTTTCACCCATCCCTCCCACCTCACTCTCCTCTGGCAACCATAAGTTTTTATGAGTCTTTTTGTTTCTTTTGTTTTTAGACTCCACATACAAATGAAATCATGTGGTATCTGTCTTTCTCTGCCTGACTTATTTCACTTAATATAATAATACCCTCTAGATCCATCCATATTATTGCAAATTGCAATATTTTGTTCTTTTTATTTTAAAAATATATATTTTTATTGATTTCAGAGAGGGAGAGGGATAGAGAGGAGATAGAAACATCAAATGATGAAAGAGAATCATTGATTGGCTGCCTCCGCACACCTCCCATTGAGAATCAAGCCTGAAACCAGGGCATGTGCCTTTGACCGGAATTGAACCTGTGACCCTTGAGTCTGCAGGTCAATGCTCTACCACTGAGCCAAACCAGCTAGGGCTATTTTGTTCTTTTTATTGCAGAGTAATATTTCATTGTATATATACTACATCTTCATTATCTATATTCATCTATCAATGAACACCTAAGTTGTTTCCATATCTTGGCTATTGTAAATACCATATTTTCCGGCGTATAAGACGACCCCCTAATTTTTACAGTTAAAACATAGGTTTAGGCCTATATTCGCTGTATAAGACTACCCCCCACTTCCGAGGCAACACCAGTTCTTTTTTTTAATAGACCACCTCTCTGACTCTGGCCAATCTGAGCAGGTTTTGTGTGTTCTAGTTTGATGTAGTCCCATTTGTTTTTGTTTTCGTTGCATTTGCTTGAGAGGACATATCCAGAAAGATAATACTAAGATTGATGTCAAAGAGTTTACTTCCTTTATTTTCTTCTAGGAGTTTCATGGTTTCAGGTTATACGTCTTTAAATCCATTGAGTTTATTATTGTAAATGGTGTAAGACCGTGATCCACATTCATTATTTGTATGTACTTCTGGGCTCTCTGTTCTGTTCCATTGATCTATGTGTCTGTTTGTTCTTCCAGTACCATACTGATTTGATTATTATAGCTTTGTAATGTAGCTTTAAATCCAGGAGCATGATAGTTCCAACTTTCTTCTTTTTTTAAATATATTTTATTGATTTTATTTATTTATTTATTTATTTTTTACAGAGAGGAAGGGAGAAGGATAGAAAGCTAGAAACATCGATGAGAAAGAAACATCCATCAGCTGCCTCCTCCACAGCCCCCACAGGGGATACGCAACCTTGGTACATCCCCTTGACCAGAATCGAACCTGAGACCCCTCAGTCTGCAGGCTGACGCTCTAGCCACTGAGCCAAACTGGTTTTGGCCCAACTTCTTCTTTCTCAAGATTGCTTTGGCTAGTCATGGACATTTGTGGTTCCATATAAATTTTAGGATTGTATTTTCTAGTTCTGAGAAGAATGCCATTGGTATTTTTTTTTAGGGATTGTATTGACTGTAGATTGCTTTGGGTAGTATGAATATTTAAATGATATTTATCTCTCCTATCCAGAAGCACAATATATCCATCCATTTATTTATGTCCTCTTCAAATTCTTTCTTTAGTAACCTATCGTTTTCAGAGCAAAAGCCTTTCACCTCCTTTGGTAAGTGTATTCCTAGGTACTTTATTCTTTTTGATGTGATTATAAATGTAGTCTGAATTTCTCCTTTGTCATAAGTGGATAAAAATGTGACAGATTTCTGTATATTAATTTTGTATTCTGCTACTTTGCTGAATTCACTTATCCTTATAATTTTGGGTGCAGCTTTGAGGGTTTTCTATATATAGTATATGTCATCTACATAGAGTGGCAGTTTTACAGATTCCTTTTTAATTTGAATGCTTCTTATTGCTTTTTCTTGTCAGAATGTATTGAATAAGAGTGATGGGAGTGGGTAACTTTTTCTTGCTCGTGATTTTAGAGGAAAAGCTTTCAAGTTTTCATCACTGAGTACAATGTTAAGTGTGGGTTTCACATATTATATTGAAGTAAGTTTCTTCTGTACCCACTTTGTTGAGAGTTTTCAATACAAATGAATGTTGAATTTTGTCAAATGCTTTTTCTGCATCTATTTAGAAAATCACATGAAATTTTTCCCTGGTTTTGTTGATGTGGTGTATCACATTGATTGATTTGTGGATACTTAAACATCCTTGCATATCTGGGATAAATCCTACTTGATCATGGCGTATAGTCTTTTTAATGTATTGTTGAATTCAGTTTGCTCATATTTTGTTGAGAATGTTTGCATCTATGTTCGTCAATCATATTGGGTTGTAATTTTCTTTTTTGTAGTGTCTATATCTGATTTTGGTATCATGGTAACGCTGGCCTTATAGAATGAGTTTGGAAGCATTCCTGCCGTTTTAATATTTTGGAATATTTTGAGAAGGATAGGTATTGATTCTTCTTTAAATGATCGAATTCAACTCTGAAGCCATCTGATTCTGCACTTTTGTTTGTTGGGAGTTTTTGTTTAATTACTGCTTCAATTTTGTTGCTAGTAATCTATCTGTTTAGGTTCTCTGTTTCTGCCTGGTCCCATCTTGGAAGGTTGCATTGATCGGCTGCCTCCTGTACACCCCACACTGGGGATAGAGCCTGCAGCTTGGGCATGTGCCCCCTGACTAGAAATGAACCCGGGACTCTTCAGTCTGCAGGTTGATGCTCTATCCACTGAGCCACACTGGCTGGACTGGAACTTAGTACATTTAGAGCAGTCAGAGGAGCTGACTGAGGGTCAAATATATCATGTCTGTATTGATTTTTTTATCTTTTTTATAACAAGTTTATGGTAAAATCTTTTAAAATAACATATGAATGTCTTAAAAGACAGTAAGAGAATCAATAGACTAGCTCCATCACCTACTGGTCGTGTTACCTTGGTCAAGTTAATCTCACTAAGCCTCAGTTTCTTCCTTTGTAAAATAAGGAAAAGTATGTTCACCTCAGAGAGCCAAAGAACAAACCTATGTAAAGAGTTGTTTGGATTAGGGCTCTTTTGGGTGCAAGAAACAAAAACCTAGTAGAGCTAGATCAAAAGTCAAAAATGCGCCCTGGCTGGCTTGGCTCAGTGGATAGAGCATTGGCCTGTGGACTGAAGGGTCCCAGGTTCGATTCCAGTCAAAGGCACATGCCCGGGTTGCGGGTTTGATCCCCAGTGGGGAGTGTGCAGGAGGCACCCAATCAATGGTTCTCTCTGATCACTGATGTTTCTATCTCTCTGTCCCTCTCCCTTCCTCTCTGAAATCAATAAAAACATATTTAAACAACAACAAGGAAGTCAAATATGTAAGAACTCATTAAGCCTGGAGCTGCAAGAAAATTCTGGATGAGGCCTGGGCCTCTGCTCTAGAGCTTTGCCATTTACATGGCTCATCGACACTACATGTCTGGCTTCTCTCTGCACATTCCCCCCACGCTCCTCACTCAACTCAGAATGTCAGCTTGCACTTCACCTGGTCCATAATGCCCACTTCTCATCAGCACCCTGGTCTACTGGACCTGTTGGCTCAACTCTCCACAACTAGCTGGCAACTTCTCTCTGGAGCTCTTATTTCACAATCCCAAAAGAGCAATCTGATTGGCCCGCCTCGTCTTTTCAAGTGGCTCATAAAGCTCACCGGTTGTGGGGCTGGCCTTGGATCAGGCTGTACCCATAGTTAGGTCTCACTTGACCATTCGGCAGAAGCTGTAAGTAGAACAGATTACCCCAGAGCGGGTGTAAGGATGGCAGGCAAGAAGTGATATTTCTGCCCTAACCGGTTTGGCTCAGTGGATAGAGCATGGGCCTGCGGACTGAAGGGTCCCAGGTTCGATTCCCGTCAAGGGCATGTACCTACTGGGGATGTGCAGAAGGCAGCTGGTCGATGTTACTCTCTCATTAATGTTTCTAGCTCTCTATCCCTCTCCCTTCCTCTCTGTAAAAAAAATCAATAAAAATGTATTAAAAGGGGTTTTTTTAAGTGATATTTCTGATGCGTGCATGTGGCAGAGGGATTGGCACATAGTAGGTGTTCAACAAATGGTCATAATTATTAACAGTCACATTATTCCACCTCTTACAGGAAGTCTTCTCAGAGCTCTCAAGCTTTCCAAACTTTCCCCCCAGAACAGAACACATGCTGCAATTAACAGAACACATCATCCAATTAAGAAAGCAATGAAATCCCCTCATTCAAGACAGACTTTTAAGGCCTCATCATTACGAAGTACTATGCTGGGCACTGGCAAGAGAGATACACAAATGAATCAGGCCCTTATCCTGGCCTCAAGGATCTTCCAGGACAGTGCAAGAGAAAAGGGGACTTAAGACATGAGATATTCAAAGATAGGGCGATCTGGGAGTTCACCGAAGGGCAGGCTATTGTTTATCCATATGTATGCCTGTCTCCTGGATACCTCCCCTTAGATGTCCCAGAGGCACCTCCAACCGAACATATTTAAAACTGATCTCATCTGTCCCCTCCCAAACATGGCCCTCTTCTCTGATTCCTTGTCTCAGTGAGGCAAGCTCAGCCACTCCAGTTGCCCAAGCTTGAAACCTGAGCTGCACCCGCTTACAATGTCAGCTGTTGCAGTTGCTAAAGTTGTCCCTGAACCTTTGGTGCGTGTTTGTCTTGCCCCAAAGGTCAGAACTAATAATAAACTGGAGCATTGCTGCAGGATGGAGACAGACAAGACCCGGAGCTCGCAAGGGTTGATTTCGGATTTGGCCTCTGGTGTCCATGGGTACACTACCTTTCAGGAAACCTGGTGGACAAGAGCCTAAAATATGTTGCTGCCGTTCTCCCAGGAATTCTGCTCCGAAAGCAATAACCACCCGCCTTCACTCAGCAACCAGAAAACCCTCCAAGCACAAAAGTATTCTCTGCAGGACTATTTTCTGATGGGCCAACACAAGAAAGTCGTCTTCATATCCAAAAAAGAGGGAAGGGTTAAGTGAATCGTGGCACAGCTGTCCGATGGAACATTCTACAACCATTACAGCTTGTAGAAGATGACGGCTGTGGAGATTCTATAGCAACAGGGAAAAATTATTATGCTGTAACTAAGGATACAGGGTTATGTGCACATTCCAATTGCAACAACGTAAAAACTGTGCGGGCTCAGGATCTGCTGGTGGACATTTATGTCTTATCTATGGGGGGAAAACACACACAAAAACCCTAAACTTTCTTTATGTAAACTATGAACATCTCTGAGTTTGTGTGTGTGTGTGTGTGTGTGTGTGTGTGTGCTTTGTTGTTTTTTGCTTGCTTTTTTTCATCTTTTCCATCAATCAGTCAACCGTCTTAATGATGTGTCTTTGTGTGTACCAGGCCCTACGTTAGGCGCTGGGGATTCAAACGTGAAATCACCCACGGTTCTTTTTCACTTGCAGGTTAGGACAAAAGAGGAAAGAGGGACAAAAATAAACGGTCTCAACATTGACGGGCCAGACTGTGGGTCCACTTGAGGACGTGTGCAGGCACGATCACCCCCTGGCGGCCACCTGACTCCCTGCCCTGGGGTGGCGCTAACTTCTTTCTAGGCAGCGATCCCCTTTCTAGGGGCCCCCAAGCCTGGGCTCAGTTCCCAGCGCGTCCTAGACTCCTCCCTCTCCCTCTTCTGGGACTCTCCATCTCTTAGTAGGCGCCTGGGTCCGGAATGGGTCCGGATCTAGCCCACATTCTACACTCCCCCAGGCTCCTCCCTCCCCCAAAGCCTCCTTCCCGCCCAGCTCGGCGGGATTACGTCATTCTCCCTGGTGCGCATGCGCCCCCACCACCGGCCAATCGGAGCGCCGCTGCAACAAGTGGGGCGGGGCTCCGGGCTCCGGAGTTCGTTCCTTTCCCTTTTCCAATGTTGTGAAAAGTGGCCATACACGCTTCGTAAGAGACGGATGGAGGCAAACTCGTGGTTCTGAGCTAGCAAAACCCAAGAAAAGCTTCGAACCCCAAAGCTCCGCTTGTGTCCCGCCTCCTCCCGAGATAGGCACCGCCCCTTTCTGACTCCGCCTCCCGCCTTCGAGCGTGGGAATTGAAGCCCCGCCCCGTGTGCGTCTTATTTGTCCACGGATGCACGGCGTGCACGTACACCGGGCGGGGCCAGCGGAAGGCTGATGCAATCTAGCCGGGCAGGAGGGGTGTTGGATGAGAGGGGGTCTGCGAGGGGAGAGGGATATTTCAGCCTGCTTAGTAATGCTAGCCATAGTGGAACCCTAATATGTTAGTAAAAGTTTGTGCCCTTTTTTGGACAGCTGGTTGATGGTGACTATTAAAAATTTTTAATGCATATATTCTATTGGCTCAGCCATTCCATTTCAATATACACACCCAGGACTCCTAGACCAGTGCATTAGAATCACCTAGAACAGTGGTCAGCAAACTCATTAGTCCACAGAGCCAAATATCAATAGGACAACGATTGACATTTCTTTTGAGAGCCACATTTTTTAAACTTAAACTTTTTCTAACTCCACTTCTTCAACATAGACTCGCCCAGGCCGTGATCTTTTGTGGAAGAGCCACACTCAAGGGGCCAAAGAGCCGCATGTGGCCTGCGAACCGCAGTTTGCAGACCACAGACCTAGGGGGCTTGTTAAAAATTTGGTTGTTGCAACCCACACACAGAGTTTCTCATTCAGTAGGTTTGGAATGGGGCCTGAGAGTTTGCATTTCTAACAAGTTTGGGGTAATGCTGATGCTAATTGGTTGGGGGAACGCACGCTTCCAGAACCTTTGATCTAGAGAGGGTAAAAAATTGCAAGGAAGTATGTATGAACAAGTATAAGCTTTGCTAGTTTGTTTGCAGTAATGAAACATTGAAAACATCACTAGGAAGGCTATTAGTTTAAAAATGGGCTATAACTCATCCTGGTTGATTTGGCTCAATGGTTAGAGCATTGGCCCTAGGACTGAAGGGTTGTGGGTTCGATTCCTAGTCAAGGACACATACCTCTGTTAGCACGTTTCATGCCCAAGGTTGTAGGTTTGATCCTGGCCCTGGTCAGGGAGGCAACAAATTCATGTGTCTCTCATTTCTTGTCTCTCTCTCTCTCTCTCTCTCTCTCTCTCTCTCTCTCTCTCTCTCTCTCTCTCTCTCTCTCTCTCTCTCTCCCCTTCTACTCTCTTTGAAAATCAATGGGGAAAATATCCTTGGGTGAGAACTTTTTTTTTTTAATGCACTATATCTTTATAAACTGATGTGGAAAGATATTGATGATGGTAGTGACAAGAATGATTATAGCGAATATTTATTAAGCACTTACACTGTCCCAGGCACTGTGCAAAGGATTTTACACTCAGTAACTTCTGCAGCAACGCTAGCTGGTATGTACCATGCCTAATTAACCCTATAGGTTCTGGCACCAAAGATCTTGTCGGTAAATGTGCGTGGCCTCATATAATCAGCCCCACCCCCATTTTGACGGATGAGACAACACAGACAAAAGAAGGCTCTAGGACAAGCATGTCAAACTCTAAGGCTAACACGGGCCAAATAAATGAGGCATGCGGCCCGCAGGCCACGAGTTTTACATGCTTGCTCTAGGAGCTCAGAGTAATGTATCCAGCAGGATTTCGGAAGGAGATAGAACCTGAAAGGTATGTAAGAAGTTTGCCAAATGAAAGGAAAATGTCATCTCAGACGAAATGAGCGAAACATGCATTCCAGACTTTAGGACTTCAAAGGCCAAACGACATTTTTAAACATTGTGAGGTGACCTCAGACGCTGGCGAGAATGTGGAGTAATAGGAACTCTCAGTCATTAGTTGTAGGAATGCACATGGTGCAGCCACTTTGAAAGATAAGCTATTTCTTACAAAACTGGAGAGGAGTGGAGGGGGGCAAAGAGGGAGGAATGAGAGACATCTGTAATACTCTCAACAACAAAATAAATTTTTTAAAGCTACATAACCTTAGCCAGTAGCTCAGTGGTTGGAGCATTGGCCCATGGACCAAAGGGTCACGGGTTCAATTCCAGGTCAAGGACACCTACCTCAGTTGCAGGTTCTCCAGCCCCAGGAGGGGCAAGTGCAAGAGGCAACCAATTGATCGATCTCTCTCTCTTACCCTCCCTTCCACTCTCTCTAGAAACCAATGGAAAAATACCTCAGCTCAGGATTTAAAACAACAACAACAAAAACTGAACATGCTGAAACCAGTTTGGTTCGGTGGATAGAGCATCAGCCTGCGGACTGAAAGGTCCCAGGTTCGATTCCAGTCAAGGGCATGTACCTTGGCTGCGGGCACATCCCCGGTGGGAGGTGTGCAGGAGACAGCTGATCGGTGTTTCTCTCTCATCAATGTTTCTAACTCCCTATCGCTCTCCCTTCCTCTCTGTAAAAAGTCAATAAAATACATATATTTAAAAAAAAAAAAAAAGAATCCTGTTAGGTCAGTTCACCCAGAATCCTCCCAGACTTGATATTTCCTCTTAGTAATTGTCTATCCACCAATGTACCCCCCAACTTGCTACTTAGCTATATATAAATCCCCACTTGTTCTGGTTGTATTCAGAATTGAGCCCAATTCTCTACTGGAGTCTCTCTTCCCATATTACAATAACTTTTTTTTCCTTTTTGTTTTATTAAGGTAATATATGTGTACGTATCTTACCATTGGCCCCCCAACCCCACTCCCATACATGCCCTCACCCCCCAGCATTTTGCGTCCATTGGTTATGCATATATGCATGCATACAAGTCCTTCGTTTGATCTCTTATCTCCCCCACCTCTCCCTAACCTTCCCGCTGTAATTTGACAGTCTGTTTGATGCTTTACTGCCTCTGTGTCTATCTTTTTGTTCACCAGTTTATAATGTTCTTTATTATCCATGAGTGAGATCATGTGGAATTTTTCTTTCATTGACTGGCTTATTTCACTTAGCATAATGTTCTCCAATTCCATCCAATTCCAAATGGTAAGAATTCCTTCTTTTTTATGGCAGCATAGTATTGCATTGTGTAGATGAACCATAGTTTTCTAATCCACTCATCTGCTGATAGGCACTTAGGCTGTTTCCAAATCTTAGCTATGGTGAGTTGTGCTGCTATGAACATAGGGGTGCATATGTCCTTTCTGATTGGTGTTTCTAGTTTCTTGGGATATATTCCTAGGAGTGGGATTACTAGGTCAAATGGGAGTTCCATTTTTTTTTTTTTTGAGGAAACTCCACCATATTGCAATAACTTATTGAATAAAATCTATCTTCACTGCTTTAACTTCTGTCTGGCTCTGGTTCTCATTAAGTTTTTGTTACCACAACTCGGATCTGGATCACAACCACCATCAGACCCTCAGGTAAGGCAACCAGGCCTCTCACCTCCAGTCTACTTGCTCATTTGGGTATCCAGTGGTGAGTCTGACACCAACCAAAACCCAGTGCTCCAGATAAAATGTCCACTGAAGCACAATGAGGATTTATTTTACTCTTGAGATTCTGCATATATGAGTATTCTAGAAACCCGGTTTACAATGTCAGTGAAGCAGAGGCCAGTTACAGTCCTAAGTCTTTCTGTTTGTAACAAGCTGGGTTAGAATGCTAAGAAAGTAGCTGTTTCTAGGTAGCTGGGGTAGAGTCTATTTGTAAGAGGCTAGTCTCTGTAAGGGAGAGAGCCTCGGTTAGAACCTCCGGATTCTCTGCAAGTATAAAGCTGCCAATACTCAATAACATGAGAGCTTTTCTATTGTTGACTATATGCGTCCCCACCAAGGCCCTAATGCTGTCCATTCTTCTTCTCACTGGCAAAACTTCACTAAAAACTCTAGTTTTATTGATTTTTTTGGAGAGGATAGAAGAGAAACATCAACTTGTTGTTCTATTTATTTATGCATTTATTGAGTGGGGTTTGAACCCACAACACTCTAACCAACTGAGCTACTCAGCCAGAGCTACTAAAAACTCTCTTGAGCCTGGCTGGCTTGGCTCAGTGGATAGAGCTTCGGTTTGCGGACTGAGGGTCCCGGGTTCAATTCTGGCCTGAGGCACATGCCTGGGTTGCAGCTCGATCCCCAGTGGGGGGTGTGTAGGAGGCAGCCGATCAGTGATTCTCTCTCATCATTAATGTTTCTCTCTCTGTTCCTCTCTCCTCTCTCTCTCTCTCTCTCTCTCTCTCTCTCTCTCTCTCTCCCCCTCCCTCCCTCTCTCTCTCTTCCTCTATTAAAACCAACAAAGAAATATATTTTTAAAAACACACTAGCTTATAATAAATAAATAAATATATATATGTAAATGAAGATAAATAAATAAATAAATAAAAACTTTCTTGAGCTACATTGGCCCAGATTAGTCCACCTACAGGAAGTGCTAGAGCAAAAAGGAACAAAAATCTAAGATGCACAATGGTCTGCTCTATTCTTTTGGTATGAAAAAGCCAAAACATCGCTAATTCAAACCTCATTCAGGCTATTGAGGTTCTTAAACAATGTTTTCAGAAAAATTCTCATGACCCAGTGAACCCCCTCCAGGCTCTTATTTATTTATTTATTTATTTATTTATTTATTTATTTATTTATTTATTTCAGAAAGGAAGGGAGAGGAGGAGAGGGAGAGAGGAAAGGAAGGAAAGAAGAATGAAGGGAAGGAAAGAGGGAGGAAGGGAGAGAAGGAAAGAGAAAGAGAAGGAAGGAGAGAGGGAGGGAAGGAGAGGAAGAAAGGGAAGGAAGGAGAGAGGGAGGGAGAAAGGGAAGAGATGAGAACATTAATGATGAGAGAGAATCATTAATCGGCTGCCTCCTGCACGCCTCCCACTGGGGACTGAGCCTGCAATCCGGGCACTTGACCAGGTATCAAACCCCGATCTCTTAGCTCACTGTTCAATGCTGAACCATTGGGAACACATTCTGTTAACAACTCCTTGTTTCCTGCTATACTTCCTTGGAGTCACCAAACTTTGCCTCTATCACAGCTCCTTAAAATATCTACAGGACCTCTTAAAATGCAACCCAGACTCCTTCTCAGTTCTACCACTTTCATACACCTGTTAGGAAGGGATCTCCTCATAAACTGGGGCATTAAAATTCACTGTACCCCTGAAGGACTCTGACTCCCCCCTTTCACATCTATGTAATGTTGTCTGACTTCCCTGAGTTCCTGTACTCTCTTCAACCTATTTGTATTTCACTGAAGATTTCAATCAACTATTAAATAGAATTCCCTCTTGTTTATGGACTAAAAACTCCACAGATATTAGATGTATATGGGAGGCAGATGTATAAGGTAAAGTAGATCATTAAAGTCAGAAGGATTTGAGGGGCTCTGCTAAATAATTCGTTTCATAAAACAAAGCCTTCTAGTCGCTACCACTAGTCCATGCAATGATCCTATCTTGACCATCTAAAGAGCAAAGTGGAAAGGAAACCAGGCCAAGATCCAGCAACAAAATTGTCAAATCCAGATTTCCCTTGGTGCCGAATCCTAATGCTATCCTGTCTGCTGTCCCTTCCCACATCCAATATTTCACAGTCATCTCTTTGTATTTGACTTTTTAAAATATTCCCCTTTGTAGCCGAGACCGGTTTGGCTCAATGGATAGAGCGTCGGCTTGGGGACTGAAGGGTCCCTGGTTCGATTCCGGTCAAGGGCATGTACCTTGGTTGCGGGCATATCCCCAGTAGGGGGTGTGCAAGAGGCAGCTGATCGATGACTCTCTCTTATCGATGTTTCTAACTCTCTCTCTCTCTCCCTTCCTCTCTATACAAAATCAATAAAATATATTAAATTTTTAAAAAAATAAATAAAAAAAAATAAAATAAAATATTCCCCTTTGTAGGTAATCTCAATACTTATCTGCCTACACCTGGGATAACCAGCAATATCCCTGGACTGTTATGCCCCAAGGATTTACCAAGGCAGTTAGCTACTTCTTGTGTACCCCAAATGCCAATTTGAGGCAACTTAAAATTACCAGGAGAGCCCTGGATAGTGTGGCTGAGTTGGTTGGGCATGGTCCCATGCACGGAAAGGTTGCCAGTTGTATTCCTGGGTTTCAGGCTCGATCCCCATTAAGGGGCATGCAGGAGGCAGCCAATCGATGTTTTGCTCCCACATGGAAGTTTCTCTCTCTCTCTCCCCCCCCCTCCCTTCCTCTTTCTAAAAAATCAATAAAAATGATTTCCAGGAGACTCCACTTTCATCACATATGTAGATGACTTCCTTCTATGTTGCAACAGTTAAGGCAATTTGGACACTGCATACCTTCTTATTGCACTAGCAGGAAAGGGCCACAAGGTGGCTAGAGAGAAAATTCCATTAATGTTCTCTGAGTCGTGATAGTTCAGCCATAAATAAAAGAGAACATCCCTGCCTTGTAGCTGATCTTAATGGGAAAGCTTCAAGATTCTCAGCATTAACGAGCCGTAAATTTCTCATAGGTAGTCTTCATCAAGTATTCCTGGTTTACTAAGTTTTTGTCATGAATCCGTGTTGAATTTGGTCACATGCTTTTTCTGCACCTTTTGCTACGATCATGTGATATTTCTTTTTTTAGGTAGTTGAAGTAATGGGTTTCACTTATTGATTTTTCAAATGTTGAAACAGCTTTCATGACTGACGTAATTCCCACTTAGTCATGGTATGTAATTCTTTTTATACATTGTTGGATTTGATTTGCTAATATTTCATTGGGGATTTCTATATCTGATAACCTAATTTAAAAAATAAAATTTAGGTGGCATCAACATCATGGTTGATTAAGAAGACCTCTCTTTGTATCTCCCTTTAAATTTTACAAGTTGAACTAAGATAATCCAACAAAGGTTTCTCTGTTCAACACATAAACATGAATAAGAGATACATGCATTGGCCGAGGCCGGCTTGGCTCAATGGATAGAGCGTCGGCTTGGGGATTGAAGGGTCCCGGGTTCGATTCCTGTCAAGGGCATGTACCTTGGTTGCGGGCATATCCCCAGTAGGGGGTGTGCAAGAGGCAGCTGGTCGATGACTCTCTCTCATCGATGTTTCTAACTATCTCTCTCCCTTCCTCTCTGTAAAAAATCAATAAAATATATTTTTTTTTAAAAAGAGAGATGCATGCATTGGGACATTTGAAGATAGGGATATCTGAATGAGTAGAAGAAGCAGGATGGGGGAAGAAAGGGGTTGATGTCCAGATGCATTTCGGCATCTGGAGCAGCCCAAGCTAACAAGGTAGCAATTGGAGCCGTTAGGCTGTTGCCGTCACACTCTAGCTTGGTGGAAGGTAAGAAGGGCAAAATCAGCCTCCATGCCTGAGAAGCTGGCTCCCTTTCCCCCATCTACATTGCAGCAGAAACCTATAGAAGCAGCAGAGCTGCATCCAAAAGCATAACAGTACCAGCAAGCCATTAGTCACGAGGAGGCAGTGTTACAGGTTCACAAACCTGACTTTCCCCCACACCATATCCCTCTATCATGGTGGTGGTGACCCAAGATCAAGGCAACCCAGACACAGCAAGGGCACCCACCGCAGGGCATACAGCAATTTCAAAAACACCCCCCTACCATGACCCTCGGGGGTGGTAACCAGCATAAGACAAAATCCTGCACTATGGCGCCATCTGCTGGAAAACAAAAAGAAGGCCAACTCTTATCAACCCACTGATAGGAGCAAAACTGTAAACAAGAAGAGTTCAGTACCTCAAATGCACAGGCAAAGACACAATCCATCAATTGCCATGGATAACCAAGGTAACATGATAACCCAGAAAGGAAAAGTCTCCAGAAACCAAACTCAGAGTCATGAATAAATAACAGTGATTTAAATAACAGTGAATTCAAAATTTGAGTTATAAAATCGGTGTTTTCTGATGGTCTTAGGCGACCCTGCTAGCGGTTCTCAACCTATGGGTCGCCTAAGGCCATCGGAAAACACAGATATTTACATTATGATTCATTAACAGTAGAAAAATTACAGTTATCAAATAGCATCGAAAGTAATTTTATGGTTGGGGGTCACCACATGAGGTATTAAAGGGTCGTGGCATTAGGAAGGTTGAGAACCACTGCTATAGACTGTATAATTCTACTTACATGACATTCTCCACAAGACAAAACTATAAGGGAAAGAACAAATCAGGGCTGCCAGGAGTTAGGGGTAGGGAGGCTTTTACGATATGGCAGCAGGAATGAATTTGGCAGTGGTCAGAGGGTAGTGGAACTGTTCTATACCTTGTATTGTCAAAACTTATAGAGCGAATTTTATTCTATGCAAAAAAATTTTAAATAAAAATGTAAAACCTATAAAATCAGCCTACATGCTGTATGATTCTTTTTCCATGGCATTCATACTAAAGCAAAACTATAGGGACAGAAACAAATAAGTGGTTCCCAGAATCTGAGGGTGAGAGTGGGGGTTGAGTACAAAGGGGCCTGAACTTTGGGGGTGATGTAACTATTGCATATCTCAATTGAGATGCTAGTTCACTATTGGGTACATTGTGCGAACTCATAGAACTGATAAACTTCTAAATATTTTTAAATTTTATTTTTCTATTACAGTTGACATACAATAATAGTTTCAGGTGCGTAACATCATGATTAGACATTTATACAACTTATGAAGTGATCACCCTTATAAGCCTCATACTCATCTGACACCATACATAAGTTAACACGATATTCCCTGTGCTGTACTTTACATCCCCGTGACTATTTTTATGCTGGCAATTCATTGATTGAATATAAATTATATATATACTAGAGACCCAGTGCATGAAATTTGTGCACTTGTAGGGGGTGGTCCCCTCAGCCAGGCCTGTGCCCTTTCACAGGCCGGGAGCCATCAGCAGGACATCTTTAGCGCTGCTGCAGAGGCAGGTGAGGCTCCAGCCACCACCTCTGCACTAGCCAGTCATGAGCCCAGCTTCTGGCTGAGCAGTGATCCCCTGTGGGAGTGCACTACCCACCAGGAGGCAGCTCCTGAGTTGAGCACCTGCCCCCTGATGGTAAGTGTCATAGCAACCAGTTGCTCCACCAGCTGATTTGCATATTAGCCTTTTATTACTACATATAGGATTCTAAAAGAGGGAGGGGGGACTCAATAAATTGTTTTAAAAAACTTGATATGCTATAGAGAATCAAGAGTCGCATATTCTCAACTCAACAATGATTATAGTTCTGATTTGGGCCAATTTCTGTTCCCATGCTGTTTCTTAGTCAAGATACCGCCTATTTCTAGTACTTAGTAACCAGCATCTCCTAGGAGTTCTAGAAAATATGTTAAATGCTAAATTATGAAATGCCAAATGGTTATAAAATGGCCTTAGCTGTCCTGCCACCCCAATTTTTCATTGTAACATACATCCACCAGGAGAGTCTGATAACAAGACAGTGTGAAATAAGCTGTACCTCATCCAAGACTCAGTGAAATGACAGAAGGACCCTATTTTTAAAAATACCAAAAAAGAATATATTTAAAGGGTTGAGATCAGAGGCTGCACACAGCAGGTGCTTAATGGATGCTAAGGAGGCAGAACAATGCAGAGAACATGGCCTGCTGCAGGTTACCACACCTGGGTTCCAATGGGCACTACCACTTAATGTCTTGGGTGTCCTGACAGCTACATGAGCCTGTTTTTTGTTTTTGTTTTTCCTACGTGGGGAGACTAATCCCTTCCTGGCAGAGCAGTATTGAGGGTTGATGGAGGGGAACAGGTTTCCAGGGTTTGGGAGTTTGTGCTCAAGCAGTACATAATTCTCTGCCCTGGCTGCTCCAGGACTCAGGAGCGGCCTGCGCTTCCCTGTTAATCAGCCTGCAGCCAAGGGCTCACCAATCCTTCCTACGGTCCCTAGGATTTGAATAGGTAAATTTGGGGGTGACAGCATGAGAGGCAAGGCTAAGATATGGCTCTGGGTCCAGAGATGGTGTAGAAGTTTGAGGTGGGGGGCAGGGCCAAGACTGAAGCATTGTAATGCCCATTCCCTTCAAGTGTCCAGTCTCAGGTAGATGGCTGGGAACTGAAGTCTCGTGCCTAACCCAACACATGGAATAAAGATGGCATTTCTGCTGCCATCATCCACCAAGTCCCTTTACGAGGGCCCCTGATACTGCTTGGGCTTCTCTGACCTTGTCTGTCCCCAAAGGAGGTGGCTTATTATATTTTAACTAGAAGCCTGATGCATGAAGATTCCTGCTAGAACGGACCTTCCTTTCCCCAGCTACCAGCACCACCTTTCCACTCTGGCCGAGCCCCAGAGCCACCTCTTTCTGCTCCAGTCCCGCCTTCCCATGCTGCCCAGAGACCCTGAGAGACTGGGGGTGGGGAGGAACACCTGCATCATCGCCATGGTGACGCAAGTGTCCCACCTGCCCCTGGTCGCTTGGAGCCTCTGTATGCAAATTAACCACCATCTTTGTTGGGTTAATTTGCGTATCACTCCTAATTGGCTGGTGGGTGAAGTGGAGGTATGGTCAATTTACATGTTTGTCTATTATTAGGTAAGATGGAGTATAATGACTTTGGAAACCAGAAAAGGAGTTGGATGGTGCACCCCCAATTGACACCTGTCTTGAGGATGCAGCCTGTGAATAAATGGTACTAGAACCCTTTTGAATGACAGAATTCAAAGGCCAGTGTTGGATGAGCCATGGTCATACAAGGGTGGGGCCCACCCAGAATGCTTCAGTCCAAGGGATTCCTCCAACTCAGTCTGCCCAGAAATGCCCTAAGGTGAGATTTGCACACCTAACTGCCTTACCAACAGGTGCCTTGTTTTCCCTTTGTGTGATCAAGGTGGCACTTAGGCTTCAGCACCAGCCAGGATTGTGTGTTGTCCCCTTCCTCTGTCCTATGTCCAGGGCCTTCCAGACACAGAAGGCTCATTGCTGTTCACTCTGTTGCCACTGCAACCCAGGTGAGGATCTGTGGATTTGGGTGAAAGATGCGTGGCCTGCAGTCCTTTGTGGGAAATGTCTTGCAGCCGAGTTCTGTTGTAGATGGTAAAGAAATCATCACCATCCAGGGACCACCAGGTCTACCAGCAGCCTACCCTCTAGTTGCATGCTTAGCTGTCCCAGAGAATTTGGTGAGGGGTTGGTCCCCCTCCATCCTCAAGCAACCCAACTATAGGGTGGGGATAAACTGTTAGCATCAGATGTCATGATCATTTACTTCTCTAGTCAACTATGATGGGAGCTAAATAAAAGGCATTGGATGGCCAGTTCCAGCCGCTTGGGACCCTTTGTCTTCCCTGGAGAATGAAGGGAATAATGTGGGGGAGGTATGGTGGAGGGATTCTTTTCATGTGCATGTGCTTCAGGGAGAAGCAAACCATTTTTTTTTCATCTGTATCCCCCATCGCACTGGAACTGGCACTTGGAGAGTGGAGGGGATGAGATCAGCTGGTCAGTCACCATCACTGTCATCAGTGCTGCCAGAGAGGTCGAGGGCAGACATCATGGAATCGGACAGCTTACTGGCGAGTTTATCTGCAGATGGAGAAATACAGGCAGTCATTCGGTGGCCTGCAGGAGCTAGCCTACATTGACCTCGGTCTGCACCAAGCTCCAAAACTGGCTCGCTTACCCCCTAACACTACACAGAACACCCAGTGGGCTGCTAACAGCCATTGCTCAACCTCTGAGGCAGATCCATTTGTCTACGTGTGAAATGATCACTCCAACACATCTTCCATCTTAGAATGTGACTCACTGGGCTCCAAGCATTTTTATTCCTTCCCAGTGTCAAAATATCCATTTCCTTTTACTGTGTTGAACCTCCTAGCACTCTGTCACCACCCTCAAAGTTCTCACAGCAAAGGGACAATAGGTACACTGAGCATGAATTCTCACCTCCTATTGTCACACCCTATTGTTCCTCTGGAAAGCCTTCTCTAACCACCCTTATCCAAGTACCACCTCCAGACTGAGTGTCTTCATAGTGATCACTCTGTGTTGCCAACACCTGTTTTCTTGTTTCCTCCTCACTCCCCAATAAGACCAGGAGTCCCAGGGCAATCCACCTCTGGATTCCCAGGCCTCAGTGTGGAACCAGGCCAAGAGTGAATGGGTAGGAACACAGTCTAGTTCAAAGAACAGAACTTATGGGGTCAATCAATCCTAGGCTTTCATTTTGGCGCCATTAAATACTAGTTGTCTTGCCTTGAGTGTGTCACTTAAGGTCTCTGAGGCTCAGCTTCCTCACTTACCAAATGTGGGTAAGACTTTTACAATGGGTTAGTGAAGACTGGCATAGCATGAAGACAAAAATGGGCCAGCCACACAACTGTCCACCACTAAAATGAAGAATTTCTTTTGTGAGTTGACATGGAAATATCTCTAATATGTATTAAACAGAAAGTGAAGTATTTGTATAGAAAAAGAGAATAAAGAATATATAGATGTTTGCCTGTGTACCTATCTCAGGAACGAGATACAAGGAATTAACTGGGCCCGGCTGGTGTGGCTCAGGGGTTGAGTGTGGACCCATGTAACAAGAGGTAACCAGTTCAATCAGAGCACAGGCCTGGGTTATGGGCTTGATCCCCAAAAGAGGGCATGCAGGAGGCAACCAATCAATGTCTCTCTTTGATGTTTCCATATCATTGATATTTCTATCTCTCTTTCTACCTGTGTTTTCCTCTCTCTCTAAAATCAATAAAACATTTAATAAAAAAAATTAACTGGTGGCCGCTGGGAGGAGGCCTGGCTGATTAGGGCAGAGGTCGGCAAACTGCGGCTCGAAAGCCACATGTGGCTCTTTGGCCCCTTGAGTGTGGCTCTTCCACAAAATACCATGGCCTGGGCGAGTCTATTTTGAAGAAGTGGCACTAGAATAAGTTTTAATAAGTTGGTTCTCAAAAGAAATTTCAATTGTTGTACTGTTGATATTTGGCTCTGCTGACTAATGAGTTTGCCGACCACTGGACTAGGGGATTGGTAAGAGAGAGACATTTTATCGTATATCTTTTTATGCCTTTCGGATTTTGAGTACAATGCCTATTGATAAAGTAATCATTATATATAGCCTATAAGCTTCCTAATACATAGAAAGCAGCTGATAAATAAATGGTGGTTATTTGATACACAAACTAGGCCAGTGTTCTCCAAGTGTGGTCCCCAGACGAGTACTAAAAGCATCTTGGAAGCAGTAAGAATCACGAATTCTCAGTCCCCATGGCCAACCTATTCAATTAGTAACTCTAGAGACAGGTCCCCCGAAATCTGTTTTAACAAGCCCCCAGGCAATTCTAATATGAGCTAGATTTTGAGAACCACTGTGCCTATAAGTGAGCCTCCTAACCCATCCCTGCCCCTAACCCTTGCGTAGGGCTGGATACATGGGGGTGCTCACTTAGGAGGCCCTAGTCAAGGCTCCAGGTGAGCCCTTTCTGGTCACAGGGGGCTAGTCAGGTGTCCCCACCTGAACGCTTCTGCATCTTCTTCTTATTCTTCAGAGCGCATGCCAGGGCCTGGCCCTGCTGCAGGGGGTCTGTCTCCAGGATCTTCTGTACCATCGGGCGACGGTCCACTGGGCAGATGCTCCTGGGGTATGAGTCTGCATTGCGCTTAGCCCACGCCTTCTGATGGCCATTCGAATTCATGCAATATTCAGTGAACTCTCCATTCTGGTGAGACAGAGGACAGCAGTGAGTTCTGGACCCCCAAAGTGCCTGCAAAAACCTCTGCAGAAGAGGCAGGGTAAGAACAAGTTGCCCGGAGCCACGCAGAACTAAGCTCCAAGTCTGGGTCCACCACTGACTAGCAGGTGCCTAGTTAACCTCTCAGCCACAGCCTGATCGCCTGTCAAATGGGGGTGGATAATGAGTAGCTTGCATGGCTTTCACAAGGAGGAAATGAAAAGGTAGAGGTACTTGATCAGTGACATTTGTGTTACAATGTTTCTTTGCTCGAGGGACCCTTCAAGGTCTTAGTCAATGTAACAAATATTTCCTGACACCTATTTTGTGCCCAGCTGTGTAGGGACATGCTGGAGAAATGAGCCAGATATAGCCCCATCTTTGGGAAACAATCAGACTAAAAAGGTTACAACCAACCATGCAAGACAGAGTGTGGTAAGTGCCCACCAGAGAGACACAGTGTAAATGACAGAGGTTGAGGGTATGGTGGTGGTCAACACACTTCTGATAGGAATTATTTCAGAATGAACACTGGAAAAGCACAGAATATAACTGGGCACCCAAAAGGGTGTCTGTTGGGTTGAATTGAAGATACATGTGGGGAGGAGGCCTGGAGGGGGTCAGTGGGTGAAAAAGGGGACATGTAACCGTTTCAACAATAAAGAATCTACACTAATAAAAAAAACACATGCAAATTGACCATCACTCCGCTACACACACCAGCCAATCAGTAGGGAATATGCAAATCAGAAGGCCAAAGATGGTAGCCCCCCAGCTGCTCCAAGCACGAAGTGGCCAGGCAGGGCAGGACACCCACTATGGCGCACAAAGGGATCTACAGGAGCGGCACTCCAGCCGCAGCGAAGATGAAGACTACAGACTCTGGAATCTGCAACAAAGATGAAGATGGCAGACTCCAGGCTGAGCAAAGGCCTGGGTACTGGGTGCCAGAGGAAAACTGGTGCTGGAAGCCAAGGGAAGGAAGGCCTATTGCATGAATCTCTTCATGCAGCGGGCCTCTAGTTATTTCATAATAAACTAACATAAAAGAAGATACATGTAGGCAGTAAAAGCTAATGATAGAAAGCTCACTATGTCAGACAGGTACCATTCTAAGTATACATATAATGTGTATGTGTACAACAGATATATGTACATGTATACATGTATACATACCTATTAACCCATTTAATCCTTACAACAATGCTAGAAAAACAAGGGCATGTATGACTACCTGCTACACTACAATGGGGAAAAGGCCAGGCTACCGAGCACACTGTGTAACTCTGGTGTCGTGGGGGCGGGGGACACCATTCACAGTACAGCACACCTAAATGGCATCCCCCAGAGGCAGGCAATAGAGTGGCCCCAAGCCTGAGCCAGGAGGTTACCGTAAAGAATGGGGACCTACCACAGGTCCCTGAGGGAAAATGGTATGCTATGGGGCTTAGGGGCTCAGTGGGAAACATTATCAGGGGATGACCTTAAGCACACAACTTGATACTAATGTTCCTGTAAGCACCAGGGGAACCTTTGAAACTAAGTGAGGATGGGATGGTGTGAAATCCTGCCACTGCCCTAGTGCAGGCCTCATTATCTCTTAAAAGTCCAGGTGAGCCGAAACCGGTTTGGCTCAGTGGTAGAGCGTCGGTCTGCGGACTGAAGGGTCCCAGGTTCGATTCCGGTCAGGGGCATGTACGTTGGTTGCGGGCACATCCCCAGTAGGGGGTGTGCAAGAGGCAGCTGGTCGATGTTTCTCTCTCATCGACGTTTCTAGCTCTCTATCTCTCTCCCTTCCTCTCTATAAAGAAATCAATAAAATATATATTTTTAAAAAATAAAAAATAAAAGTCCAGGTGAGCCGAAACCGGCTTGGCTAGTGGTAGAGCGTCGGTCTGCGGACTGAAGGGTCCCAGGTTCGATTCCGGTCAGGGGCATGTACATTGGTTGCAGGCACATCCCCGGTGGGGGGTGTGCAGGAGGCAGCTGGTCGATGTTTCTCTCTCATCGACATTTCTAGCTCTCTATCTCTCTCCCTTCTTCTCTGTAAAAACAAACAAACAAACAAAAAAAAACAATAAAATATATTTTTTTTTTTTTTAAAAAAAGAGTCCAGGTGACAGCTTCATTCCTGTACTCCCTGCCTCCACCTTGGGCCCTTGGTTTCTAATCTGATTTTTACCCCACCTGCCAGAGTAATGTTCTGATATACAAACCTGACCATGGTGCTTAAGAAACCTTTCCAGATATTATGTAGCCATCAAAAATAAAGGACAGGCCGAGACCGGTTTGGCTCAATGGATAGAGCATCGGCTTGGGAACTGAAGGGTCCCGGGTTCAATTCTGGTCAAGGGCATGTACATTGGTTGCGGGCACATGCCCGGTAGGGGGTGTGCAGGAGGCAGCTGATCAATGATTCTCTCTCATTGATGTTTCTAACTCTCTATCCCTCTCTCTTCCTCTCTGTAAAAAATCAATAAAATATATATATATTTAAAAAATAAAAAAATAAATAAATAAATAAAGGACAGCTCTTGGCCCTGGCTGGTATGGCTCAGTTGCTTGGATACAGTTCCAAACAACTAAAGGTGGCGGGTTCCATTCCGGTCAGGGCACATACCTAGGTTGAGGGCTCAATCCCCGGTTGGTCATGGTGCATATGGGAGGCAACTGATTAATGTTTCTCTGTCACATCGATGTCTCTCTCTCAACTCTCAGTCCCTCCCTCACTCTCTCTCCTCATATCCCTTTCCTCTCCCTTCCCCTTCCCATCTCTAAAAAAAATCAACAAAAAATAACCTCGGGTGAGGATTAAAAATAAATAAATGATAGCTCTATGAAGTAATCATGTGGGACAATCTACAAGATGAATTTGTAAGTGAAATAAGCAAAGTGGAAAGCAATATGAATAGCATAATACCCTGTTTCCCTGAAAATAAGACAGTGTCTTATATTAATTTTTTCTCCCAAAGTTGCGCTAGGTCTTATTTTTCGGGGATGTCTTATCTTTCCATGCGCTAGGTCTTATTTTCGGAGGATGTCTTATTTTCGGGGAAACACGGTAGTTAATCGGGGTAAACATTTTGGAAAGGATAAACATTCTTACCTGTGTATAGGTCTAAGATTTTTTTTTTTTTTTTTTAGTATAGCAGTCATGGTAGTGTGCAAGCACAGGAAAGGCAAACTTGACCTAGCCTAAAGGTTTAGGAAAGGCTTCCTGAAAGGAATAGTTAGCCTGAAATAGGTACTAGAAAGGAAGGGAAAGGGAGAAAGAGAAACAAACGTCAATGATATGCCCTAGCTGGTTTGGTTCAGTGGATAGAGCGTCGGCCTATGGGCTGAAGGATCCCAAGTTAGATTCTGGTCAGGGCACATGCCTGGGTTGTGGGCTCAATCCCCAATGGGGGGCATGCAGGAGGCAGCCGATCAATGATTCTCTTTCATTAATGGTTCTCTCTCTCCCTCTCACTTCCTCTCTGCAATCAATCTACATTAATAAAAGAGAAATATGCAAATTGACTGTACCTCCGCAACAACCACAAGCCAATCAGGAGTACGCAAATTAACCCAATAAAGATGGCAGATTAATTTGCATATGCAGGCACCTACCAGCCAGGGGCAGGGTGGTGCCAAGTAGCCTAGGTCCCAGGGACGGGCACCAAGAAGCCTCCCGGGACCATCACTGGCCTCAGGAGGCGAGAGTGGCCCTGCCCGCAGCCTCCCGGGGCCATTGCGGGCCTGGAAGGCGAGGGTGGGCACACCAAGCCAAACCCACAGCCTCCAGGGACCATCACCAGGCCCGGGAGGCGAGGGTGGCCCCGCCCGCAGCAGCCCGCAGTCTCCCTGGGCCATCACTGGGCCTGGGAAGCGAGGGCGGCCGAGCCAAGCCAAACCCGCAGCCTCCAGGGACCATCGTCAGTCCCAGGAGGCAAGCACAGACTGTGGCCCAGCACAGGCCTGGAGTAAAACGTTGATAGCAAGTCCTTTCAGTATAATTAGGGCATTAGAGGCCCAAAGAATAATCATTTCCTTTTCTATAAAACACCTAACTCTGACACACTATTTACAATTAAATAAGTTCCATATATTTTGACGTTTTACAGCCCTAGAAAATTACACATAATGATCAGCAAAGTGAGAAGATGAAAAGAATTTTCAGGCTTTTAAAGATGTAACTAATTTGTCTAGAAGACACACTAATTCAAAAAGTGATGGTTTTATTGTCCTATAGGACATTAGCCAGATTGTATCTAATTTAGCAGTTTTCCTTCAGGCTTTCATCTTTGGAAATCACATTTGGAACTGCATTATCATCCTGCCAGTCCCCTCACTGAGTTAAACAGAACTTTTGCATCTGCTACTATGTATTTGAATAAGAATTATGGATTTAACACATGCAAAATTTTGTTTTGACACAATAAAACAAAAGATCATTTGATTCTTCCCTGAAACACAGAAAAGCACAAACTTTTGATTCTTCCCTGAAACACAGAAAAGCACATTGAATCATTGGTGTGGCTTAGGCTAATTTTCCAAACATTGTTAATAAAATTCCTGAAGGGATCTTCAGAGCCAAGAATTCTCTTTCAGGCCTACATATTCAGCATCTCCATGGAGGAGGCCTGCTATTCTGTGTTTTGTTTTGTTTTTGAATACTCACCAGAGAATATTTTTTCACTGCTTTTAGAGAGAGTGGACCGGAGGGAGCAGGAGCGGGAACGGGAGAGGGAGAGGCAGAGGGAGAAGGAGAGGGAGAGGGAGAGCCTCAGGCTGATGACCGCAGGGTCCAGGTTTGATTCTGGTCAACCACGTACCTAGGTTGCAGGCACCTCCCTGACTGGGGCCCAAGTCAGGGCTCATGCAGGAGACAACCAATCAAAGTGTTCTTCTCACATCAATGTTTCTCTCTCTTTCCCTTTCTCTTCCACGCTCTCTAAAAATCAATGGAGCCGAAACCGGTTTGGCTCAGCGGTAGAGCGTTGGTCTGCAGACTGAAAGGTCCCAGATTCGATTCCGGTCAAGGGCATGTACATTGGTTGTGGGCACATCCCCAGTAGGGGGTGTGCAGGAGGCAGCTGGTCAATGTTTCTCTCTCATCGACATTTCTAGCTCTCTATCTCTCTCCCTTCCTCTCTGTAAGAAAAATCAATAAAATAAAATAAAATAAAATAAAATAATAAAGTAAAATAAAATAAAAATCAATGGAAACATATCCTGAGGTGAGGATTTAAAAAAGAAATAAAGAAATGTCATATCCTATGAAAGAGACATCTTGAAAATACCTAAAGAAAGTTGTCGTGTTTTCATGGTGAAGGGACTGGAGTCCATGTTGATGAAAACACCTTGGCGGCTGTGGCGGCCGGCAGTGGCAGCAGTAGCAGGGTGATGGGGGCTGCGCCTTCCCCTGATCAGCCATACTGCCTCCTGCAGAGGGAGGCCTACTGACATCTTAGGCCCACAGGGAGCGGGCCTAAGCCATAAGTAGGACATTCCTTGAGGGCTCCCGGACTGTGAGAAGAGGCAGGGTGGGCTGAGGGACCTCCCTCCCCCCTGCACGAATTTCGTGCACCAGGCCTCTCGTAAAAATATTTTTTTTTTTTTAAAAAAAGAAACATCAATGATGAGAGAGAATCATTGATAGGCTGTGTCCTGCACATCCCACACTGGGGATTGATCCCGCAACCCAGGCATGTGCCCTTGATCAGAATCGAACCTGGAACCCTTTAGTCCGCAGGCCAAAGCTCTATCCACTGAGCCAAATCAGCCAGGGCAGAAAAAAGATTTTAAATAAACAAAATGGGAGAAAACAAAACTCCTTGACCATAAAAAAATAACCAACTTTTAAGAACAACCCACATCTCCCCACCATTTTAGGCAGATGTCATGGGGGGCCAGGCAAAAGGGACTGACCACTTACCAGAGCCATGGGTAGAGGAGAGGGTTGCCATAAGAAACGGGACAGGTACCTTATACACGGTGGTTTTATTTTCCAAGGCATCTACTACATCCATCATCGGAGAATGGAGCCATTTGGTCTCCGTTTGAACCGGGTCCATGTCACCCAAGAGCTGATCAGATTCTCCGTTGGCCAAGCCTTTAACACAAGCAACAGCACTGTCAGGGCCCTGGCTCCACCCTGCTGCTCGCCTCCTGGTCAGGCCGCAGTGGGTAAGCTATGTGGACACCGCCCAGGGGAGCTGGGAGGGAGGCTCTTACATTCCTGCCGGGAGGCCCCAGGATCAAAGATGAAAGGCATGGCTTTTGCAGTAGGGCACTCGCCTGCAAACCACAATTCTGCCCACTGCCCGGGCCCACACCACTCTCACACCTGCTTCTAAACTTCCCTTCCATCCCCTCCCCTGAGCCTATGATCCCTAGTCACTCTTCAAGATCCAACACTAGCCGAAACCGGTTTGGCTCAATGGATAGAGCGTTGGCTTGGGGACTGAAAGGTCCCGGGTTCGATTCCGGTCAAGGGCATGTACCTTGGTTGCGGGCATATCCCCAGTAGGGGATGTGCAAGAGGCAGCTGATCGATGACTCTCTCTCATCGATGTTTCTAACTCTGTATCTCTCTCCCTTCCTCTCTGTACAAAATCAATAAAATATATTAAATAAATAAATAAATAAAAGATCCAACACTAGGGCCAACTCTGTAGTAGAAGACTCTCACTGGGAACCTCCCCCTCTTCTCAATTTCCCAGACCTCCCACTTTTGTCCAGTGCATTGTCAGTGACAGCAGGAGCCCCTGTTGCCTTCACGTGCAGCTAAGGGCCAAGCATCATCCTAAGAATGAAAGCGGGAATTCCTCCCGACTGCCCACGTGACCCAAGAGGACAGTAACGTTCAGAAAGGGGGCTGACCTGGGAAATAAACTCTAAAGCAGGCAAGTTCTCTTATCTTCGTTTGGAATCCAAGGACACCAAAAGGCCCAGAGAAGGACTACTGGTCCTCAAGAAAAACAGAGAACTAGAAGGCAGACCAGCCAGGGCTTTTTCTACTACCCAGAGTGTCCGCAGACTGATCCAGAGAGTACTGGGTACCTTTCTGGGGTAGGGTAGAGAAGGGAGGAGCCATAAGCCAGGGCTGCAGATGGTAATATCTGAAGAAAATAAACTTCCCTCCAGAGTTTTGGAAAACCATGTGTTTCCATAACAGCTCACAGTTACCAAAAAAGCACTATACCTCGGCTGATGTGGCTCAGTGGTTGAGCATCGACATATGAACCAGGAGGTCACGGTCTGATGCCCAGGTTGCGGGCTCCATTCCTAGTAGGGGGTGTGCAGGAGGCAGCCAATCAATGATTCTCTCATCAATCATTGATGTTTCTCTCTCTCCCTCTCCCATCCTCTCTAAAACCAATAAAAACATACACAAAAAAGAGAAAGCACTATATACACGCCAGTCACTGTTCTCAGTGTTTTTATGTATTAAATAACAGGTGGATGCTATAGTCCAGCTTACGAATGATGTCATCGAGACATGGAGAAGTTAAGGAGCATGTGTAACATCACACAGCTAACAAGAAACAAAATTTGGATTTGAATCCAGGTGGTTCTTTCTTCTTTTTTTTTTTTTTAATATATTTTATTGATTTTTTACCGAGAGGAGGAGAGAGGGATAGAGAGCTAGAAACATCGATGAGAGAGAAACATCGACCAGCTGCCTCCTGCACACCCCCTACTGGGGATGTGCCCGCAACCAATGTACATGCCCTTGACCAGAATCGAACCTGGGACCTTTCAGTCCACAGGCCGATGCTCTACGACTGAGCCAAACCGGTTTCGGCTGGTCCCTTCTTTTAACCACTCTGAGGTGGGTGAGTTTTCAACCACAGCAGAGGAAAACTGCTTTGAATGCCACCTCTGCCTCCCACTGACTATGCATCATTTAGCAACTATCACCCTTCTGTGACTCAGATGCCCCGCCCACCAATGGAGGTGAGAATGAAAAGCCAGGAGTGGACATGCAGTGGCTGAGGCGAAGGGGTTTTTGAGAGAAGTTGTCTCCGTCCAAGGCAGGTCCCAAGAGATGGGGAAAGGAAGCTTCCATTTCCTGAACACCTCACGGTGTAGAGTACTTGGCTGATTGATTTCCTGTCTACCAAGAGTCACAACTAGTCTAAAGGCCCAGATGAGAACTCTCCACCTTGTGGGTGAAAAGCATTCATCTTGGAGCTGGTTACCTAATTTTCTCAAAGCCAGGAAGGGGGAGGTCAGACATGGAATTTGTTGTCAGGTCCCCGTGGCTCCACTAGGGCAAGACCACGTGGGGGCAGGCCAGCCCTCTCGCCCTCACTTACATTCCATGGTGTCTTCGTTGGCCTGCTCGGTGTCCTCAATGTCGAAGACTTCCGTCATCTCCTTAACAATCTCAGCACTGAGGTGGGTGGGCAGAGTGTGCGTGGCGGGTGGAAGCGTGTAGAAGCTGATCTTCCCACTACATTGGGGGGTTGGAGGAAATTGGTGGTGACGTCACTGAGAGGACAACTGACCAATCACAGGAAGAATGAGTTCCCGAGTCAGAAACAGCGAGGGACAGTGAGCAAACCCAGCCGGCGGCCTCTGAACAAGACGTTGAGTTGCTAGACAATCACTGACCCAGGGTCCTTCAGCCCAGTCCCCTTTGTGGAGCCTCACGCCGACCCCAACCCGCTCCTCACCTCACCCAGTCAGACAGGACTGCTTTGGCTGCCTCCTCCTGATTATAGATACCTCCCTTCTTCTTTTTACCCAAGCGCTGGGCCACCGCCATCAGAAAGTGCTCAGTGGTCTGGAAGCCAGAGACGCCGTAATAGCTGGAAATCTGGTGACGAGAGGAAGAGGAGAAATCAGACAAGAGAATGAAGGGTCCTTGGAATAGGGTAGGGCAGTGGTCGGCAAACTCATCAGTCCACAGAGCCAAACATCAACAGGACAACGATTGAAATTTCTTTGGAGAGCCCAATGTTTTAAACTTCAACTTCTTCTAACGCCACTTCTTCAACATAGACTCGCCCAGGCCGTGGTCTTTTGTGGAAGAGCCACACTCAAGGGGCCAAAGAGCCGCATGTGGCTCGCGAGCCGTGGTTTGCCGACCACAGGGGTAGGGCATAACCAAGAGCCCTGCGCACCTCCTCCAGGTTGCAGCGTTGCAGGATGGTCTCCACCGGGGTCACAGGGTCCGCCAGCTTCTGCACGTGGATGCAGTTGCGCAGGATGGTGCCCACCTCCGAGTTGGGGCCTGGGACAATGCCCGGGGCATCCAGCAGCCTGATGAACTTGTCCAGGTGGACCTCCTGCATGAACCTGGGCAGGAGAGGAGAGAAGATGCAGGACCCTGATGGGGCCAGATGCGTGAGGCATCCTGTAGGCTCCAGGCACATGGCTGAGAGAAAGGGTGAGGGGCAGACGGGGCACAGATGAAGCTGGAGAGATGTAGGGCCAGGGATTCTGGGTCCTACAGAGCTGAGACTGATCTAGTCTAGCCTCTGCCATTGGGCACTGAGCTGCAGGACCGTGGTCAGCTTTTGACTCTGAGCCTCTGATGCTTCATCTAGGAAGCTAAGCTGCTTATTCACAGCCCAATCCTGCAGGGCTGGTGGTAGGCTTCAAGGTGCTAACAGGGGTGAGAGGGGACACCCAGCTGGGAGTCTAGACCACACCTAGGGAGTGCCAGGCAAATGCAGGCTGTTCCTGAGACTCCCATGCCCAGGGAAGCAGAGGCTGCTCTGGGATAAGGACAGGGCCAGGGGCTGAAGGAGTGAGAGTAGAGGGAACGGTGAGCCAATGGCCGTGGGAGAGCAGGCAGGTGCTTACTTGGTGATGCCAGGAACGGCTCCCACGCTGCAGGCACGGCTGCGTTTCAGACTGTTGATCAGGCTGCTCTTCCCAACATTTGGAAGGCCTACAAAAGAGCAGCAGGTGTGCCGAAGCCGGTTTGGCTCAGTGGATAGAGCGTCGGCCTGCGGACTGAGAGGCCCCAGGTTCGATTCCGGTCAAGGGCATGTACATTGGTTGCGGGCACATCCCCAGTAGGGGGTGTGCAAGACGTGGCTGGTCAATGTTTCTCTCTGATCGATGTTTCTAGCTCTCTATCCCTCTCCCTTCCTCTCTGTAAAAAAAATCAATAAAATATATTTTAAAAAATAAATAAATAAAAATAAAATGCAGCACATGCCCTGGCTGCGTGGCTCAGTGACTGAGCATCGCAACCCATGGACGAAGAGTTCCTGGATTCAATTCCCTATCAGAGCACATACCTGCACTGCCGCTTGATCCCCAGTAGGGGGCGTGCAGGAAGCAGCCAATCTATGTTCCTAGTGTGTGTTTCTATCTCTGTATCCCTTTCCACGCCTCTCTCTCTAAAATCAATAAAAACATGTTTAAAAAATAAAATGCAGCGCATGGTGCTGACTCTGAGTACGTGTTCCCACCAATCCAAATCACAAAGCACAAAACCCTTCCCCCCAAAAAGGGGACACAGTTCCCAGCATCCTTTCCCGGCAACGAAGCCCCCCAAGAGCCTGAGCCCCGTGACGGCTCCCCGGGCCTCACCCACAACGCCCACGCGGATGTGGGTGCGCACTTCGCCGAGGCGGCAGTAGTTCCCCAGCACCCTCATCAGGTTCTCAGCTCCGAAGCAGGCTTTGCTCTTCAGCAGCGCCTCGGAGGCCTGCTCCACGGGCACGCTGCAGCGGTTCTGGAAAATGAGGGATCGCACGGCACAGGCATCAGCGGGGAGATGTGACTGGAGCTCCGAGTTACGCAGGGGTCCTCAAACTTTTTAAAGTGGGGGCCAGATCACGGTCCCTCAGAGAGCTGGAGGGCCGGACTATATGAACTACTAATTCCTACTGTAACACCTCGGCTGCGCTCACTGCCCAAAAAACCTGGCGGGCAGGATCAGACTCCTCTGCGGGCCGCATGTGGCCCGCAGGCCGTAGTTTGAAGACCCCTGTTTCAGGGCCTGCCTGTGATCAGGGAGGCCCTCAGGCCGAAGTGGGAGACTTCTCACACAGGCTCCTAACCGCCCCTTTGGAGACGCACGGGATTCTGGTTTTCCACTGTCTTTGAATCTGCAGTCTCTTTTGTCCCTGTCTCTGCCTACACACATCTCAGCAGGGACAGTATGGCGTCCTAGCCTGGAGCCAGGCCAGACTGGACTTTCCACGCTTCCTCTCACTGGTGTGTGCCCCGCAGATCCTGCTCCCCTTCTCAGGACCGTGGTGCCCTCGTGGGCACAACAGGGATGCCCGCCGCCCCTGCCTGCAAAGGGGAAAGAGAATGCGTGGCCCCCACACAACCCACCTTCCCTTGATTCCTCACACAGAACAAGGCCATTCAGCCTCTTTTTAAAAAAAATATGCTTTTATTGGTTTTTAGAACGAGAGGAAGGGAAAAGGATGGAGAGATGGAGAGAGAAACACCATTGATCGGCTGCCTCCTACACACCCCTCACTGGGGACTGAGCCTGCAACCGGGCATGTACCCTGACTGAATCGACTCTAGACCTCTTGGCTCATGGGTCAATGGTGAACCAACTGAGCCACACCGGCCGGGCCAGCCTCTATCTCTTTACTCCTGATGCCACCTACTCTACCCAGAATACCCTTCCATCTCTTCCTCTTTCCTTACTTACCCACCACACTGTTGCAAAATAGAAATCAACCTAACTACCCATCAACAAGAAGCAGATTAACGAGATGTATCCTTAAAGTGAAATACAAACGAAAGAAAGCTGTTAGCAAAGGATTCTTGCCACACTTCTGCCATCAAAAAGGTCCAAAAAAATTTTAATGAAATAATCATGCCTTCCAGATGAGCAACGATGAAAACGTTTAATGATATCAAATATTGGCAAAGGTGGAGGGAAATAGGCCCTGTCTCACATCCATTACCCAATGGCAGGAATTTGAATGATACAGCCACTTGGTGGGGGGGGGGTACAATTTGTCTTTCTAGAAAAATATAAAATGCATAAAGCCTATGACGCAGCTACTCTACCTCCCAATACCTAACCTACACAAGCATGTGCAAGGGGTGTGTTGAAGTACTGGTTATCACAATAAAAAATTGGAAACTAATTTTACTTAGCATCAGAAGATAGATCTCAGTAAAAAGATATCCGGGGGGGAGGGGGGCAGCAAGCCACAGGATAAGACATGATACCCACAAACACAATTTTCTCTTTATATACACTTCCTGTATATAGATAAAGTACAGAAAAACACTGGATCCTTCCATACTTACAATGATGGTTATTTCTGGTTATATGTGGATAAAGGAGACTGGAATTAAGGGTATCAGTGAAAGGGTAATTAAGCTTTATATGCAATTGTTATAATTTTTTCTACTTTATTTTTTAATAAATTTTATGCTGGTGCAAAATTGAAAAAAAAAATGTCCCCAGCACCAGTTTCTCTCCCTAGAAGCAACCAATGTTTCTGTATACTTTAATATTTTACGCTGAAAATGTATTTCTGTGTTAATGGTCTAATTAGAGAAGTGGTTCTCAACCTTTGTAATTTTGCTACTGTTATGAATCGTAATGTAAATATCTGTGTTTTCCGATGATCTTAGGCTCTATAGCAGCGGTTCGCCTAAGACCATTGGAAAACACAGATATTTACATTATGATTCATTAACAGTAGCAAAATTACAGTAATGAAGTAGCAACGAAAATAGTTTTATGGCTGGGGGTCACCACAACATGAGGAACTGCATTAAAGGGTCGTGGCATTAGGAAGGTTGAGAACCACTGAATGAGAAAGTAGTGTGATGTTTTAAAGAGAAAAGCAAACAAAGGCATGTGTTTTAAAATGGAACAATTCTCTAACTATGTTTTCCAATATGTATTACCCTTACATCTGGAAAAATTGTTCCTAAAGAGCAATAATATAGGAAAAAATGTAATGAATATTAGGTCATCCTGTAAAGCAAAAAGCTCCAAGCTGGAGGCCTAGTTCAATGACCAAGGGGCTGGAGCCCAGGCCAAGCCATCCCCGGCCCAGGCTATCCTGGAAGAGTCTAGAAGCCCCTTGCCCCCGCTTACCAGGTTTTTGACCTGATGCTGAGTGCTGGCCTTGAAAGCCACAGTTGGCAGCTCATTCCGCAGGTAATCCAGCCACTTTTCTATCACCTCCTTGGGGACCAGGTCTGGGGGAAACAGGAACAGACAGAACAAGGAAGGAGAACATCACTTTGACAGCTTGCTCCAAGGATGCATCTACCCAGCCCCAAGGCTAGGCCCACCTCCCGACAGATAGCTCCCCGGCCCTGCCAGTCCCCGTACTCCCCAAGTGCAGTTAGAAAGGACACTGTATGCTAGGGGAGCAGCTGGCCTGCCCTCAGGGGACCTCTATTCCCTCAGGGAGAATGGGAAAACCAGCTCTTTGGTGCCAAGTGCCCTTCTTCTAAGCCACGTGTCAAACACAAGGCCCGCGGGCCAAATCCAGCCCGCCAGGCCTTGCAATGTGGCCCGCACCGCGCTGTCATCACTGCACTCCGCTGTCAGTTTATGACATTGTCAGTTTATGACTGTTCAGTAAACCATTCGGCCCGCGATTTAGGTTGGATTTTAGATTTTGGCCCCTTCTCTGATTGAGTTCGACACCCCTATTCTAAGCCAAGGTGCTCAGGGTGCAGAGGTCTCCCCAAGATTATGTTTCCATCCCTCTCTCTGGATCATTCTAATTTGGACCAAATGTCAAGAATAACGTGGACAGCCGAAACCAGTTTGGCTCAATGGATAGAGCGTCGGTCTGTGGACTGGGAGGTCCCAGGTTCGATTCCAGTCAAGGGCATGTACATTGGTTGTGGGCACATCCCCAGTAGGGGGTGTGCAGGAGGCAGCTGGTCGATGTTTCTCTCTCATCGATGTTTCTCTCTCTCCCTCTCCCTTCCTCTCTGTAAAAAATCAATAAAATATATATTTTTTTTAAAAAAGAATAAGGTGGACAAAAATGGCTACCATTTGTGAGGTACTGACCACACATATACCAAGCGCTTTGTTATTCATCCTCACAATAACCCTGGGAGTTGGGACAATCACAGCCCGTTTTAAAGCTAGAGGAACGGAAGCTCTTATGACTTGTCCAAGATCCCAGACAAAACAGCACAACTGAGATGAGAGCCAGACCCGAGTGACTCCTGAGTCCACGTGCTATTGTGCCCTAGTCTCTGGGTTCCAGCTTGGAGAAGACACTCTTCAGGGATGGCCAGTCGCAGATAAGGCTTAAAATAGCAAGAATGAACAAAACCGGTTTGGCTCGGTGGATAGAGCATCGACCTGCGGACCGAAGGGTCTCGGGTTTGGTTCCGGTCAAGGACACGAACCTTGGTTGCGGGCACATCCCAGTGGGGGGTGTGCAGAAGGCAGCTGATGGATGTTTCTCTCTCATCGATGTTTCTAACTCTCTATCCCTCTCCCTTCCTCTCTGTAAATAAATCAATAAAATTTATTTTTTTAAGAACACAAAACAATTTTAAAAAATAGCAAGAATGGAGGAATCAAAGTGAGCCAGGCTTGCACACCATTTCCAGCTTCTGCTGGACTGTATGTCTTTAGACCAGGGGTGGGGAACCTTTTTTCTGCCAAGGACCATTTGGATATTTACAACATCATTCACGAAATTCTCAACTTCAAAATGAGCCTGCTGTATTTGGTCAAACATTTAATTAACTCCCCCCTAATGCCTTGACTGGCTCAGACCAAATGATTTCTCGGGCCTCCCATGGCCCGCGGGCCAGACGTTCCCCACCCCTGCTTTAGACAAATGATTTCACCTCTCAGATTCCTGGCTAGAAAGATTGGAACAAGCATTCCTACGTTGCACAACTGTTAGGAATACCACTGAGTTGCTGCATCTCAGGATCAGGTCAGAGCTGGTCTTTCAAGAAAGAAGGCCTGCCCCCTGCCGTGTCTCACCCAATGCTTCTCAATACCCACCGATCTTGTTCAAGACTAGGACCAGCTTCTTGTTGCCCTGTGCCCGCAGGACAGTCTCCTCCATCTGGAAGCAGCGGCAGCCCAGCGGGTCCCTGGCGTCCAGAACTTCCAGAATCACATCAGAGTATTCCACCACCTGCAGGGCAGAGGGCAAGGGATGGAGGCAGGCAGAGGACTCGGCAGCAATCGCAGAGGCCCGTGAATGAAAAGGCCTTCACCTCAGTCAGAGAAAACAACAATGGCGAGGAGATGGGACTGGATTGGTACCCTCCCTGAAGGGCCTCAAGAGTCCCCATACCTTACGGAACTCCTTGTAATAGGCCTTCCTTGTGGCCTCATCATCCAGCTGAGGAAACATATTTAATTCCTGCAAAGCTTCCTCCTAAAGGAAAAAGAAAAAAGAATAGAATGGTCCATGGGAGGAGACAGAGCGAGAGAGAGCCAGGGCACTGGAGACCACGGGAGTCCCAGCCACCAAAGCTGGGAAGTGGAAGAACAGACGGGCCCACATGGTATCTATGTGTGCCTATGTGTATGTGTGTGTTCTAGCACCAGAGAGAGGCCATTTTACACATGGGTGTGTAAAAATTAGCCTGCTGTATTTAGTTAAACCTTTAAGTAACTCACCCCTAATGCCTTGGCAGGGCCAGACCAAATGATTTCGCGGGCCTTTTATGGCCCGCAGGCCAGAAGTTCCCCACCCGTGCCTTAGTCCGCCCAACCCCCTTCCCTGTCTTTGGGTTCTAGTTTGGGAGAAAGGATCTATCCAGGGCTGTCCAGTCACACACAAGGCTCAAAATGGCTCTTTGCCTCCCTCTCTCCCTCCCTCCCTCTGTCCTCGCTTTTTTTCCCATCCTTTCTCCATGGATTGTCTACTTCCCTTCCAACCAAACTGCTCTCTTACCTTGGACTCAAACTCCTCCTGGCGTCGCTGGACATCCTGACAGTAGCTCTCCATGGTCCTGCGTCGGTGTTTCTCTTGCTCCCGGGCAGCCTGCTGCTTCTCCCTCATCTCCTCCATCTAACAAGGGAACACACACCAGGGCCACAGCTGACTAGGTCTGCAGCCTGAGGGAGGGACGGGAGATGGAGAGGAACAGGGAACAGGTGACAGCGGGAGGAGCCAGTGTGGCGTGGCAGAGGTGGAAGGCGCAAGGATACAGGGAAAGCAGATATTACAGCAGGATATGAGGGGTATGAGAGAAAGAAAAAAACAGAGCACTGCAGGAAGGGAAAGCAAAGCAGAGAACAATAAAAGAAGGACAAGGGGGCCCAGCCAGTGTGGTTCAGTAGTTGACCATCAACCTGTGAACCCGGAGGTCACAGTTCATACCAGGTCAGGGTACATGCCCAGTTTGTGGGCTCGATCCCTGGTGTGGGGCCTGCAGGAGGCAGCCGATCAATGATTCTCTCTCATCATTGATGTTTCTCTCTCTCTCTCTCTCTCTTTCTCTTCCCCTTCCTCTCTGAAATCAATAAATATACACTGAGTGGCCAGATTATTATGATCTCTGAACACATAATAATCTGGCCACTCAGTGCATATCCTCTATAATAAAAAAAAACTAATATGCAAATTGTCCCCTTGACCAGGAGTTTGACCAGCAGGCAGGCCGGCCAACCGCCCATGTTCCCTCCCCCTGGCCAGGCTGGCCGGACCCCACCCATGCACGAATTCATGCACCGGGCCTCTAACATACATAGCGTTCAGAGATCATAATAATCTGACCACTCAGTGTATAAGGGCATGGGAAGCTGAGAGAGAATGTGTTCCTGGCAGAGGGAAATCCTTAAGACTTAAGAACAGAGGCAGAAGGGACAACGTTGTGGGATGCCCCCCCTCCATTTAGAGAGCAGGGAGACACTGGCAGAGGAAGGAGGACATCTAGGAGAGTAAGATGACAAAAAAGTCAAAGTGAGAGTATTTTAGCCGAAACCGGTTTGGCTCAATGGATAGAGCGTCGGCTTGGGGACTGAAAGGTCCCAGGTTCGATTCCGGTCAAGGGCATGTACCTTGGTTGCGGGCATATCCCCAGTGGGAGGTGTGCAGGAGGCAGCTGATCGATGACTCTCTCCCATCGATGTTTCTAACTCTCTATCTCTCTCCTTTCCTCTCTGTACAAAATCAATAAAATATATATATATTTTTTTTAAAAGTGAGAGTATTTTAAGAAAAGCAGGTCTCAAATGCAGAGCATTCAGATCAAATTAGATGAAAACACTCCGTCAGAGATCTAACCAGTTTGGCTCAGTGGATAGAGCGTCAACCTGCGGACTGAAGGGTCCCAGGTTCGATTCCGGTCAAGGGCATGTACCTTGGTTGCGGGCACATCCCCAGTGGAGGGGGGGTGCAGGAGGCAGCTGATCGATGATTCTCACTCATTGATGTTTCTAACTCTCTATCCCTCTCTGTAAAAAAGCAGTAATATATATATTTATATATATATATATATATATATATATATATATATATATATATATATATATTTTTTTTTTTTTTTTTTTTTAAGCTCTCCATCAGAGAATGCACGGGTGAGGCTGGTAAAGATTTCAGTGGAGCCGTGCGTGAGAACACAAGCCAGACAGCAATGGATGGGAGGTGAGCAAATGGAGACACTAAGTCAACTATCAAAGCAACACCCTCCCTTCCGCCTTCCATAACAGCCTCTACACCCCTAACCATTCTGGCCTTGACCTTCCATTCACCACTCTGGGGACCTGGCAGTCCAGGCAAGCCCTCTCCCCACCGTGGCGCAGGGCGTACCCGCTTCTTCTTTAATTCAGCCTCCCGGTTGGCATGATCATTGGAGTGAACAAGCTGGGGAGTGGAGACCAACTTGAAGGCTGCTTTCTTCCCATTCTGCTTCGCAGGACGGTCACCACACGAGAGGGGGAAAATCAAACAGAGCTAATGAGCCCATGGAAACCGCCCTGCAGGGAGGGGTTAGAGCTTCTTAAAAGTCTTGTTGCCAAGGGAAAGGGTGTAGGAAAAAAAGGGCTTGCCCGCCCTAGCCGGTTGGCTCAGTGGATAGAGCATCGGCCTGCAGACTGAAGGGCCCCGGGTTCAATTCCGGTCAAAGGCATGTACCTTGGTTGCGGGCACATCCCCAGTAGGAGGTGTGCAGGAGGCAGCTGATCGATGTTTCTCTCTCATCGATGTTTCTAACTCTCTATCCTTCTCCCTTCCTCTCTGCAAAAAAATCAATAAAATATATATATTTTTTAAAAGAACAGAGGGAGAAGAGGACAAGGTCGTGGGAGTCTGATGTGTTACTCTGTCTAGAGCCACCCACCATCTCTACTGGGTTTATGGGCCTCTTCTAGGGCAGGTAATCCGTTCCCACCCTTACCCCAACAGTGGGCAATCTTACCTGAAGGTTGGATCAACTTACCTTCTTACAGCCTTTGGAACCTTTACCTGGCTTTTTATTTTCTACAAAAAAAAAAAAAAAAAAAAAAAAGCAGCAGCAGGATTATTCACCTACACATTTTTTGAAACCTTAATTAAGGTCCAGCCGCACTGAGACCTAAGGACAGCTCTGACACCATGCTTGTCTAGGCCTGTTGTCGGCAAACCGCGGCTCACAAGCCACATGCGGCTCTTTGGCCCCTTGAGTGTGGCTCTTCCACAAAATACCACGGCCTGGGCGAGTCTATTTTGAAGTGGCGTTAGAAGTTTAAGTTTAAAAAATTTGGCTCTCACCCTAACCGGTGTGGCTCAGTGGATAGAGCGTCTGCCTGCGGACTGAAGGGTCCCAGGTTCGATTCCGGTCAAGGGCATGTGCCTTGGTTGCGGGCACATCCCCAGTGGGGAGTGGACAGGAGGCAGCTGATCGATGTTTCTCTCTCATTGATGTTTCTAACTCTCTATCCCTCTCCCTTCCTCTCTGTAAAAAAAAAAAAAAAAAAAAAAAATCAATATTTTTGTAAATAATAAAATAAAAGTAAAAAATTTAGCTCTCAAAAGAAATTTCCATAGTTGTACTGTTGATATTTGGTTCTGCTGACTAATGAGTTTGCCGACCACTGGCCTAGGCCCAGAATAAGACGGACAGGGAGATGGCATCAACATTGTTAGAAAAACTACTGAATATAATGTCAGGGCATCATTCAATGCAAACTGAAACAATTGTTAAGGAATCCTGTGAAGAGAGTGCGCTGAATATCTCCTTGTAACTCCTCTCTCTCCCCCAACTTCTGGCAGGAGGAAACTCAACAATTTTTTTTTTTTAGTTAATCCTCACCTGAGGATACTTTTCCATTGATTTTTAGAGAGAGTGGAAGAGAGAGATGCCGAAACCGGTTTGGCTCAGTGGATAGAGCGTCAGCCTGCAGACTGAAAGGTCCCAGGTTCAATTTCATTCCAGTCAAGGGCATGTACCTTGGTTGCGGGCACATCCCCTGGGGGGGGGGGGTGCAAGAGGCAGCTGATCGATGTTTTTCTCTCATTGATGTTTCTATTTCTCTAACTCTCCCTTCCTCTCTGTTAAAAAAAAAACAAAAAAACAAAAAAACAATAAAATATATGAGAGAGAGAGAGAGAGAGAGAGAGAGAGAGAGAGAGAGAGAGAGAGGGAGGGAGGGAGGGAGAGAGAGAGAGAGAGGAAAAAATCATCGATGTGAGAGAGACACATCAATTAGTTGCCTCCCACACATGCCTCGACCGGGGCCGGGGACCCACCCTGCAATAGTGGTACATGCCCTTGACCGGAATTGAACCCGGACCCTTCAGTCTGCCTGCCAATGATCTAACTTAGGGGTGTCGAACTCAATCAGAGAAGGGGCCAAAATCTAAAATCCAGCCTAAATCGCGGGCTGAATGGTTTACTGAACAGTCATAAACTGACAATGTCATAAACTGACAGCGGAGTGCAGTGATGACAGCGCGGTGCGGGCCACATTGCAAGGCCTGGCAGGCTGGATTTGGCCCGCGGGCCTTGTGTTTGACACATGTGCAACTGCTGAGCAAAACTGGCTAGGGCTCAACAATTTCAGCACCAGGCTGAGGTGGGGGGCTGGCAGCATGGGAAGGGCACCTGAGGAGTCCCAGCTGGTTAAGCTAGGGTAGATGCCCTCGGCAGATGGAAGAGAGAACTGCCCCTTCCTGCCGACCCTGCTCAGGCCATTGCCTCCCAAGGGACTTGCCCTATTCAGCTAAAGCTCGGATACAAGGAGGAGAGAGCTCGCCTGCCTCAATCCCGCCTTAGCCAAGCCCAGGGGTTTAAGAGGCCTCTCCACAGTCGCTGAGAAGTTCCGCCTGTCATCCCATCCCCAGCTGAGCTCTTAGGGCAGAATGACTGTCCTTAACCCTCACCACCTGCAGGAGGGCTAACGGGATTCCTAGAGGGGGTGATTCCGGAAGTTCAGGGCACACATATAGGTGCAGCTTGAGATTACCACCACAGGCACCCCCATCCCAAGTGATTTGCACTGAAGCAGTTCATGTAGAAAACAAGAGAATTTTTTAAAAATGAATTTGTATGGATTCCCGAGAGGAAGGGAGAGAAAAAGGGATTGAAACATCAATGATAAGAGAGAACCATGGACTGGCTGCCTCCTGCACCCCACTGGGATCGAGGCTCGAACCCAAGCGTGTGTCCTTGACGGGAATCGAACCTGGGACCCTTCAGTCCGTAGGCCGATGCCCTATCCACTGAGCCAAACGAGCTAGGGTGGAAACAAGAGGATTTAAACACTACAGGAGTCCTCCCCTTATCCGCAGTATTCGTTCGAAGACTCTCTGTGGATGCCTGTAACCACTAATATATACTATGTTTTGTCCTTTATATACTATGTTTTATATACTTTATATACTATGTTTTGTCCTTTACATGCATACCTTTCCACTTAAAGGAAACATTTTGGGGGTATTATTAAGTAAAATAACGGTTACTGAAACACAAGCACTGTGATACCAGGACAGTGGATTCAATTCCTTGTCAAGCCACAAGGTTCAATCCCCAGCAGGGGGCGCGCTGAAGGCATCTGATCCTATGTTTCTCGTCGATGTTTCTATGTATCCCTCTCCTTAAATGCGGTATTTCCTAATGAAAAAATCCACCCGTTTTATAAAAATAACAGATAAAAGGTTCCTTTCATTGAAAACAGGTTTGAGGTTTCAGATTAGAAAGGCTCAAGTAAGCGCCAAGATTAACACAAAAGACATCCTGGGCAGATCCTGGTGAAATTTCTGAACTCCAAGGGTAAAGAGAAAAATCTGATAAGCTTCCAACGAAGATCAGAGCGGTGGACAGCCTGCTCAAATCTACAATGCTGAACACTGAAGACAGGAGGATAACCATTACAAGTTATAGATTACTCTGAAGTTTTTGTTTTTTTAAGAAAATAGATGTGTGGAGATTACCACTTCTATTTCCTTTCGTTTTTTAAATTATTTTTTTTTTATTTTAGAGAGAGAAAGTAGGGGTGGGGAAAAGGGGATGGAGGGGGGAGAGAGAGAGGGAAAGGAGAGGAGGACGACAAAAGATTGATTTGTTGTTTCTCTTCTGCATTCATTGCTTGATTCTTTTTTCTTATATATTTTATTGATCTTTTACAGAGAGGAAGGGAGAGGGATAGAGAGTTAGAAACATCAATGAGAGAGAAACATCGACCAGCTGCCTCCTGCACACTCCCCATTGGGGATGTGCCCGCAACCAAGGTACATGCCCTTGACCAGAATCGAACCTGGGACCTTTCAGTCCGCAGGCTGACGCTCTATCCACTGAGCCAAACCGGTTTCGGCATCATTGCTTGATTCTTGTAAGGCTCCCTGACTGGGGATCAAACTTTGGCATACTGGGACAGTGCTCCCAAGTGAGCTATGTGGACAGGGAACCACCTCCAGTCCCTTTCTGGTAAACCTACCTGAGCAAGTACACCAGCTACAAATTTAATCAGAATAGAGATATCAAGTGGCCCTGGCTGTGGCTCAGTGGGTAGAGCATCAGCCCGAGGACTGAAGAGTCTTGGGTTTGACTCTAGGTCAAGGGCACGTCCCTCGGTCGCAGATTCAACCCCAAGCCCCAGTCAGAGTGCAAGCGGGAGGCAACCAGTTGATGTGTCTCTCACACAGATGTTTCTCTCTCTCCCTCTTCTCTCCCCTCCCTTCCACTCTCTAAAAATCAATGGAAAAAATATCCTCACTCCTCAGGTGAGGAGTAAAAACACACGCACACACACAAAGACCTCAAGCTAATGGAAACACATAATGGTGGGCAGCCCCCCCTTATATGCAAGATATCCGTTAAGCCATTAAATCTCTTTAAAAAATGCTAGCAATGTAGCTAAGACCTATGATACATATTACGAAAGGATTTTTAAAATCCAGGAAGCATACCATAAGAAAACAGCTCAGAACTAAAATACCAAATTATTTCAACAAAATCCAGTAATCAAGCAACAGGGGTTGGAAAACAAAACCACTAAATAATGAGTCAGATACACAGAGTCATTATTTAACTTTGGCAAAACGATAGAGAATTTTGAGTTTAATTACGTTTGCCATCAATAGAAATGCAACTACCAACATAACTTTAATTATTGGTGGAGGACCTTTTTTTTTAGACTTGATCTATTTTTTCCAAGTCAATAAAGAAGGGAATAAGAAGAACCTAAACAGAAAACACAGAAGACGGTAGGAATTAGACTGAGCCTATTAGTTCTCATAATGAATGGGAATGGGTCGAATTTCCCAGTAACAAAACAAGACAAAAAATAAATAAACACAAAGCAGACCCCTGCGTCTCCTTTGCTTCCCAAGCCCTCATGTCGCAATGCAAAGAATGTGAGGTCTGGAATGAGCAGGTCTGGCCATTTTACTCAACAATTTCCATCTGCCTCACTTCCCTGGGAACAGAGCCTGCACTGGAGACAGGCACACACTGAAAGAAAATACAGCACGTAGAGGGGGAAAACATCTGCTTCAGGAGAGGGGGAGAGAGCGGGAAGCAGAGTCTGGGGTAGGGTGCAGCCATCACTGCTATGCCCAGGAGTCACCGTTACTCCGTGTGGGTTTTTTTTTTTTAAGGGCCTGAGAGAGAAAACAGCTCCCATTTTGCTGCCAGCCGCACGTAATTGCCTATTCTGGCTCCATGATTGCCTAGCCTCGTGGTCGGCAAACTGCGGCTCGTGAGCCACATGCGGCTCTTTGGCCCCTTGAGTGTGGCTCTTCCACAAAAGACCGCGGCCTGGGCGAGTCTATGTTGAAGAAGTGGCGTTAGAAGATGTTTAAGTTTAAAAAATGTGGCTCTCCAAAGAAATTTCAATCGTTGTGCTGTTGATATGTGGCTCTGTGGACTAATGAGTTTGCCGACTACTCCTAGCTATACTGTATGACCTTGAAGAATTTTCTCAAATCTCTCTGAGCCTCGCCCTAGCTGGGTTAGCTCAGTGGATAGAGCTTCGGCCTGTGGACTGAAGGGTCCCAGGTTTGATTCCGGCCAAGGGCACATGTCTGAGTTGTGGGCTTAATCCCCAGTAGGGGATGTGCTGGAGGCAGTGGATCAAGATTCTCTCTCATCAATGATCTCTCTCTCTCTCTCTCTCTCTCTCTCTCTCTCTCTCTCTCTCTCTCTCTCTCTCTCTCTCTCTCTCTCTTCCTTCCTCCCAGCCTGGCACCGACTCCACTGCCATCCTCCCTCTGCCTCTGCTTAAAATCTCCCACAATGCCCTCTGAAGCTCCCACTGGGAGCTCCGCACCCCTAATTCTTCCATCTCTCCTCGGGACAATTCCCAAACCTCTGGCCTCAGGGGAGACACCTATGAGAACACTGCCTCACCCGCAGGCCTCTGGAAAGGCGGTTGTCGTTTTCTCGGACAAT